>NC_090267.1:382958447-383622019 GCF_040414725.1 Anabrus simplex | reverse complement strand
CACAACGATGCTTAAGCGATTCATAGTTTGTGTTTCAAAGGTTGCCAGTACGAATCTCGAAGATCGCCGGGGTCGACCGATTCAGCACTAGGGTGTAAATGCACCAAGATAAAGTGTGCGGATAATACAAATATCGAGACCAGATGTTGGCTAGGTTAGAACCAAAGAATAATAGAATATAAAACTCGGAGAACATATGGAACAAACAACACTAATCAAGGAGTTTAATAGTTCATGAATCAATGGCCGCCCGTTGCCTACGCTATAATACAAGGCCTTGAAATGTACTAATGAAAACGGGTGCCACCTTAGTTCACCGTTCAGCCACTAGGATCGCGCTGTTGCCCCCTTGTGTTCGCATGGCCGTGTATGTCTATAAGTAAATTATATCCTAAATAAAGAGAGGTGAATGTTGTAGGTGTCTACAGTTTTAAAACTTTCCTACTCAGGGGCTTCTTATCCAGTTTCAAAACTTTCTCACTTCTACTTGAGTGGCTCGAAGCAATGTTGTCCAATAGAGGTCTCAGAAATTTTTGGAATAGAAAAAGAGGTATTTTGTCGTCTTTACACTCTCTACACTTAATTTCACTGATGAACCTGGTTTTCAGAAAAAACGTACACATTTTTAGTAACTGTCGTCGGGGTAAATACTGCACAGCAGAGGTAACAAATTCCGTCATGCGCTGCAGAAGAGCCGCAAACGATGATTTCGGGTATCTGAGGGCTCCTAGATCTTGAAAGCGAATAAGACACAATGTTGGACTTTCACTAGCTGGAGAAGTGATATGTTCTAAACAGCCTTCACAGTCTGTTTGTTCTTCTGCCACACGCACTAAGTATCCTGCTACCATAGCTAGAGAAATACCAGGTATTGTAGCTGTTGAATCTGAAACAAATTAATCATATTTATGTACTAGCGAACACTTAAATAAAAAAAAAGTGTTGTTCACACAGATCTGATGTAATTTACCTTGCAATGGTTTTGCAATGATATACATTACGTGTTCAGGAAGCTGCGGAATTTGCACATCATCGCGACTTTCGTCCGCCTCTGTGGTGTAGTGGTTAGCGTGATTAGCTGCCACCCCCGGAGGTCCGGGTTCGATTCCCGGCTCTGCCACGAAAATTTGAAAAGTGGTACGAGGGCTGGAACGGGGTCCACTCAGCCTCGGGAGGTCAAGTGAGTAGAGGTGGGTTCGATTCCCACCTCAGCCATCCTCGAAGTGGTTTTCCGTGGTTTCCCACTTCTCCTCCAGGCGAATGCCGGGATGGTACCTAACTTAAGGCCACGGCCACTTCCTTCCCTCTTCCTTGTCTATCCCTTCCAATCTTCCCATCCCTCCACAAGGCCCCTGTTCAGCATAGCAGGTGAGGCCGCCTGGGCGAGGTACTGGTCATTCTCCCCAGTTGTATCCCCAGACCAAGAGTCTGAAGCTCCAGGACACTGCCCTTGAGGCGGTAGAGGTTGGATCCCTCGCTGAGTCCGAGGGAAAAGCCGAACCTGGAGGGTAAACAGATGATGATGATGATGATGATCGCGACTTTCATTCCTTCTATATCTTTCATCCATCTGGCACATTCTTGGTTGTAGTAAACTGGTTCGTACATTGCGGATCTTATTTTCGTCCCTCAGCTCAACATTGCCATGTTTTGATGCCGCAATAATTCCTGTATGGAGCGTTGTTTCGACTGCGTTAAGGCATGACCTTGCGTCCATTGTGTCATTGTATCCCGCTTTGCGTCGTAGGTGGCTAAAGAAAAGCTCAATATCATCGCTTGTTAGATTCCTCGTCAAGACATAATGAAAATTTATACTTATGAGGTATTTTACGCAGGCCACAGTGGATTGGGTAGTCAAGACCAACGCCTGATACGTTTCCCTCGTGAATCTTTTCTCTTTCTCTGGATGCATTTGAATGTTCTTGATATATGACAGGAAATAATTTATTAACCAGCTGAGGCGTTCATCTTCAATGCTGAAAAATGCCAGTTTGTTCTCATTCCTGGAATATGTCCCATACGAGGTGTTGCAGACATCATGGGCATCGAGCCACTTCATAAAATGCTCCATGAAAGAAATTGTTTCTTTTAAACTGTTCCTGTCTTTAATGCTCTCGGGACAAACCACCTCCATACTCTTCAAACCAGCGATTGTTTCAGGGGAAAATACAATTTTGGCTCTTGCTACATTCATTTTCTCCAAATTTGTAGGGTAAACTACTTTTCTGGTTAGTTTCCTCACCGGCTTCATAATTGAAGATTTCTGGAGTTTGAAAAGACCTCTCAAATGATCGCCGGTCACGACAGCATTGTTTACAAAAAATTCTCGTGACAAATGTTGGGATCGCACGTATTTTATGACGTGACTGGGATCGAAACTTAGGAACAGAGGCCTAGTTTTATCAGCTGGATGTTGTATCTCATGCGTAATGCTTCCTCCACATAATGTTTCGAACATCGAAACATTTACCTGAAAATTGTCGGTCACAATTCTGATCATATTAATACCAATATAATGGTCCGTTATTGGACATTATAAATTTTCCAGCTAACTCATTCTTGGTTGCCTGCGTTTCGCCCTCGTGTGCTAAGTTAGGCTTATCAGTTGGGACTTAGCACACCACCCAAGACGCAAGGCTAGTGCATACCGTGGAGGACCAAGGACCAAGGGGGACCTAGAAGGTTACGCCTTCTCTCTGGCCAGGAGATTTGGCGGGGTTCGGGGATTTGGTGTGGTTTGAAGAAAAAAGGAGGGAGCTTTGGGTTTGTTGAAGTGGGGGTGTTTGACCTCTTGGCTAAGGGTGCAGTATCCGTTCTTGTGCTTTTTATTGAGACTTGCCGTGGTTACATTGTGATTTACAACTAGGGTTTGCAATTAGTTACATATAGGGTTTACTATACAGATCTACAGTACATATGGGGTTTTCAGTACAGTTTTGCAAATATATAGTTATTAGAGTAGGTGAGTTGATAAGCCTGGAATTAGGTATGAGGTTAGGAGGTAGAGAGTGGTTGTGCATTGTTGGAGAGAAGTAATGAGGATTCGGAGAAGGTCGGTTGTGGGAGGTCGTGAGGTGATGTATGCATTGGTAGGAGGGGGGAAATGAGACATAGCTCTCATAGTGCATTGGCACTGCTGGTGGCTTCAAGTAGCCTATGCAGTGGCCTCCACGGGGACTCCTTCTCGCGCAACTCGAAACTTGCATCAGCTCTTGAACTCTTCGTACGTCTCAGAACTCCCCTTACTCCTTAATTTTTTTGTCGGCCGGGTGGCTCAGCATCTCTACTCCAGCTACTTCGCCGACTTCAAAAAAGCAAATTGGCTGACGCCTTGTTGGAAGTTAGCCACCCCTCTACCTACTCTTTTCTCCTCACCATGACAACCACTACCACTCCTACCACAACAACAACCACCACGACCTGCGCACTTCGCATTCCCTACCTTCCTATCACAACGGTTACGTACTCCCATTCTTCCCCTCTTCTGACTACGACCCTTCCTCTGCCGCCATACCCTGATCCGCCCAGTTACCTGTACATCCCTCCCCGCTACTTCAACCGTTCGACCATCGCTGAAGAAACCTCTGCTACGACACCAGTCATACAGCCTTCACCTCCAGCAGACACCGTGCGCCATTCAACATCACCACTGCCAGATCGCACCACTATGCATAGTTGTGTCTTACGCGGCGTGGATCCTGACATCTCAGATCGAGAGGTTATCCAAGAACTTAATCTCGAAGGCATTCCTGTGCGTCGTGCCTTCCGAATTTGGAACAACTCCGGACCAACCTATCTCGTCCGTCTCCACCTGCCTACGGAAGAAGCAGTCCAACGTCTTATTACCAGCGGGGCACGTATCTACGGTCGTCAACATCAAGTGGAACCTTCACGCTCCCCTCCTAGAACTCCCACCAGCCCACGTCTTCGACCCCGGCCAGCCCCCTCATATCGAACTCCCTCGCACGTTCGTCCACCAACTCCTTCTCACCACCCTTAACAGCCGACCTTCTCAGACTTCTCATCACCTCCTTGTACAATATCTCCGCAACCTTACACCTACTAACCTTTCATGGCAGCCCTAGTACACTTCTCTGAATTTTCACCCCTTCCACACATCCCTGGTATTTAAATAACATCCGAGCACACCTCCTCAACCATTAATTCCACTTACCCTCCTCCTTACAATATTGGTCCTTCCCCAATTCTTTCAACATCTCCGGCCTGGGAGACAGCGACACTGTCTAGGGGCCCGCCTCGCCCGAAGGGCGGGGAATGAAACACGTTGCAGCAGCAGCAGCCTCCACGGTATGCACTAGCCTTGCGTCTTGGGTGGTGTGCTAAGTCCCAACTGATGAGCCTAACTTAGCACACGAGGGCGAAACGCAGGCAACCAAGAATGAGTTAGCTGGAAAATTTATAATGTCCAAGAACGGACCATTATATTGGTATTATAAATTTACTCATTCGGGACTAATATTTTAAATTCCCTATGGGAATCAACATCTGTATTATCTGATGGCCAGGCAGGCATCAATTTTTTGGAAATGAGACATAGCTCTCATAGTACATTGGCACTGCTGGTGGCTTCAAGTAGCCTATGCAGTGGCCTCCACGGGGCATCTTACCTCTGCATTCTCGAGGAGCGCTGGTTTCAAAATCTCCGAAGACTCTCCTCATTATTTTTGTTGCCGGCCGGGTGGCTCTACATCTTTAACTCAGCTCCCCGCCGGACTCTCAAGCATATAGGCCTGACACCGAGTTGGAAGTCGGCCGTTCCCACACCATGCGCACCTGTGTCATCCCCGATGTTAATCCTGCCATATCCGAAGAAGAGATTTGCTACGCCCTCCGCACCGCTGGCTACCCAGTCCACGATGCCCACCGGATGTTGGATGCCTCAACTTCATCACCATCATCGCAGGTTCTTCTTTATCTACCTACGTTGGACGACTGGAAGCGCCTCCTTGACACGGGAGTGTCTATTCACGACCGATACTACCTAGTGGAGCCTACCAGCCAGCCTATATTAGCCCAGCTTACAGCAGATCCCACCACATTGCCTGTCGTCAACGCGCCTCACCACAAGCCTCTGCTACAACAAACATCGCCCTCCTTTCCCCCTCATCACACACCACCTACTACTACCACCGCGACCACTACGATGTCAGCCACTACTCGCCACCATATTCCTGTTACTACCGTTACGTCATGCCATCCTTCCCCTGTAATGGTATCCTCCCTCTCTTCTATCCTGACTTCTGCACAACCTCGTCCCCAGCAAATTCCCGACAACATCCTAGCCTCCCCCGCCGTGTCACCACCAGACGACACCGCAACAGCCGCCGCAACATCCTCGCAACGGTCGCAACCACCACCTCTGGACACTATGTCAAGCTGTGTCATCCGCGGCGTAGAACCTACCATCTCAGAACGGGAAATTCTCCAAGAACTCCAGGAAGCAGGCATCCCCGCTCGTCGGGCGTTCAGGATTTACAACGCGTCCGGGCCTACTTTTATGGTCCGAATTCACCTTCCCACCGCCAATGATGTGGAACAACTTATCAACACTGGTGCCTACATCTTTCAACGTCGCTTCAAAGTGGAGCCCTCACGTTCCCCACCCCAACCTTTTCGCCATACTTCCAACACTCCCTTTCGTCGCCCCCGGCCAGCCAGTCCTCCATTTCAACCTTGTCAACCCGTCCGTCCACCCCTACCTCCACCTAACTTCTTCTATCAACCTCCTCTGCAACTTGAACTCCTCAGACTCCTCACCACCTCATTATGCAATATAACCGCAACATTACACCTTCTAACTCTTCAATTCCATCCTAGCCCTCCCATCTAAAACTTGTCAATCATTGCACTCTCCTCAAAATATTTAATCCTTGCACACATCTCCGATCATTCACTACTATCAGCACACACCTCCTAATTCCATACATCAAATTACCCACCTCCCTCTTTCCTCACATCTTCTCAACCCCATCATCTCTCCTGGCCAGAGAGAGGGCGACACCCTCTAGGTGGCCCGCATTGAAGCAGCAGCCTCCACGGCAAGATCTCCAAGAGGCTTTTAACATTCAAGAGCTCTGGTTGGGGACACGACGACTGCTCTCCTCTGCTTCAACGCAACGCATATTTTTTCTTCGGCCGGGTGACTGCTCAACTTTACTTATCACCCTGCCGAGACAACAAAGCATATAGGCTGGCACCACGTAGGAGGTCGGCCTTCCCACAATGCTCTACACCTGCCTTGCCCGCAACGTTCCTCTCGTCTTCTCAGACCAAGATGTCCTCGCTGCTCTTCGTCCGGCGGGTGCCTATGGTGCCTGCCGGCTGGTCGACGACGAAGCTCAACCACTATCCGATGTACTTCTCTATTTATCCACTCCAGCCGACGTCTCTACCATCATCAAGAATGGCGCACGCATCCACAACCATCTCTATGCAGTTGAACCTACTCCAGAGGATCTTTTGGCTGAGCTACCGGACACCGACGACCCTCCGCCTGGAACCATCGATCCGCCCGCTACGACCACACCACCTCCCTACTGCTCACCCCCGCCCCCTTTGTCCTTCCCTCCTGTTACCTCTGCCACTACTCTAACCACTGCTACCTCCACCATTACCACCTCAGTTCACACCTCCTCTTCCCTTCCTATCACTACTACTGTTACCACTCATCCTTCCCCTCTCATGACATTTCCTTTCCCCTTACCTCCCTCCACTGACCCCACACACCCCCAGCGCTCATCACTTCCGTCATCTGAAGAGGGATATTCCCATCAAGATACTCCTGGCAACTTGGTACAGCCACCATTGGTCCCACCGCCTTCCACCGGCACTACCACCTTTAGCTGTGTCGTCTGCGGTGTGGAGCCCAGTCTTCCATCAGCATCTATCATCCAAACACTCCGCCAGACAGGGATACCAGTGCGCCGAGCCTTTCGGATCTATAACTCCGCTGGACCCACCTATCTCGTCCGCCTTCATCTGCCGACTGCTGAAGACGTTGAACGCCTCATCGCCACCGGGATCCACCTCAATGGCCGTCATCATCGCATAGAACCATCTCGCTCACCTCCACAACCTTCATCTCATCCCTCCACACCTCGAAGTAGTCCCCGGCCGGCCCCACCTCCCCAACCACCTCCTCCATCATTTCATCCTTATCTCTTCCCGCCCCCACCTCCTTACTTTCCCCCACCTCCCTCTTTTGATATCCTTCGCCTTCTTCTAACTTCGCTTGTTAGCTTCTCCTCCTTTTATAACACCCTTGCCCTTCATTTATTTTCCTCTCACCTTGTATAACCCCTCTCCTCTTTGTTCACAGCTCATTTTGACATAATCACAACTGTATTCTCACTTCAATAAAGAATAAATACTTAGGAATAGACGCAATTCCCCTCCCATCTCCTAACTCTCCACATCCTTTACCCACCTCCTTCTTCCATCACATCTCCCCAACCCGCCCGCATCTCTTGGCCAGAGAGAGGGCGACACCCTCTAGGTGGCCCGCCCCACCCCTTCAGGGTGGGGAATGAAAGCATTTAAGCAGCAGCAGCCTCCACGGGCCCCATACACTCTCTCCTCTGATTTGGATTGCACCGAACTCCGTCGCACCTTCAAATCATTTTTGCTCGGCCGGGTGGCTCACCATCTATAACTTAGCTTCCCGCCGATTCAATCAGCATATTAGGCCGACACCTAGTTGGTAGTCAGCCTCCCCAGCACCATGTCCAGCTGCGTGCTCCATGACATCGATCCCGCTCTCTCTGACCAGGACTTACTTGCCAAACTCCAAATGGCACACGTCCCAGCCCGAAGCGTCTCAAGGATACTGCAAGACTTCGTCCCTACACGTCGGGTCCTGCTACATCTCCACTCAGCTGACGCCGTTTCACATTTTCTCGCCAGCGGAATCTACTTGGACAGCCAGATCCACCGAGTGACATCTTGTCCTTCGTACTTTGCCAACGAAACACCACCACAGTGGACTCCGTCCCAACCATCTTCCTCTCATTTCTACACAACTCCCATCGCCACCACCACCAGCACCACCATCACCACTACCATCGCAACGACCAGCACGCCCTCCATCCGTCTCTATCCTTCTGTCCCGGTCACAACTGTTATAACATGCCATCCTTCTCCTCTCATGACTTCTTTCCTCCCTGTCTGCCCTAGCCCTGAAGGACCTCAACACCTGAACCAACCCACTGAGACATCTCCGTCTACAGCTGCAGCACTGCCTTCGTCACCACCATCTACGCACGCCGCCGACGCAGCAGCCTCCGCCGCACCACCATCCACGCAGTCCTCATCGACCTGTCACACCATGTACAGCTGTGTGATACGCGGAGTGGATCCTGCTCTCTCAGCTCGAACGATTCTCCAGGAACTTCAAGCCGAAGGCGTCCCAGTTCGTCGCGTCTTTCGGATCAAGAACTCCTCCGGCCCGACGTATATGGTCCGCATACACCTTCCAACTGCCGAAGATGTCCAACGACTTATTGCCAATGGAGCTTACATCTATCGCCATCGTCATAAAGTTGAGCCCTCTCTCTCCCCACCTCAACCTATTCGCCAACGTTTCAACCCACCATATTGCCGCCCCCGGCCAATTCCTCCTTTCCAACCCAGTACACCCGTTTGCCCACGCCTTTCCCCACCTAATTTCTTCCCTCCACCACCTCCAACGCTAGATATCATCCGACTCCTCATCACTTCCCTTAACAATATCACAACAATCCTGCAACTCCTCACATTCCATTTCCACCCTGCTACATTCATTTAAACTTCACTCCTCGAGCACAATTCCTATCGTTCCCATCTCCCCAGCTAAGAAGACCCACCGTTACTTCCTCATGAATATTTACATCGCTATCCCCATCTTCCTCTTCTATCACACCTTCTACTTCTTTTCCCTTCTCCCGGCCCGAGAGATCGCGACACGATCTAGGGGGCCCGCCCCGTCCTTCGGGCGGGGAATGAAAGCATTTAAGCAGCAGCAGCAGCCTCCACGGGATCCTTCTGGGTGTGGATCTCCAAGAGGCTTTTAACATTCAAGAGCTCTGGTTGGGGACACGACGACTGCTCTCCTCTGCTTCAACGCAACCCATATTTTTTCTTCGGCCGGGTGACTGCTCAACTTTACTTATCACCCTGCCGAGACAACAAAGCATATAGGCTGGCACCACGTAGGAGGTCGGCCTTCCCACAATGCTCTACACCTGCCTTGCCCGCAACGTTCCTCTCGTCTTCTCAGACCAAGATGTCCTCGCTGCTCTTCGTCCGGCGGGTGCCTATGGTGCCTGCCGGCTAGTCGACGACGACGCTCAACCACTATCCGATGTACTTCTCTATTTATCCACTCCAGCCGACGTCTCTACCATCATCAAGAATGGCGCACGCATCCACAACCATCTCTATGCAGTTGAACCTACTCCAGAGGATCTTTTGGCTGAGCTACCGGACACCGACGACCCTCCGCCTGGAACCATCGATCCGCCCGCTACGACCACACCACCTCCCTACTGCTCACCCCCGCCCCCTTTGTCCTTCACTCCTGTTACCTCTGTCACTACTCTAACCACTGCTACCTCCACCATTACCACCTCAGTTCACACCTCCTCTTCCCTTCCTATCACTACTACTGTTACCACTCATCCTTCCCCTCTCATGACATTTCCTTTCCCCTTACCTCCCTCCACTGACCCCACACACCCCCAGCGCTCATCACTTCCGTCATCTGAAGAGGGATGTTCCCATCAAGATACTCCTGGCAACTTGGTACAGCCACCATTGGTCCCACCGCCTTCCACCGGCACTACCACCTTTAGCTGTGTCGTCTGCGGTGTGGAGCCCAGTCTTCCATCAGCATCTATCATCCAAACACTCCGCCAGACAGGGATACCAGTGCGCCGAGCCTTTCGGATCTATAACTCCGCTGGACCCACCTATCTCGTCCGCCTTCATCTGCCGACTGCTGAAGACGTTGAACGCCTCATCGCCGCCGGGATCCACCTCAACGGCCGTCATCATCGCATAGAACCATCTCGCTCACCTCCACAACCTTCATCTCATCCCTCCACACCTCGAAGTAGTCCCCGGCCGGCCCCACCTCCCCAACCACCTCCTCCATCATTTCATCCTTATCTCTTCCCGCCCCCACCTCCTTACTTTCCCCCACCTCCCTCTTTTGATATCCTTCGCCTTCTTCTAACTTCGCTTGTTAGCTTCTCCTCCTTTTATAACACCCTTGCCCTTCATTTATTTTCCTCTCACCTTGTATAACCCCTCTCCTCTTTGTTCACAGCTCATTTTGACATAATCACAACTGTATTCTCACTTCAATAAAGAATAAATACTTAGGAATAGACGCAATTCCCCTCCCATCTCCTAACTCTCCACATCCTTTACCCACCTCCTTCTTCCATCACATCTCCCCAACCCGCCCGCATCTCTTGGCCAGAGAGAGGGCGACACCCTCTAGGTGGCCCGCCCCACCCCTTCAGGGTGGGGAATGAAAGCATTTAAGCAGCAGAAGCAGCAGCAGCCTCCACGGCGGGAGTTCTGGTTTCCCTTCAAAACGAGGACACACCTACTCTGGTTGGAGAGGGGAAAACACATAACACACGCCCGAAATTTTTCGGCTGGGTGGCCATCATCTTTAATAGTCCACTCAGTCGGCCCAATATAAACACAAACAGGCAGACGCCTAGTTGGCAGTCGCCTATCCTCATCATGACCTACTGCCTCATCCCTGGCGTGGAACTCCACATTCCCGAAGATCACATATTTGAAGACCTCCAAGCAGACGACGTTCCAGTTCTCAACGCCTTCAGACTACAGGATGGTCAGACCGCAGCACCATCTACTCACGTTTTAGTCCAACTAGAAGGAGAACAAGCCCAACGTCGCCTGTTCACCAACGGAGCAAATATCCATAATAAAAACTACGCAGTGGTGCCAACCCCTCCATGCATCCTGAACCAAATAAAAGCCGCCCCTTATCTCATCCCCATCATCCAGGTGCCCCCATCGCCCTTACCCACCTTCGGAACAACAACAACTACCCTCACAACCATAACTCCGTCAACTTGTACCCCCTCCCCAGACATATTCACCTCCGTCACAACTTCCCACCCATCCCCAGTAATGTCATCATCCCAGCAGACCCCAGCCACCCCACCACTGCAATTTCGGCCGGACGCCGCAGTCTCACCA
The DNA here is from genome assembly GCF_040414725.1 of Anabrus simplex. Taxonomy (NCBI): domain Eukaryota; kingdom Metazoa; phylum Arthropoda; class Insecta; order Orthoptera; family Tettigoniidae; genus Anabrus; species Anabrus simplex. The sequence goes on along the minus strand of NC_090267.1, from coordinate 383,610,784 downwards.
CCAGCAAACCAACAACAGACGCCACCACCAGCCGTCTTCAGCTGCGTACTACGTGGGATATCTCCAGAAGTCACCGAGCAAGACATAATCCAAGAACTACGGAAAACTGGAGTCAATGTCCTTAGAGCCATAAGAATTTCCAACAGCCATGGACCTACTTTCATGATGCGCCTCCAGATGCCCAGTAAAGAAGACGCCCAGCACCTCATCAGTACCGGCGCACAAGTCTATGGTCGCCGCCATCGAGTAGAGCCCTCCCACCCCCCACCCCTACCCCCACGAAACCGCCAACCATCGAACAATTCACACCGCCGCCCCCAGCCAACCCTCCCCTGTGTTCCCCCATATCCACAACAAACTCCGTTCCCTCTCCCAACTGGACCCATCCCTCTACCTCTCCAAACATACGACCTTCTTCGCCTCCTCATTCTATCTCTCCATAACATCACCACCACCCTCCAGTTCCTAACCTCCCATAGCTACCCCGGACCCTACTTCCGACGGACTTAGGCACATCATACTCATCATTACAAATTGTATCACCTCATCCATCACTCTGAATTGTAAAACTCACTAAAATATCAATAAAGTCTTCTATCCAAGCACTTAGACAAGACGCAAATCCTATCCCATCTCCTACTTCTTCAAGTCCTTATCCACCTCCTTCTTCCCTCACAACTCCCCAACCTGCCCGCATCTCTTGGCCAGAGAGAGGGCGACACCCTCTAGGTGGCCCGCCCCACCCCTTCAGGGTGGGGAATGAAAGCATTTGATAGATAGCCTCCACGGTATGCACTAGCCTTGCGTCTTGGGTGGTGTGCTAAGTCCCAACTGATGAGCCTAACTTAGCACACGAGGGCGAAACGCAGGCAACCAAGAATGAGTTAGCTGGAAAATTTATAATGTCCAATAACGGACCATTATATTGGTATTATAAATTTACTCATTCGGGACTAATATTTTAAATTCCCTATGGGAATCAACATCTGTATTATCAATTCTGATCACTCTGAAACCACACTCTTCAACAGCATTTAACGCATCCAAGGTTAATTTTGCAAGTTGTGAGCCCGTAATGGATGAAGTGAAATAGAAAGACACCGGTATTCTGTAATATGTAGAGAGTCCCTTGAACAAAATGCCGAGTAGTTTATTGGCCAACCTATCTTCGATTCCAAGAGCGTCAATGCCAATGTCATTCAGTCCAATAAACATATCTAATTTCCTGTCATACAGAAGTTTCGGCTTTGTGGACATTTCATCTATTATAAGGGAACCAACCTTTTCGTTATCGTTCACTAACGACAGTTTTTCTACCAGTAATCGGGCTTTAGTTAGCGAAGTTATGCCGGTCTCCCCTTTTGAGTATCCAACATAAGATTTCAACGTTCTTGGATGAGGAAGATGCAAAATATCGAGTGTTCTGAGAAGCCGATAACCAGTTGGCGACCTTGAAGATAATAGCACACAAATTTTAACTGTAGTCTCCCGGTATTTACATTTCTTTTTTCCAAAGCTCTGAAGTTGTTCTAACAAAAAGTTTGCTTTCATATTACCTCCCTCAGCTTCCTTCTGAATTTTAGAAACTCGTTTTGCAAGATTTCCGGGATCCTTCTTTACTTTACTAAGTTCTGCTTCCAAGTCACGAATTTTTACGCGCAACTTCTTAATGATTGTCACGTGCTGTCTATTTCTTCTGATCTCCTTCCTTAATTTCCTGGTAATGTATTTTGGTACTGTTGATTTTAGGACGGGAGATAACTGTGTACCTACTGTTGTGGTGCCTACATTTATCAGGTCAGATTCTCCAGTATTATCAGGCACAGGAGAATCCGATTGTTCCACACATTTTCTCTTATTTCTTATATACTCATTTTCACTGTCCGTTTTTTCAAGCTGTCTTTTCTTAGGAGCTTTCCTACATTTTAAAGTGACTTGTTTGTGTTTGGGGAACTCTGTAAAAACTGAAGGTTTTTTTTTTTTTTTTGCTAGGGGCTTTACGTCGCACCGACACAGATAGGTCTTATGGCGACGATGGGATAGGAAAGGCCTAGGAGTTGGAAGGAAGCGGCCGTGGCCTTAATTAAGGTACAGCCCCAGCATTTGCCTGGTGTGAAAATGGGAAACCACGGAAAACCATCTTCAGGGCTGCCGATAGTGGGATTCGAACCTACTATCTCACGGATGCAAGCTCACAGCCGCGCGCCTCTACGCGCACGGCCAACTCGCCCGGTGAAGGGACTTTATTAGCCAGGAGCGTCCTTTTAGATGTACTTATACTAAAGTCTTCTTCTCTGAAGTGTTTACTGCACACCCTCGATTTTTCTGTAGGAACCCAGAGAGATCCCGTTCTTTTAAAGCACTATTCGCTGGAAACTTGTGAAATGAAATTCCACTACCTTTAATTTGTCGTGAATGACAATAAGGAACACAGCAATAAACCATGATTGAACCTGCGAGTGCTTATTATCACAAGAATACACACATTCACAACCAACTCAATACACACGTTTAAAGGCGCGAACCTGGTCAACAGGGGGCAAGGTAGCGATCCTAGCGGTCCGCCAATGAACTGCAGTGTGACCACTTCTATAGCGTTTTACGGGCTCTATTTCCAGGCCTTGTATTATAGCGTAGGCAACGGGCCGCCACATACTACTCCCTCCCCATTGACAACGTGGGTAAATCTACTTGAGAAGCGTACCGGTACTGTACTACCAGAACGTGTGGACTGATGGCTATCTCCAGGGTTGATTAGACAGCTGGGTTGCACTGGCGCTGAGGACTTGGGTGGTGAAGGTTCCACGTTATGCAGTAGAAAGTCTGGTTTAGTCTGTCTATTGAGACTGTCTGTTGACAGAGTGAAGTTCTTATCAGAACGTTTGATTACAAGATACGGTCCATTTTAAATCGGTTGAATAGGTTTTCTAACTGCATCTAGTCTGATGAATACATGAGAAGTTGTCATAAGTCCTGGGTGGATGAAGATAGATTTTTCAGAGTGATGTCGAATGTTTATTGACTTCAGTAAGGTTATGTGCTGCCTCAGGTTGAAGACAAAAGAAGGAATGTCGCTGGCCAATGGTGTTGAATAAAAATCAGTTGATTGTAATACCGAGAGTCATTTCTGCTGAAGTGGCATTGTATTCTGGAATCACATATGCACGGAGGCCCATTAAGGTGGTAGGTATGTTGTTGGCCCAGTCATCTGAGGGGCGAGCTCTGAAGGCAGCCTTGAGTTTGCGATGCCAGCGTCCGACTTTCCCATTGGAAGCGGAATAGTAGGCAGTAGTTTTTATGTGGTGTAATTCTAAATCTCTTGTGAGGTGAGTAACAGCTAGCAATCGAACTATCGTCCTCAGTCAGTGGTGATGAATTTAGGGACATCGAAACGTGCAATCCATGATGACAAGAGAGTACAAGCAACATTTTCTGCAGTAATGTCTTTTAGTGATACTGCTTCTGGCCAATGTGTGGATCTTATCATCGTAAGTAGGTGTGTGAAGCCCTAAGAATAAGGTAGTGGTCCCACTATATCCACATGGATGTGAGAGAAGCGATCGCTGACTTGACTGAAAGTTCCGATAGAACTATATGTGTGTTTGAAAACTTTTGCTCGTTGACAAAGAATGCACGTTTTTGCCCAAAGTTTTATATCTTGTTTCATTGACGGCTAAACAAAGCGCTGTCGTAATAAATCCACTGTTCCTTTGATGCTGGGGGGAGCTAAGTCATGCAATGCGTGAAAAACCTTCTCTCTGTAGGAAAGCGGGATATATGATCTGAGTTGCTCTGTAAAATTATCACAAACCAACTAGATACATCAGATAAAACCATGGTGGTGGTGAATTTCAATGAACTGGTTTATGTTTTTAATAATAATAATAATAATAATAATAATAATAATAATAATAATGCTATTTGCTTTACGTCCCACTAACTACTTTCACGGTCTTCGGAGACGCCAAGGTGTCGGAATTTAGTCCCGCAGGAGTTCTTTTACGTGCCAGTAAATCTACCGATACGAGGCTGTCGTATTTGAGCACCTTCAAATACCACCGGACTGAGCCAGGATCGAACCTGCCAAGTTGGGGTTAGAAGGCCAGCGCCTTAACAATCTGAGCCATTCAGCCCGGCTGTATTTTTAAGACTTTCCAATTCTTTATAGTTCTCTCCTGACTTAGCTATATCTTCGTATGAAATACTTGTTGGCAACGTAATATCTGCAATCCTAGAGCACGTGTCAATCAATCAATCAATCAATCAATCAATCAATCAATCAATCAATCAATCAATCAATCAATCAATCAATCAATCAATCAATCAATCCAATCAATCAATCAATCACTACTGATCTGCATTTAGGGCAGTCGCCCAGGTGGCAGATTCCCTATCTGTTGTTTTCCTAGCCTTTTCTTAAATTATTGCAAAAAAATTGGAAATTTATTGAACATCTCCCTTGGTTATTCCAATCCCTTCCCATTCCTATAAACGAATATTTGCTCCAATTTGTTCTCTTAAATTCCAGCTTTATCTTCAAATTGTGATCTTTCCTACTTTTCAAGACACCACTCAAATTTATTCCTCTACTGATGTCATTCCACGCCATCTCTCCACTGACAGCTCGGAATATACCACTTAGTCAAGCAGCCCAAACTTTGCAACATTTTTGCAACGCTACTCTTTTGTCGCAAATCACTCAGAACAAATCGAGCTGCCTTTCGGATTTCTTCCAGTTCTTGAATCAAGTAATCCTGGTGAGGGTCCCATACACTGGAACCATACTCTATTTGGGGTCTTCCTCTCCTTTACATCCTTATTACAACCCCTATATACCCTCATAACCATGTGCTGAGAATTGTACCCTTTATTTACAATCATATGCGTGTGATTACCCCAATGAAGATCTTTCCTTATATTAACACCTACGTACTTACAATGATCCTCAAAAGGAACTTTCACCCCATCAACGCCGTAATTAAAACTGAGAGGACTTTTCCTATTTGTGAAACTCACAACCTGACTTTTAACCCTGTTTATCATCATACCATTGCCTACTGTCTATCTCACAACATTATCGAGGTCATTTTGCAGTTGCTCACAATCTTGTCACTTATTTATTACTTTTTACTACTGTTCATTTGATACTAAAGCTAAAAGGAACATAAAAAGCAAGGCTACAGCCAAAATTGGAGACAACAGGACATTGAATTGCACCTTAGTGGATAATGCTGATATGAAAATGAAGGAAGTTGTTTTAATTTCAAAACAGATGAAGGGCAAATGGTTATTTTTAGTGGAATTATTATATCGTTAGTGTAGCAGCAAACCGTTGTGCCTTTGTACCCATTCTAGAGTGTTCTTAGATATTCTAGGAAAGAAGAAAGAAAAATGCAAATTTCTCAGTCTAAAAGTAGTTCCATTTACAATAGGAACACGAAATAATTTGATCGCGCAGAGCACAATACATCTCTGTATCGAGAAGCCATTCGTAGCAAGAAGCGGTACTTCACAATTGATTATGTACTGCATTACCATAGTATGCCAGATTTCATGGCCTCCTCACAATGTAGTGAGAGTCTCATCCACCTGGTATTCAAGCGACGTGTTGTTACTGCACTCTTAGAAACAAGTGGACAACTAAAAGGAGGACCAAGTAAATCACCATTAATGGAGCACGTTGATTCTAGATACGACAGGCTAAGCCATTTGTTCATCTCACAAGACGTCAATATTGCCACCAGAAGACAACATGGAGCAGAAAATGTTACACTGGTTTGTATGTCAAATGTTTTGTGGTACCGGTATATCACTCAAATGAGTTGGTTGGGAATTTTCTTATTTACGTTATTTTTGTAGACAACTGTTCTATAAAATTCCCCAACAGCTTATCAGTAATATGTAATGTCATGTTGTATCCACGAATATTCTAATATTAAAGTGGGAAACAATGAATATTATGGGTATCCTGACATTCCACATACTGTAGTTTGTCCAAATATTCGCCCTAAAGCCTACTGTCCTATATGTAGGACACCCTTATTTTCACAAAGCAATGTCTGGATGACCAAACGCCGTTAGAATTGTGTTTAGTTGACACTAGACCGGGCGAGTTGGCCGTGCGCGTAGAGGCGCGCGGCTGTGAGCTTGCATCCGGGAGATAGTAGGTTCGAATCCCACTATCGGCAGCCCTGAAGATGGTTTTCCGTGGTTTCCCATTTTCACACCAGGCAAATGCTGGGGCTGTACCTTAATTAAGGCCACGGCCGCTTCCTTCCAACTCCTAGGCCTTTCCTATCCCATCGTCGCCATATGACCTATCTGTGTCGGTGCGACGTAAAGCTCCTAGCAAAAAAAAAAGTTGACACTAGTGATGGCCAGTCTCGAGACTAGGTCTCGAGATTTCTCGAGACTAGCGCAGGCACTATTTCTCGCGAGAAATTTCGAGAGATCTCGAGAGCATTGTCCCCGCACTGTGCGGCATACAGGTAGTCGGAGCTGAATGTTGTTTGTGCCGAGTATGCGAACAGCCAGCCATGGGACTTCTCCATTTCGTAAATACAAGCGACTAGGGGCGTTCATTTCTATCGAGGTCTGTTTTGATGCAGTATAACATAATTATAAAGGATACGCATTCTAGCATTGTATGCAGTGGTAAATATACGAATGAATAGGCTAAGTACAGAAATTGACGGCTACCGTAGGTATACCTATCCGGATACTAGAGGCGTACATTATTCGAACTCGAGACGAGGCAAGATGCGCCCTGATGCATATGCAACCACCATTACGCATGAGTGGATTGTGTAATCTAAAATGCTTGAGTTTGCTCCAATTCTTTCGAGAGGGAGGTGTACATCGTTATCAGACCCCACATTCAGTATCATATTATGACCACTGCTCGTGTTTACCGATATTTTGGTGACGAAGGAAATAATTTCTTGCAGTATTATAGAGTATTCCCGTCATAATTAGGTACTGCGATATATGACGGTGCAATGTGAAATTGTACTAGTTGTACTCGACAACTTGAAGACGACGTCCGAAACGCAACGTTAGTCTTGGTTGTCGGTTATTTTGAAGAGATGCCACATAGCACAGCCCGCTGTGTTGTTTATTCAAAAGAAGTAAAATACGTCGGCATAAATAGTTCTGGGATTATACACTTAAAAACGCATAATATCAATGAAAAGGAATTATCACAGAACACCGCCGACCCGGTCTGAATCACAAGAAGCAACCCTACCGACGATTGTGAGGCATCCTGGTAGGTTTACATACTAATAACAGTTATTAACAAATTATACGCGTTATTCAGCTAAGAAGTCCACCTGAAATAACTCGTGAATAGTTTAAGATACTGGCATTCTGTCTTCACTTTCGTTAATGGTATTAAGTAACTATAGTTCAACTTGCAGTGCTTTTCTAGGATTTTGACAAAATTTATCGTCACACACGTTTCCATATGAGAATTACTGATGATAACTATCAAGCTTACACTCGTAGTTACTGGGACGTCGCGTCGCACAGCTCGCAGCACACGAAAATCGGTCTCGAGAGCGTTATCCATCACGCCTGCTGAAAGAATTGGAGCAAAGTCGGGTAATTTACATTACAAGTTCCACTCATGTGTAATGGGGGTTGCATATGCAGCTAAGCACATCTTCCCCGTCTCAAGTTCGAATAATGCAAGCCTCTAGTATCCAAGTAGGGGTACATCCTATCTACAGTTATTCACATATTATGCAGGGTTATTCACCTACGATGTCCACCTTAAATGAGCTGTGAAGAGTTTAAGATACTGGCATTCGGTTTTCACTTTCCTTAATGGTATTAAGGGGTTCATAGTTGAGCATGCAGTACTTTTCCAGGCTTTTAAGAAAATGTACTGCACGTTTTCATATGAGAACGTTATTTCACACAATAACTGCCAATACTACCAAGTTTACAGTTGTAGTTACTGGTGCGTCGCACAGCTTTCACTACAGGAGGATCGGTCTCAAGATTCTCGCGAGAGCCTCAAGATCTGCTACGTCAGTCTCGAGAGTCTCGAGCGAGAGCGTTGCCCATCACTAGTTGACACCGCTGAATACATTTTTGAGAAAAAATATGAGTTCACGAAAGAAAAGTTTCAGTCTTATGTTGGTTAATCTTTGTAAGATTACTTGATTCAAGAACTGGAAAAGATAAAAAAAAATTGTAGTATAGTTAATAGTTCTGTGGAACATGTTAATTAAACACTTTATTAATCAAATACACAGAAATGCACATTTCATTTCAATTGTCTTGTATGCAATAACAAAGAGGTTACACGTCATTTAATATGATACGTCACTGCATTCCCCTCTACGAGGCAAGAATATAGCCACCTAACTTCCGGGATGGGATCGCTGTAGTCCTGGAAGGTCGCAGCAGCAGTGTAGGTTGAGGAGTCTCTGGCGCTGGTAAAAGCAGCGTGTCCGTATGTGACGTCTGTTCATTTAAGTTAGCTGGATCAGATGGCGTTTCCTCAAGCTGGTAGTCCGACTCCTTTGGTTCTATTCCCTTGAAGAATGAGGAGTTTCTAGTTAACTAACAGTCAAGCCTTTCCGCAGTCACTTGAGATCCCTTCACAGAAACAATCTTGTAAGTGATATGGTCAAAAGTGGGAGAGAACTGGTTGGTTGGTTGGTTGGTTGGTTGGTTGGTTGGTTGGTTGGTTGGTTGGTTGGTTGGTTGGTTGGTTGGTTGGTTGGTTGGTTGGTTGGTTGGTTGGTTGGTTGGATGGTTGGTTGGTTGGTTGGTTGGTTGGTTGGTTGGTATTGTTTTGATAATACCAGATCGTAAGGAGCCAAGCAATGATGTTTGACTCCTCGGGACAAGTTTGCCTAGTCCGCTAGTTTCGAGACTGGTTATTTCTGAGTCTTCTTCTATCAGAAATACACATGGGCTAAATCCTACTTTAAGTGGGTGTCTAAACAGCACCCCTGCCGGACTTCTTCCTGTTGTAGCACGAGGTGTGGCCCTGTAGTAGAGGAGAAACGTGTGTAGCTCCTCCTGCCAATCGAGCACCTCCAGTACGGCAGCTAAGATTACTTTCTTTATTGTCCGGAAAAATTGTTTGGTTTTGCCATTGGCTTCCGGCCTTTTGGGTGTGACATGGCAGCTCTTGATTGCAAGTTGATTCAGGAAGTCTGTGTACTCTCATCCATTAAAGGGTGGCCCATTGTCAGATTTAAGTGGGTCCGGAATCCCAAACTTCGAGAACCATTTTCTCAGCACCTTCCGAGTAGACGGTACTGAAGTAGTTGAAACCACCTCGGATAATGGATATCTCAAGTATTTGTCAATTATTATAACAAGATACAGACTTTACCACCCCATATGAATTTGACTCATACATACATCTGAAAATGGACCCTGAAAATCAACTGATAACTCCAACCAAACCCGCTTTGGTAGTGGGGTAGATTGTATAGAGTCCAGGCGTACTGACTTCAGGTATATATTGGGGGGTGGGCATAACTAACATGAACATAGATATGTGAAATGATGAACAGCTATTAATGCAAATATTCCTATATATTAACAATATTTACAAACAAACAACCGGGCGTGTTGGCCATGCGGTTAGGGGCGCGCAGCTGTGAACTTGCATCCGGGAGATAGTGGGTTCGAGCCCCACTGTCGGCAGCCCTGTAGATGGGTTTCCATGGTTTCCCATTTCCACACCAGGTAAATGCCTTAATTAAGGCCACGGCCACTTCCTTCCCACTTCTAGGCCTTTCCTATCCCGTTGTCGTCATAAGACCTATCTGTGTCGGTGCAAAGTAAAACAAATTGTAAAAAAAATATGGAAATAATGGAGCTTGTTTCTGAAATACATTTCTGAACTAGTCTCACGTACGGAGTTTCCAATATTCAAATAGAACTTGATTCATAAATATTTTGAAGCAGTGTCTTATGTATGAAACTATCAAACATAATTACAATAAAAAATAAAAAAATAGAACATGCTACATGAATACATTTTTTGAATGAATGTGCTATTACAGTTTATTGTTCATTTCATGATACGAAATGTGAAATGCTCTACCGCCAGAATAGTCTCCATTGGGAAATGCATTTCTCTGAAGGAATGCCGCTTTCTAATCTCATTTTTGGTATAAAATCATCTGCCACCAACTCCAGATTTAACGCCTTAACATCATCTTTGTGTACGCGTATATGCAGAAGGCTCAATTGTTTTAATCCCTGCTGTCCTGTAGTTGTTCGGAAATGAGCCTTAAGTCTTTTAAGGCCTGAGGAAAACTTCTCAGCTGTTGAAGTTGTCAAAGGGATTGTCATAACTATTTAAGACGAATTAACCAATTATGTTTAAAATACCCGACCCAGCCAAGAATAGAACCCAGGACCCTCTGGAGTCTCACTAAGTGTGAATCCGAAACGCTCTTCTCACAGGTAGTCCTGTAGTCCTGGGCTATGACGTCGGTTGGTATGCTGGGGTTCTCGCAGCTGCAGATGGTGTTGCAGTCGGGCGGCGGTGATGACGATGGTAGACGTGTTGTGTCGGCAGGAGTACCGGTGGCAGGTGTGATGTGTTCTGTGGACTAGGTTGAGCAGGGGTAAGAGGTGGCGTCACTGTAGGGAGGGAAGAAGTCATGAGTAGTGATGGCTGGCACGTTAGTGCTGTTGTGACAGGGACCTGTGAGGAGGTGTGGGTGGATGCCAGGGTGGTCGTAGTGATGGTAGTAGTGGCGGTGGTATTGGTGATGGTAATGGGAGGAGGGTCGAAATTAGTCGGAGTCTGTTGTTGTGGTATCCCTTGCGATGGCGTGGCGGCTGTAGGCGTTGTTGGTCCGTTGTGAAGTAACTGAGCTGAAATATCTGAAGGAGTCAATTCTACTCGATGGAGGCGGCGGTTGATATGCACTCCATTGTCGATGATGTTACAGTAGTCATCTGGAGAGGGGATATACAGCAGTACATCCGATGATGGCACGTGGTCGACGAGAAGCCTTGAAGCACTATGGACGCCGATCGGGCGAAGTTCAGTTGCGATGTCTTCATCGGAGATAGCTGGATTAACATCACGGGCGATGCAGGTATACATGGTGGGGAGCCCGACTTCCTACTTGGCGTTAGCCTGTATGCTTTGTTGAATTCGGCGGGGTAGCAAGAGTATAGTTGGTGAGTCACCCGGCCGAGAAAAAAACTTACAGTAGTTGAGGGTGAAAGAGAGAGAGAGGTGTGTGTAGCTTTCCCCCTTGGAGCAACCTTTTATAGCCTTAAGAAAACGTCGAGCTAGAGGTAATTCCCCGCCTAACAGAGTGTCCTCCTTTGTGACGGCCTACCAGATGTCACCGGCCCCTCCTGCAAATACGCACTTCTCACAATTGAGCGCAAGTAACTAATATTATCGACTCCTGGCATTCGATAATTCCGTTCTCAATTATGTGTAAAGTCAGATCTGTGGAATTTAGCTTAGTGGCGGATTTATTGATTTAAATTCGGATGATTCCAGCCCTGGGAGAGGTTTGTCAACCTGTGACAACTGTTCTGTAGATCTCCTCGTTTATATATGACCCCCTCCAGGTTGCAGCGGTTGGGCTTGGTGATGTAGTAGGGGTCTGCATGAATGTAATCACGGATCGACTCAATTCCAACTCGAGGAATTCGTTCCTTCCGGACCAATACGGGGTTCACATGGCCTATGTCATGGCCATCCAGGGTTCTTGCCGTCACTCCCTGCAACTCTATGACGCGTTAAATAAAATTATGCCACAGTGTTCTAATAAATAAATTGAGGCATATCACGCCTTAGCGCGACGCCTTGCGATTGCTGTGGCCCCTAAGTTGGCAGGCTCTCGATGCAAAGTATATCGGTTACTAGAATGTAACGATTACAATTTTATTTCCAGAAGTAAATTACGAGTAAATATTACATTGTGTGAAACGTAATGATTACGAGTAAAATTATAAAAAAGTAATTGTTACAAGTAATTCAATTACTTTTACTCAGTTACTTCCCAACTACCGTATGATAGTAACTTTCTGTTGTGTGGGTCTCACACGAGCTAGGAGGTCTCACACCACGAACCATGGCGTACGATCAATGGAGAATTCATTTGAATAATTTCAGAGAAATGTGTGTGACGAAGCATGTGAAAGGCATTTGAATTTGCAGAAGTTCGTTCACACACTCTGCCTAGAAGGTGAAAAGTTCTCGAAGGGTATGACGATTCTGAAGATAATACAGTAGAACCGTTTGATTTGGTTGAACAAAGGTATGTGTCCATTTTTTGCAGTCATAGATACCAATGTTAATTATTTGGCTCCCCATCTTGACACATCATCTTACAAATTCTTACTTGATTTCGAGCAGTTTCTACTTGGGAGTGATGCAATCAAAGACAACATTTTACAACTCCATGACGATGATATAGACTCTGGTAGTCTTTTACTTCACAGAGGAATGTTTCATGAGTCGTTGCTGAATGAAGGAAAAATAATTGATGACTGAGAGGACATTGCCAATCACTTCAAGAAAGTACCGTAGTTCATCTTAAGACGTATATGTATCTTGTGTCGTTTATTATTGTCCAGTGCATTTATTGCTTTTGTCTTATGTTGTCCTTGCTGAGTAATTGGGATATCTTAGCCCGATGGCTAAATTTAGGGAAGCAAGGTTCTGCCCTTAATTCTTTGCGCATGGATACGGACCCATATGATTAGAGTCTGTGTTATTTTGGATGGGTAATTTAGACGCAGTCCTGAACGAGTGTTTTTTTAAATATATATTTGCGTCCGAGTGATCGTAATGTACATATGTAAATTAGGCCAACTACCAGTGTATCGGATATTATTTTTTGCATATTATGGACGGTTTTAGATCAAGCCTACGGGCAAAGGACTTAGGGACTTAACGAAGCAGTAACCAAATGAAACAAATGTAACACATTAAATCGTATGTTTTGGATCGTATGTTTTGGATCGTTACCCGTTTTCCTAATATATAATGTTAAATGTCAATTCATGTAAATGAGCATATCACTTTTTCTGACCAATTTTACGGTCGCAAGTCATCGGGTGTGATAGATTTATTAAGCTAAAAACATTAATTAAAATCATACTAATCAAATAACAAAATCAAATAAACGAAAAATCGACTGAGTGTGCACGTTTTTACTTGTAGCGAGAGTGATTTTTTGAGTATGATAACTATATTTTGGAATACAGTGAGTGTGAAAAATAATGCCGTCGTGCCTACTGCCGGGATGTCGATCTGGTTACAGGTCAGGTGAAGGTAAACATTTCTTCTCACCGCCTGAAAATGAGGAGCATTTCTCTGAGTGGGCTAGAGTGATCCCAAGAAAAGACATGCAGCTTACGCGTAAGTCTGGGATTTGTGAGTGTCATTTTTCAGAAGATCTTATTATAAGGGTAGACTCGTTTATTATTAATGGGGAAAAAGTTGAAATTCCGAGAATAAAGTGGAGCTTAAAGCCAGGAGCTGTCCCTCACATTTTTTCAAACTTACCGTCCTATTTAAGCAAGTCCCTGAAAATTCGAAAACCCCCATTAAAACGAGAGCTACTCAAAGAACATGTTGGCAATGACAATATTAACAGTAGTAGCTTAGATTGTAATGAAGTAATTACATTTTTCCTCTACATCTAAAATAATAGCGACCGTGTAAAAATAAAAGAACCTCGTTTCGGTTTGCCCTGTAGTGGACAGATTTATTAATAAACAATAAATCATCCGTTCTCCAGTGAGGGTGAGTGACCATAAAGGTCCGGAATACATAATTTACAGTATGTAATTATAATAATGAAATCATGCCTTTTCTGGAAATTACGATTTGAAATATAAATGAAACTGTATAATTTGCAGAGAATCTCTTATGATCTGTAATAAAAAGGAATTTTTAAATTCTGAAGGATAGTTGCTGTATTCTACGGCAGGGTACCTCTGGATCCAAACAGGAGGCCTCTGACAATCCACTGACCTAAAGGAATATTATATTTAGCTGATAGATATAGCAGATATGGTGTATAAATTGCTTGTTTTTCCACATTAATATCCTGGACTTGTTGCAGGTCCCTCTCGAAGCAAATGCTTCTAGAACCATTCTAAATTTGAGGAGTCAAGTTACAAACCTTGGTAGGGAATTTAATAAGAACCAAAAAGAAATCAGTTGCGTGCAGAGCTAAATTAAAGTAGATTGTAAATAAGGTCAATGTATCAAGTGAAGCTGAAGACAGTCGTAAGTTCCTTAGCAAGAAACAAAAAATGATTGTGGACACAAGGCTCAAAAAATGTAACACCAGCTCCAAAGGTTTGCGCTATTCTAATGAATTTATATTAGATAGTTTGCTTTTGAAAATCAAATCCCCTAAGGGTCACAGACATTGTTTGAAGCACGAGTTACTTCCCCACCCTACCAAAGCTCATTTGAGACGACTATGCAAAGGATTCAAATGTTACTATGGTGTTAATGGAAATGCCGTGATTGCAATTCAAGATTTTTATTTAAACGAGGAAGACGAAAACAAGCGACTAGGAATAGCGATTTTTGATGAGGTGAAATTGAGAGAAGACATTAGATTTAATATAACCACACTGACATTTGACGGGTGTGTTGATTTAGGAGATGAAATTCCCTACGACAAAAAGAACGTCCTTGCCAATCACGCGCTTGTATTTATATTTGTCTCTTTGTTGCACAGCTGGATCTAGCCTGTAACAGTGTATGCCAGCAAAAATGCAACTCCTGGAGAGCTATTGTCAAAAATAGTAATTCAGGTCATAATTCAATTGGAAAAAGATGGGGGTGAAAGTACGAAAGTTCGTAATTGGTTTTACGTGTGATGAAAGTCAGTGTAATAAAAGGGCGTGGATGAATTTGGGAATTTCAGCGAAGAATGATAAAGTGCTCCACTAAAAACCCGGCAGATCATCAAAGGCGAGTGTGGGCATTTCTTCCGTGCATATTTTGAAGTGCATTCGTAATTATTTTCACGATAACGTTCTTTTGCTCTATAAAGGCAAAGAGGTAAATTACGACTTTTATAGACAGTTATATCAAATTGACATTTCTCCTGAGTTCGCTGGTCTTCGAAGTTGTCCTAAGATAACATCCTCTCACACAGACACAAGCTCATTTCCGAGGACGAACGCCAGCTTAGCTTCAGTTATTCAGTAATAGTGTAGCCGACCCAATTAAGCTGTTTACAGAAACTAAACCTAATGAATTCAGTGATAGTGAGCACACAGAAATTTTCATACGAGAAATCAATAATCTTGCAGATGCCCTTAAATCCACATTGTCTGTAAAGGGGCTTTATAAAGGTTCTCCGTCACACAAAATATTGCTTGAACTTTTAGAAAACATCACATCTCAGAAAAACACATTTGCATCTTCAAGAACCTTGGAATCATTAAGAGTAACCTTGAAAAGTACTCTGGAAATGGCGGACGACTTGTGGAGCAGAGGAATTAGGCATGTCCTGACGGCAAAATTTAAGCAAGATCCTTTGGATCGCCATTTCGGTATTTTGCGTTCACTTAGTTGTGACGATCACCCTTCCACTGTGGACTTTTTTACATTTACACATGCTGCAGTCTGTGTACTACTACTACTACTACTACTACTACTACTACTACTACTAAGATGTTTTCCTTCCTCCCCTGAAGAGGGAGGCGGGCCTTTGAGACGTGACGCCGTCTCTCAGGCCGGGAGATTTGTGACGATGAAGGGGAGGGGGTTTGCGGCCGTGGCCTATACCAAGGCCAACTAGATAGACAGGCCATTAGGCTTCCCCTCCACTTCGGGCGCTACGTCACACAAGTCGCCAGCCGCTTCACTTCTCGCCAGTGACTTACAGGCTGATCTGAACCTCGCAGCAGTGAGGCTATCGATGGTGTTGAATGATTTAAACGTGTGTGAACATTGTAAATTATGGCCACGTCGCGTTGTATACCTGGTTGTAGAATCAGCTACAGTTCAAAACAGCCTAATATGTCAGTGTTTAAATTTCCTACTGACTTGTTTCGGAAACACATCCACAGCCATCCATCGAACCGAATTCGTCCCTTCAGTAAGCTCAGTTGTGTGCATAAAACACTTCGACGAAGTTTCGTAATTCGGGACGATTCTGTTAAAAGACCTGATGAGTCTATTTTAACTGTAAAACGTAACCATTGAAAACTCGCAAACGACGCTATTTCTAAGTTTGAAGATGTGCCTGCCTATCTGTCTAAAAATCTTCCAACACCGAGCAAAAATCCTTCAAAGACAAGAAGAAATTGAAAAACGGGAAGAGGAAGGAATGAAAGAAAGCTGAGGAAGAATATGACAGGACCAAGGACTTCGATGACGTTCAGGGTAATTTCAGTATTAAACGCAAATTAGATCTGGACAAAGTTTTCGTCAATTTTAAAAGCCAAAGTCTCTGTATTTTCAAAATGTATATGATTGAGGAAAATATTCCGAAAATTGGTACTTCCTTAACATTAAACGAGGCTCTTGATTTTAAAGCTTTTAAACATGGTATTTTCATGAGTGATAACCCTGATATACGTGCATTAGGTGACGGGGGCAAGATATTAAAATGGTCATATTAGAAAAGTATTTGTAACTTCCTGTTTAGACCTGTTTGTAACTCAAAAGTGACTGTCCACGACAAAATAGAATCTGTGCACAAAATAATCGATGAAATTGAAAGTGAAGTTGATGAGTGTATCATTACTGATAAATTATAATTTTGTAAGGAACAGTTAAATATAGCCTTTGCAAAGAAAGTATCTTAATCCTGTATATTAATAACATGGTTCACTTCAATATTTTTCGCATTTCCTGGGGCGTAAAAGAAGATTAGACAGTCAACGTTTCTTACAATGCCTCACCCGGTTATTCAGTCTTTTACTGCAAAACTAGGCACGGGAAATTCGGGTATTGATGATTCACATTGGAATTACTTGAAAAAGAAACTAAAATTGTTAAAGGAGCATGAAATATTTTGTAACTTGTTGGATGGAGTCTACGTAAAACGTGAGCTGAACTATAAAGGAGGAAATGTTTTATTTTTTGTTTTTGCTAGTGGCTTTACGTCACACCGACACAGATAGGTCTTATGACAACGATGGGATAGGAAAGGCCTAACAGCTGGAAGGAAGCGGCCGTGGCCTTAATTAAGGTACAGCCCCAGCATTTTCCTGGTGTGAAAATGGGAAACTACGGAAAACCATCTTCAGGGCTGCCGACAGTGGAATTCGGACCCACTATCTCCCGATGCAAGTTCACAGCCGCACGCCCCTAACCGCACGGCCAAATCGCCCGGTAGGAGGAAAGGTAGAGGTAGTTGCTTTTAGTAGTAAAAGCGGAGAAAATAACACTACATTAGCTACAGCTGCACAAACTTTTATGTTGTCATCCAGTTTTTAAAAAATATAAAGACGTTGTTGATTTGTTTCCATGTAAGAACCTAACGTGACATTTCTTAAAAGAACTAACTTTACAAGTCTTTAAAGTAATAACAGATAGGCCAATAGCTTATGAGGCATCATGCATAATTTCTAATAATAACAGTGTTAGTAGGAAAACGTTTGAAAAACTGTGCAAAAGCAATTTACAAACCACTTTTCAAAACCCATTTGACGAAACACAAAAAATAAATAATTGTTTGATACTGGTCATTTATTTAAAATCTTAATAAATAACTGGCTTAATCAAGCTGACAACTTATTCTGACTTTGACAACCCTGAGTCAGACAAAAGAAGGTCTATCTGAGTCTATCTAGTGCGGCCTTGGCTTGCTCCTGCCCTGGACCAAAAGGCGTTGTACCAGACTCTTTTAGAGCTACAAAATATAAACCTGTATACCAATGCTTTTACATGAGAATCCTCAGAGAAAAATTCTGATTTCGCTTGTCAACAAACTTCTGGAAAACGAAAACATCATGTTTAAAACGTGCAGTGATTAAACAGTTTTAAACATTTCGTTGACAAATGTATATACATCTTTTGTAATGTGTTTTAGAATAAAAATAGAAAAGTTACCGTAGACAAACTCATGGCTAAGAAGAAGAAATCCTCAGGAAAATAAAAAAATGTATAAACTGAAACCTTAGGAATTATTAGGTAAGTTTTAAGTTGCAGCTTAATTTCTAAGAAAGGTTTCAGACTATTGTTGTGAATTGCCATCATGTATTTTCCTAGTAACATTACTACTATTTGTATACGTATTATGCGTTCTAATCTTTTACATGATACCGTGTTCAGTTACAAGTGACAGATGTCAGCATAATTTTACGTAAAGAAATGTACATATACTACCCAGCCAGTTTTCTCCCCGCATAAAACTCGTGTAGTATACAAGCCTAAGTAAAGCCACAATTGAAGGAGTGTTCAATTATATCGTTAAGGTTGAATAAATTAAACAATATCATGGTGAAAGTGAGAGCGGGCCCTACACTGCCATGCTCAACGCCAGCCACTCTCGTGACGTCACGGTCCGAGCCTTGTAGCCTGTCTATCTAGTGCGGCCTTGCCTATACTTGGAACTATCCCGGCATTCGCCTTAGTGCAGGAGAATGGAAAACCATTCTCAGGACAACCGACGGTTGGGGTCGGCAGTGAGGTCCAGCCCTGTCACGTCTCCCGAATGCAGTGGCGTAGAGCCACGGTAGAGCCGTGACTACCCTTCCTCTGCTCGGTTGGCCGGTCAGAGTGCAGAGCTGTTGGACACGGACCAGCCGTGGCCACTTATGGGCCGAGACCCACTCTGCATCTACCGACCAGTCTGTGTATATAGCAAATACAGTAGAGATAATACGCGACACTTACGGATTTCGCCTTGCTAAAATGGGAGACAATTCGACGGTGGTGCTCCTAGTGACTTGACCTGAACAAATCGCGCTAAATTCAAATATCAATGGAAATGTATATACGGAAATGGATAAATAAATTACGTCTAGAAAGAAAGTGTTATTGAGATATTAACTTCGAAGTTGCTAAAGCAATTCTGGATAAATGAATGAAGAATTATTTAAAAGGTAATTCAAAGACTGAAATTAGAAATATAAACAAGAAGTGAAATGGCTTGATCTTTCATTTATGCATTACTTCTTTAGCTTTAGCATTCCTGCCTGAACTCTTAGGTTGGATTTGTCTTTTTTTTTTTTTTTTTTTCATTTAAAAACATTGTATCATCACATTAAGACACTTGTCAATAAAAATATCGGCACATTCCTTACATATATGATGCAATGAATTAACATTTAATAGCTGGACAATTTTCCTCTTAACATTACGCCTACTAACAGAAAGATATTCCTTACACACATGATGCAATGAATTAACATTTGCCGGCCCCGTGGTGTAGGGGTAGCGTGCCTGCCTCTCTCCCGGAGGCCCCGGGTTCGATTCCCGGCCAGGTCAGGGATTTTTACCTGGACCTGAGAGCTGGTTCGAGGTCCACTCAGCCTACGTGATTAGAATTGAGGAGCTATCTGACGGTGAGATAGCGGCCCCGGTCTAGGAAGCCAAGAATAACGGCCGAGAGAATTCGTCGTGCCGACCACACGACACCTCGTAATCTGCAGGCCTTCGGGCTGAGCAGCGGTCGCTTGGTAGGCCAAGGCCCTGCAAGGGCTGTAGTGCCATGGGGTTTGGTTTGGTATTAACATTTAATAATAATAATAATAATACTTTTTGTTTTACGTCCCACTAACTACTATTTTACGGTTTTCGGAGACAACGAGGTGCGGGAATTTAGTCCCACAGGAGTTCTTTTACGTGCCAATAAATCTACCGATACGAGGTTGACGTATTTGAGCACCTTCAAATACCACCGGACTGAGCCAGGATCGAACCTGCCAAGTTGGGGTCAGAAGGCCAGTGCCTTAACCGTCTGAGCCACTCAGCCCGGCGAATTAACATTTAATAGCTGGACAATTTTCCTCCTAACATGAAGCCTACTAACAGAAAGATAATCTATAAAATCCCGGCTTTAATCTGAGAGGAGGGATAAAGAAAGAAAAGTATGAAAATGTTGTCGATAGTGATGCTTTAAGGAATATTTACGTACAATTAGAGCAAAAATGTAACATACCCTTCTTTCTTGTACACCCTATCCAAATCGCTTCTGTGACATTTCAAAACCCACAGATCACACCTACAACACATCGGTATTGAAGGTTAATTGCTGCACTATAGAATAAAATATGCGTATTACATTTTATGCCAGTTAAAATATGGGTCGAGCAGGTCAAAAGATTATGAAGTACTATAAAAATCTCTGTCACTGGAAGAATATATATGCAAACTCAATATTACTTACATGTTCTTGTCACGAGGGATCCTGAAGAACGACCGCGCATTTTTCTCTACTTCGTAATTACTGCAGCCAAACACAGCACATACCTTTCCCCTCATGTTGAGAGGAGATATCAAGGAATGACACACACTACTATTTATTTATGTCAACTCACTGAAAACGCATAAATAACACCAAAAACTTCACACAAAAATACACGTGCTCTTATGAGAGAATCAGTACTGTTCAGGTCTATCCGCTAGAGTGAGCTCCAGTAGCTGTCCCTCGATATCTCGCTCAGTGTCGCGTATTATCTCTACTGTATTTGTATCAAGACCGACTCCAATCCTCAGACCGTAATATAAGAAAAACATGGCGGCCGAAGTAGCCGAATTGCTGGTATTGGCTAACACGAAAATATCACGTGCATTTTATATAAACGGCCGTAATTTAATATGATAAATGTAACATCGTAAGGAAAATCACTTTTACACGTATGAAATCGCTTCGCCAACAAGTACGCACCACATATAATCAACTAGAATCACATATATTCTACTAGAAAAGAGACCAACAAGCTGATTATTTAGACATTTCAATTCGTCAAATAACGTTTTCTCTTAGATTTCACTTCGCTGGATAGATGAAAATATGTGATAAAACTGTTAAAATGATATTTCTAGCATCATTTTGAATATTTCAAAATAAATTAAGATGCAAAATTCCTCGATTTATTCGCTCTCATGAGAACTGTGAAACACAAACATAACTTGTTGCCTTAGTTTTGAAGTGGTAGATAATTTCTTAAATTCACCACCCAATGAATGGGAAGTACACCCGAAATCATAATGTTATTCGTCTTACGTCCTACTAACTACATTTTTTACGGGTTTCGGAAACGTCGAAATGCCGAAATTTAGTCCTGCAATAGTTCCTTTACGCGCCAGTAAATCTACCGACACGAAGCTGACGTATTTGAGCACCATCAAATACCACCGGACTGAGTCAGGATCGAATTCAGCAACTTGGGATCAGAAGGCCAGCGCCTTAACCGTCTGAGTCACTCAGATCATTGCTAGTTTTTTGATAATTGCTTTACGTCGCACCGACACAGATAGGTCTTATGGCGACGATGGGACAGGAAAGGTCTAGGAGTGGGAAGGAAGCGGCCGTGGCCTTAATTAAGGTACAGCCCCAGCATTTGCCTGGTGTGAAAATGGGAAACCAAGGAAAGCCATGTTAAGGGCTGCCGACAGTGGGGTTCGAACGTACTATCTCCCGAATACTGGACACTGGCGCACTTAAGCGACTGCAGCTTTCGAGCTCGGTGTCACTCAGATCAAGTACACCCGAAATGATTATGTTAACATGATGTTAATATAATGTTGACATATGGCATAACAGCACTTCACGCAAGGATAGTAACCTTAGTAATGAAACGTTCAGACACTAAAGATATAGCCTAATAGGTTTTTACCCATTAAATAACATGAGTGCAAAAACTCTATTGACTAAACATTGATATTTAACCACATGCACGAGCTTCAGTTCGGCACAGTCAGCTTAATAACTGATAGCCACAGCATGGGCGCCCGCAGAATCTTTTCCAGGGGGGGGGGGGCATATTAACAATTTTCTTGAATATAAAAACCAATATAACGTCAGCAACATTCAATTGTTTACAGAAACTTCCAGTTATAACATATGCTAGATGACTGTCAGTAATTTCAGTTTATGAAATAATCTGGTATGATATTAAACAATTGAACATCAACATCTTTAGAATTCCAGGGGGGGGGGGCAAGTGCTCCCCCTTGCCCCCCCCCCCCCCTTGCGGGCGCCCATGAGCCACAGCATGAATCGGAAGGTGTTGGTAGTGTAAAACCCTACGTTACAAACCCAGTTAATCCCTCTAAGTCACTATTTCTTTTGTGTAACAGTATGCAGATTGCTCCATCCGTCACACTTATAAGTTTTGTTATACTCCAAGTACCAGCCAAACATTTCCGCAGGCAAAGCACAGATTATTGTAAAATACACTTGCATATAAATCACTCGACATTTTGAAGCACATAGACACTGACGGAATAACACAATATCAATTATATTCTATCTAAGTTAATATTTTTCGAGGAACACGAATAGTTTGGAAGTAGAGGACTAGATTTCCTAACCTCAGACTTATTCTCAAAATTATGTATGCACGCTACGGTTTTGCCATGGACTTCAAAATAATCACGATGTATATTCCTAATCGATTTCTCTTCTAATGTTCTATTTCGTAGGAAACTTATGAATTGTTGTATGAGAGGCATTGCCATAGTTAGACTAAAAACTGGTCCACCTAGTGCACTCATGTTTTTTAATGAGTAAAAATACGATCAAAACAAGCACATTCTCACATTACTGCGTATAATTACAGATCCTATGTACCCACCGACTCATATAAATACACTCGCACACTTATATTCTACAAAGAAACTAACATTTATCGTCAAATTTAATAAAATTATACCGACTACATACGATAACAACAAACCAAAACAAACCCACATTTCCAACAATTTCGGCTACTCGATTCGCCATCTTTGAACGATCGAGAGTAGCATTAAGGTCTGAGGATTGGAGTCGGTCTTGTTTGTATATAGCTACAAAACTCACCTTAAATTCGACTGCAAATTGCGAGTCAGTGATAGGTTCCCCCCTCACTTCATTTGTTAGCCATATCCGTGCAATGGCTAAAGAAAGTGATCGTAAGAATAGAGATATTCCGCAGAGGTCAAAATTAAAGAAAGTACTCACGGACTGGAAAAATAAATAACTCTTCCTTACGAAAGAAACCTCACAAAACAGAATTTAATGTTTCACTTGGGAGGCTACATACCTAGTAAGAAAAAGTAACAAATATGTTGACTGCTTAGATTGTACTCGCACCCTTCGTAGTGAACAGCCACCTGAGCTTCCAATGGCAACATTTATCCTCATTAAAGATTATGGCACGAAGAAAGGCTTGCGATACTTGACATATCCTTCACCGTGTGTATATAGGTTGCTATTGCAAGTAGAAAATGTCGTCTCAGAAAAATTGCGATCAGAACAAAATCTATGGGGTGATATATTTTTTGCATGTTTTGATAGCATAGACTCTATAGCTGTCCGACTCACAGACTTTGGATACAGCAGTAATCACAGGTATGATCTTCTGGGTAAATTAGTGTTTCATTGCATTACGTGCCGATTCATCTTCCGTACGAAGGAAATAAGAAAAAGAGCTGCTATCGTCTAAATCAGCGAAATCGTTCCGGAAGTTCTCCAAGGTTTCGGACAACTAACACTTTCGAGGGTGAGCTAAAACTTTCTGTAAATGTCTTAGATAATGTGCACTGCATAAGTTTCAACTGTATCTCAATACTGTTTTAATAATAATAATACTGTTTTTGTCATTTCAGAATAACTGATGTTCAAATCTTTTCAGAGGATAACATTAAGCCATTAAATTAGTGTGTTTACCAGCTTCCTCTATTCAAATACTCCTGGATTGTACACATATGGCACAGGAAAGGGAATAATTCAAAGGTCATTCTGGCAACTGGAAGTCTTAGAGAATTTATTTCGTGTACGCTTTTTTATATTGGCGCGCCCGCTTATTGTATTAACGCGAGCAGCGCGGTTCATCCATAGCTACACCAGCGCAGTCTGCCGCCACCGCCTATTAACTACGAGAGAGCACTCACTTCCTCTTTCCATACGCTATGATGGTAGTGGTGATTATTGTTGTTAATAATAATAATGTTATTTGCTTTACGTCCCACTAACTACTCTTTAAGGTCTTCGGAGACGCCGAGGTGCCGGAATTTAGTCCCGCAGGAGTTCTTTTACGTGCCAGTAAATCTACCGACACGGGGCTGTCGTATTTGAGCACCTTCAAATACCACCGGACTGAGCCAGGATCGAACCTGCCAAGTTGGGGTTAGAAGGCCAGCGCCTTAACCATCTGAGCCACTCAGCCCGGCGATTATTGTTGTAAGACAAAAGTACAACTGGGCAACCATCTTCTATTAATACTAATCCGAAGGAAAATGGAGGAGATCCAACACTTCAAAAAGTGAAGGTATCATCAAAAGAAAGGCAGGGCCACAAAGGGTGTGAAAATGAAAGACTCCCTAGGCCTCGGAAACCTAATACCGTGGAGGTCGCGAAAGGACAACTGAAGTCATATGGGAAAGATGAAATTAAGGGCACTGACACAAGTACGTGGAAGCATTGCCAGGCTCACCTAGCGGAACCGTGGCCACTAATCCACGCTCCCAAGTTGAGTCTTTGGTCTACCTTTTAGTTGTCTCTAACAACAGGCCGGGAATAGCATGGAAGTTACTTTACATCCCCCCCCCCCAATCCCCCAACTACAGGGGTTCCATGGTCGAGAATGTAGCCAGAATAAACATGTGATGGCGAAGGGGTTAAGGCATTTCCATTCCCCTATGTGAACAAATAGCCTGACTAGTCTTGCCTAGTGGTGATACCCACTTAATGTCTCTATGTTAAAAAGCACAAAATTGAGTCATGTATTTTTCCTTGTGAACTTTGGTGTTATTCCATCCCCATGAAAATAATGTCAGCGATTCCCTAAAAACTCGCTAATTGTGAAGTAATTTTACTGAATACTTATTGAAACAGTAATTAGGAATTGCAATTGAGTATTTTTTTTTCTCAGGTAACTGTAATTGAGCCCAGTTACTTTTATTTTGTACTTTTCCCATCACTGGTTACTACCATTCATAAATAAATGGGCTTGGACATGCATTGCTCGAATACTTCCACTTCTGACCACATTGTGTTAACACACAATAATGTTACTGGCTTTACGTACCACTAACTACTTCTGAAGGTTTTCGGAGATGCCAAAGTGCTGGAAATTAGTCCTGCAGGAGTCTTTTACATGCCAGTGAATCTACCAACATGAGGCTGACATATTTGAGTGCCATCATATCCCACCGGACTGAGCCAGGATTGAACCTGCCAATTTGGGGTCAGAAGGCCAGCGCTTCAATCACCTGAGCCACTCAGCCCAGTTGTGTTAACACACACTTATGAAACTTATATTTTCCGATAACCCCCAATTTTGCACCTCTTTTGAGTGTACATGGATAACATGTTAATTTCACAGATTACTTCTACGGAAACTCCAGGGAGTCCAGATAGCTGTCGTAGCTATCAGCCAACTCATCGCTCAACCAACGTTTCAAGGGTTGAACCCCACTCTCATCCCGAACCCATTAGCCAGAGCTCACCGGACTCTAGGTATAACCCCATCAGTGTAGTTCAACCCATCTGACAGCAGACTTGGGACTTTCTTTTTAAATCTTGTTACACTGAGTCTCAAATCGCAGCTTCGAAGGCTACCGCACTCCACGTTTTAAGGGGACTTAATATCTAGGAGAATTTTGGTGGGGGGGAAGAATGACACTCTGCCCCCCCCCCAAAGTCGGCGCCATTGATAAGGTCCCCATGTGTTGTTTGAGTGGCTAGGCAAGGCAAACATTTCTTCACTTTTTCCTCCACAAGGCAATCCATGCCTGGAAACCAACATTGGGATCTCAGAAGCTGTTTTGTTCTTAACAATTCCTTGGTAGCCTCGGGATGCGAGTTTTACCACTTTTTTTTGTAGACTCTGGGATTATAATCTTATCCTCCTGAAGTTAAACACCGTCCCCTGCAGTGGCATATGCTGGGATCAAGACGTGGGCTACCACTAGACTTACGTTACCCCTTTTCGATAGTTGGTTTAGTGAGCGTCAAGCTTTCAGCGTTATGAGCTGCAGGCAATAGCCAACGGAGAATCCTGCTGTGTTGTCAAGGCTGCTTCACAAGCTACTGCCCTGGCCTCTGCCACTGCCAATACTCAACACCTGATCAGTTGAGATGGTAACCTAAGGTTTAGCAAATTGAAGTCCGACTTTGTGGATAAGTGGATAGAATGCTTGCCTTTGGTCCGGTGGCCTCGGTTCAATGTTCAGAATCAACCCCCTCATACTGTCAATTCTCCTGGCTTGGGGACTGGGTGTTTAGGATGTCTTCGCCATTCATTAGGTCACCACCAAGCCTATACAGATGTCATGCACCGTTATTATTATTATTATTATTATTAATAAATAAAAATGTTTAATTTTACAGCGGTCGTACCCATCGTTCACTGGTTAATTGGCTTCCTCAGGAGATCAGTGGTGGTGTCCGACCCATGATCATGGGTTCAATTCCAACCAACAAAAGAGAACACTAAACCTGAAAGATTGCATTTCATTTTAGTAGATCTACCTATAAAAATAAGACTATATTAATCCTATAACAGCAGCCTTGTAGTGTCTTCCTACAAGGATGTAGAAGTAAACGGGAGTGAAATACCGACACTCTTATCTATGTAATTAAGTCAGAAGGATGAGGTGAGGAAGTATATACGATGAGTAATGCATGGTTGATAGTAGTGGCGAACTGACGGACCGAAGCCTAGCACGCCTATCCTCCCCAGTCCCCACGCCTATCAGGCATACAGCAGCAAGCTGCGTGCAGGGAGTCGAGGGGAAGGGACGAGGGTCTGGGCTGCAATATCAGTTTCCGAAGCCTTGTTTTCAGAAAAACGTGCAGCGTTTTTTCTCATTGCTTTCAAGGTTTGTAAATGGAACAATGTGTCAGATGCTTACATTATATCGTGCTTTAGATTTCCATCGTTTGCATTTGAGGTTTGGGCTTCACTGATAGCCTTGGTAGCCCTCAGTACACACCACTGGTCCCCTGACAGTCCTGGAATGAAATGAGCATAAGGGGAATGATAGGTCGGGTCCTTAGCTTCATTTCGAGTTTGTTTTGATTCGTCCTCGTACCGAACTGAGTTCCTCGTCCTTGTTGGTGTGTTTGGCAATTTGTTTCCGAGTGAGAGCCACAGAAACGGCTTCGCCCGTGAAGAAGCTTATATATCTTGCGATATTCCTCAACATGATGCAGAAGACAATGGATCGAGAGAGGTAGTCTGACGGATTAGAAACCCCACGACGGTGCACCAACGTGAAACAGTATCCCTTAAGACGTAGGCACAACCGTTCAATTCGAGGAGCTGTGAACTTGTTCGTTGAAAGTACTCCTAGTAAGAGTTTGTGGTCTGTGACAACCCCGAAATGAGCGCCTAGAAGATTTAATTTGAAGTGTTCCGCTGCCCAAAAAATGGCCAGAAGTTCACGCTCTATCTGTGAATACTTTTCCTCTGTATCACTCAAGGCCCGGCTAACATATGCCACCACCCCAGGAAATGATGTCTGTAGCTGAGCTAAAATTGCTCCCAAACCCTCTGGACCTGCATCAATTATGACCTCAGTCTCTAAATTCGGGTTGAAATGCTGATTGCTTAGGTTCTTACTCAGTTTTCCCTTCAAAGTTGTAAAAGCTTTCCCCTCCTCGCGACCCCATTACGGAGGGGAGCTATAATACTAAGAGAGATTTGGGAGGAAGCTGGCACAATAAGCAACAGTCACACTTCCGTCACCGCTGACGGTGCTACTAAGTCCTTGATGGTTTCCAGCTTCCGGGGCTCCACCACACGCAAACCTTTAGAAAATTCGTAGCTGATAAAGCAGAGACTTTCGACCAAGAAAAAACCAGCACATTTGTCCTTGTTTACTATACGGCACACTTCTGATAGTCTCCTCAGTACCACTCCAACAAAGCGTTATGTTCCCTTTGAGTCTTTCCGAATACGCCCGTATATCATCATTAATGTTGCCAGCGTTAAGTCATCTTGGATAAACCGCAGATAGCGCTCTCCCATCAGAGGTTTCTCAAAGAAATAGGGACCCAATGAGATGATCACGCACGGTACCACACCATACGTTCATGCCCCACTCTACCTAGAAACCTGTCTGTTGTACCCAATGGGTAATATCCATACTCCAGTAATGCACATTATGTTGATTAACAGTTCCATTGTTGTGGAATCGTGCTTCGTCTGTAAATAAGACGGTCGTTAAAAAGGCAGGATCAGTGTCCACATGCTGTAGGGTCCATTGACAGAACGCCGCCTATGCTTCGAAATCATGACAATGAAGTTCCTGGCATAAATGCAGATAGTACAGGTGAAACCGCCAAGTATGCAATGTCCGCATAACAAACGCTTGGCTCCTGTGCAGTGGCCCATGTTGAAGCGGAACTGCTTCGAACACAACCTCTTCATTGTGACCAGACATCATGGGATGATCTAGAACAGGCCGTGTCCTTCCCAGGTATACAGTAGCCCTCAGATGTCTTTCCACACTCCAAAATGTCATGCCTGTCAGTTGTCGTCTATCCGGATAGTGTTCTTGATACAAGTGTTGTGCCTGGTATGCATTCTGTCTAGTTTCTCCATAGATGAGTAACATATCCACATACTTGTCGCTGGAATACATCACAATGCAGTGAAGAAGCTTTGTGTTGTGTCGTGATTTGCCTCCAAGGAGGGGAGTTCGCACAGCTACATACCTACCTGCTACCACGTTGTTATTGTTCCAATTGGGCATACTTGTCCTACCTGTAGTCTACGAAGCTTGGAACATGTACGTCATAGCTAATTGGTTGCCTGTGTCCTAGCCACAGACTATCACCTCTTCATCCTTGTCCAACCCAGCTCAATATCCTATACTACGATACATACAGCCCCTTAGGGGGCCAAATAAACAAATTAGTCTGTGAAAGCTATCAAGTATGCAACCTTATCACATCCCAGGCAATTGGCGGCAAAATAAAAAAAATACTTGTTTGGGATTCGAACCTTTGAGCGCCATACACTATCACAACTCCCACCACACCTCTGCCAAGTGAGCTATTGTGAGGCTTGCCATGCAGCATGCAGTTTCCAGCCTATACAATACCTGCTCCTGGTCCAAGTGTGCACCTCCTGTTGTAAGGTACGTGTTCTTCATATCTGTGCTCGTTTTATGAGTTAATTCAGGGTACCCATAATGATAGAAACAATCATATTCATATTGGTCCGTACCAACTATATATAACTTGAGAAAAATATATAGTTTTAACCACTTAATCAATACATGACACTATAATCTGAGAAGATTATTTATGAAAAATTAGTGGTCATGATTCGGCTCTTGGAGCCATCATCAGCACACAAAACACTACAAATACTTAAATAATATAAGAACATTAAAATATAGATGTGAGGAACAATTTTAATATCATTTTAATTGAGAAAAAGATGTATGAAAGGTGTAATAACATTTAAGATAAATCAAAACAAAATATATATAGGAGTTCATTGATGAAAAATTCATAGAATCATCACAAGATGGCCGAATATACAGTATATTATACAGTTCAAAGACATCAAAGCACAATATAAAGGAGAACTTCACACTAGAAGGTTGTATAATGCTGCAGGGTGTTGTGTAATAATCTTGCTGAGAAGAATGTAGTATGTAGGTGTAAAGTTGTTGCATCAAATGTGGCATCCTCTTGTCAAATAATGTTGACTTCTTGATATGTTCCATCATATCATTTGCTTATATGTAAAATATTAGAAGGTTTAAGGATATTTCTTATAAAATGGAATAGTGGATCGATATTAAATGATTGCGTTGGAACTTGGTTGAAAGAAGGTGGGTGGGTGGTGGTGGGGGGTAAATAATTGATAGGTAGGGGATATGAAATTAGCTGGCCCCATGGTGTAGGAGTAGCGTGCCTGCCTCTCACATGAAAGCCCCAGGTTCGATTCCGACCAGGTCAGGGATTTTTCTCTCGACCTGAGGGCTGGTTCGAGGTCCACTCAGCCTACGTGATTAGAATTGAGGAGCTATCTGACAGTGAGATGGCGGCCCCGGTCTCGAAAGCCTCTCGAATTGAAGGACATCCGAAGATGGCATAACTGCACTTCAGAAGATGCTTTCCATGCTGCAACATCACATTCGGAGCTGGGTGTGGACCGCCAACTTCCACTTGGAGAAGGCGCCTCAAGAAGAAGATCTGCGGGTTGAGTGAGAGTTATATGAGAAGAGAGTATTAACCCGCAATCACTCGTGCTATGAGGTTCAATCTAACATTTTTACAAATTTTGGTACAATTCATTCGTCCTTGGCTTTGAATCTATGTTCATTTGAAAATGCCTCATTCGGTCCTTTGAGCACGCCATGATGTATTTTTGTAGTAGCTGTGGTATTTGGGAGGGGAGGAAAGAGTGGGGGAAGGAGTGCGCACGTATTGTGTTAGTATCTAACAGCGCGAGCAGTCGGGTGTGTCTAACCAGTGTGCAGCGTTAGGGGAGATCTAACAGCGCAAGTGATCATGTGTGTGTGATTTGCTACAATCTGATTTATTTTTATTATCACCAGCAATATGAGTGTAAGTCAAAGCCAGCAAATCATTTGCTGGTTGTTAGAATAAGAATATATGGAGAAACCATCTCCATTATGTGACACAGATGATGCTAGTGAACACAACACAGCCTCAGAACAGTGATCTTTCCTTTCTTCCTAACTTTTCTTCAGCAGCCTTATTGATCACATTCTTCATGACTGTCCATTCTTCCTCTACTGTGTTTCCTTCATCCTTTTCATTTAGTCCCTGTGTTACATGTTCCTTGAAACAATCCCTAACACGATTTTCTTTCGACTTGTCTAGATTCCATCTCCTTGCATTCCCGACTTTCTTCAATTTCTTCAACTTCAGAAGGCAATTCATGACCAACAGGTTGTGGTCAGAGTCCACGTCTGCTCCTGGGAAAGTCTTGCAAACCAACACCTGGTTTCTAAATCTCTGCTTAATCATAATGAAGTCTATTTGATACCTTCCAGTATCTCCAGGTCTCGTCCATGTATACAGCCATTGTTTGTGGTGTTTGAACCAAGTGTTAGCCAGGACTAAATTGTGATCAGTGCAGAATTCAACCAGCCAGCTTCCTCTTTCATTGCTTTGTCCCAGTCCAAATTGTCTTACTGTATTACCTTCTCTTCCTTGGCCTACCACTGCATTCCAGTCTCCCATCACAATTAGATTCTCATCACCTTTTACATACTGTATTAAATCATCTACCTCTTCATATATTCTTTCGATTTCTTCATCATCTGCTGAACTAGTAGGCATATAGACCTACACTATTGCGGTGGTGTCTATCTTGACTACAATAATCCTTTCACTATGCTGGTCATAGTAGCTTAACCACTGCCCTATTTTCTTATTCATTATTAAACCTACTCCTGCATTTACCCCGTTTGATTTTGTGTTGATAATTCTGTAGTCGTCTGACCAGAAATCCTGCTCTTCCTGCCAACGTACTTCACTTATACCAAATACATCTAATTTTAGTCTATCCATCTCCCTTTTCAGATTCTCTAACCTACCACAGTGATTCAAACTTCTAACATTCCACGCTCCAACTCGTAGAATGTCAGTATCCATCTTCCTGATGACTGCCTCCTCACGTGTAGTCCCCACCCAGAGATGTGAATGGGGAATTATTTTACCTCTGGAATATTTTACCTGGGAAGAAGCCATGATCAGTACATCATTCATACAGAGAGAGCTTCATGTCCTTGGGAGTTAGTTACGGCTGTAGTTTCCCGTTGCTTTCAGCCGTGTAGCAGTATCAACATAGCTAAGCCATGTTAAGCATTATTACAAGACCACATTAATCAATTATCTAGACTGCCGTCCTTGCAACTTCCGAAAGGATGCTACCCCTGTCTCTCGACAGATACCCATCCGATATGGTTGCAACTACGACTCGGCTACCTGCTTATTGGGATACGCAAGCCTCCCCACCGTGGCAAGGTCACATGGTTCACAGGGGAGGTAATTTTACTTAACTTATGGAAAAATTTTGTGCTTTGAAGCTCTGTATTTCAGTAACTATGAGGTTTAGAAAAACATGTTACAGGAGCAAATTTTAGCAAATTTTGTGCTCTACAAGAAATGAAAAGCGAACTTTCTTTTGTAGGATGCACTGGTAAAGTTATTGAGGAAAAATAAAACAAGTGACACAAAAGTGGTCGTACTAACGTGAGCACAGGCGCGCCAAATTAGAATATTTGGATTTTTAAAAAGGGCCTAGGTAGAAACAACATGACCAAAATCCAAAACTGCATGATCTTTTGTCAGATAACACCCCCATTTCAACCTGGCCACTGGCCTCTAAGAAGACATAGCAAACATGCATTAAGTAATCTTTACTAAATAAACTTTACAAATGTTTACCTAACTACACCATGCCAACCTCAAGTTTCATGATACAAAGGCAGCAAAGTGACAGACGTTTGTTGGGTGACATTTCCTGTGTATATCTCAAATCATTAAAAATGAACTCTTCAACGTTGTTCACATGGCTACTGGCAACAACGTCCCCACCCCACCCCCCACTTTTTTGCAGGATGATTTACTTAGATCTCCAAATTCAATCTTTTTAAACTTGCAAATTATTCAAATTATCAACAAATATTTAACTAAATATAAACCTTAACAATAGTTATCTTGCCCAAAAATTATTACAGGTTTTAAGAGAGCTAGAATCTGAGTGGCATGCAATTCAAAAACGTTTTTTTCCACTTTTTGGCATCAGGCAAAAGAAAAAGAAAAAAAACAGGAAATCAGAAATATAAATCTACTGCTTGTTAAGACTGCAAATTATAATTGAAACACACTTTTCATCTCTTTTTTACCTCATTTGATTGTTTCCATAGAAAGTAAAAGAATGTAGATGATATAAAGGACCCTCTCTATTAATGACACCTGATTTAACGCATTCTCTTATGAGTACTACCTTTATATATGTGAGTGCAATCATCGATGTATTCAAGTGGGAAATTTTTCTCTATAGATTTATTTCAAAATTCCAACATAAAGTTGATCCAAAAATAGATCATATTTTTCTTTGCATAATGGCTAGTAAGAAAAATATTTTTACAAAAAATGCTTTAGCAAAGTAGAAGTCTGCTATAACGAGTACGGCACGTAACGAGAATCCTGTTATAATGACAGTTTTATGTCTGTCCCTTGAAAATTCCTACATTAAACTGTGTTGCATCCGTTATTACGAGCGATTAAGCGTTCACTTTTTTTCCGTTACCGACATTTTTTGCACCCAGCGATTATATTGCATATGATCGATCATCGTTGGTATAGTTTCCTCGCTATATCCACTAGAGAGCTCTCTCGTCGACATTCAAAGACGATGTCAGAGTCGATTAGTAATACCCGTTGACTGCTGTTCCATAAAGAAAAATGGAAATTAAAGAGAACATTTTTCTGTAACAAATACGTAAATAACTTGTCCGATAGCAATTGTTAACTCTTAAAAAGAAACATTGAAGTAAACGATTGCTTAATTTTAATGCTAAATACTGCAACTAAGTAAGAACAGGTTGTGGTCAGAGTCCACGTCTGCTCCTGGGAAAGTCTTGCAAACCAACACCTGGTTTCTAAATCTCTGCTTAATCATAATGAAGTCTATTTGATACCTTCCAGTATCTCCAGGTCTCGTCCATGTATACAGCCATTGTTTGTGGTGTTTGAACCAAGTGTTAGCCAGGACTAAATTGTGATCAGTGCAGAATTCAACCAGCCAGCTTCCTCTTTCATTGCTTTGTCCCAGTCCAAATTGTCTTACTGTATTACCTTCTCTTCCTTGGCCTACCACTGCATTCCAGTCTCCCATCACAATTAGATTCTCATCACCTTTTACATACTGTATTAAATCATCTACCTCTTCATATATTCTTTCGATTTCTTCATCATCTGCTGAACTAGTAGGCATATAGACCTACACTATTGCGGTGGTGTCTATCTTGACTACAATAATCCTTTCACTATGCTGGTCATAGTAGCTTAACCACTGCCCTATTTTCTTATTCATTATTAAACCTACTCCTGCATTTACCCCGTTTGATTTTGTGTTGATAATTCTGTAGTCGTCTGACCAGAAATCCTGCTCTTCCTGCCAACGTACTTCACTTATACCAACTACATCTAATTTTAGTCTATCCATCTCCCTTTTCAGATTCTCTAACCTACCACAGTGATTCAAACTTCTAACATTCCACGCTCCAACTCGTAGAATGTCAGTATCCATCTTCCTGATGACTGCCTCCTCACGTGTAGTCCCCACCCAGAGATGTGAATGGGGAATTATTTTACCTCTGGAATATTTTACCTGGGAAGAAGCCATGATCAGTACATCATTCATACAGAGAGAGCTTCATGTCCTTGGGAGTTAGTTACGGCTGTAGTTTCCCGTTGCTTTCAGCCGTGTAGCAGTATCAACATAGCTAAGCCATGTTAAGCATTATTACAAGACCACATTAATCAATTATCTAGACTGCCGTCCTTGCAACTTCCGAAAGGATGCTACCCCTGTCTCTCGACAGATACCCATCCGATATGGTTGCAACTACGACTCGGCTACCTGCTTATTGGGATACGCAAGCCTCCCCACCGTGGCAAGGTCACATGGTTCACAGGGGAGGTAATTTTACTTAACTTATGGAAAAATTTTGTGCTTTGAAGCTCTGTATTTCAGTAACTATGAGGTTTAGAAAAACATGTTACAGGAGCAAATTTTAGCAAATTTTGTGCTCTACAAGAAATGAAAAGCGAACTTTCTTTTGTAGGATGCACTGGTAAAGTTATTGAGGAAAAATAAAACAAGTGACACAAAAGTGGTCGTACTAACGTGAGCACAGGCGCGCCAAATTAGAATATTTGGATTTTTAAAAAGGGCCTAGGTAGAAACAACATGACCAAAATCCAAAACTGCATGACCTTTTGTCAGATAACACCCCCATTTCAACCTGGCCACTGGCCTCTAAGAAGACATAGCAAACATGCATTAAGTAATCTTTACTAAATAAACTTTACAAATGTTTACCTAACTACACCATGCCAACCTCAAGTTTCATGATACAAAGGCAGCAAAGTGACAGACGTTTGTTGGGTGACATTTCCTGTGTATATCTCAAATCATTAAAAATGAACTCTTCAACGTTGTTCACATGGCTACTGGCAACAACGTCCCCACCCCACCCCCCACTTTTTTGCAGGATGATTTACTTAGATCTCCAAATTCAATCTTTTTAAACTTGCAAATTATTCAAATTATCAACAAACATTTAACTAAATATAAACCTTAACAATAGTTATCTTGCCCAAAAATTATTACAGGTTTTAAGAGAGCTAGAATCTGAGTGGCATGCAATTCAAAAACGTTTTTTTCCACTTTTTGGCATCAGGCAAAAGAAAAAGAAAAAAAAACAGGAAATCAGAAATATAAATCTACTGCTTGTTAAGACTGCAAATTATAATTGAAACACACTTTTCATCTCTTTTTTACCTCATTTGATTGTTTCCATGGAAAGTAAAAGAATGTAGATCATATAAAGGACCCTCTCTATTAATGACACCTGATTTAACGCATTCTCTTATGAGTACTACCTTTATATATGTGAGTGCAATCATCGATGTATTCAAGTGGGAAATTTTTCTCTATAGATTTATTTCAAAATTCCAACATAAAGTTGATCCAAAAATAGATCATATTTTTCTTTGCATAATGGCTAGTAAGAAAAATATTTTTACAAAAAATGCTTTAGCAAAGTAGAAGTCTGCTATAACGAGTACGGCACGTAACGAGAATCCTGTTATAATGACAGTTTTATGTCTGTCCCTTGAAAATTCCTACATTAAACTGTGTTGCATCCGTTATTACGAGCGATTAAGCGTTCACTTTTTTTCCGTTACCGACATTTTTTGCACCCAGCGATTATATTGCATATGATCGATCATCGTTGGTATAGTTTCCTCGCTATATCCACTAGAGAGCTCTCTCGTCGACATTCAAAGACGATGTCAGAGTCGATTAGTAATACCCGTTGACTGCTGTTCCATAAAGAAAAATGGAAATTAAAGAGAACATTTTTCTGTAACAAATACGTAAATAACTTGTCCGATAGCAATTGTTAACTCTTAAAAAGAAACATTGAAGTAAACGATTGCTTAATTTTAATGCTAAATACTGCAACTAAGTAAGAACAGGTTGTGGTCAGAGTCCACGTCTGCTCCTGGGAAAGTCTTGCAAACCAACACCTGGTTTCTAAATCTCTGCTTAATCATAATGAAGTCTATTTGATACCTTCCAGTATCTCCAGGTCTCGTCCATGTATACAGCCATTGTTTGTGGTGTTTGAACCAAGTGTTAGCCAGGACTAAATTGTGATCAGTGCAGAATTCAACCAGCCAGCTTCCTCTTTCATTGCTTTGTCCCAGTCCAAATTGTCTTACTGTATTACCTTCTCTTCCTTGGCCTACCACTGCATTCCAGTCTCCCATCACAATTAGATTCTCATCACCTTTTACATACTGTATTAAATCATCTACCTCTTCATATATTCTTTCGATTTCTTCATCATCTGCTGAACTAGTAGGCATATAGACCTACACTATTGCGGTGGTGTCTATCTTGACTACAATAATCCTTTCACTATGCTGGTCATAGTAGCTTAACCACTGCCCTATTTTCTTATTCATTATTAAACCTACTCCTGCATTTACCCCGTTTGATTTTGTGTTGATAATTCTGTAGTCGTCTGACCAGAAATCCTGCTCTTCCTGCCAACGTACTTCACTTATACCAACTACATCTAATTTTAGTCTATCCATCTCCCTTTTCAGATTCTCTAACCTACCACAGTGATTCAAACTTCTAACATTCCACGCTCCAACTCGTAGAATGTCAGTATCCATCTTCCTGATGACTGCCTCCTCACGTGTAGTCCCCACCCAGAGATGTGAATGGGGAATTATTTTACCTCTGGAATA
Organism: Anabrus simplex; assembly: GCF_040414725.1. Lineage (NCBI taxonomy): Eukaryota > Metazoa > Arthropoda > Insecta > Orthoptera > Tettigoniidae > Anabrus > Anabrus simplex. Next base: position 383,573,648 of record NC_090267.1, on the reverse strand, counting down.
TTTTACCTGGGAAGAAGCCATGATCAGTACATCATTCATACAGAGAGAGCTTCATGTCCTTGGGAGTTAGTTACGGCTGTAGTTTCCCGTTGCTTTCAGCCGTGTAGCAGTATCAACATAGCTAAGCCACGTTAAGCATTATTACAAGACCACATTAATCAATTATCTAGACTGCCGTCCTTGCAACTTCCGAAAGGATGCTACCCCTGTCTCTCGACAGATACCCATCCGATATGGTTGCAACTACGACTCGGCTACCTGCTTATTGGGATACGCAAGCCTCCCCACCGTGGCAAGGTCACATGGTTCACAGGGGAGGTAATTTTACTTAACTTATGGAAAAATTTTGTGCTTTGAAGCTCTGTATTTCAGTAACTATGAGGTTTAGAAAAACATGTTACAGGAGCAAATTTTAGCAAATTTTGTGCTCTACAAGAAATGAAAAGCGAACTTTCTTTTGTAGGATGCACTGGTAAAGTTATTGAGGAAAAATAAAACAAGTGACACAAAAGTGGTCGTACTAACGTGAGCACAGGCGCGCCAAATTAGAATATTTGGATTTTTAAAAAGGGCCTAGGTAGAAACAACATGACCAAAATCCAAAACTGCATGACCTTTTGTCAGATAACACCCCCATTTCAACCTGGCCACTGGCCTCTAAGAAGACATAGCAAACATGCATTAAGTAATCTTTACTAAATAAACTTTACAAATGTTTACCTAACTACACCATGCCAACCTCAAGTTTCATGATACAAAGGCAGCAAAGTGACAGACGTTTGTTGGGTGACATTTCCTGTGTATATCTCAAATCATTAAAAATGAACTCTTCAACGTTGTTCACATGGCTACTGGCAACAACGTCCCCACCCCACCCCCCACTTTTTTGCAGGATGATTTACTTAGATCTCCAAATTCAATCTTTTTAAACTTGCAAATTATTCAAATTATCAACAAACATTTAACTAAATATAAACCTTAACAATAGTTATCTTGCCCAAAAATTATTACAGGTTTTAAGAGAGCTAGAATCTGAGTGGCATGCAATTCAAAAACGTTTTTTTCCACTTTTTGGCATCAGGCAAAAGAAAAAGAAAAAAAAACAGGAAATCAGAAATATAAATCTACTGCTTGTTAAGACTGCAAATTATAATTGAAACACACTTTTCATCTCTTTTTTACCTCATTTGATTGTTTCCATGGAAAGTAAAAGAATGTAGATCATATAAAGGACCCTCTCTATTAATGACACCTGATTTAACGCATTCTCTTATGAGTACTACCTTTATATATGTGAGTGCAATCATCGATGTATTCAAGTGGGAAATTTTTCTCTATAGATTTATTTCAAAATTCCAACATAAAGTTGATCCAAAAATAGATCATATTTTTCTTTGCATAATGGCTAGTAAGAAAAATATTTTTACAAAAAATGCTTTAGCAAAGTAGAAGTCTGCTATAACGAGTACGGCACGTAACGAGAATCCTGTTATAATGACAGTTTTATGTCTGTCCCTTGAAAATTCCTACATTAAACTGTGTTGCATCCGTTATTACGAGCGATTAAGCGTTCACTTTTTTTCCGTTACCGACATTTTTTGCACCCAGCGATTATATTGCATATGATCGATCATCGTTGGTATAGTTTCCTCGCTATATCCACTAGAGAGCTCTCTCGTCGACATTCAAAGACGATGTCAGAGTCGATTAGTAATACCCGTTGACTGCTGTTCCATAAAGAAAAATGGAAATTAAAGAGAACATTTTTCTGTAACAAATACGTAAATAACTTGTCCGATAGCAATTGTTAACTCTTAAAAAGAAACATTGAAGTAAACGATTGCTTAATTTTAATGCTAAATACTGCAACTAAGTAAGAATGAGATACACCTCAAGATAAGGCAGAGAGAGTGCATCATTGATTTCAGAGGTTAGTTTTATATTTTCTGGCTAAATTTCAGAAAAGCTATTATCATGTAAATTTATAGTGAGAAGCCTATCATTTCTCTACTGGTGCTTGAAATATGCTTTCATGATACATATAGTACGCTTAAGTTAGGATAGGTGATGCTGTTTGAATAAGAAAACTGAAACGTTTGCCATAAAATGCAATCGATCATCTTCGGTACGGTATCGTTTTCTCGCTACGAGCACTTGCAAGCTCTCTCCTCGAGATTCGAAGGTGATGTCAGAGTCGATTAGCAATGCCTTTCAACTGCTGTTCTTTAAATGAAAATTCAAAATGAAAGAGGATAACATGTTTTCGTAATACATGTGTAAATAACATGGCCGATAACAGTTATTAACTCATTAGAAATAAAGGCTGCAGTAAACAATCGCTTAATTTGTAATGTTATATACCGAAATTAAGTAAGAACGGGGTAGCCTACACTTCAAGATATGGATTCGAAGGATAGTTTATATCTTCTCATGTCTAGTTAAATTTCAGAACAGCTGTTCCCATATAAATTTGTAGCGAGGAGGTTATCATTTCTCTACGTGCTGCTTGAAATATGGTTAGGTCAGGTGACTCTGTTTGAAGAAGAAATCTGGAATGTTGGCCAAAGAGTCCTGTGGAGCAATACTATATTTTTTTCAGAATGAAACACACACTTTTACGTAGTATTAGATTTTGAAAAATAACAAACGAGCAAGCTGTGGTGTGGATATCACCCATGAAAACGCAAGTTTTGAGCAAACTGATAGCCATTTCATACCGATTTTAATGTAATGGGCTTTTCCCGACTTTTACAAAAAATCAAATATAACGACAATCAGTTGTATGTATGTTAAGTATTCAGCCCGAAGGCTGGTTTGATCCTCCACAGCTCCGCCAACAGCTGTCATAGATAGCCTAGATGTCACTGAAGAGGCATACTAGGGAAATGAGGGGTGAGGTAGTTTCACGTTGCTTTCCTCACCAAGCCAGAAGTTGCTATTACATATCAGTCTGCCAAGCCCACTGAAAAGCATGCACCAACCGACCGTTATGAGTGACATTTTCACACCATTCAGAACAGGGACTGGCTGCATAAAAATGGTATTACTAGCATCACACATACCTTTGTCACTTTCATATTCTCAAAGCCAAGGATGAGACAGACAGGTCAATGAATGTAACAAATTTATTCTAGTCCATACCACAAGACATAGTGCAGTGTAAACACCACATCTTACCAGCAAATGCATGACAATCCGTTATAACAAGTAAATTTTTCGCTGTTATGAATTCTTGCTATAAAAGACTTCTACTGTCATCATCATCATCATCCTAAACCATCTCCAGTTTCCCAGGTGTGGTATATGAGCCTCCTCCATCTCATCCTGTCCTTGTACCATTCCTCCTCCACCAACTTGTCCCAATCATGACCTCTCAGCAGTACATCGTTCTTAACTAAATCTATCAATTTTCTTCGTGGCCTTCCCACGGGTCATCTTCCTTCTACTTTTCTGTCAAATTCCTTCCTTGCAGTTCTATTAACTGGCATCCTCTTCATGTGACCAGACCACTTCAGTTTTGATATCTGAATCTTATTGAGGAGAGAATCATCTATTCCTACTTCTTCTCTAATTTTCTCATTCCTAATCTTGTCTTTCCTGGTTTTCTGGATCATAGTGCGTAGGAATTTCATTTCAGCTGCCTGGAGTTTGGAATTATCTCTACTGGTCAGTGTTGTGGTTTCGAGACTGTATGTAAGAATTGGTGTATAATAGGACTTGTACTTGCCTGCTGTCATTTCTTGATGGATACAGTACTTTTGCATCCATCTCTTGGCACAGGCCAGAGTAAAATGTAGCTTCCACCTAAGTCCCAGTCTCGTCCATGGCTGTGACAATATGGAAGCTGCTGGGGTATGGGTGGTGCTGATTAATGACATTCAGAGCACAACCAGTGTGTCAAGAGTGTCATGAAAGGTGTTGTTCATAGGGTTAGTTGTGCTACAATTGCACTGTCTGGCCCAGTGAGGAAAGCAATGGCAAACTACCTCACTCCTCATCTTGCCTAGTACGCCTCATTTTGGTACTGCCATTGGTTTTTGTGGTTTCCCTATAACTGCATAGCCTTTGGTGATGCTATTTGAGGATCCAACCAGCCTCTGGGCTGATGACCTAACAGACAGACAGGACTTGTACAATGTCATTTTTGTTTTCATAGATATTTGCTCATCCCACAGCAGGTGTCTTACCTGGTGGTAAAATTGTGTTGCCTTCTTGATTCGATTGTTCACCTCATGTTTTGCTAGGTTGTCATTTGACAGAACGCTACCAAGTATTTGAAAACTGGAACGCTGTTCAGTTGGGCTTCATTTAACATGACTATTGGTTCTGCTCCTTCCCCATACACTTTCATCACCACCGTCTTCGTCTTTCTGATGTTTAAACCACATTTCTTAAACTCCTCATTCCAGCTTTGTATTCTCTCTCCCAATTCCTCTTCTGAGTCACTCCAGATCGCAACATCATCTGCAAATGTGAAGGCTTTGATATCTCTGGTTCTTTCCTTTTAACAGATTTCATTATTACATCCATCACAATAATAAATAGAAGTGGTGACAATGAGCTGCCCTGCTGCACTCCTCTCTCTGTTTCAAACCGGTCCAACAAACCACCTCCTACTTGAATACAACTTATATTCCCACTATACAACATTTTCACTTTGTCTATGAGGCACTTTAAATTCTTTCATGCATTGCCAAATCTTTCCCTTGGTACACTGTCGTAGGCTTTCTCAATGTCCAAAAATATGTTTCCATTAGCATCCTAATTGCAAATACAAGGTCTGTACTGTAGTAAATTCTTATTAATAGAGGGATATTATGGTTCAGAGGCACCTGATGATACATCAGACAGCAGTGATAGTTGTAATACTATCTACATACCATCCAAGGTAGCCCATACATGCAAGTATCATATACTTTAAGACTTCTGTTATGGAAAAGAAGATGGAATTTAACTAACAATAAAAACAACTAGTACTCATAACCTGAAGTCAACATAAATATTTGCATTCACAAATGCATTTTCCTGAGGAATAATACTGGGTGGGCAAAACAAAACTGACCCGCAAAATATCTATAAGATTGATGCGGAACGGACACTTGTTAAGGGATAGGAGAACTGCTCATCACAGGAAATGCTGGAAACCATGATTTTATTGCATCAACCAGTTGCTGTCACGTCTGTGTGTGCGCACCTCCTGCATGCTCTGTCCCGAGTATGTCGCCGTGTCATTACATGTGAGTGAGTGAGAGGAGCAGATTTATTAAGTGACCAGTTGAACGCAACACAAAATTGTGCTCACAATAAAACAGCGCATGTTCAATGTTGAGTGTTATGTTATGTGAAAACCTGTGCACAAGAGTTTAAGACTGGAAGTGTTTTGGCAAAACCTCCAACAAAGTCTGCAATGCAAAACTTAGTGGCAAAATGGCACGAAATGGGCTCTGTAGCAAATAAATACCGCAACTATCCGAAAAGAGTTCAAACACCAGGAAATATTGCTCGAGTGAAGGAAAGCCTGGAACGAAGTCTCAAGAAATCTCAATGCAGTTTATCTGTGCAAGTGGGAATTAAGAGATCGTCATGTTGAAACATTATCAAAAAGGACCTGCATACAAATTTACTGTTGTGTATGCATTAAAACGTAGAGGCAAACCTTTTCGTGTTGAGTTCTGCCGGTGGTTTCTGAGTGAAGTAGAGTCCGGACATTTGGATCCTCAGTTTTTCATTTCTTCAGATGAGGCCTGGTTGAGACGTCAGACTATGTGAACTCGCAGAATACGCACCATTATGAACCAGAAAATCCCCATCAGTACGTCGAAAAGCCGTTGCATAATCTCAAGACTGGTGTGTGGTGTACAATGTCTGGTGTCCACATCATAACACAATTATTTCACCAAACTGTTAATGCTAACTGGTATGACCAGACACTGTTTATTCCATACGTGGATCAACTCACACAAGATTAATGACTCTATGGATATTTTCAGCAAGACTGAGCAATAGCGCACACCACCTTGACAACCTTGTCAAGAGTGCTTGAGGTGTTCTGTGAGGAGAGGACAATCAGCAGAGGCATTGCAATCAACTGGCCACCTCAACTGCCTGATCTCTCTCCCTGTGATTTTTACCTGCGGGAAAATTGAAGGGTCAGGTGTACTCCAGTAATCCTCGCACACTAGAAGAGCTACAGCAAAACACTGAAAACGCTACGCATGCCTCACAGTTTGATAAATCGAGCACAACACTGCATCGAAGGCAACGGTGGTAATTTCCAGCAGCTTCTGTGATGTTCATTAATGAGGGTCAGTCTTATTGTACATATTTTCCAGGCCAGTTTTATTTTGCCCACCCTGTAGTATGCTAATGGGTTGAATCTAAGATTTTTCACAAGCAAACAGTAGCTGTTTTGCAATAGAATTTTTTGGTTTTATCTCTTAGTTTGTTATATTGTTTAGTAATGAATAATAATAATAATAACATATTTATTATATATACAATTACAAAGAAGTAAGCGACTTATGTACAGTTCCATCATAACAAAGGATTTTTTTCCCCATATTTTATAAGATATTAATATTATACAGGGTGCAGCATAAGTCAGTTAACCGCTGTGCATAATTACACACTACTGTCGATGGTCAAATTTAAGCTAATAAAGTAATGGCAGAACCTGTGCGCAGTGAAGGAAATTTGTTTAAAGAGTAATGGCAGGACTGCTCGTTAGTAATAAGTGACAAATTGGCTTCATTTGTGCATTTATTGTTAGCGTGAGAAGCTTACGTTATGAACAGAAAATTTTCCACAGAACAGCACATGTTTGTTTTACAGAAGTGGTAACAACGTGATCGAAATTATAAAGATGTAAGACAATCGTTCGTCGAAAAGTTCCCACATACTCAGCTACCATGCAAACAAGCTATCTACAAATTAAGTGGAAGGTATGAGGGGCAGATTCTGTAACTTAGTTACTACACAGTAGTCACCCAAAGTCAATAGCTAAAGATGAAAATCTGCAGGTCGTTGCACAGGCATTCATTTAATCACTTAAGAAATCAGCAAGAAGACTTCTAAAGAACTAAAAACTTTCTGACAGAAGTGTAAGGAGAACATGAAAAATGTTACATGTGAAGCTTTATAAAGCCTCCATTCCTACACTCCCTAAATGATGATGATCCTGATCAAAGAATTGAATTTTGTGAGTGGTATGTGATCCAAAATGAAAGTGAACATTTTACAAAAGAAAAAAAGTGGGATGTGAAGCATGATGTTAATGAACATAATTGCGTGTACTGGAGTTATGGTTTGGGCAGGTATATGCAGCAAAGAAGTAATAGGGCCTTATTTATTTTCTATGGGATCGTGACTGTGAAAATGTATCTTCGAATGTTAAGAGAAGTTATGGTAGAATTAAACAATAGCCTTGTATTTGAAGCAGTATAAAACAATCTTATTAGGCAACATGTGCTCTAGTGCTCTATCGCACTACAAACTTTTGAATTTTTGAATGGCCATTGGAGTATGGATAGCAAGACGCGGTGAAATCAATTGGGCACCGAGATCATCGACCTCGTGCCATGTAATTTTTCAATGTAAGGGATACTGAAGGCTAAGTTTTCACTAGGAAGCAACTAAAACTACAGCATTTAAGGGATATGATTGAAAAAAAAATTTGAAAACATGTTTGGTAATAATGGGGACCTGTATGGCAAGATATACGAATTGATGTTTGAACGATGTCTTAAATCTTTAGATAACAATGAAGGCTACTTGGAACAATTTCTGTAAGAGAACAACTGCTTTTGTATAAATCATTAATGCTACACTATACCAGGCATTTTCCGTTTACTGACTTATGCCGCACCCTGCATATTCTATAAGATATTATCTTACAATCAATGTCAAAGGAAGAAAGAAAAATCTTCAATTTACATGCTGCCTCAGATAGCTTCTTTTATCTAAGCAAACATTTGCACTGTGGAAGTTTCCCCTCAATGCACCATCCAATTATATCAGAGTAGCTATTTTACAAGTTATATAAAAAAATTCACACAAAAAGTCTGCAATATAAATATTAATTTACGGTATCTTAAATCTGATTGTAAAATTCACCCTCATTGACTTTCCTTATTCTCTCATTTAGCTTAGCCTCTTCCAGTTTAGCTTGCTTAAGCATTTTCCTTGCCTCAAGTATGCTTGGTGGTAGATTTTTATACTTTGCTATACTGGCATTTATCTGTTCAACTTCTTGTTTTAAGCGGGTCATTTCCTTTATCTTCTCAACAAGGACATCTGGATACAGCTCTTCTTCAAATGCCATCGCTTCAAGTTTCTCCTATGAATAAATAAAAATATATTACAGGAGGCAAAATAAAAAAACAATATTTAAAAAATAAACAAACACAGGCAACCCTCAACTTAGATATAATCAGCTATAAGTTTGTAGATTAAGACTGTTTTAATAACTTGAATTTTAAATTACTGCTACTCTACTTCATACCAAATTGAAAGGAACAAACAAGTGACAAAGTCGTACAAAGAAAGAAAGGAACAGGAACTGCAAAATTTGTATTTGTGATGAGACAAATTTTTACACCAATTTTGCACTCTTTACAAGAACAATGTAAATTTAAGGAAAAATGTGATTTTTACCATATTAATTTTTCTTTTTTCTTTTTCCATTTTCAAAACTATGTGACTATCTTATTTATGCTTCCTTTGATAATATTAGTTCCATGCACTACAAAATGAACTGCCCACCTACCATTCTTATGTTTATCGGCTGATAACTAATGCAAAGTATTCTGTAGTCACAAATTAACTTCTTCCACGCAAAGTTCGCAATGCACTTTCCTGACACAGCCAGCAAACCTATTTACACCTCCAAGTTTTGTTCAACGCAATGCCACACTTATTTCATACTGGTTTGTCGTTCTCCGAGTGATACCAACAAGAAAGAAGAGGCTTAAGCATTGTTTTGTGATTTTGTGGTATAAGCTGGGGATTAACAAATTAAGAAAAATGCAAAGCCCTTTATAACCAAAAAAAAGGTCATAAGATGGAGTTCACTAAACACGGCCTGTATGCCAGCGATATGCAAACAGTCGTGTGCAAAAGTAATTTAACTGTATTGTGGCAATGACGAAATTCCTGCGTGAAACATGTGGAATCTGAAAAACAAAAGCATTTATCATCTGTTTCCACTACAGGACGAATTAAATGCCAAGCATCTGTAGCCGCAAGAAAAAGGATGATGCCGCCTATGAGTTTGCCAGGGATGCTACTGAAGCATTCAAGAAAGCAAACAACCCTCTTGAGAAGGTCAATGATCCCAACATTGGAGCATGGATGGCAAAACACGTAGAAGGTATGTTTACTTTTGTCTTAAAGTAGAGGCATTAGTACACAGGTCACATGTAATCCTTAGAGATCCTGTGTTAAAAAAGAAGTAGTATGCATACAGAGCAGTAGGATGTCAGATTTGACATATCTTTCTCTCTTTTCAGGGGCTAGCAATTTGCCTTAAGGGGCCAATGATCTAGCTGTTAGGCCCCTTTAAACAACAAAGATCATCATCATCATCAATTTACCTTAATATGCCAGAACGTTCTGGGGGAAGTATGTCCCCAAAGTGGCAACTACCCAAGTGGAGGAGGTGAAAAATACACAGGAGGGGAAGAAGACAGATGTATTTGCTGATGACATTGGACAAAATGAGCAGGTGCATCTTAGTGGCTCTTTCCAGTATAATAACCCCTTGCAGTATCAATGTCTTTGTTAGGGGCCTTCAGTTTCTTGAGTCAGCCAACACAATGAATATTGTATAGGCCTACATGTAATTCTGCACTCACTAACATCATATGGTGTTGAGTATGAAAATGTTTGCAGTGTAACTACAGACTCTGCGCAGTAAATGCAAAGTGTGTTCATGGACTTAACTGGTTTTGGGGGAGAATTCGATATACTGAATATTCAATGTTGGAACCATAAATTAAACTTGGTAACATATGGGTGCAAAAGCTCCAGAAACTGAATGAGGCAGTTGTAACTCTAGGTTTCAAAATACATTTTATTTGTCTGAATACTTTCCAAAAATTGTTGCATTTGCAATCACAAAACTGAGGAGATTCAAGAGATAAATTATGCTGGTGTAGACTTTCTTAGCTTTTTAAATTGTGCCAAAATATGTGAAATACATGCCAAAACATGAACATTCAAAACATTTAGTAGAACCCTTCTGGTTTCCAGTTTCATCAGATGGGCAGGTTTCAACACTTACTGAGGAATCATCTTGACAGATTTTCATTCTTGATGTGGGAAATGTGGGATAAGAAGAAAGCCACATAAACACAGGAAAAGGAAAGAGACAAAAATTTAAAGATGAATACAAGTAAAAAGAAGAGTAGGAACACAGAACAAACATAAAATGAGAATAGGAACCTAATAGGTCAATGCGGAGATTTTTCATATACTTTTTTGTTTTCATATTTGATCTTATCTCTTTTTCTATTGCTCCCTTTTCTAATAGTGACTTCTCATTGTGTTTATCCTATTATGTGTTTCTATTCATGTTAGTATTTTCCTATTTATACCATGTTAGTTATACTTTATGCTTCCCTTGTTACACACTAAATACATAGTTCTCACTTCCTACTTCCTTATTTGTTTTTCAGTCTCTGTAGAATGCCTTCTTTCATTCTGCCATTACATCATGGTGCTTTCTTTCTCATATCTTTCCTGCTGTTCAACCAAATAACCCTTTAACTATGCTGACTAAGTCACTCTTAAAACAATCTCATTCCTCTTCAATATTTCCAAACTCTGTCTGAATCCCTTCCCAGACTTTTCCTGTCCTGCTTACTCTTTTCTCTTCATTTCTGTAATTTCCTGTAATAAAGGCCAAGTCAGCATGGCAGTGTGAGTGTTGTGATGGGAGCTCTGTATTTTGATCGATTTCTTGTAGTCTGAGGTTGTTTGGAGACTTGGAGTAATGGTTCATTAACGCAGCAAGTATTTTTGAAGCTCAGCAAACGTCTATCTTACTCATTATGTGTTAAAAACATTATGTTTTGGTTGTAACCAGTGAAAGTAAATTGGGTCTTGTTTATATAGTAGTACCAACTGCACCTAGCTACACAAGTGAATGTAAGATCAAACTTTTCATATATCGATATTGATATCGACACCTTTGTATTAGGTGCTCCGTGTCTTCAATAAAATGAGTGTGGTTTTTCATTGCAACAAATCTGTACCAACAGCAGATATTAACCTTAAAATTCAATGTAATAATTAGTAATAATTGTGTTAATTTAGAAGAAGAGGATATGAAATATTTTAAATCGGCATCTCAGCAGTGGCATTGCTGTTCTTGTTCAGCGTCGCGAAGGAGAAGCATGTATGAAATGGATAAGAGCACAGCAAAAAACACTGAATATAAAAGAAGTTTACCAATTGAAGACATGCCTGGAAAAACGGGTTAGCCCTCAAAATTGAAATATGCACTGCTATCTGTTGTCGGATATGAGAGCTATCTTTTGTGATATTGGGCTATCCACCAGGGATCATATTAGGTTAAATACAAAAGGCAAATGTTTTTGCATTTCTGGATTTGTTCTATCTGTAATGTCAAGAATGGGCTAACCCACTGCTGTAACTGACATCTTCGTTATAAGCAGTGGGCGAATGTCTTGAGTAATTCAACAGAAAAAACATACGGTTCTCCTCAGGTACAATTGCATGTTTTACTTTTATTATGCACCACTAAGTAAAGCAGTAAATTCACATTTATGGAAATCTTGCAGTGTTTTACAATACAACCTAAGTTTTTTATTAAATAGCACATTTAATATTTACTTATTAAAGGTGGACAAAAGAGGACGTCACAGCAATGGCCCAAATAATGCAGTGACGAAGACCTGGAATTTGCTCGAGCTCACATCAACAGTTTTCCTGCTCAGTCCAGTCATAATTCTAGGAGAGAAACTCAAATACGAAATACCTAAGTGGAGAACTAAATGTATGGAAAATGTACCCTCTCTACAGAGATAAGTGCAAATGTAATAACAAGGAATTTCTCAGCCTTGGCATGTATCGTAAAATATTCTACAAGTATTTCAGTACTGGCTTAGTAACACCACGAAGCGATATGTACAATTTGTGATAACCTTAAAGTGCAAATTTCATCAGAAAAGAACATTTAAAAACAGATGGAACTTGAATCTAAGTTGACCTTTCATACCAAACAGGCTAATACTGCATATCAAAATCTGAAGAAAGACACAATCTTCAAAACATAATAATTCTGTAATGGTTATTGCTTTTGATATGCAGCAGTGTCTGTGCCTCCCCATTTGTCTGTAGGAGTTGTATTTTATAAATGTCAATAAAACAGCCTCGAGATGAGCCTGCTCCATTCTTTGCCCCGTTGGATTTGATCAAAGGGCACTTGTTCCGGAGATGATCTGCGGACCCACAAGCATAACATTTGCGGGTTGCGATGGTTCGGCGAGGTACAGGTGGATATACAACTTTTGTATTCATAATGTTTCTAATAATGATGCAACAATGGTTATGTGGTCAGAAGACATTGCAGGGAGGGGAGCGGATGACATTATTTCTTGTATTAAGCATTATATAGAATCAATTCCCCTGATGAAGTATGTCACTTAATAGTCTATTCAATTCTGATCTTTGTTTTGGCCAAAACAAGAACCTTAGTTCGGTTAGTTCTGGATGTATCTGGCACAATCTGGCAGGTTTGATGATGTAGTATGTAAATATTTGGTACCTGGACATCCATTTTTACGATGTGATTTTTTTTTAGAATTTGTTTTACGTCACACCGATACAGATAGGTCTTATTGGTGACGATGGGATAGGAAAGGGCTGGGGGTGGGAAGGGAGCGGTGTGGCCTTAATTAAGGTACAGGCCCAGCATTTGCCTGGTGTGAAAATGGGAAACCACAGAAAACCATCTTTGGGGATGCCGACAGTGGGGTTTGAACCCACTATCTCCCGGATGCAAGCTCACAAGTGCGCGCCCCAAACCGCACTGCTAACTTGCCCGGTTTTACCATGTGACCAGGACTTTGGTCTTATTGAGAAAAAAAAAAGAGGCAAGTGTCTTATATTTACAGTATGTTCCTGATCAATGGATGGAGCTAGTTAAAAAAACTGGAGTTGAAAATTCTTTCAGTATTGTCAAAATGACAATTGGTACCTTTATCTCTTCTCGATAAATTCCAGACAAAAATAGTGTCTGAATCTGATCAAAAAGTACTGATGAGCAAGATTACTTGTTTGAAAGTAACTAAAAACCAACCTTTTAAGCTCTTTTTTAAGTATAGCTATGGTGAAATTGAAAGTTATGATTCTGTGGATATTAGCAATACAAACCAAATTACCTGGTAGACCTTCTCTTAGTTGTGAGACATTTCCCCTCAAATATCATGGTCCAAGAGCTATAAATCCTGCAAAACTGAAAGATTTACAGGAAATGATGTAATATATTCCACCAGTTTATCATGAGTACTATCAAAACCTTAAATCGTTCCAGAATCTGAGACTATTCCTGATGAACAATTTTCTGACCATAGCACTGATTACTGTTAAATAACACCTTTAACCATAAATTTCCAGGATAAGATAATGTTATACTATTTTGGAAATGCAATAGACAAAATATAGCATGTTATAAAGAGGGTAAATGAAAGATGTAATGATTACTTTCGAGATATTAAAAAAAGATATTTATTTTCATTACCATCTGTGATAGGTGTGTAAAGGATTGAAGAAGTTTAATGTAAAGTTTCTCTTTCTTTATTGATAATGTCTTGTTTTGGGTAAGAAAATATGAAAAATTATGCTGTCTGCTTGGACCTTATATTTAAAAAATGAAGATGTCTTATATTTTTTCAGCCTTATTCACAAACCTCAAATTTTCTCCATAAGTGTGGGTTAACCCCTTTTTCTTAAATTATTGGTTGTGTTAAAAGATGAGGTGAGGGAACTAAAGAAACTAAATAAAAATACTGAAAAGGATTTACGGAAATCATTAAGTACCACTCATGATACGTTAGATGAGAATAGTGAATTAAAACGAAAACAATCGGAAATTACCGGTATTAGCAACTGCCTTAAAAGTACTGAAGACCTGAAACAGAAAAAAAATCACTAAAGAAGGAAAATATTCATTTGAAGATACGTCTAGTTGATTGTGAGCAGTATTCTATAATTAATATGGTTGAAATTTATGGGGTGCCAGTTAAGCCAGGTGAAAATGTATTTACAATTGTACAGTATGTTGCAAGGGCATTACAAGTAAAAAAAGAAAATGTAGATACATGTCACAGACTTCCCCAGTGTTCTGACACGCAAGTTCCACCCATAATTGTGTAAACTATTCACAGAGTGCCGGCCCCGTGGTGTAGGGGTAGCGTGCTTGCCTCTTGCCCGAAGGCTCCGGGTTTGATTCCCGGCCAGGTCAGGGATTTTTCTCTCGACCTGAGGGCTGGTTCGAGGTCCACTCAGCCTACGTGATTGGAATTGAGGAGCTATCTGACGTGAGATGGCGTCCCCGGTCTCGAAAGTGCAGAATAATGACCGAGAGGATGCGTCATACTGACCACGCGGCCCCTCGTAATCTGCAGGCCTTCGGGCTGAGCAGCGCTCGCTGGGCAGGCTAAAGCCCTTTCAAGGGCGTTATGTGCCGTGGGGTTTGGGCTTTTCGGTATTCATAGAGCCCTGAGAGAAAACATGATAAATTTAAGTATAAAAATGCCGAAAACTGAAGTCACAATAGGTTTTTTGAGGGCCAAAGAATACAACAGTGAGGGGTTCTATGTATTTGATGCTGCAAGAAAGATTCTAATGCATCAGTAGTGTACCGGTAATATTCGTAAAGTTGAAACGTGCGATATACACTGCAGAGAATCAGAATGAAGCAAATGAACATAATTCTAAGCAGCAAATAACAATCGGCGATACTTTACAGATCGTACAGGTGTTGAAAAATTATAGAGAGCAATTTGTAATAGACACAAAAGAAGCATTCATGCAAGCCAATATGCCTCTAGAAAAATAGGATAATCCTGGCATGAGGAAGAGAATGAATATAAAAGGAAAGATAAATAATACTGTCTTTACTGTAAAATATGACAGTATTGGTAGGCCTATTGTAAATAAATCGCCTGTTTGAGTGGTAATAATGTTTTTTTTTTAATGTCCCACTAACCAATTTTACGTTTTCCGGAGACACCGAGATACCGGAATGTTGTCCCGCAGGAGTTCTTTTATGTGCCAGAAAACTAGTGACACGAGGCTGACGTATCTGAACTCCTTCAAATACCACAGGACTGAGCCAGGATCGAACCTGCCAAATTGGGGTCAGAAAGCCAGCGCTTTAACCATCTGAGCTACTCAACCCCGACCAGGGAAAAAGAGCATATCCATGAACATCTTCCAGAGCTATATGACTTTGCAAAATGCAATGAAAGCACATCTGGTTGAGGAAGTAAAAGAAGTCAGTGTTAGCAAAGTTTTAGGAGGTTTTATAAAAGACCACAGTGAATTTGCATCCAAGTGTTCGCAAGCATTATGGTTTCCGACGTCTAATGTCGTCAGTGAGAGGGGCTTCACTGCTTAGAAAAGACACTTTCTGATTGTCGCACAACTCTGCATCTTAATGATGTTGAAACCATGCTTAGTTTGTATTTTGGAGACAAGTAATTCAACGTAAAAAAATGTAGGCTATGTATAAATGTATATCACAGGGCAGATCACCTAACTTTATTTCGAAGTATCAGTGATTTATATATTTATTTCTATAACAATTTGCATATTTGGTTTTCCTAAGATTTAATAACAATGATACATTACAAGAGTTTACTTTAAACCCCCTTATCACAAAGTTAATTACATTTACCCCATTCGCTACTACAAGGAAGATTTCGCAGGAAACATCAATCAGTACAACAATTTATTTCACGAAATACCTACCGAAATAGTGTGTTTTAACACCGAAATCAACAGTTTTATTTCACCAAAAAATAAGGCCCCTAATTAACAACAGACAAGTTACAATTCTATCGTCTCCAGCAAAAGTATTTGAAAGTATTTTATATGCAGATATTTTTAATCGTGTTGCCTGGCTCCATGGCTAAATGGTTAGCGTGCTGGCCTTTGGTCACAGGGGTCCCGGGTTCGATTCCTGGCAGGGTCGGGAATTTTAACCAACATTGGTTAATTTCGCTGGCACGGGGGCTGGGTGTATGTATTCTCTTCATCATCATTTCATCCTCATCACGACGCACAGGTCGCCTACGGATGTCCTCGGACACTCCCGGCACTAAAAGCCATACGACATTTCATTTTAATCGTGTTAAATTAATGATCCCATGTAATCAGCATGGTTTTATGCCAGAGAAATCTACAGTAACCAATTTATGTAACATTTTACAATATGTACCTACTGAGATCGATAATCGTTCCCAAGTAAATGCTATTTATACGGAC
The DNA here is from genome assembly GCF_040414725.1 of Anabrus simplex. NCBI lineage: Eukaryota > Metazoa > Arthropoda > Insecta > Orthoptera > Tettigoniidae > Anabrus > Anabrus simplex. The sequence continues at coordinate 383,557,136 of NC_090267.1, read as the reverse complement.
TTCCAAAAGGCTATCGACAAAGTAGATCACAATTGTTTAATTAGTAAACTAATAGGTTATAATTTAGATCAGTTTCTGATATCTCTTCTGGTTTCATACCTGCAGCACAGAAGTCAGTTTGTAAACTGTAGGCACTTTTCATCTTACAATTTAGATCCCTTGCTGTTTCTCTTATTTGTAAACTACATTCCTAGTAAAATTCAGTTCTCGAAAGTATTATTATCTGCTGATATTAAAATATATAAATGAATTTCAAGTATACACGACTGTATAGAACTCCAATCTCATTTAAATATTCTGACAGAATGGAGCAAAATTTGCAAACTTTCCTTCAATATCAATAAATGCAGGAAGATAACTTTTTCAACGAGAAAAGAGAAAATAAACTTCATGTACTCAATCAAGTAAATGAAAATGATTTAAAAATAATATCAATTAGTGATTTAAATTTCACTTCTCACATAGAAAATATTGTGAATAAAGCGTACTGAAACCTTGGGTATTTAATTAGAAATTCTTATGGTCTAAGCAGTAAGTCTTTATTTTGTTTGTATTTCACATTAGTTAGACCAAATTTAGAACACACCTCTATTATCTGCAATCCAGAAAGTATCCAGGAAATGTTCTTCGAATACATATATTTTGGAGAAACTAGAAAATATCCCAAATATTTATCTTGTTTTAAAATAATTGAAAAGTTGGGTTTTGAAGAATGGATACTAGAAGGAAATGTCAGTTGATGATTTTTCTCTATAAGCTTGTTAATAATGATATAGATGATATGGAACTATTTTGTCAACTTCTATTATACACATCTACAGTAGAAAACCAACAGATGAAGTTAGGAACTTTTTTTTCTTTCCAAGATTTAATAACAGGCAAACATTTAAATTCACTTCTATAGAACGAAGTCATTGGGTTGACTCATTGGCTGAATGGTCAGAGTTGAAGCCTTCGGTTCAGAGGGTCCCGGGTTCGATTCCCGGCCGGGATGGGGATTTTAATTGCCTCTGATTAATTCTTCTGGTCCAGGGACTGGGTGTTTGTGCTTTCCCAACACTTTCCTCTTCATATTCAGGCAACACACTACACTACCAACCACCACAGAAACACACAATAGTGATTACATCCCTCCATATAGGGTTGGCATCAGGAAGGGCATCTGGCCGTAAAAAGGTCCAAATCCACACGTGCAACACAGTTCGCACCCACGATCCCACAGATGTGGGAAAAGTGATAGAAAAAGAAGAAGACAGAATGAAGTCACTGTATAATAAATTACATCCTCTCAATATTAATTTATTTCAAGATAACATATCTGACTTCTTGAAGTCTTGTAGGCATTTATTACAGGTAATTAAGTTAAGGTACCATGTTGTATGTTTTTCTTTTTATTCCTTTTTTATTGTGTTCATTATTTTATTATTGTTATTGTTACATAATAGATTAACTAATTTTGATTTATTTCTCAGTTTTTAATCCAGTTTGTTATATTTATACTTTGTATTTTTTTTGTATTTATACTCAATAAAATAAAAAGTTACGATAAATATTGCAAATGGACAAATATCTGTATATTTTCATTAAATAAATAAATAAATCAACCAATCCTACCTCCTTTCACTTTTGCTATCAATACTCTATGAATACACAAAAGCTCTCACAGGCAAGCCCATAATATCCATAACTTCATTATGACAGCACATCATTATCATTAGAGCCCAGATTTGTACACACAATCAAATAGTAAAATGTGCTGGTGATTTTTTTACGGAAAAAAAGAAAAGAAACAGTCCCATAATATGTAAAAACAAATGAGTAAAATCAAATAAATAATTTGTTTTGGGGGAAACAAACTCCAACAGTACATTAGGAACATTTGTCCTAAGATTTTGTTGTGTGAACCTCCTATGTCTGTCAGTGAATAAAAATCTGTATTCTACATCGCATGATGTCAAAGGTATGTGTAAAAACCACCACAATTCTTCTTTGGTGAATTCCTCTTCTATTTCATTTTACACCAAGGGCAACATATAAAATTTCTGGACCCCCTGACAAATCAAGACTGCCACCCCCCTCTTCCTCATCTCATCACAAAGTATAAAATTAAATTTGTACAATAATGAGTACAAACAAAAAGACAACTGCCTTTTCTTTTTAGAAATACAATCTAATTCAAAACATGTAAAATACAATCATCATCACTAAATATGTGTCAAATAATAACTTCTTCACAAGTCTGAGTATCTCGAACATTTGCCTATGTTCCATTGCAGATTTTGAAGAGACGATTCACATCTAATAGGGTGTCTCAAAATAATGTACTAACACTCCAAATGACCATAAAGTTTCCACCAAATACAACAAAATGGATGTTTTGTTTTTGTTTTCAGGTGTAACTGAATGCAATGGATACTATCTTTTGAGAGGCATGCCTCCCGAGCCATTTGTCAAATTTCTGTGGGGATCAAAGTAGGGTTTCCCGCACCTGCTCTTCGTTTTGAGGGCTGGTGGATGTCCATGGTGGGTGTAACATGTAACATCATGGCAGGAGATCAACTTAGCTTTGAAGAGGGAAAGTTTGTCCTTAAATGTTATTGGAAAACCCAAAACGCCATGAAAGTGCAAAAACGGTCTAGAGGGGAGTTCGATAAACCGCCACTCATGCACCGGACAAATGCTCGCATCACAGATAAATCTGAAGCAGATGGAACCGTTCGCGTCAACAAGAAACGTTCTGGACGACCACGGACAGTGTCTGAGAAATTAAGTGTAATGAAAGTTAATTAATTAATTAATTAAATAAATACATAAATAAATAAACAAATGAATAAATAAATTTATTTTCCCTTCTAATGTGTATCTTAAATGGTTCTTTACAAGGGGCAGTTTAAAACATTTAGTCAGATTAGTTTATTGGTGTTCCAGTAATATAATTAGCCCAATAAACTTCCACTCCCAAACAAAGATGCCCCTTACCCCTCCTTTTGGATAGCCATGTTTATACCAGATAGCTTTATGCTAATGTGACACAATGCTATTATCCAGGATTTTTATTTAATACCTGACAATGCTTATCGAATGCAAGTTTAGTAATACTATGAGTTTCAGAAGACAATACATCTGCATAATATTACTGATGATTCATAAAAAACCTCTAGAGCAGCCATCCCCAAACTGTGGTCCGCGGAACCCTGGGAGGCCGCAATGTTAATCCAAGGGATCCACAATAATAATGCAAGTTGTATTTGAAGAATGAAATTTTATTGTACACACACAATTCATAGACTATTATTTAGGAAATGCAGTATGTCTTCACTGTCCAACTCGTTGGCTGAATGGTCGCGTACTGGCTTTCGGTTCAGAGGGTCCCGGGTTCGATTCCCGGCCGGGTCCGGAATTTTAATCACTTCTGATTAACTCTTCTGGCTTGGGGACTGCATGTTTGTGCTGTCCCAACACTCTCCTCTTCATATTCATACAACACACTACACTACCAACCACCGCAGAAACATGCAATAGTGATTACATCCCTCCATATAGGGTTGGTGTCAGGAAGGGCATCCGGCCGTAAAACAGGGCCAAATCCACATGTGCTACGCAGTTCACACCTGCAATCCCACAAGTGTGGGAAAAGCGGTAGAAATTGAAGAAGAAGAAGAAGAAGTAGTAGTATGTTTTCACCGTTGTATAACTTGCATACAGTATAGCAGTTACCCATGACTTCGCTCGCGTGGATTTTCGTACTTTGAGAAAATTAATCGTTCCTCGGTACTGTACTAAGACACTGTTTGAAAATCCCTAAAGTACAAAAACTTACCGAAAAAGCGAGTTTCATTTTGCCCAGAAAATCTTCGTAAACCATGTTTGTGATATTGCCCTTTGGGGCTAGATGACCATGCAACATAGAACTCCACAGGTGAGAAACAGTCTTCTCTCAGGTCGAAATTTAAAAAAAAAAGTACATGTTTCTTTATTTTTAAAGGAGGTCCCAAATACCTATTTCCACATCTGTAACATCTTCAGTTTTTAAGATATAAGTATCGCCATAAAAAGAATTCAACCCCTTTATCAGTTCTTCCCCCACCTAAGTGGATTTTATGAAAAGAAGAGAATATGTGTTTCTTTACGTTTAAACGAGATCCCAAATACCACTTATCACGTCTGTAATATATTTAGATTTTAAAATATATAAGTATCCTCATACAAATAATTAAACTAATTTTTCAATTCTTTCACCCCCCTGACTGAATTTTCCAAAAACAAAAATAGTGTTTCCATTTTTATAAAGGAGCTTAGAAATATCAATTATGATGACTGTAACATCTTCAGCTTTGGAGGTATATGAATCCTCATAAAAAGAATTCGACACGTTTTCACCCCCACCTCCTACCACCAAAGTTGATTTCCCCATAAAATGGGAGTTTCTTTATTTTTAAAGGATATTCCAAATACCAAATCCTCCTCCGTTATTACCTTATCCTATCTTCTCTTTTCATCTTTCTTCTTGGAAAAAAAAATTCTGAATTGACTGCATACTATCACCACCTACAGTTCAGATCAATACAACATTCAAATTTAAATTCATACCTTACGCTACCTCAAATACGACCCGAACTCTTATCTTCAAGAAATAACACGCTATGCATATGCGTTTTTCATTTGTTTCCAATATTGAGTTTTTTTACATTTTTCTCCTCACAATTGTTTTTTATGTCAACTGTTCTGCATCTCTAAAGAATCTATCATACAAGATCCTATAAACATTAATATATACTTCAATTATATTTAATTGTATTATATATTTTCCCGCCTAGAAGCATTTGCAGGCTTAATCATTGAACTATTCACCGAGTTTCATTAGCATTTATAAGCACAGTGCCAGACATTACGTATGTTGTGCTGATCTTCAAGAACTTGCATCTTACTTCATTTAAGTGACTTATTTTCAACTTCTACATAATTTTAGGATTTCAAATTTATTAAATTGTATTATAACTTCATGCCTAGCAGTATTTGCAGGCTTGTTCACTGAACTATTCACCAATTCTCATAAACATTTTGAAGCACAGTGCCAGACAATACGTATGTTATACTGCTCTTCAAGAACTTGCGCACCTTGCTTCATTTAAATGACTGATCTTCAACTTCTTCTGGATTTTAGGTTCTTACATTACGCGGTGCTAATCCCTATAGAGTTATAGTGCTTCTTGAACTGCTTTTAGTGAAAGACTTATGCCATACTTATTGTTTTCCTATGCATTGTTTTATATTTTTATTTAATCGGCTGATGATGACCCAGAATAGTGGTTGAAACCGGTACCGCTTTTAATCAAATAAGAAAGTAACATTACATTTCTTATTTCCCTTGTATTGAATAGGTTGAACATCTTTATTTCTTGTTTCAATTTACTTGTAATTCAGATGAAATCATAATAGATCCCAGATCACTGGAGAGGTGGAGGGAATATTTTGAACATCTCAACATAATAGGAAATCTTCCTGGTGGTGTTGTGAACAACCAAGTTCATGGGGAGGAGGAAAATGATGTTGGTGAAATTATGCTTGAGGAAGTGGAAAGAATGGTAAACAAACTCCATTGTCATAAAGCAGCAGATTTAGATGAAATTAGTCCTGAAATGCTGAAGTATAGTGGAAAGGCAGAGATGAAATGGCTTCATAGAGTAGTACAATTAGCATGGAGTTTTGATAAGGTACCTTCAGATTGGAGAGGCTGCCTGACCGAGGCGGTAAAGGCGTGCTCGGTTCGCCCAGAAGGACATAGGTTCAAATCCCCGTCAGGAAGTCGTAAAAATTTAAGAAACGAGATTTCCACTTCCGGAGGTGCATATGGCCCTGAGGTTTACTCAGCCTACACCAAAAGTGAGTACCAGGTTAATTCCTGGGGGCAAAGGCGGCTGGGCGTAGAGCTAACCACTCTACCCCATCACGTGCCGAGGTTAAAAATGGTGGAATCCTTTACCTTCCACTCCTCCAAGGGCCTTCATGGCCTGTAAGGAGGTGACTTTGCTTTGCTTCTACCTTCAGATTCGACAACAGCAGGAACTGCACCTCTCTATAAGCAAGGGAACAGGGAAGATTGCAACAACTATCAAGGCCTATCAAGGCATGTCATTGATTAGTATACCAGGCAAAGTATTTTCCTTGTCATCTTGGAAGGGAGGGTACAATCAGTGGTTGAGAGGAAGTATGATGAAAACCAGTCTGGTTTCAGACCACAAGAAGGGCTGCCATAATCAGATAATCAGTATGCGCCAGTAAGCACCTGTCAATGTTATATGTTAAGTACACACGTTATGCGACTCTCTTAGACCGATTCTGATGGTTCCGTCAGCTTCCACTTTGAATGCTAGCACTGTACCGTGTCCAGGGAGCCATCTGGTGACAAATGAATGTACCATTTCCACTTCTATTATAACGTCTAAATTCAAAAGCTCATTGTTTAAGAAGCCAGTGGTCAGTCAAGATTTTATTCTGATGACGCAGAGCACAGTTCTTTGCGAAACGTAAAAAATTTCATCTTATTTTCTTGACACGGCATAAGCCCAGAAGCCTATATCATGTCTAAAAGAATATGTGTTTCTTGATTTTTAAAGGAGATTCCAAATACAAATTTTCACGTCTGCAACAACTTTAGTTTTTGAGATATAAGTATCCTCATACAAAGAATTCAACTAACTTTTCAATTCTTTCACCTACCCCCTTTAGTGGATTTTCCAAAAAACAAAAACATACATTTCCTTTGTTTTTAAAGAAGATTCCAAATACCAATTTTCATGTCTGGAACATCTTAAGTGTTTGAGATCTCAGTATCCTACTAAAAAGACTTCACCCCACTTTCATCCTTTTTATCCCTCACCCCCCATGTGGTTTTCCAAACAAACAAAAATACATGTTTCCTTATTCTTAAAAGAGATCAAAAACATACCAATTTTCACATGTTAAGTTTTGAGATATACTGTAAATATGTTCATTTTAAAATTTCACCCCTTTTTTGAGCTCCCCTTAAGTGGAATTTCTGAAGAAAAAAAAATTTCTGTGTTTCTTCAGTTCTGCAGGAGATTCCAAATACCAATTTTCACGTCTGTAACATGTTACATTTTGGAGGTATACTTTAATGTTTTTTTTTAAATTTCACCCAGTTTGTAACTTGTGTTCACCCCCTCCCCCCTTTAATTGGATTTTTCACCAGGCGAGCTGGCTGTGCGGTTAGGGGAGAGTGGCTGTGAGCATGCATTCGGGAGATAGTGGGTTTGAATCCCACTGTCGGCAGCCCTGAAGATGGTTTTCCATGGTTTCCCATTTTCACACCAGGTAAATGCTGGGGCTGTACCTTAATTAAGGCCATGGCCGCTTCCTTCCAACTCCTAGGCCTTTCCTCTCCCATTATCTCCATAAGACCTATCTGTGTCGATGCGACGTAAAGTCGCTTGCAAAAAAAAATTTGATTTTCCCAAAACAAAAAATAGGTACGTGTTTATTTTTAAAGGAGATTCCAAATACCAATTTTCACGTCTGTAAACTTATGTTTTTGAGATATAGAAATTCTCATTTAAAAATTTCACCCCCCCCCCCCTTTTCACCCACTTAGTGAAGGAATATACAAAAATCCTTGCTTAGTGAGCACCTACACTCTAATTAAATGTATCCCCAAAATTTAATTCTTTATGTAGTTTCGGCTCGGCGATGATGAATCAGTCAATCAGTCAGGACATGTTATTTTATATATACTGTATATAGGTAAGATATGTAACTCAGAAACCTCCATGGCTCAGGCGGCAGCGCACAGGCCTCTCACTGCTGGGTTCCGTGGTTCAAATCCCGGTCACTCCATGTGAGATTTGTGCTGAACAAAGCAGAGGCAGAACAGGTTTTCTCCGGATACTCCAGTTTTCCCTGTCGTCTTTCATTCCAGCAACACTCTCCAATATCATTTCATTTCATCTGCCAGTCATTAACCATTGCCCCAGAGGAGTGCGACAGGCTTTGGCAGCCGGCACAATTCCTATCCTCGCCGCTAGGTGGGGGCTTCTTTCATTCCATTCTTGACCCAGTCGAATGACTGGAAACAGGCTGTGGATTTTCAAGATATGTAACTCTTAACTTGGCTGATAGATGGTACAAGTCAGCAGCAGAAAAAGAAGAATACTACAAGACAGTGTAAGTTATGTAATTGTGAGACACTTGGAATTGCTAGTATGCACACTCAGACCATATTATCCGCCTCTAGTTGAGAAAATCTCGTGAATCAGAAATCCCTTCTTTGAAACCAAACATGAACAGCTCTCTCTGCCCTCCCTTAAGGAAGATTAACTAGCCGAAGCATCTTGGCACATTAAAGTGAAAAATAAATTGAAGTATGATATGGGTTGGAAATCAAATGGAGTGGCAGGCTTAGCTCCAGGAAGTTCCATGAGTGTATCACAACTCCACATCTCTGATCAACGTTTGGGTTTCAATTATGTATTTAGGTTTGATGTCACAAGTTACCGTAAATTTACACTGAAGAAAATATTTTAAGTCGTGGCTTTCTAAAATTGGGTCCTTGGAGTAGATATTCAACTTAGAGCTCAGGGAAGGTTCAAGAAAATACTATCTGGTTTTCTTTTTTACAACTTGCTTTATGTCAGACGGACACAGATTGAGATAGTCTTATGGCGACTATGGGATAGGAAAGGGATAGGAGTGGGAATGAAGCAGCCGTGGCCTTAATTAAGGTACAGCCCAGCATTTGCCTGGTGTGAAAATGGGAAACCACAGTAAACATTCTTCAGGGCTGCCGACAGTGGGGTTCGAACCTACTCTCTCCCGGATGCAAGCTCACAGCTCCGCACCCCTAACCGCACGGCCATCTTTCCCAGTAATACTATGTTTAATGCCTTTCACGACCACATAGTGTGAATGTACCTTTTCTGCTCTCACACAAATGAAAACGAAGTACAGAAACAGAACTAACGTAGAGGCTGATCTTCGTTTTGAGTGACTACGCTTGTAGACCACTTAGTCTTTGGAAAAGTGCACCATCTGTCCCATTCATCCAACAATCGTAACAAGTGAAATTTTTCAAGTAAGTTTGCACATTCAGACCGTTGTAATTATTAGCTAAGTGTCACATCGTTTTATAATTTCTGTGCATTTATAAAGTATCTTTATTTAAATGACGTTCAATTAAACTTTCAAAGAAAGTAAATATTAGTCATAAACTACACTAATAAGATCAAACATGGTAACATTACAAAATTCTGTTTTTATTTTTTACCAAGTGAGTTGGCCTTGCAGGTAGGAGCGTACAGCTGTGAGCTTGCATTCGGGAGATAGTGGGTTCAAACTCCACTGTCTGCAGCCCTGAAGATGATTTCCCATTTTCACACCCTGCAAATGTTGGGGCTGTACCTTAATTAAGGCCATGGCAGCTTCCTTCCCACTCCTACCCCTTTCCTTTCCCATCGTCGCCGTAAGACCTCTCTGTGTCAGTGCAACATAACGCCAATTTACTGAACGCAGTATCATGTTCTGTGGTTAAGGGGTCCTTGGACATGCATCAGATATGCTCAGGGGGCCTCAGGGATAAAAAGGTTGGGAAACCCTGCTCTAGAGGATGAGGAAATTAGTAGTATATTGATACGATTTGTGAAAAGTTCCAAAGAATAATAAATAGCAACCAGGTTCAGGATATAGAAAGAAAATGGATAGCATACAGAGATGCTGTAGTAGAAACAGCAAGGGAGAGCCATGGAACGACAATGATAAGATGGTAAATGCGGTGAAAAGTCAAAGTTTCACCAAGAGGAGAAGTCCTCTGTGTTGGAGTATCTCATGTGAATCACTTTAAGAACCTAGGTGTTAATATAAGGAAAGATTCTCACTTGGGTAATCATATTCATTGAACTGTAAATAAAGGTTACAGATCTCTCTATATGGTTAAGAGGGTATTTAGCGGTTGTAGTAATGACGTAAAGGAGAGGCCATATAAATCACTGGTAAGACCCCAATTAGAGTATGATTGCAGTGTACAGGACCCTCACCAGCATTACTTCATTTGAGAATTGGAAGGGATCCAAAGGAAAGCAGTACGATTTAATCTGGGTGATTTCTGACAAAATAGCAGTTTTATGAAATTGTTGCAAACTTTGGGCTGGGAAGACTTGGGAGCAAGCAAACAAGCTGCTCAACTACACAGGATTTCTGAGCTGCCAGTGGACAGATGGAGTTGAATTTTTATTTATTTGATCATTAACATACGGCTTTTAGTGCAGGGAACGTCCAAGGACATGTTTAGCTTGCCTTAGGCAGTCTATTTGGCACTCATGGGCAACCTGCACATCTGGGTGCAAGATGATGATGATGATGATGATGATGATGATGATGATGAGATAGGGAAAGGGCAAGACCTGATGTTGACACATGGCTTACTCCTGTCGAATAACACCAAGGGGTCTGCTCAAGGCTTAACGTTTCCATCCGAAAATCACTATGAACAGCAACCAAGTTGCTTCACTCAATATGAACACTGGACAGGTTTGGAACTGAATCCAGGTTTTTGGCACACGACATTATATGACTAATAAGCTTGAATGGAGGGTTTCTTTTTTACAATTTTGCTTTAGGTCGCACCAACATAGATGGGTCTTATGGCAATGATGGGATACGAAGGGCCTCGGAGTGGGAAGGAAGTGGCTGTGGCCTTAATATACAGCCCCAGCATTTGCCTGGTGCAAAAATAGGAAACAACAGAAAACCATCTTCAGGGTTGCTGACAGTGGGGTTTGAACCCACTATCTCCCGGATGCAAGCTCACAGCTGCGCGCCCCTAACCGCAAGGCCAACTCGCCCGGTGATTGGAATGATTTACCAAGGGAGGGATAAGTGACTGCAAAATCATGTGGGCAGCATATTTATAAAAATCAAATACAACAAATATAAAATAAATTTAATATACAAGTATAATATAATACTCAGGTTGGAAAAAATGAATGATAGAATAGAGAAGAGCCGATTAAGATGGTTTGGGAAAATAAAGCGAATGAGTGATGGAAGAATGCCATACGGCATGCCAAAAAAGTGCAAGGAAGGAGAGGCTGCGGAAGACCACGATTGAGATGGAAGGACACAATCCAACGCAGTATTAGAGAAAGAAACTGGTCTGGGAGACAGTGTTGGAGGAAGAATGGTGGAAAGACCGAAGAAAGTGGAGAGGAACCATATTTACCCCTACCCGCTACAGCTGGATAATGGGAAATGATGATGATGATGATGATGATGATGATGATGATGAATATAATACTCAGGTGCAATGTTCAGCAGTTTTAATCCTGAAATTACCTCAGACATTGTGCTTTGAGTGAAACTTTTCAAAACACTCGCCAGGATTTGTACCTTTCTTCACTCTTCGTTGACTCCCATTTTCTTCACAATGTATTATTATTATTATCATTATTATTATTATTTACTGTCTTTCTTATATGGTAGCGCTCAGGCTACGAAACCTGCTATTATGCCAAACCATGAACCATTTGTTTTGTTTCACAAGAAGTGTAATATCCACATAACATCAAATCACATATAACAATATGGCAAAATATATCACCATTTTACTCAATGTATTGAGAGAGATCAGGGAAAGAATCAATCATTTGCTCTGAACATTTTTGAAAATACATATGAAATGACCATTCCAACATATGTTTAACAGTTTTTCACCACATACTTTTGCATGTCCTTAATAGTTTTTAACTAATCTTCTTATTGCATTTCTAAAGATATTATGTCTCCACACCTAAGTATATTTTGAATGTCTGCTGGCTGCATATTCCCTTAATTCAAGAGGCCTGTAGTTCACAGGCAGCAGGCTGATCAACTCTTTCGAACATGCTTATCGCATGGAATTATACATCAAAATTCATATATGACTTCTCAATATTTAACACTCTCAACACTACCATAATTTAACATGGACCCTGACAGTGAACTGGGTCACATTCCTGAATTTTAATACATTATTACACAACAGCAAAACATAGTACATACCTGATTTTTAAAATAATATGAAGGTGTCAGCCATCAAAAATTATTTTAATCAGGAAGTGCATATCTAAAGTAATTTAATAATACTAGTCTTACAAAAAACAAATGTATGGGAAAAAACACTTTTACATTCAAGTTATACCAATAAAACCTCCTCAAATAATATAAATGAACCATTTCATGTGGCTACTTAAGCCACAAATAAACAAAATTGCATTTGAAATACAAAATGTATCTATTTAGGAACAGTTTGTTTTGGGATATGCACAGTCCAACCTTGCACTCCTAGTATAACCTTTACTTTCTTTTCGGAGTACAGGTGAATCATCAGCCTCTTCATCTAAAAAAGAGAGTAAGGCCAAATTTCTGGGAAGGTGAAGTATTTCTATCGTTTGTATTCAGAATAAAATAATGCAGTGAAAAACTTGCATTCGAAAGTGACATAACAAATAAAAATCTAGCCCGAACTATCCCTTGACGTGTTATCTGGTTTGTAAACAGAGTCTTCATCACAGAATCCACTTCTCCTCATAAAATATCCAACATATCACTATCATTGAGCCGGCATGAGGACATGTTTGTACAGTAACACAGCTGACAGCGCGACAAATTTGGTGCGCTCAGCACCCAACACATTGAGTGCTTCGCTAGAGGTCACAGCAAGGAGAAACTACCCTTTTTATCATTTCAGTTTAAACATCCCAATAACTGCTGCATTCTAGTGGACACTTGATAAACTACCACTTCAAAGCAAGGCACGGGAACCGTATGGGATACATGCAGCTACCTATAAACACACGCGAAAATCATGCCCGTATGGTATACAGGAGCCATCCACAACCAGGAAAGCCCATATCCCGTACGGGCGTAGCATTGAAAGTGTTCAAGAAACCTGACCTTGATGTGCACCATTGAGACATATAAAAAGGGTATTTATGAAATGAACTTCCATTCCCTAAAGATGAAGTAGGAATCCACAGAAAACTACAATTAAGATGACTGAGAATGGAATTTTTAACCCACCTCTCTATTCAATTATTCAATTGTCCTTCCTGAGGCTTAAAGCACTCCATTCCAGTTCATCCTGGCAGACAGCTGGAAAATGAATCTGGGTTTGCAGGGCAAGGACTTATTATGCTAACTTGTAAACTATCTTAGCCTATCACCAACGTAAGCTACTGAAACTACAATGGTAGAGTGCACGAGATCAAGGCGTGTCCAAAATATTTTGGACAAAAAGAGAGTGAATTCATGCCAGTACAGTAAATGGAGTAATACTACCACCAAGTGATTACAATTCACACATTTACGTCTAGACAGCCCTTGGATAGAAGCTACTATAAAGGTAACGTTAATATCTAAAACTGGAGATCTGCAAGGAATCATACTTCATCATAAAGGTTGGAAATTCATATAAAAATACAGTATAATGGGATTTTTTTTACAAGAAAGAGAGAAAATGCATTTACCTGGAGCTCCTCCAAAATAATCTGAGCCTGCAATATTTTAGCATCAACTTCTTCTTCTTCATGGAGTAATATACTTTTTCTTTCTTTAATTTCATTCTTTGCTTTTTCCAATTCTCTGAAACATTTTCAAAGAAGTCATTAAATTTACACAAGGTACTCCATTTATCAAAATCCTAAGTATGGTAGTTGTGGCTCTACAAGGACCTAGGTATTTTCAGATTTCAATTATAATCTTGATACAGATTTAATTTTACCCAGTTTCAAAGTTTAGCGAGGTTGGTGAGACTAAGTCGGTCCAGTCAAATAAGGCGAAATATATGCTTAACGTTGGAATGAAAGGTGGAAAGTTAAATTTTTGCACATAACTTAATTTTGACGTTCAAAGGATGGGTTGAAAAGTCTCACATAATATCGCATATACAAGTCAAGATAGTGATGATTGGCAAATATAAAAGGTCATTAAAATTGGTTTGTTGCAAATATCTCACTTCCAATACGTTGCAGATCATTAAAGGTTATAATAAATCTTGTAGATCATAAAATTGTCTATGTTTTGTTATATGCATTTCTTTCGTATGGTGATCCATTTCTAAGAGATAGCGTAGAGAGGTGGAAGTACATAATAACATTTTTGAAAGTTTCCGTGGGATGGTATCCACTATCAATTTGCAGTTTATTAACATGACACAATACTGAAAATGTATACGACCAGTTTCTCGACAATTCAGGACAGTTTGTTTCAGCGTAATGGTTGATTTGTGTTGTATATGCAACCAACGGCTTTTGGACTGGGATACTGTGAATGTTGTGTGTGACTTACATACTTTAAAAACTGCAACCGTTTCCAGAAATGACGGATATATTGAATATTTGAATAATATGACTTCTGTAAATGTGCGTATAGTGTGTCATACAGTGTATATTAGTAAGAATCCCACTGAAGTAGCAAAACAACAAAGACAAAAATCCCTAGACATATCTTTTTACGGGGCCAACCTGTTGCATTGGTAATCGCCTGCGTGCAGCTGGCTTACGAGCCCGTGTCCCTGCAGAAGGTGTTCCATTGACCCCACAACAGCGACATGTAAGGCAGGCCTGGTGTCGAGAAAGATTGACGTGGGTCAACGAATGGCATAGGGTAGTCTTTAGTGATGAATCGCGCTTCTGTCTTGCCCGCAGTGATCGCCGGAATCATGTGCGCCGACGTACCGGGAAGAGGGGCTGCCCAGATCTTATTGTTGAGAGGCACACAGGGCCAACACCTAGCATTATGGTCTGGGGAGCTATTGGCTTTAATGTGAAATCGCAATTAGTGCTTATTGAGGGCACTATGACTGCTCGACAGTACGTTGATAGGGTACTCAATCCAGTGGTTGTCCCTATGATGGCGAACATTGCTAATGGGATGTTTCAGCAGGACAATACCCGGGTGCACACTGCACGCATCTCCAGAGAAGCTCTCCACGACATCACAACCTTAGAATGGCCCACCAGATCCCCGGACCTCAGTCCTATTGAGCATGTGTGGGACATGATGGGTCGACAAATGGCCAACTGTCCTCAGCCACCCACAACTCTGGAACAACTGAGCCGTGCAGTGCAGCAAGCATAGGCCACAATTCCTCAGGAAGCGATCCAGGGCCTTATTGACTCCATGCCTCGACGAATTCATCAATGTATTGCTGCTCATGGTGGGCAAATCCTGTATTGATTGTTGTCCAAACCTGCGGTCAGAGGGACTTGCAAGTGTAATCATCGAATCGCAACCGAACACTCGTCCTGCATGTTCAATTGCAGCAATGTAGCACCACTCCTGGGTGTTGCAATTTCCATTTTCTTCAGTGTATTAACAAACGGTTTGCGCCATTAGACGCCGCATTTATCCTTCTACATGTCTGGTTCTAAAACATTTTCTTGTATCTCCCATATGAATGGGTTAAATTGAGTTCAAAACTTTGAATAGGGTGAAATTTGAGTACATTTTTAATGATTTACATTATTTTTTTTGCATACTTATGTATAAGCTAGTATCATAAATTTTGTCCACATATGGCCTCCAATAGTGCCATGTGTGCACCATACTTTATGAATATATTTCCTATAAGTGTGTCAAACAATGAAATATACGTGTAAAAATCACCAAATTTATGAACAATCTAGAAATACAGCCAAATCTAACACATAAGGGGGTGAGATACGACAAAAAAACATAGGATCAAACTTGTAGATCACTCCAAATTGAACTGAGACTGTGCCATCCATTTTGTGATATGACACCGTTTAGCCAACAAATAGCTCAAAAGGAATGTGTGCACAGTCATTAAAATTGCCTCCATATTTCCACATTTTGGGGGGTAAAAAGTGAATAATTTGAACATCTTGGTATTTTTACGTTGGTTACAGACTAAAAGCTATAATTTCGCCAAATTCAATTTTCTAGCTCGTCTGGCAGATTGTGCCGCCATCTTGATTTGGGGAAAGGGGGATAAAAATGAGAAAATTCACAAATTTTTTAAGCCCACAAAACCTATAGGTTGTCGCTTTGGATAAATTATATGACTGCGTGCTTACGCTGAGCCCAAAATTTGAAGTCCCTTCAGCGTGCCTCCTTGTGGGAATTTTGACAATTTTCGATTTTTCTGGTATGTTGGGTTCATCAGCTTCTCCAGTACTAAATTTCAAATATTTCAGGAAGTGACTCATTAATTCAAGTCTATTTTCATTTTTATACCTTTATATATAGATCGACCCAGACTGACTTGCTTTTATATATATGACAGATAAGCAAAAGCACGTTTATTAGTGCAGACCTCCACTTCGAGATTCACTACTCTTAAATGGTACATCATATTAAAAAACTGTTTGCGCCATTAGATGCCCATTTATAATTCTACATGTTTGGTTCTAATACATTTTCTCGTATCTCCCATATTTATGGATTACATTAAGTTCGAAACTTTGAATAGGGTGAAATTGCTCAAAAGGAATGTCTGCACAGTCATTAAAACTGCCTCCATATTTCGACATTTTTGGGGGTAAAAAGTGGAAAATATGAACATCTCGGAATTTTTCCGTCAGTTACAGGCTGTAATTTCACCAAATTCAAATATTCTACCTCGCCTGGCAGATTGTGCCGCCATCTTGATTTGGGGGGAAGGGGGGGAAAATTAGCAAATTCACAAATTTATTAAATCCACGAAAACAATAGGTTGTTGCATTAGCTTTGGATAAATTATACGACTGCGTTCCTATGCTGAGCCCAAAATTTGAAGCCCCCAGTGTGCTCCCTTCGGGGAATTTTGAGAATTTTCGATTTTTCTAGGGATGTTGGGGTCATCAGCTTCTCCGGTACCAAATTTCAAATTTCTGAGATTTCAAAAAGGGCCTCATTAATTCACGTCTATTGTCATTTTTATACCTTTATATATAGATCGCACCAGACCGACTTTCTTTTATATATATATATATATAGATAATTATTCCTTTAAATGGAATGTTTTATATTTCCACCATTCAATACTTCGTAAGATATAAACACATATCTGAACAGGTTTCGGTCTGTGAGAACTCCTTCAGCTAATGAATTAATGTATCTTACAAAGTACTGAATGGTGTAAATATAAAACATTCCCTTTAAAGGAATAATTATTTTATTAGTTAAATTCAGTATGGAACAAAGATGATATTCATCAATTGCAGTTACACAGAGAATAACAAAGATTCACAATTTACATTGAAAAAGTTGAGAGATGCCTTACCTTTATTTTATTTCTTTTTCTACCAGGCGAGTTGGCCGTCCAGTTAGGGTCGCGCAGCTGTGAGCTTGCATCCGGGAGATAGTGGGTTCGAATCCCACTGTTGGCAGCTCTGAAGATGATTTTCGGTGGTTTCCCATTTTCACACTGGGCAAATGCTGGGAATGTACTTTAATTAAACCCACGACCGCTTCCTTTGTACTCCTAGGTCCTTCCTATCCTATCATTGCGAAAAGATCTATCTGTGTCGGTGCGATATAAAGCAAATTGTAAAAGAAAAAGCGACACAGACGGGTCTTATGGCAATGATGGGATAGAAAAGGGCTAAGAATGAGGAAGGAAGCAGCTGTGGCCTTAAGGTAGTGCCCCAGGATTTGCCTGGTGTGAAAATGGGAAAACACGTAAAACCATCTTCAGGACTGCCGACAGTGAGGTTCGCACTCACTATCTCCCAAATGCAAGCTCACAGCTGCGCAACCCTAACTGCATGCTCAACTCGCTCGGTAGATGTCTTAACAGAGCATGTACCAGATGATTAAATTAAATTAATTTTATATAGTGGTTCCACCTATTCAATACAAGGAAACTTATTAATGCAAGATTACATTATAAGTTAATAATAATAGACAAATTCAAATACCTGGGTGAGATCATCATGAAAAATGGACTGGACAAAGAAGCACTTCAGGAGCGAG
Organism: Anabrus simplex; assembly: GCF_040414725.1. NCBI lineage: Eukaryota > Metazoa > Arthropoda > Insecta > Orthoptera > Tettigoniidae > Anabrus > Anabrus simplex. The sequence continues at coordinate 383,539,172 of NC_090267.1, read as the reverse complement.
TACGCAAACTGGAAATAGCCTACCAAACATCTCGCACAATCTACAACAAAAAATGCCTTTCCCAAAACACCAAGATACATCACTATGAAACAGTTCTGAAGCTAGTAGTTCTACATGCAGCCGAAACCCTGTCTCTAAATGCCAACAAAGGACTCCTTGAAGAACTGGAGAAAAAAAGAACGTAAAATTGTGAGAGGAATCTTGGGATCAAAATACAGAAATGGAATCCATCAAAAGAGATCCAACGAGGAAGTCTACAGCAAAATAGAGAAGATTACCGACACAATCAGAAAAAGACGGGCACGATTTTACGGTCATCTGAAAAGAATGGACGGAAGAAAGTTAACTAAAGAAATCTTTCACTTTTTTGATTCAAACCCCAAAACCACAATTTCCTGGTTTGGAAATACCAAAGAAGATCTGCAAATGCTGCATATCTCAGCTGAAGACGCCCTTAACAGAGATCTCTTCTGCAAGAAAATATTGATGAACGGGCTAAACCGAGACGAGCAACCGAAGAGAAGACATGGTGCCCCTTGGACAGAGGAGCGTAAGCAGGCCCACTCACAAAGTGAGGGAAATTTGGGCTCTAAAGAAGGCCAAGTTCATTGTCAAATGCAACAAGACTTAACGTGGCCCTTGATGCCCCCAGCGAATAATAATAATAATAATAATAATAATAATAATAATAATAATAATAATAATAATAATAATGATGATGTAACCTTGCATTAATAAGTTTCCTTGTATTGAATCCATGGAACCACAATATATAATTAATTTAATTGTAATCTCAGTTCAATATGGACCAAATGAAATTCTTATTCAACCGGATGATAAGATAATCATTTCGAAATTACGAGAAATATATTAAACTGATATTCATTATGACTAAGATTGGACTATTCACTTATTTCTTTTCATGATTCTGAAGCTGATAATTAATCCAAAGCTTGGTATGAAAAAAAATTTTAAAAAAATAGAAGAATGCTTGCGCATAGTGGAAGCTGCTGTGGAGATTATTAGAGAGGATATTCGATCTTATGCTCACGTCAATAATTGAGAAGAGTCTACCCTCCTCAATACCAGATATTGTATTATCTCTATAAGAAATAAACTGTTACACTAATTTATGTTGAAAGTACATATTTCATGCCTCATTGGGGACATCTTCAGCTTATAGAAAATACATAGCAAATAACAACTAATAAACAATTTAAAATCATTTAAAAAGATTGAAATTGTATATATAGTGTAAAAACACTAGTCTTCCTTGTTCTACTTTCTAATTCACAGTTCTTCCAGAGTAGTTGCTGAGAATGTATTATTTTGTTATTTACAACATATTAACAATATTTTTTTAAATGAATTAATTCATGAATAAAGCATTTAAAATAGTGCAACTTCAATAAACTATAATTTATGTAATTGTACTTCAAATTACTGTATAAATTTCTTATTTATAAATGATATTTATAAGTATTTTTTGTAAATAAACAAATTTGTAACTTTATTGATATCTATATGTATAACATAAGAGTTCTGTCTGTACATTGCTCAGAATTTAAAAAGGATGGTATTTCTGTATCAGTCGTGTCCACAGTAACAAGGAAATGTACTTTTTAATTTTCCGTAATTTCGGTGTCTGTCTGTCTGTCTGTCTGTCTGTCTGTATGTATGTATGTATGTATGTATGTATGTATGTATGTATGTACATGCATCACGAGAAAACGGCTGAAGAGAATCTAATGAAAATTAGTTTTTTTTTTTTTTTGCTAGGGGCTTTACGTCGCACCGACACAGATAGGTCTTATGGCGACGATGGGATAGGAAAGGCCTAGGAGTTGGAAGGAAGCGGCCGTGGCCTTAATTAAGGTACAGCCCCAGCATTTGCCTGGTGTGAAAATGGGAAACCACGGAAAACCATTTTCAGGGCTGCCGATAGTGGGATTCGAACCTACTATCTCCCGGATGCATGAAAATTAGTATGCAAGGTCAGGGAATAAGTCGCTACAATCTAGACCATAAATAATTTTATTCACATTGAGTGAAATGGTAGTTTAGGGGAATGCCTAAAGTTTAATTCTCAAATAGTTTTGTTATTAGCGGCCGTATCTTGATGAAAATCGGTATGCAAAGTCGGAAAATAAGTCGCTATAATCTAGGCTATAAATAATTGTATTCACGATGAGTGAAATGGTAGTTTGGGGAAGGCCTAAAATTTAATTCTCAAATATTTATATTATTAGTGGTCGTATGTTAACGAAAATCTGTAGGCGAAGTCGGGGAATAAGTTGCTACAATGTGGGCCATAAATAATTGTATTCACACTGAGAAAAATGGTAGTTTAGGGGAAAGTCTAAAATTAAATGCTCAACTATTTGATATTAGTGGTCCTATCTTAATGAAAATCGGTATGCAAAGTTGGGAAATAAGTCACTATAATCTAGACCATAACTAATTTTATTCACGCTTAGTGAAATGGTAGTTTAAGGGAAGACCTAAAATGTAATTCTCAAATATTTATATTATTAGTGGTCCTATCGATAAATACTACATAACTAACGTTATACAGTTTTAAATTTCCGATCATTTATATCTTATGCATTGTTACTGTACCGGCTATGATCATAGAGATATTCATGAATTTGGATTTTTTGTCACTAAGTCCATATCAGCGCGAAGTCAAGAGAACATGGGTAAACAGAATTTAATGAAAATCAGTATGTGAAGTCTGAGAATAAGGAACTACTGTCTACGCTATAAATAATTTTATAAGATGCCCTAATATCACAGAGTCGAAAAAAAACTAAATGTGAAGGCCTACAATATAGCTCAAAGTTGATCAACAATAACATTACATTGACCATTGTTTGTCGTGGTGGGCTTTGTGTCTTCTGTTGCTACTCATTTACGATAGACAGGATTACTGCTGCGTACCGAGTATTTTTTAAAAATTTACTTTACGTCGCACCGACACAGATAGGTCTTATGGCGACGATGGAATAGGAAAGGGCTAGGAGTGTGAACGAAGCGGCCTTAGCCTTAATTACAGTCCCAGAATTTGCCTGATGTGAAAACAGGAAACCACGGAATACCATCTTCAGGTTTGCTGACAGTGGGGTTCCAATCCACCGAATGAAAGCTCACAGCTTTGCTCCCCTAACCACACGGCCAACTTGCCTGGTCGTACCAAGTGTAACAGCCTGCTTGAATATTGGCGGGAAGTAACTGGGGAGTTAGATAACTTTCTTGTTTAGCATGCCATTCCTCAGGTTTATGAATTTTCTGATACTACTGGTACTGGTACGTAACACACTGGTTCATCATAGCATTCGAGCTATTCAATCCCTACTCTGAGTCACTGATTGGAATGAGCAGTGTGCCTATTTACGGGTATTATGGCAGAGGAGTTTTCACGGCTGTCTGCAGCCTGGTCATTCCAGCTCTGGAAATTTGGACTGTTAAATCGGCACCGCAGTACTGTTTGTTAAAAGTGAGAAAAAGCGTGGTTTTTCATTTGATCGAGTATTTTATATGATAACATTGCTTTTAATCGCTACTTCCCTACTGACGTTTTTGTAATGGCCTTTGTTTACTTCAGTTAGGAAAACCACAAGGTCAGTCCTTCTGAGAATCCTGTAGCGAAGCATGGGTACATCAGCTAATTTATTATACAATTATAATGTCATTGGCTTTACGTTCCACTAACTACTTTTACAGTTTTTGGAGAGAGGCATAAAATCTCAAAGATAATTTAATAAAACCACCTATTCAATACTTTCCACGTTTAATGTGGTTTGAATCTACATGAATTTATGTTGACTATCAGGTACACCGGGCGAGTTGGCCGTGCGCGTAGAGGTGCGCTGCTGTGAGCTTGCATCCGGGAGATAGTAGGTTCGAATCCCACTATCGGCAGCCCTGAAGATGGTTTTCCGTGGTTTCCCATTTTCACACCAGGCAAATGCTGGGGCTGTACCTTAATTAAGGCCACGGCCGCTTCCTTCCAACTCCTAGGCCTTTCCTATCCCATCATCGCCATAAGACCTATCTGTGTCGGTGCAACGTAAAGCCCCTAGCACCCATTATTTGGGCATCTTCAGCCTGTAGACAATCTTTAGGTCAAGGTTTGGGACCTTTTTAACCATATATAGTATAATATATGAACGTTAATAAACTCTTAAGACTAACATGCCAGGATAATAATTTAAAAAGTGTGAACAAAACATAAATGTGAGTAACATAAATTAATGGTGTTTTAACACAATTGAAATTTGTCGGTCCTATTCTATCTAACTTAAAAATATGTCCAAAACTAAAATGGATCTTCTTCCTCTAGCATAAGTCTTGGGTAAAGAGGATATTCATACCGGGATTCATTTGACCCACCTATATCATTTTCATGTTCTTGACGTAACTAATGTTAGAATGTGTTGTCAACCACAAGTGGAGATTTAGAACTGATTGTTATATGTAGGCTGGTCAAGATTGTTGTGAATGAAAATATAAATTTAAATTAATGGAGTTTTTACACAGTTAAAACTTGTGAGTCCTATTCTATCTAACTAAAAAATTTGTCCATAACTAAAATGGATCTTCTTCCTCTAACATAAGTCTTGGGAAAAGAGTATATACATACGGGGGCTTATTTGACCCTTGACGTAACTAATGTTGAAATGTATTGTCAAACACAAGTGGAGATTTAAAACCGATTGTTGTATGTAGACTGGTCAAGATCGTTGTTGTGAATGAAACTGTAAGCGTCTTGACTTCTGGTCTTATGTAACGACAAGGAATTGTAAAGAGGACAATCTTAGGCTGTTTCTTAGTTTCAGGCTGCTGCTTAATTGCGAAGGAACATCCCAGACGGAACAATAATGAGAGTTGTTACTTGTAGTTTTCGGAGATGCCGAGGTGCCAGAATTTAGTCCTGCAGGACTTTTACGTGCCAATAAATCTATTAACACAAGACTGAAGTATTTGAGCACCTTGAAATACCATCAGACTGAACCAAGATTGAACCTGCCAAGTTGGGGTCAGAAGGCCAGTGCCTCAACCGTCTGAGCCACCCAGCCCGGTCTTTATATAATTAAATTTGGAAAGTACATTATACATCTGACTCTGCAGTTTATATAGTGTTATCCTGCAAACAGATGCACACTTCCTACTCTCTGTACTATATCTTGAAAACAGTCAATCATACAAAAGAAATGTATATAACCAACCTTCTAGAGAATTTTATGATCTACAAGTTTTACAATGACCTCTAACAACATGCAACGCATAGGAAGTGAGATATTTGCAAAATAAATTTTTTTGTGAGCATTGATATCTTGACTCGCACATGCAATGTCATGAGACTTTTCAGCCCGTCTTTAGAACATCAAAATCTCTCCCCCCCCCCCCCCCTTGGCACTACAGCCCTGAAGGGCCTTGGCCTACCAAGTGACTGCTGCTCGCCCCAAAAGGCTGCAGATTACGAGGTGTCCTGTGGTCAGCACGACGAATCCTCTCGGCCATTATTCTCGGTTTTCTAGACCGGCGCCGCTGTCTCACCATGAGATAGCTCCTCAATTCTAATCACATAGACTGAGTGAACCTCGAACCAGCCCTCAGATCCAGGTAAAAATCTCTGACTTGGCCGGGAATTGAACCTGAGGCCTCCGGGTAAGAGGCAGGCACGCTACCCCTACACCATGGAGCCAGCATCAAAATACAGGCCAGTGCAAAAAAAAAAAAATAGCTTTCCACCTTTCATTCAGAGATGTAATCCTTATTTGACTAGACTAAGAGTTGCAGAAGAAAGCTTAATTTATGAATTATAAAACCTGAAATTGGAGAATACAAAGTAAATTTCTCTCTTTTTTTAAAAACAATAATCTGGACACATACTGTAAATAGGTTGTCAGCAACACTGGGGTAGGGGGAAGAGTTAGAAATTGGAAAATAGTAGGCAGAATAATGTTCAGACCAAGCATTTATCTCATATGAAAATAAGAAATCTCAGACAATCTACTTCATAGCTACGGGGGGGGTGTGTTTGTTCTGTGCAGTAATATGGTGAATAGAACTGTTTCCTGAGCACCCTATGTATATGGAAGGCCTAGCTCTTTATTTCTCACAATTCCCCAGCGCCAGAAGGAACCCTTATTTCTGGTGTTCTGGTCAGTGTCAAAGAGAGTGGAAAATTTTCCACCCATCATGTAAACAGATGCAAGGTTTGCTCTTTCAGCATGTGATTGGTTGATTTGTTTCATTGTTCTAGAAGGGTGACTTGTGCAGACTGGAGGGGGTTATATCTTAGGTGCAAAGTTAACATGTCTGATTCTCATCTTGGTTCTCAGTCAGAGCAGACATCTTGCTCCACAGGGTAATATGTGCTGATGGGATAAGGTCAATTTTATTTTTGTTATTATGTCTTAAATTAACTTGCACCTCTTGCAGGAATTCTCCGGGGCAGTTTTGAATCTCTGATGGTTTAATTTTGTCAAAATAGTGCTTTTAAGCGCTATAGCATACAGTTTGTTTTAGGAGCAGGCAACCTTGTAAAGCAAGTCATATTATTGTATTTTCCTTTGTTTGCCTGTTTCGTGCAAGATGGGACTGGCCCATTGCATAACAGAATCTTCAATACCAAAATAGGTTTGGGACTGGATCTGCCTCAGGGCGCGTAATTGCATGATCATGTATTTAGAATTCTCTTGATGTCCATTAGCTTATTTGTGTTTCTTAAGTTGATACTATTTAATCTTTGTTTCTAAAATGTTAAACTCCTTTGATATTACTTTTAAACCGGATGGTGTTTATTTGGTTCACATAACATCACACAGGTTCTAGAGGCAGGACCACAAATTCAAGCGCCTGCCCACACTCCCATAGTTCGAATTCATTTTAAGAGTTTCTGTATTTCATGAATTTGTGTATTTTAATGGTAGACCAAATTTCCCATGTCAAAGGATAGACGTTTTATGTTTACTAAACCATATTGTAAGGAACCTGCTTGTTTTGTTTAAGAGAGCAAGTGTCACCAGTTTACATTCTTCGACAGGGTTATTCAGCACCTTCCACATCTAGTTGTCTGTCTGTTCATACCATCTTTAGTTGTCCTTGTGTTTGTGTATGTTAATTTGCAAACCAGCACAGTGTTCAAAAACCACCATCTTCCATATGCAAGCTTACAAAGGTACACCACCTGTATCATGTAGCAAACCGGCACAGTATTCAAACCCACCATCTCCCAAATGCAAGTTTACAATGCTACACAACCTGTACCACGTAGCAAACTCACTCAGCCAATGCAAGTTTTCAGTGTACATAAAACTTATTTCTGAAAAACAAATGCATGCTACAATTTAGAAACTGTACCAGATAAGGCAGCTATAAAAATATTAAGATTTTTTAATTACAGGAAATGCACCAAGACAGTCAATGCTAATTTCTACTTCTGAAAGTACATGTACTACTAACATATATTCAAAATAACACTTGCTTATAATTTCCGTTTAAGTCTGGAATTTGGTCATAATTTCATTGAAAGGCGTTCTAAGCTGTGCTTGTCTGAAAGAAAATGTAGACGGCACTTGTTGCTTTTACTTCTTACAATGAGTTACATAGTTCTAGGGTTAACTTGCCCTACAACAATGAGAAATTCCTGAGGACAAAGATAGCTGGATGTACAGTAAATCATTCTAATAAAGTTACATGAAGGAAAATGGAAATTTTCACTTTCTACCATTCAATGAACTTTCCTAATCAGCAGAGAGATAAATTTGCTTTATTTTGTTCTTGTGTTGAGAGCAGGGGTCAAACTGAACCTGAACAAGGTAGAAGGGCATGTCTATCTTGAAGAAGTGATGCGACCCGTTCTGTTTTGCGAAAAATTATATTTCTGCATTCTCATTAAAAATTAAAAATAAATTTATTAACAGTTATCTAGCTGCAGCAGGAGTCTCTGGCGTACTGGAACCGCTTGTAACCCCTAAAGCCAGATCTAAAGTGGGTAACATGACACAGGCGGGTGGAGGATAGCTGGCACCTGCTTGGTATTGTCAACTGAATACCTACAAATCAAGCGGGCCTGTCTCTGAATATAATGAATAGGAGACTGTGAACCAACTCCCCAATCATAAGATATCAAGTATAGCTTGCCTTAATCCATACCGATGGGGTGCATGGCTCATGGGTACTCATCAGGACCATAACAGAACATGAAGAAAAACTTAAGCAAAAGCTCAACTTGACAAAGATGAGACATCTTCAGCTAAAATGTATCTAAAATTGACAAAGACAGTTAAAACATAAAGAACACTTTGAAAGTCATTAAAAAACATTCGTCACTAGTATTTTGCTTATTCTTAAAGTTTATGATGTCTTCTTCTTTTATTATTATTATTATTATTATTATTATTATTATTATTATTATTATTATTATTAATTGAAGTTAAAAGATTTTCATACCACAACAGTGTCAAGGACATAAGAATTTTTAACTTCAAATTAAGAAGAAAAATAAGAAGAAGACATTATAAACATTAAGAATAAGCAATATACTAGTGACAAATGTTTTTTAATGACTTTGTGTTCTTTATATGTTTTAACTGTCTGTTGAAATTTTAGATATCTTTTTAGTTAAACATGTCTTATGAGATGAAACATGTCCTAAATTGGCATATGTATATAATGTGTTGGTCTTATGTATAACTAGGGCAAAATAAATGTATTGAAAGGTGGAAACTTTCTCAATCAAAGTTGATCTTCATACCATACTTCTTTACTGTTGATTCAATCTAAGACATCATCGATTGTAAGGAGGAGGGACACCTGGTCATAAGCAAACGTGATTACTATGAGCCATGTTCCATTTACCTTTACACCCACACTTCTCCCCAATGCTTCATTCATCATAAGCTCTCCAAAAACATTGAATAATACTACTAATAAAGGGCATCCTTGTCTTCCTCTTGCAGTGGGCATACAAAAACATAAAAAAGAGCTTTCAAAGCAAAAAGATTCTTGTATTTTCAGACAGCCAAGGAGCACTTTGTGCTTTACTAAACACCAAAGTGACTTCCAAACTGGTAGAACAATGCCTAAATAAACTGTTCCCTGCATGATGGTACTAATTACAAGTAGTCTCATGGTTCTAATATGATTACCCCTTGCCCTGCAAGAGGTACAACATATCTGAGAATATAAGCAGCAAACCAAGGGAATTAACTACAGATTACTGGGAATCCATACCATAACGAAGAAAGCATGAATTATGGACTGATGCTATTCCCAAACAGAGTATTACAATAAGCCTATAGGCTGCAGTGCATCTGGAGTAATGCTAACAGGCTTTTGTTAAAAAAAAAAGTGTTAATTAACCAACAAATAATACTGCTTTGTCAACGATGCAATATTAAATGAAAAACAGATGAGGAAAGAGGAAATGAGAAACTGTGGTATGGTGCTTTTGTCAGAAATCATTGTTAGTCCCCTCTTAGAATCAGTCATTACTACACCAGAGTCTTTATTTCTGATAAGCGTAAACAGCATAAGAATTATTACTGAACGTTTGCTTCAAGATCCATGTGTGACATTTGTAAGGAATTATTTTTGTAGTGGAAATTAATCTAGTATTTCTGATGATGCTTGTTGTTTAAAGAGACCAAACATCTACGTCATCGGCCCCTAATGGTACAAAATGAGACGAAATGTAATGACAATTTAAAAGTCCAAAATCATCCACTGACCAGAATTCAAAACGTGATGAAGAATGAATGGATATGAATTTAAAACAATTGGTGAATCCAACCCGCAATGCTCCACATTCCCAGAAACTAGCGTAAAACAATAGTATTACTGACCAAGGGACTGCTTCTGAAGCACAATCCTGAATCGATTATGCTTGTTGTCCAAACGGGTCCAAAATCCAGGTCATTGGCCCCTCATAATGATACTTATCTCTAGTAAAATAGGACCATGGTATTTCTTATGTTGCGGGACTAATCCAAAGTAGCTTAGATTCATGGTATTCCACACATTATGGTACTACTCACAGGTAATGTAATACGCACATGTAATTCAGATCTATGATGTTTCTCACAATGCGGCGCCACTTACAGACAACGCAAACCTATGGTGTTCCTCACATAGGTATACTAATCACAAGGACTTTTACTATCCCGTGGTGTTCCTCACTTAGTGGATACTAATCATAGGCAACTCAGATCCACGGTGTCGCTCATATAGTGGTACTAATCACAGGCAACGCCCTGACCCGTGGTGTTTCTCACATAATGGTACTAATTACAGGCAACGTAAGCCCGTGGTGTTCCACATGTAGTGGTACTAATCACAGTACCATAAATCCCATCCTGATTCACACTCTGTTGCTACTAATCACGAACCTATTGTGTACCTAACATAGTGGTACTACTCGCAAGTAAAGGTGACCCATTGTGTTCTCTGCGTGCTGGTACTAATTACAAGTAGTCTCTTGGTTCTAATACGGTCACCCCTTGGTCGCCCCATTTAGTCACCTCTTACGACAGGCAGGGGATACCGTGGGTGTTTCCTTCGTCTGCGTCCCCCACCCCCAGGGGGTTTCTAGTATTTCTAGCCTATATACATAAAGGAACTTCGACTTCACTGGACGGAACCACAGTCAACCAGATAGATCATGTGCTGATTCAAAGAAGGCATGGCACAGATATAAGGGATGTTAAGGTGATGAGGGGGGCAGATGCTGATTCGGACCACTATATGGTGATGGTTAAGTACAGATAGAGGATATCAACAAGCATCTATAACCAAGTAGAAAGAGATAAAAAGTATAATGTAACTATAATTAGCACTGATGAAAAGGAAAGAAGAATTTCAAAGAGGAATGAAAGAAGCAATAAGAGCAATTACTGTTGAGGAGGAGGTAAGCCCAGAGATACAATGGAAAAAAAATGGAAAGAGCAATACGGCAAACAATACTCCAAGCTGGCTCAGGAAAACAGAGATAAGCGAAGGGAGTGGTACGATAAGGACTGTGAGAAGGCAATAGAAGAACAAAATAGTGCAAGGAAGAAGATGCTTCAGAAGGATACGTGGGCCACCATACAGAACTATGAAGAAAAGTAAAAACTATGTGTAGAAAGAAAAGGCGAGAATTTGAGAAAAACAGACTGAAAGCCGTTGAGGAATGTAGAAACGAAAAGAATGCAGGAAGAATGTTTAGAGGTATAAAGGGGATAAAACAGGGATGGCAGCTCTGTACAACAATATACAGGGACAAAGAAGGAAAGATGATCGCTGATGAAAGGAGAATTATTAAAAGAGGGGGAGAATATATCAAAGAACTGCTGCAATTGGATGAAACCCAGGGACAGGAAGATGAGGAACAGGGGGAACAACACGACAGCTGTGATTAGGAAGATGAACCAACATTGGAAGAGGTGACTGAAGCTGCAAAGGAGATAAAAAATAAATAATAGAGCTGTGGGAGAAGATAAGATACCAAGTGAAATATTCAAGTAGGGGGGGGGGGTATAGAGTTTTTAAAGGAAATGCATAGATTGATAAAGAATATTTGGAAAAGCGAGGCATTGCCAACAAATTGGAACACAGCTATTACTGTACCAATTTATAAAAAGGGTGATAGGACAAAGTGTAAGAATCATAGAGGAATAGCATTGCTTAATGCAGCATATAAAAAATATTTGCTAGGATATTTAACAGGAGACTACGACCAGATGCAGAAGCCACTATAAGAGAATACGGTGTGGGTTTAGGGAGGAAAGATCAACAATGGAGCGGATTTTCATCCTCAGACTAATAATGGAGAAGTGTTATAAGTACAATATAAATATGAATGTGAAGAGGAAAGTGTTGGGACAAACACAAACACCCAGTCCTCGAATCAGAAGAATTAATCAAAGGCAATTAAAATACCCGACCTGGCCGCGAATCAAACCCGGGCCCTCTGAACCGAAGGCCTCAATGCTGACCATTCAGCCAATGAGTCTGACTAAAATCCGAATCACTATCGGCTACAAAGTCACCGTCATTGTCTAAAGCATCTAAATAATCCACAACATCGGAATTATTTAGCATAGAACTTTGACTAGCCATTTTAAAAAATTAGGCCTAGTCGTGGCACGGAAATCTAATAACATGAAACGATAACCTAAACTTCACTAGAGAACACCGATAAATGTTGAATATAAACAAAATATAATGAACTACTATTAAAATGGAATCAATAAAACGAAGGAAAACACGTATTTTGAAGCTTACAGGAGACTACTCGCAAGCAGCACACTTCAACTCGCCATGCAGTAAACATACGAGGTTTGATAACTTCATTTGTTCCAGACACATGAGCTTAGTGTCTATCTCTTGAGAAAAGTGTAAATTAAATCCAAAGGCTACTGCTGTCTTTTCCTGACATCTGGGAGCCCATTAAGGTAGTAATACAGCCATCCGAACACAAAGCCGATAGATCGGCACGCCGAGTGTTTTAAGCAATAACACTCGAGCCAATAAATCAGCTCACTGAGCATATAAGAGTTAAGACAACAGGAAGCAGTGGACTACAGTGGCTATACTGAGCCCTCAATGCCATATGGAAGGATGAAAGGATACCTGAAGATTGGCATCGAGGAAGCATTGTACCATTGTTCAAAAAAGGAAATAGGAAGAAATGTGAAAATTATAGAAGTATAACCCTATTATCAAATGGGCTAAAAATAATGGAGAAAGTCATAGACAAAAGACTGAGGGATATAAAACACAGAGGAAGAACAATATGGCTTTAGACCGAATAGATCAACAACAGACTTAATATTTACAGTGCGAACGATAACGGAAAAACATCTGGAAAGGAACAAGGAAATCATCTTCGTATTTTTGGATTTGGTAAAAGCTTATGATACAGTTAAAAGAAAACATGTATGGGAATGCCTACGGAAAAGGAATGTACCAAAATCATTAATTAACAAAATAAAAATGTTGTATCATGAAAGTAAAACCAGTGTACAAGTGGAGAGTTATGACTCAAACATTTTTTTTTTTTTTTTTTTACAAAGAAAAAGCAAGGATGTGTACTTTCGCCATTATTCTTTATTATATTGATGGATGAAATAATAAAACGTGTAAAACAGAGTATCAGTAGTGATGAAGTGAATGCTTTGGCATTTGTAGATAATGTGGTGATTTGGGGAATGGGAGAAAAGAAGTACAAAGGAGACTGGACATTTGGAATGAAAATCTGAAGGAGTTTGGAATGGTAATTAGTAAAAAGAAAACTGTAGTCATGCATTGTGGAAAAGAGAAAAAGAGAAGCCAAGGGAACATAGACAGAACAGTTAGAGAATGTAGAAAAGTTTACATTTCTGGCTAGCATTATTAATGGAAGTAATGAAATCAACCCTGAAATTTATAACAGGCTAATTAAAGGTACAACATTTTATCATCAAGTCATAGAGCTTTTATGGGATGACAAAGTACCCAAGAGAACAAAATTAACATTATATAAACAGTATTTCATACCAATTGTAACATATGGACTAGAAACGCTGGTAACTAATAAGAGGCAAGATAGTAAGATCCAAGCAGTAGAAATGAAATTTTTAAGAACATCAGTTAAAAAGACAAGAAGAGATAGAATCCAAAATATTAAAATCAGAGAAGAGCTAAATAGAGAACCGTTAGTAAGGAAGATACAGAAAGCAAGACTGAGATGGTTCCTACATTTAAAAAGAATAGGAAAGGAACGGGTAGCAAAAAGGAAATTGGAAAGAGAAGTTAAGGGAAAGAGACCAGTTGGAAGACCGAGAAGGTGGATGGATGAGATCTGGAAGGACATTAGAGAAGTTGGATTGGATGTGGAGGAAGTAATGGAGCAGGAAAAGTGGAAGGACAGAAAGGAGTGGAGGAGGCTTGTTAACTACACCCGGGCGACTGGAGAGGGACATTGATGATGATTATGATGATGATGATGATGATGATGATGAGTATGGTATAGTTGATTTGTGACCTGCAGTGTGACGTGCAACATTGTCTGGATTCAAACTAATACCCACCATTTTAGATAGACTTCTTCTGTATGGAAGCATATCTTTTTCTTTTGACCCATCTATTTAGAGAAGCTGTTTCAGTCAAAATAGTGAAAGGGTTGAAGTCAAAAGTATTTATTCTTCTGAAGCCAGGACTATGTTTCAGAATTTTCGTTGGTGGCATGGCTAGCAAGGTAATGGGCTTGTTAAAGATGTAATGACGAAGGACGTGATGTTTATCATGCCAGAAGAAGTAGTACGAAATTTGTGTGATATGCGACTCACATAATAATGTTCTCAGTATAATGAGATGTAAGAATAATCATACAAAAAGTTTGTGCGGAGAGTTTATGTTAAAAGAAGACAGTGCTGTGAAGGAATGACGGTAAAGTCCTTGAGAGGTGTGTCTATCTAGTTTATGTTCAGGCCACAGCTGTCAGCACGAAATGAATGGACCCTTAAGGAAGGAAGAGCACAGGGACCATATTGCCAGCAAGTTGCAATGTATTCTTCAAAAGATCTAAATCTTTCATATGTTTAAATACCAGGAGATAGTTTTGCCATAAGGCTAGGTAGTTAATTATCGAGTTGTAAATGACAGGAACACTTCTTTACTTAAAATAAAGTATATAGGGTTTTCAGTAACCTACCATAACAGTAAAAGATCCACGCTCGAATCCCAGGTAAACCTGAATGGTGTAACGCCATTGTTCTTTTATTCTCTGGCCAGAGATGTGTATCCCAGCAACTGCTTTCAGTTCTTTGTGTTATATTCTTGTGTTTTGTTTTGGGAGCAAATTTTGCCTTGCTATTGTGTAGGGTATTGTGGATTCATTTTCCGCGGCCCACGGATTTCATTTGGTTCCTTTAATTTTTTTTTAGTTTAAGGGTATTTTTCTTTTCTTTATTGTTGTTTTTGTGGTGTAAATAGAAGATGTAGGCATTAAGTACCCAAATCACTTCATTTTTCATGCTTGTATGTATAATGTTTGTTCCTAGTGTCAAGGGGAGATTTAATACCCAGGCATTAGCCAAAGCATTCATAGTTACAATATTTACTTGCTTATAAATGTGAAGTGTACTTGTCTCAGAATTTATATGAAATCATCTGAACAATTGAAACTTTATATTGGAGTGACAGATCTCTGAGCCATGGTCTAATAGACATTTATGTAAATGTTTTCCAAATTTTTATTTTCATTTTCTTTCTTTTCACCAAGGTCATTAAAATTTGTTTTTAGCCGTTTTTAAAAGTTTTCCTTTGAAGTAGAGCATCCCTATATCCTCCTCCTCTAAGCTTTCAAGTTAGACATTACTTTATCGGACTGAGCGCAACCCAAATATAGCTGGATGACTATAACAGGACACGGAGAGGTGTGCAATAAAACCTTGCACAGGCACATTGCAATTTGCCACACCCATAAAGGTTCCATCTTGAACCAACGTGTGGCATTGTTCTCCAGGGCAAAAAAAGTTCCATGTGGGATCGGCCCCCGTGCCACCACACAGAAAGGTTCCGATATGTACAAAAAGGTCACAATAACAATGAGATGTCCAGCAGGTATTAGTGATGAATTTGAAGTAAAATTTGGAGTTCATCAACGATCAGCCCTAGCCCTTTACTCTTCAACCTTGTAATGAACTAACTGACTGCTAACATACAACAACCTACTCCTTGGAATATCTTATATGCAAATGAAGTTGTGACCCAATGACCCTCCAACATACATTGGAAAAATGGAGATCTAATTTGGAAATGGCTGGATTGACAATTAGCAGACAAAATACAGAATACATGAACTGCGAATTTTCACGAGCTACAACTAATAGGCAATGAACCTTCTAAACACTGTGCTTTTGGTCTCTTTAGACTTTTACATATTTAGGGAGCATGCTCTCTAACAAAGGACCATCAAGCCTGAAATAGGAAATGAAGTTAACATAGGTACTTGCGACAGGAGAATGCCGATAAATATCACAGGAAAAATCTACCAAGACAGCAGTACGGCATGCCAAAACAAACTCGCTCCTCAAAAAGCGACAAACAGATACGCTTCAAGTCACTTAAACGAGAATGGAGTGACCCTTTAAAATTCCAAACAACTATATCAGGAATAACTTTAAACTAAGACCATTATCTGAAAACTAACTGAACTGCACAGTGGATATATGATGAGAAGACCAGACGACCACAAGACTGGAAAAGTGTTAAATCTCAAATCAGTACCAAAAGCCAGGGTAAACCCAAACTAACATGGCTGCCCTTGGTAAATATAGAACTGGAAACAACAAATGCAAATCCACTGATGACTACAAACAGGACACTAACAACACCAATTAGAAATGGAAAAGGCCTGACAGAAAAGGTATTGGGGGGGGGGGCAGATTTTCATTCATAATTTGATATATCAACGTAAGTACAGTAGTCGTCTGTTAAAGCGAGAATTCATAACAGCGAAGAAATTGACATGCTATAGTGGATTGTCGTTTTATTTTTCATAAAAGTTTGGGAAAAACCCACATTACATGTTACAAATCTCATGTTATGGTCTGTATTGAAATGTACTTAAAGTCAAATAATAATACTAGATTATAAATTCCACCTGTTCAATATTTAAATTTAAGAAATAGTTCTTAACATATTAGATATAGGGACATGTTTCACCCATAATGAGGGCATCATCAGCCTAAAAATCTCATACCTGAAAGAAAGATAGATTAGGATCCTTATGTTCTTATACGTAGTTTTTAACTAAGGTCTAAAATATAAATAAGAGGATACTGTTTTAGGTACAAATGTGTATAAAACGACTAGCAAGTAGAATATAGTAGTTATAAGTACTCTTATGACAAAGTCTTATAATCAATCCTTATTGTAGATCTCTACAAATGTCTTGTTTTTTAAATGTGGTAACAAGTAGTTAAAAGTTCAAAAAGAATATGTAAATTGCTGCGTTGAAATTAAATCTGGTAAATATGGTGCCTTATTCTGGAGATGGCCAATCTCACATCGGTACAACCTTTGTTTTTTTTGGTTTTTTTTTCTACGGGCTTTACGTCGCACTGACACAGAGAGGTCTTATGGCGACGATGGGATAGGAAAGGCCTAGGAGTTGGAAGGAAGTGGCCGTGGCCTTAATTAAGGTACAGCCCCAGCATTTGCCTGGTGTGAAAATGGGAAACCACAGAAAACCATCTTCAGGGCTGCCGACAGTGGGATTCGAACCCACGATCTCCCAGATGCAAGCTCACAGCCGCGCGCCTCTACATGCACGGCCAACTCGCCCGGTCATCGGTATAACATTAGAAGCACAAGTATCAGTCATTCAAACGCTACCATGGCAACTAATTAACATTACAACAGTTGAAAAGATAAATGAAATCACACACAACATATTTTCTTCAACTCACCTCATATTTAACCAAATTTAGATCACAACTGTCGAAGGGGTAAGTAATCTTCACACACATCGTTTTTTATTCGTTCCCTCCTTCCCCTTTAATTTTATTCCTTAACATTTCACTCTCCTCTTATTTTTTAGACATAACACCACAAGCTCTACTCAACCTTGCACATTTTCCTTTCGACTTTTAATACAAGAAGCTACAACCACGTCTACTAGCTAATTATAAATATAGCTACGTTTTCTGAAGAGTACCTGTCCTCACTCCTAAGTGCTTCAAGAAGTTTGTCGTCTTATCTTTTCATAAAGAATTAATAACTTCAACTTTGGATTTAAATTTAACTACCACTAAGAGTGACTTTCATTCTAAATACCGTATTTACGTGAATAAGACCCGCATATTTTTTTAAAACTTTGAGGCACGAAATTGGGGTGTGGGTTTTATTTGTGTCAATGTTGATATTTTTTCTTTCAAAATCAGCCTTCCTAAAGTTAGGGTGCAGGGATTATTCAGTGGCGGGGATTATTCGCGTAAATACAGTATTAAGCTATTATAAGCTCCTTACGCCATCTCCAGAATAAGGCAGCATATTTACCAGATTTAATTTCAACGCAGCAATTTACGTATCCTTTTTGAACTTTCAACTAAGTACCTGTTACCATATTTAAAAACAAGACATTCGTAAAGATCTACAATAAGGATTGATTATAAGACTTTGTCATAAGAGTACTTATAACTACTATATTCTACTTGCTAGTCATTTTATATACATTTGTACCTAAAACAGTATCCTCTTATTTATATTTTAGACCTTCGTTAAAAACTAAGTATAAAAACAATCAGGATCCTAATCTATCTTTCTTTCAGGTATGAGATTTTTAGGCTGACGATGACCTCATTATGGGTGAATCATGTCCCTATATCTAATATGTTAAGAACTATTTCTTAAATTTAAATACTGAACAGGTGGAATTTATAATCTTAATCTAGTATTATTATTTGACTTTAAAAAACCCACATACATCAAAATCGGTATGAAACAGCAATAAGTTTGTTCAAAACTTGCATTTTCGCAGATTTCTATACTACAGCTTACTCGTTAGTTATCTTCTAATTCTGAGCCAATGTGAACGCCTATGTTCAATTTCATTCTGAAAAATTGTAGTAACACCACAGTAGCTTCTATGGCAAACGTTTCAGTTTTCCTATTCAAACTGCATCATCTAACCTAACTTAACCTAGAAGCATCATGAAAACATACTTCAAGCATCAGAGTAAAGGAATGATAACCTAGTCGCCATAAATTTACATGGAAATAGCCTTTCCGAAATTTAACCAGACGCGATAAAATAGAGTGAAATATTGTTAGGGATTTCCTCATTAAGACGATTTCTCGCTTAGCATGCCATAATTTCGAAGTATCGATTCACGTTGTATTAAATCTATATAACAATACCTCACTTATCATGTCATAAATTTTCACTATTACCACTTTATACGATCGCATTTATCCTAGCCTTGAAAATGTTCTTTGTCATCCTTTGTGAAAAGAACTTGACTGCCAACATAGATTAGAGTCCTCGCCACAGGAGGCCAGTCAGAGAAAGTTGCACGAAAAAGAGAAATGGCATTGAGTCCTGAACTTTACAGGGTAAATTACACCTTCGGGAAGCAAGCCGTTACCGCCAGGAAAGTTCATTTTTGCTCCACTGTTTTCAATGATATTGCTGAATAACCCAGAAAGCCTGTTTGTGCTTGTATTTCACATTTCATTCAGAAGTTAGAAATTTATTCTATATTGCTATTTGCTTTATGTCGCACCGACACTGATAGGTCTTATGGCGACGATGGGATAGGAAAGGCCTAGGAATGGGAAGAAAGCGGCCGTGGTCTTAATTAAGGTACAGCCCCAGCATTTGCCTGGTGTGAAAATGGGGAAACCACGGAAAACCATCTTCAGGGCTGTTGAAAGTGGGATTCGAACCCACTATCTCCCAGATGCGAGCTCACAGCTGCGCACCCCTAACCGCACAGCCAACTCGCTCGGTGATATTCTATGTTGAGTGATATAGTGAAGAGTAGCGAATATTTATCTCATGATAGCCTACACACGGATTAGGGACATAATCGTGAAGTTGACTAGGGGGTCATATTATTGTGTAGCCCAGCTATGGATACTGAAAAAGTCATGATATCGCTTACTAATGAAGCCCTCATCATCATCATCATCATCATTTCTTCACTCCAGCAAGCCGGGTGCGGTTGTGTACGAGCCTCCCCCAGTTTGTTCTATCCATCCACAGATGCTGTTCATATATGCGACACCAGTTCACATCTCTAATTTCAAGGTCCTTCATTATCTGTTTTTCCCAAACATCACGAGGTCTTCCTCTTGGTCTCTTCCCAGGAACATTGCGGTCAAAGTATGTTCGAGGAGTCCTATGAGGGTTCATTCTTTTCATGTGACCATACCATTGCAATCTCTTCACTTCCAGTCCGACTCGTTGGCTGAACGATCAGCGCACTGGCCTTCGGTTCAGAGGGTCCTGGGTTCGATTCCCGGCCAGGTCGGGGATTTTAACCTTAATTGGTTAATTCCAATGGCACGGGGGCTGGGTGTATGTGTTGTCTTCATCATCATTTCATCCTCATCACGATGCGCAGATCGCCTACGGGTGTCAAATAGAAAGACCTGCACCTGGCGAGTGTTGCTGCTTCCAGGCCATACGTCAATATAGGTACTAGATATATTTTGTACAAGCTGATCTTGGAAACTAACGGAAATGTTTCATCCCAAAGTATTTGACGTACAGCGTGATAGAATTTGGAAGCTTTCTGTATTCTGTTACTAATCTCTTGATGTATGGTATTGTCTGACGCCAGAACACTACCTAAATACTGGAAGTTGTCTACAATATCCATCTCCTCAACTCCAATTCTTAGATGAACAGTTGGAGAGTTTCTACTCATCACCAAGCCAACTCTCTTCGTTTTGCTGATTTTGAGACCTAAGGTTGTAAAAGCTTCATGCCAGAGATCTAGTCGAGTTTGTACATCTGCTTCTGCCTCACCCCATACCATTACATCATCAACAAAAACCTGGGCATTAGTTGTTGGATTATTTCTCTTAACCGCTTTTAAAACTTCATCCATTATGATTATGAAGAGAAGTGGTGAAATACATCTTCCTTGCTGGACTCCACTCTTCGTTTCAAACCAACCTGACCTTCCATCCTGGACCTGGACACAACACTTGGTTTCATCATATAATCGTTGTACTCGTGCTATGATGTCATCGGGCACTTTCTTATGTCTCAAACATTCCCATATATGCCCGCATGGTACATGGTCATATGCTTTCTCGAAGTCCAGAAAAACGGTTATAAGCAGGGGTAGAAGAAAATAGAAATAATTCAGTAGCCAGCCCCTTTTAATTAGGAGCCAGCACATTTTTTTGCAAATATACATTATGAACACCACAGGTTAGACTAGGATCAAGCTACGTATTATTTTTAAAATGTGGCCTTAAGTAGTATAGTCTCAGTTCATATAAGAATGGAAATTTATATTTTAAGAGATACTAACCCAAATAATCACCAGTCACCTTCAAGGTCAGCGTCTTTTAAAATTACACTACATGTGCCTGTTTGATATCCCACCAGTAACATTCAACTTGCTTTACAATGCAAACAAACCTTCGAAATCAGTATAGGGTTCGTTTTTTTTTTTTTTTTTTTTTTTGGCAGTATGATAAGATGCCATGAACAATGCATTCTTATGCTGTAACATATTAGCATCATTTTCTTGACGCACCTCGCTTAAAGTACACATTCGGGATTTTTCATGAAACTTTCAGCCTCCTGCCGGCCCTGTGGTGTAGTGGTAGCGTGCCTGCCTCTTACCCGGAGGCCCCGGATTCGATTCCTGGCCAGGGTACGGATGTTGACGTGGATCTGAGGGCTGGTTCGAGGTCCACTCAGCCTACATGATTACAATTGAGGAGCTATCTGACGGTGAGATGGCGGCCCCCGCCAAGAAAGCAAAGGATAACTGCCGAGAGGATTCGTCGTGCTGACGTACGATTCTCTGCATTGTGTATCATTCTCATACTTCTCTGAATCAGTAACATTCAGCTTGCGTAACAATGTAACCAAACCTTCAAAATCAGTGTAGGGTCTTATTTTTTGCAATATGATAAGTTGCCATGTACAATGCATTCATATGCTGTGACATTAGCATTCATTTTCTTTACGCATTTCACTGAATGTGCTGAAATTTCCGTTTGCCTGAAAATTGAAATTTCCACGTATTTTTGATTTCACGCTGGTCAATGTCGTCCTGAACTCTACAGTCGGCACATCCATCAAG
This sequence comes from Anabrus simplex, assembly GCF_040414725.1. NCBI lineage: Eukaryota > Metazoa > Arthropoda > Insecta > Orthoptera > Tettigoniidae > Anabrus > Anabrus simplex. Next base: position 383,517,366 of record NC_090267.1, on the reverse strand, counting down.
TGTTTTCTCACATTCACTCCCTTCTGTATCACTTTGTGTTACATTTACGGGCCCTACTTACGAAGAAATCTAAAAGAGTACGGTACACTGTTACTCACATCAGTCAATTCGTGCGGTGTTGTTCGTTTCATTTTGCCGTTTTTCTCAAGTATAGCACAGAAACTAGGGCTGGGACAGATACAATGCAACCGTTTCCGGAACACAACCGTTGTCGAATGAAACCGTTGCGAGAAAATAACAGTTGCAGTTGCTCTCTGCTGCTGCGTTCTTCACCAGCACCGATCAAGTGGCGTTTCAAGTTTCACAACCGATACGTATACAAAACTGCCTTCCGCAATCATTGCGTTTCTTGACACTGGAGTTTTCCAGTGTAACTCACACGTGAGATAGGCCGTTCTGGAGGGCCGCCCTGTTATTGAATGATGCGCCTGACGTCACCGAGAGTCATAATAGACAGTGCTACCCCAGATCTATGGCTTGAGTGTTGTAAGGTGCAGTTAGTTGAGTATTTTTAGAATTCATCTTGTTAGTTATGCTAACTAGCCTCCATTCAGTCATGTAATACAGAACTAGTGGATCTTTAGATGCCGTGACATTTAAAACTAATACGAAAACATAACATGACTTCAAATCCGACTCTGTAATGACAGGCACACTCGCAAAGGCGATCGTGAGTTGAGAATCAGCCTTTTACGAACAACTAAAAACATAGGTATTAATCAAGGCATAATACTGTACTGCCCCAGTTCAAAGAAGTAAGAGAACTACGAGCATTATTCCACCTCTAGGTCGCAGAAAGTACAGTAATTTAAGATTATTTTGTTATGGATTTGTAAATTTTGTTGATATTCGGATACATGTATTTGAATTTCTGTTATGTACGGTAGTAGATTTTCAAGCACACGGTAATTCTAAATTCTTCTAACCCACATTTCCAGTAGTCTGAATGGGCAACAATGTATAGTAGTAGGTTAGAAGAGCGTTAGAAACAACAAAGTTATTACAACTGTCGACCAAACTATTATGCTCATTCAAATGTTGTTTATGATATAACCAGTAAGCCTATAAAAATCCAATTACACCATAATTTTCCTCGTTTTATTTTACGTTAGTAACAAACGTTTGGAATTTTAAACTTGTACTTTAGTAATTTTATGTCAAATGGAACCCAGAAAGTGCCCATTTTTAAACATGTTTCAACAATACAAGTTAAAAAAATTATTTCTCAAAACACGTCATCAGATCGAATCCAAATTTTAATATAATATACAATGTAATGTTTTATACAGTAACTTCTTTTATAAATTTAAGAATTGTATGTTGCCAAGGAAAAAAAAGCTGTTATCAATTTTGTAAGACAACTTTTTTCTCGGCTCAGTGTGGTTGGAAAACTACATTCTTGGTCGCGTTGTAATCTTTATATATCCAATGGTTATGCTGTATGACTGTGAAATTCGTAAATGAATTAAATTCTTTTATGCCAGTTTATATTTATATTGGATACAATGATGTACATCACTGACTGACCGGTACAAGGGAAGACGTGAGGCGTTGCCGCGCACTCCCTCACTTGTTCGGTAGAAGTACGTTATTTTGCAACCGTTTTATACAACGGTTGTCTGAGCGCAACTGTTTTGCCCAGCACTAACAGAAACGTAAAATGGCTTCCGAGTTTGCGGGCTTTGATGTCTGATGCTACGTTGGCAATTTTCCATAAAAGCACAGGAATAAAAACAACCGTATTTATAAAGTGCACTGTCAGGCAGTGAAACTGTTCAATACCAAAATGCTGTAATTAAATTAAAAGTATAAATATTGTTCGGTGAAAATGCAAGAATTGATAAACACGTCATTCCGTATGTTCTAAATGCAAAGAATGAATTCCACGGGAATTTATCAGCACTGCTTTGGCGGTAATGTAGTAATTATTTAATTATTATTACTGGAATTATTTAATGTAGCAGTTCTCTGCATTTCTCCACAACTCTGGTCTGATCTTTGTACTCGGCTACCGATAGCTGATCATCTGTAATAGAACTCGTGTTACGGTATGTCCACATGAAAGGATACTTGTTTGGCGGGTTACAACGATATCTCCCATGACCGCTAGGCAGCTCCCGCGCAGAACTGAACCGTCCAGTTCCAAGGTACGAAGAGCAATTACAGAATTCAAGTCTGCCAAAAGCACAGAAAATGTTTATTGCACATATTAGAATAAATGTGAGCTACAGAAAAAAAAAAAAACGTGAAACACCACACGACTTGTTACTTTGTAAAGTAATGGAAAAGTACATGTAAGGGAACTCCGGATTTCAAAAAATAATTTTCAAAACCGAATTTGAAAATTCAGGCGCCAGGTAAAAATTTTCAGGCGCCATGGTGACTGGGCGCCCGGTATTTTTCGACCCCTGGTTGTAAGTGTTTTACCTTTCTCCCAATACTTCTCATAGAGCATTCTGGTGGCAAAAATGAGGTCTATAGTTGATCTATGAGGTCTAAATCCATGTTGTTCCTCCTCAAGTGTAGGTTCAACATATTTTCTAATCCTGCTATCAAGGATAGTTTTGTAGATTTTGAGGCCATGTGACATCAGAGTTATACATCTATAGTTGGTACATTTCTTTCTATCACCTTTTTCAACAATGGGATGATGACTCCTTGCTTCCAGTCATTGGGTATTACATTCCCTTTCCAGATTCTATTTAGTACCCTGTACACCCACTGTTCTCCTACCTCTCCTAGTGCTTTGATCATCTCAACACTTAATTCATCTGATCCAGTTGATGTGTTGTTTTTCAGCTTAGATATTGCTGTCTCTACTTCCAACCATGTACAATTAGTGGTATCTGTGCTGTCAAAATCATAAAATTCGTCGTCTAATGGAGTGACATTTTCATAACAGTTCAGCAAAGTTTCAAAGTGCCTTTGGAACTCCTGTAATATTTCGGTCTTATCCCTATTCATCTCACCATTAGGAAGTTCTACAGATTGGATAGATTCATTTTGAGTTGTTCTATTCTTAACAATACTGTATAACAGTTTTTTATTTCCATCCTGCGTTATTTTGGTAGCCAGATCTTCCTTGCATTTCTGCTTTTCAGCTACAACCAACTGTTTGACCTGCAATTTTTTCTTCTGTAAAGTGACAGCTTCTCCTCTATTTCATGTTGATCTCCCCATGTTCTTGCTTGATGTAAAGATTTTCTTGCACGGTTTCTGTCACTGATAGCCTTTTTAATATCATCATTCCACCAGGCAGTTTCTTTAGGTTTTCTTACTTGACTCTGTCGTCCACATACTTTTTCTGCTGTACCAACCACAACCTTCTTTAGAGTATCCCGTTCTTCATCTACCAATTTCAGTTCTTCTCTTGGCAACAACCTGCGGACACCTTCCCTGAATTCTTCCTTTACACTTGGCTCGGTTAGTCGCCAAGTTTTCATTTTTGGGACTCTTTTGTTACAGACTTTGGGAGGTCTTTCCTCTGCAATAACTGCAACCAACAGTCGATGGTCCCCACCAAGGTCTTCACTTGGAATGACCTTAACATCATTGAAATTTTTCCATACATTCTGATCTATCAGAATATAATCTATTACTGTACCTATTTTATCATCCCAGCTATATCTTGTTATTTTATGGGAGTCCCTTTTCTTGAACCAAGTGTTACTCACTATCACGTTGTTTCTCATGCATAGATCTAGCATATATTCTCCCTCTTCATTTCTACTTCCCATTCCATAAGGGCCCAGTATGGATTCATATCCTGTTCGTTGTGAGCCAACTTGTGAATTAAAATCACCCATTACAATTAGTTTGTCACACTCAGTGTGTTCTTCCAAGTTATTAAGGAAGTTGGCCTTTTCCTCTTTTTAGCATTCTACCTGTGGAGCATAGACTTGGATCACGTTGTACTTTTTCCCTAAGTTCACAGATAATTTAATTATCCTTTCACTAACAAACTCAACTTCACTACAAGCATCTATGTCTTTATGAATTAAAAATCCTAATCCTAATGAAAGCCCTAATGAAGCAAAATTAAAATCCAGGAAATGGACAGGCATCCACATTTTTCAACAGTGGCATGTATATTGAAACTCGCACCTTTGAGTTTCGACTCAAGTTGATCGAATTGTTGCCGCATTTGAGATGACTGTCAAAGTAATAGTCTGGCACATGGCCGAGTTTAACCTCCAAATAATTCATGGTCTAAGAGTGTGATCAGAAAACACTGAGTAATAACACAGCTTCAGCTGACATTTGTTTCAGAAAGAGTGTGATCTGCAAATAATGCACTGATACTTCTATGGACCCCAGTGCAAATGTTTTTATATTTGTTGCCTGGTGTTTTACACACCTTTTAATCATCATCATTCCGTGTCCGGTCAGCATTTCCAAAATGTAGCAACTCCGATGGCCTTGTTGTTCGCCTCGATTAGGTCCTGTGTAGTGCAGGGATGTTCTAGTAGGGGACAAATGAGCAGGTGGTTCGGATCTTGTGTTACACCACACTCGCAGGATGCGTCTCCATCAGCTGGAAGTATGGCCCATTTTTGCATGTTGGTCTTGCAAAGAGGTACGCCCACCCTAAGACGATTAAGTGATCTCCAAATAGGGTAGGGCAGGTCATTTCCTGGAGCTAGCTCTTCCTTTGCAGGAGTATCAGACGGCAGCATGCTCTTCCACCTGGTGATGCGGTTATACTCAGGTGTTCCTACCAGTGGTTGAGTCCTGGTGATGAAGCTCTTTCTCGACTTCAGTCGACAGACTACAGCCTGGTGATCATGCAGTGGGTGGCGAGAATCATTAGTCTGCTTTGTCCTCTCTGCATCAGCAGCAACAGCCCTTCTGATAGCGGGGGGGAGCTATTCCAACAATCGGGTAGAGTTTACACCTTTTAATACACTGCTGTCATTTAATAAGCTCCAGTAGAAAAGGTTTTTGTATTTGGTCTTTTTCACACCATATAATACTCATTATTAGAAAACATTAGATAGCCTATATCTTTCAATGTACCCATATATACACAACGTAAAATGCAGACATATTGGAAAAGAAACATATCAAGTGTTTATATATCCCTGTCGGATAGTCCTGATTTCTGCGTTCAATAATACGTTTTCTCGCCTAACACATTCTCTTCCTTTGTCCCCTGCAGAAACTTCCAAATAACACATTTTCTTTCCTTGTCCCCTGCAGAAACGTCCAAACAACGTTTTATGAATAAACTAACTCTGAAATCAGTCATCCATTCTGTGCCATATTTTGAGGTGTATCGCAATCTTACTTAATTTCAGAACATAACATTAAGTTATGTGATTGTTTATTTCAGCCTTTTATTTCTAACGAGTGAACTACTGCTATCGGCCATGTTATTTACGCATTTATTACGGAAACAGGTTCTCTTTCATTTTTGAATTATGCTTACAGAACACCAGTCGACGAATATTACTAATGACTCCGACATCCCATTAGTGTTCGAATGTCAATACGAGAGCTCGCTAGTGCACACAGCATGAAAACAATACTGCAGATGATCGTTCGCATTCAATAAAGTCGCGCATTCAATATAGTCGTTGGAGTGCACAAATATTAATAACAGAAAAATAAACTATGAATAATCCTTGATCACTAGCCTTTCCCACGACAAACGTTATCACTAACCATTCGTCTGTGAGACTACGCAAATTAATCCACCAATATCTGCAACTGTCACCTTTATGCACATAAGAAACGCAAACCAAAACTTAAAAATACACATATACAAGCATACTTTTCTATTTTCGAAGTCCTAAAAGTCATTACTTTATGGAAAGCACTTGTTCGATTCTTGGTCACTGTACATCTCCACAGTAACCAATACAGTAAGAAAACATCAATTTCAATACGTTCAAAGGAGGAAACTGCACAAATTTTCTTTTTCAATCTCTCTACCACTGCATTTTCTCCGAAAACCTCAATCAGCATCATAATTAATGACCATTGTAAAATTGAATACGTGATCACGGTTTCTTTTACCAGCAACTTTGTTGACAAGTGCATTTGTGTCCTACTTTAAGCGTGTCTTATTAATATTAGAGTATGATTTGATTATTCACTTTAAGGTCCGTCTCTTTGCTCTTAACTACCTACATATCATTTAAACACTCCAATCAGTTATTTGGTCGGTGGTCAATACATACCGCCCAACTGCGAACAGTGTAAAGAAGGCATGCCTACAACTTTAAAGGTGAAAATAAACATGTTTTTTTCTTGTAGGGTTATTGTTGATGTTCGTTCAGGTTTGAGTATTTCTGCATTTGCTTCGAGTATTTCAACTAACATTGTTCTCAACGGCTGCAACAAATTTGGCTGCGTAACCTGGTGCCGAAAGTCAGATGTAATCAGATCACCACTCAGCTGCTGCGCATATGTCATTCGTGAGACTGGTTTATCTCCTTTTCTCTGAATATTGTGGCAGTATATTATATAACTATTGGCAAGGAAATTGTTAATTATGTAGAAAGAAATACAAAGAAGGCAGTGTTGGGTCTTTCTTCTACAGTCCATAATAACCATTCGTTCTTCAGACGACGATAGCTCCGTAATACTAAAATGAACTATGTTTTTTCAGGTTAGGACACATACTGGGAAAGGTACCGAGAAGGAAAAGCAAAAAATGTTACCAGAAGGGTGGGGGAAGAACATTTGTCTCTCCGCGCGTCGTCCAGCAGACAAATGGTTGGTGATGTAGGGTTAATTGCTCGTAATAATGTATTTATCAGTGACATGGTTCTCGTATGTTTCACACCTTTTAATACTCATCTTTAGAAACGGTAGATAGCCTATATTTTTCAATGTACCCATACATACATTACGTAAAATGCTATAACCAAAGGATAATGCACAGTTTAATATAGGAATTTTCAAGGGACAGAAAAATGCTATAGCTACGATCGAATTCTCGCTATTTGCCGTACTCGCTATAGCGGACTTTACTGTATATGAAACTTCAGTCATCTGTCAAGTTTCAGCTAGGAAGAGATTTATAGCTATGGGTTATGTGAACATCGTAACTCAAGTTTGGAAAGTAAACTGAAGACCGAATTTCAATGCTGGTTGCAGTTTCAAAATTTGTTCACGAATCACATCAATGAGCAAAATGTTACCAGAAGGGTGGGGGAAGAACATTTGTCTCTCCGCGCGTCGTCCAGCAGATGAATGGTCAGTGATGTAGGGTTAATTGCTCATAATAATGGATGTATCAGTGACATGGTTCTTGTATACGGTAGTATCAAAGTTTAGAGAAGGCAAGTGAATAATAGAAAAGAAATAAGATGAATCAATATACCATGAAAAGCATACTGACCTTTCTAAATTATCTATTTTAATCTGGCATTCAGCAGTCTTCTTATCATAAAACAGACATTCTTTTTTTAGTCTGAACTTCTCTTTAGAGAGCTGGAGGTTCTCAAGCTTTCTATCAATATCAGACAACAAAGCTCTCTTGGCTTCCAACTGTGCGGAAATCTAAAAAATAGAGCAAATTCAGATTTATTAGAAAATTATGGTAAATTTTCATGCAACAATTTCATAGCAATGAACATTCTCTGACAGTGATGAGAAGAGTACAAGAAATAAGTAATTGGGTGAATTACTGTTACCTAAGAAATATTTTACTCCATTACAATTACAAATTACTTTTTCAACAAGTAATCAATAAAATCACAATTACTTTACAGAATGCTAGTCTTAAAGAAATCTCAGACTTTTTTTGCATGTGGCAGGAAAAATACAATTGAGAGATGGTACACAGGGCAGCAAGAAATTACTGTATGGTACCTTAAGAAACAAAAAGAGAGATCAAGTAAACACCAGATTTGTGAAGGATGAAGGTGGCATGATTTTAACAAAGCCAGAAGAAATAAGAAATAGATGGAGAGAGTATTTTCAGAAGCTGCTGAACATAAGAACGGATGACAGTCATTCAATGGACGACCAGGAAAGGCAATTAGTTGATGAAGAAATGATAAAGAAATTACAATGAATGAAATTGAAATGGTAGTAAGAAAGATGAAGAATGGAAAAACTGCTGGAATAGATGAAATTTCAGTGGAGATGATAAAGGCAGCTGGAGCTGTAGGCCTGCAGTGGACATATCGGGTTCTCGGGAAAGTCTGGGAGAATAAGGAGGTCCCTGAGGATTGGCAAAAAGGAATAATCATCCCAATTTTCAAGAAAGGTGATAAGAAAGTTTTGAAGAACTACAGGGGAATTACTCTAATATCCCATGTTGCTAAGATAATGGAAAGGATACTGGAAAGTAGAATAAGGTTGAGGGTTGAGAATCAGATACAGGAAAATCAGCTTGGTTTCAGAAGTGGAAGGTCAACAATAGAGCACATTTTCATTATGAGACAACTAATGGAAAAGCATTGAGAGTACGGGAATGATATGGTGATGACATTCATTGACAATGAAAAGGCATGTGACAGTGTCCCCAGGACGAAAGTTTGGGACAGTCTGGTGCAAAAAGGAATTGGACAGGGATTAATAAAAATGATCATGGCATTGTATAAGGAATGTTGTAGTTGCGTGCAAACACAAGTTGGCAGGACAAGTTGGTTCAAAATAACTAGTGGGCTGAGACAGGGAAGTGTTCTATCACCAAACCTGTTTACAATAGTAATGGATGACATCATGAGAACAGCAAAAGCAGCATAGGAGGAAGAGAAATGAACATGATGTTATTTGCAGATGATATTGTGATTTGGGGAGAAGACGACAGGAAGGTTCAAGAACAGTTGAATGTGGTGAATGGGAAGATCGACGAATGTGGATTGAAAATAAGTGTAGAAAAGAGTAAAACTCTTGTTATGACTAGAGGGGAGAAAGAAGGGAAAGGTCAGATTAGACTTGCAGACAAGCCCCTCGAAGTAGTGGAAACGTTTAAATACCTGGGGAGTGAATTAATGGAGAATGCTCAACTGGATGCTGAGATTAGTAAAAGGATTCAAGCTGGAAGTTGTTTCTATCATAGTGTAAGAAATATGTTATGGGACAAAGATGTGCCAACGGAAGCAAAGGATACTATGTACAAGATGTATTACGTACCCATAACAACTTACGGAGCAGAAACTTGGACAATGACAAAGAAGGATGAGAGTCGAATACAGGCAGCCGAAATGAAGTTCTTGAGGAGTATGATACAGAAGAGTAGAAGAGACAAAATAAGGAATGAGAAAATCCGGGAAGAAATTGGAGTGGAAAAAATGAATGATAGAATAGAGAAGAGCCGACTAAGATGGTTTGGGCACATAAAGCGAATGAGCGACGAAAGAATGCCAAAAAAGGTGATGGAAATGCAAATCCAAGGAAGGAGAGGCCGTGGACGACCACGACTGAGATGGAAGGATACCATCCAACGCAGCATTATAGAAAGAAACCTGGACTGGGACACAGTGTTAGAGGAGGAGTGGTGGAAAGACCGAAGAAAGTGGAGAGGAACCATATTTGCCCCTACCCGGCTATAGCTAGATAAAGGTAAATGATGATGATAATGATAAGGAAAAATACAAAAGTCTGCAATGAAACATATTTCATGTGTGTTTTTTAATTTTTTTAACAAAGACACATTTTATATGTCAGGTCAGGATCATCCTGCTACCGTATGTGACAGTAGACGGTACTACCTGTGATTGCCTGGCTGAGCGTCAAGCAGCCATTACCAAACTTGACAACCAAAGGGGGAGAACAACAGCTGCATGCGGAGGGGTCCTCCCTTTGCTGGCCAGGTGAAGCCTTTTTTTGTGTAGGAAATGACACAAATTCGCCAGAAAGGAGAACATGATCAATGGTTTAGATGGAGGAAGAGGACCCCAGTCCCAACGGAAGATAAAACTGAAGAAATTTCTCCTGTCAGCACTGTCTGTACTTCAGTGAAGCAGTTGCAAAAGGTGCCTGTACTCTTAAGAAACAGCCTAGAGTTACACGTGGCAGTGAGTATAAAATGCCCCTGGGAGTGGCGACCCCAATGTAATAATAGCATACATGATAATGGAGCTGTTAAACTTGCCTCGGAAAAGTTTATGGCGTAACCTGCATGCGGCGCACAGTTCCTTGGATGCTGAGGGAACTGTGAAAAATGGACAACCAGTACCCAACATCATGAAGTCTTATGACCCCGACAGGAAAGGCAGAAGTGGTGTATTTTATGGAGAAAGAGGGTATAGAAATTTTGGGGTTGAGCAACGTTAAATGGAAGGGGAAAGGAAAGAAGAGAATGAGGAAAGGATATACACTATACTGGAGTGGAAGCCAAGAGGCAAAAAAAGGAGTTGGCCTAATAATTTCAAAACAGCTGGAGGTGTATGTGGATGTGGTAGATCAGCGACAGGATAATGAAAATTACACTGAGAATGAGAAACAAAGTGAAGACTTCATAGAAGTGTATGCACCACAGACAGGGAACAAAGAGGAGGATATTGAGAAATTCCTGCAGAAACAAGAAAAGGAGATAACTGATGTAGAAGTGATTATCATGGAAGGTCTAAATGCACAGGTGGGAAAAGGAGGAAAAGAAGAAGTAAATGGATCATATGGATAGTGGAAAAGGAATGAAGGAAGAGAGAAACTAGTGAAGTTTCCTGAGAGGAATGGAATGATTGTGGGCAACACATGGTTTCAGAAGAAAATAGCAGGAAAATTACAAGATATAGCAGGGGTGACAGAAGAATGAAATCAGTAATTGATTACTTCCTGGTGGAAAGCTCAAATCGCAGACAGTTGATGGATGTGACAGCTTTACCTGGAGAAGCATTTGATGGAGATCATAAGAGTTGTGATAACAAAAATGAGAGTGGAGAAAATGAAAAAATTAAAGGATATAAGAGTGAATGTCCCTATTAATACCACAAAAATAGCAGTTTACATACTCTTAGCAATAATTAAATCTGAAGACCAAGGACATCCATCACATATACACCCTCTTTTTAACCCCAACAATAATGCAAGAGAAAAACTACACCAAACAGACATCATAATAATGTGACAAAAAAGTGTTGGACATATGCGCAATTTACTATTTAATATTAAGCCTACAATTTTCTTAACAGAAAAAGTGACATAAAAATGTTGGATATATGCACAAGAGACATTAATTTTAATGGACTCATTGTGTAACCACAACATATTTCATCAAAGCTTCAAGACATACCAATAGAGTTCTATTAGGTGTTGGTGTTTTCAAGTTACATTTAATGTTCTTTTCCATTTATACCTTAAGGCTGAAGATGACCCAATACAAAGGTCGAAACTAGTCCCGATGTAATAAATTAATATTAACATATTATATACAGTATCGAATAGGTGGTCCTTCTCATCCTTGTTGATAGCTGTGGAATAAACGCGAAACACAGAGAAATCCTAGTTAACTTCTTTCAAATGGCAAAACTACACGCCTATCAATATGGACCATGAAAGCATCCAAAAAAAAGTGTACAGTTAATTACACCCACTTCACAGTATTTATTAAGGTAAATTAATTAACTTGCAGTTGGTGATAGCTCACAACAAAAAAGCTGCTTTATTTATCTTAATATATGAATTGAGAAGTTGGTGTAATTAACAGTATACATTGATCTTCACTTAAAAATTTAAATATGAGGATAAAGCTTGCTTACAGAAGAAGATGGTGATTCACATACGCCTGTCTTCTTTAGTTCTGCAAAGGGTCCTCTGACTTTGTCCACCACTTTTTCACTCTGTGAAACTGGAGAAAAGAAAATTTATAATGATACTAACATAACACAGCAGTTTTAATATGGGGACATACAACATACAACAAAAATACAGTCCTAAGAGTCAAAGATCGACATGAGCTAATTAACATGAAAAAGTGCATACTCAGCCTTCTCTGCTGATTTTGCAATTATATTTTGAAGCGTGAGCCATTCTAGTCTCTGTACTTTACACACAGTAAGGAATCCTGGCTCATTGGAATTACCTGACAGGTCTACAATCCTATTCACAGGCTTGCCTTGCTTTCACTTCTCCGAGTCCAGTCACACTACAGAGCAACTGCATGCAGACAGGGCTACTTGCCATACAACACACAACCGCTGTTCTTTGTTTCGACTCCAGAGACAGTCCAGTAATTCACACAGCTAAATACAGTGAACAACTAAACAAAAACAGTCAAACAGTGTAAAACAGCAGGACAATTCTCCTCCCAAAACAGCCATTAACATTGTTCCAGTTACACTCACGAAAGCTGCTCACTGCTCTGGTCGCCGACACTACGACAATCCTCAGCCCACAGAAGCGTGCGCGCGCGCACACGCACACACACACTACTCTCAGGTAGTAAACCGTCTTCCACTGCATATGTCATCTTCAGTCCAGCTAATCACTCAACGCAACAACCACAACTTCTCGTTCAGAACTCAGTGGGACACTAGCGACAGCCAACACCTGTGTCATCCTCAGCCCAGCCACTGAACCCCAACACACTGATTCTCCCAGTTACTCTAACACTGACCGAGTCCAACACTGACTAACTCTGTACACGGCTAGTCTTCCTTTTTATAGCTCGGGTGATGTGCACCAAAATATTCACGATGTGGCTAAAAATGGAACATTCTCGTTGCATCTCCCAGAAACTCAGAGGTAAACCAGCCGACGAGAACAACATATGGAAAGGCCATCCCCGCCCCACAGGCCAGCTGAAAGATTCCCAGTCGTCTGACTCACTAGCCCCTTCCAGGAAGTACTGAAAAGGGGGCTACCGCAGGGCTGGCCGAAACAATATTTGCGGCCACACAAAAGACCTAAGTCACAAATTTAGCCTGACACTGTACTTCAAGATAACGACATTCATTATTATAAATATTTAGGAGGGATGAAGAACTGCTGTTTAACAAATTTTCATCCAGAGATTGAAAAAAAAAATCTTTTAAAAACATCTAAATACTTGTTACCATATTCCACGGATTCAAACCATGAATTCCAGCATGTGAGCACAGGAAAAGGAAATATTACTGCTGGAAGATCTGTGTAACTTTCCTTAAGAAAATAAATATCAGCACTTTTCATTCTTCTTGAATGTAAGAAAGCCCTTTTCTATTTATATACAAAATTGCTTAGTTGTGACATTTCTTTTAAAATTACATTTCCAATTATGTTTATCTTGTGCAAAAAACACTGGAAGTGCACAAGATCAATCACAGTCTCCAATGCTTTAAAGCATGTCCTCATGTATTAAGCTGAATCTGATACCAAAGTACATTTTCATATGAGATGATTAAAAGAAATAAGTTTCATAATGATAGATCCGTATTGAACTGTGATTACAATAGAGTAAATTAATATATTATTTTGGGTCCACCTTTTCAATACAAAATTTAAACTATTTACATGTTGTATTGAAAAGGTGGACCCAAAATAATATATTAATTTACTCTATAGTGCCAATGATTGCCCAGCTACATTTGCTTTGTCAAGAAAGCTAGAACTACATAAAAATTGAGTCTCCTCGTAGGCGCTCATTAATGAGCTTTCATTGCTTCTCCACAGCAAGGTACATATTCATGTAGCAATGTAGTTGCCATTGGCAGATATCATGATCCTGGCATGTACCTGAACGTACAATTGAAGTAAATTAGCTAAAACGTCTTAAGCACAAGATCTGTACCATACTAAAGTAATTAATATTAAGCACTTAATATGGATCTGTGTTATTTTACTCCCCAGAAATTTAATTTAAAGTTTTCAGAAATTCTAGACATTTTCCATAGAGTGTAAACATGAAAATGCCCTTGTTACATTCATGGCTCTCTTTTAGTTTTTAAGAATGCTCACAAAGGCTTGTACTCTTGTATATTCATTTTTCACAGCCTGCAAATAAATTTTGATGTGTTTTGAAAAAGCAAGAAAGGTTTGAAACTGACTCAAAATGCAAAATCCATGATTTTAAAAAAACTAAAACTTTTCTTCTGGAAATTTCAACTGCGGAGCTGGTACACTCAAACACACTATCGTCATGTTTCATGAGCTCACGCATATTGTGTCACAATCTTAACATGCCCAGAAAGATGTGCTATGCCTTTTCCACACTGCACGAAATGCGGTGTGATCACACTGCAACTCATGTCATGGCTGTTCAAGTCAGCAACTCGTTGCTCAACCGCTGCTTTCATTCCCTTCGCGTAATTCAAGTCAACAAGTGCTAAAATGGTGAGGCCAAAAATGTTTATAAAACAGCGGGCAGAAAATTATAAACAGGAAAGTCTTTATATCAGTGATAGTGAAATTTTGGTATGTAAAATGTGTAATCAGCACCTGGATTGCTAAAGGGTGTTTTTTAGACAAGAAAGGCGAATAGATTTCACCTTCAAGTGTACTCAAAGCAACAAAAAATGTTGCGGAGGAACATAATGCATAGTTTTGTTAGTAGTAAAGCATACAGTGGACAGTATAAGAACTTCTGACAAAAACATAGCAAGTAAGTTACTATCAATTTTGAGATAGGCCTATCTGTACAATGTAATATGAATGATGCTGTTGCATCAGTGTCAAAGGTACTTCAAGTCAGCTTCCAGGCTGAAGGGTGTAAAGTGTAACAGGTCAGAGAGTTTCCGGATACATACATAAGAGATCAAGGAGATTTTTAACATTATAGTGATGGGTAATTCATGAAATATACGTGATTTTTACTAATCTATGCACTTTGATGTAGGAAACTAAATAAAATAACAATGATCAGACATAAAATGCAACAATGACACGCTTTTTTCCGTTTTTTATGGATAATGCACTGTCATTGGAAATAAAGAAGCAATTCCTATACATCTCAATAAGTAAAATGCAGCTTTAAAATATATATCGATTTTTTAAATCTACAGATGTGATGTCACTAGTTATTTAGTGTTTCCCGAAAAGCTCTGGTTAGAAGTCCTTCAATTTTCATGAGATTACACAAGTCTATATGGTTACAGCGTGATTACATTATTTTATGTATTGACGTACATTAAATTGTACTTCCTATGTCAGGTAATTAGTACATCTTATTTTGGACAGCATACCTACTTTTCAAAACCACCGCACGCCACTGCTCTCATAACACCAAATTGAGGCACTATCAGACAGTTATCCACCCAGAAGCCCAATATGCCACAGAATGCTTGATACTGAACAAGAGAGGCTTGCTGGACAAACTAGAGGTCCAGGAGAGGAAGATCTTGAGAAAGACACTAGGACCAATCAAATTAGATAGTGAGTATAGGAGGCGACCGAACCAGAAGTTATGCAGTTATACTGAAAAAATCACAGACGTAGCCAGGAAGAGGCGTCTGACATTCTATGGACATGTCACGAGGATGAACCCAACTAGGATGACCTACCGGCTTCTGAACTACTGGAAGAACAGGAAGAAAAGTACACTATGGCTAACAGAAGTGAAGAAAGATACAGGAACTGGGAGTAACTGGAAACTACATCAGAAACCGGCACCTCTCAGAAGAATAATCAAACAAAAGAGGTTTCAAGACAGACCACCGTGTAAGAAAACAGGCGCCCTCTGGACATAGGACAGAAGGGAGAAACATAGCCAGAGAATGCGCAAGTACTGGGCAAACATCAAGTCCCTCTCAAAGCGGAAAAGTTGAACACAGGTGGCCCATTTTAAAGAAGAAAAAATAATGAAAAGCTCAAAAACATGATAAATAGTTTCATATTTCAATGTTGAAAATAAAAGAAGCAAGTGAGTTAGACATAGTTTTGAATACAAAAAAAAAACAACAACCATGATTCATTTAGCTCAAAACATGATAAAGCCTCAAAATATGGCTAAAATGCTAGAATACAGCAGTTGACATGTTACAAATATGCCAGTATTCAATGTGTTATGGATAAGATTTACCTAGAGCTGTATATTCAGCATTAATTTGTCTCAGAATCTCCAGAACTTGATCTGCATCAAAATCTTGTTTCTTATTTATCTGTTCCAGCTTCCGGACTTTGGCCATTAAATGTTGAGGCAGATCAAACGCTTTTGTATAGGAGGGACATTTCTCCAGAAGCCAGTGATGTGGAAACTGCAACAGATTCATTTACCATCATTAATAATGAAACAGTAAATATTTCTGGAAAATTCCAGAAACAGTATTACATATACAGACCATATCATCTAAAGCTTATTGATATGATTTCAAGGTAAAATTAATATTTTAGAAAACTATTACAACCCACTTATTACTGATAACAGCTGCAGTCAAGTAAGTAGGGCTAAACCTAAGCAACTGCATTAAGTTAAACAGCCCGAATCTTGGGCAAAAGGATTACCTGTGGGCAATCTTATGCCTAGTTTAAACGATACCAGTTGTTGAGACAACTGTTGGCGAAAGATGTCCTCTAATTATTGCGGACTGCTGACCAGTCCAGTTGAACAAGAACCCACTCACACAAGGAAGCTATTGCCACGGCAGTGGACGAGAAATGGCTGAGTACGCAGCGTCTGCAGTGTACCATGAGGAATTAAATTTATTTTGTAATGATATGTGCCAGGAATTCATTGCCGAGTCATGCAAAGTTTTGACCTCAGTCACACCGAATCCTTGAATGTTAATTTTATCAGTAATCTGAGAAAGTGCCATCTGAAGAGCATTTTTCTCTTTATACAGGTTGAAAGATAAAAATTTCATTATGGTCCGTATTGAACCGAGATCACAATTGAAATTAATAAAATTATGTAATGGTTCCACCTTTTCAATACATGTAAACTTAGTAATGTAAGGTTACATCACTAGTTGATCATAAACGGTACCAGTTTCGACCATAAGTTCCGGGTCAACATCAGCCGATCACTCAAACAGAAAAAACAATGCACAGGTAAATAACCAGTAATGTAGATGATGTAGTTTTTTCACCAGACATAAGTTCATGCGGAGCAGTATAACATATGTGACTGTAGCACCATGTCTCAAAAGTTTTTAGATATTTTGAAGAGAAGAATAAACGACTCAAGGTTATCGTGTTGGTCACACAAACATTGTCATTCCCTATACAGCTCAATGTATTTTACGTTAGTATCATCACTCTACTTTGGAGCCATATTTACGCAAACAACCTACAAATAATTTAAAAATTAAAGTATTTAAATTATCAAGACCACACAGGAAGCTGCACCTCTCGGTTGACACAAACGAACTGGCACAAAAGAAATATAAGCTACTGGACTGTCACGTTCACATGGCGCAAAATGTCACAACAATACTGAGTTACGGATGGTGGGGGTTGCAGCTGGTCCCAGTTGGTTGTCCTCAGTCTACTCCTGGGGACAATCAATTGTCTGGACAATTGTGAGGGCAATTGCCTAGAAAATTGGACCAAAGTGTTCACATGCAGCCAATAATTGGAAGCCAGTCAACTGTCTTCTGACAATTGTCTCATCAACTGGCATCGCGTAAACTAGGTATTACTGTAGATTGGTACTCATACTTCATTATTACAATAAAGTCTTACATAATTGACGTAAACAGGCCACTGGGTAGTTAGATTAGTCAGAATGTCTGGTAATAAGGAAAGAGAAAAAACAATATTCCAAATGCTTACATACTTCTTATTGATACAGTTGATCATACACTGTAAATACAATTACAATTTTGAGCATAAAAAGATGCTGATAGATTTAAATTTGTTTTAAAAACTTTGTAACAGATTTTTCCTTGCCTGAGACGGGTTTTTTCGTCGCCATGTCAGGTATTCTCAGTAGAAGTAACACATCAGCGCTCTAGATTTATTTTAGTTGCTCTACACATTTCAACGCAACATAATCCTGAATCTTTCATTGTGCATTATTTTGGCATCAATATCAACTAAGTTTTCTTTTTCACTAGTGTTAAAAATGCCTAAAATATCTTCATCAGTCATTTCAAACTGGTCATCAAGAGTAAACCACCCAATGAAGTCTTCATCAGTCACATCTGCACACCCAGGAATTTGGTTCAGCAAAGGCAACATACTGTCCACATTGCTTTCCGCACTAAGAGTACAATTTATGTTAGATATGAGCACAGATATGAGCACAAACGGGAAGAAATTTATAGTTTGTATCAATAATTTTACCCAAATGTCTTTTTCTTTTTATGAATGTGTCTGAAAAGCAAAGGGTTGGTTAAGCAAGACTCTACTGTAGCCCGCAACCAAATGCCAAAATCTTCTCCCAGTGATCAGGTACCCTTGACAAGGTGGGGGGAGGTTTGCATGTCTCAGGGATCCCAAGAGCCTGCAAGGAACTTTGGCTCAGGCAAGGCAATCCAAGCCGATGATGGCGATGATGATGATAACAACAACAACAATAATAATAATCATAATAATAGTGTGTGGCCTCTGGAGAGACCTGGTTTTTGGAGTTGATGCCGTATAGGTGACCTGCATGTCTGTGAGGAAGGGGCTCTAACGAACATAAAATCTACTGCTGAGAATACCAACAAACACCAACCCCCAAGCCAGAGGAATTAACTAATGAAAGTTAAAATCCCCAACCCAGCTGAAAAACAAACACATGCCCTCTCGTACCAAAGATCAGCATGCTAACCATTTTGCCACGGAGCCGGACAAGATCAAGCGTGAGAGACAACAAGAGATTGCACCCATATAATGGCCCTTTACCAGGGTCAATGTAAATTCCTTAACTTGCACACTATAAACTAAACTATTTAAAAAAGCCAACAAAGAAGAACTGGACTGATTCTAAGATGATTACCTTTGGCTTGAAATGGAAACTGGATGAAAGGTAACCCAGGCACTCATGGCAAAGATCTGTTTACACTGAGCCACTAATAGCAGGAAAGACCTGGAATGAACAAAAGAGGTTGGTGATTGGCAGGAGTGGTGTGAGGAGTGGTGTGGGGAGGTGGTAGGGATTTTTGTTTTAAGAGGAAGTACAACCAGGCAACCATCCTCTATTAATGCTAACCAGAGGAAAAAATAGAAGGGGTCCAAAACTAAAAAGTATCAATCTGCCAAAGAAAGACAAGGACTACAAATGGCATGAAAATGCCAGACTCCCTAGGCCTTGCAAACCTAATGACATTGGGGTTTAAAAAATGAGAGTTGACCAAGAGACTGGATAGATGAAAGTGAGGAACCTGGCACAAGGAAATGGAAGCAATAGTAGGACTCAGCTAAGGGATTCACGGTTGATAACACTCTCAAGTTAAAAGAACTTGGGGCCCCTTTTAGTTGCCTCTTACAACAGGCAGGGGATACTGTGGATGATATTACACTGTTCCCATCCAAAGGGGAAGCCATCAGCAGGACCAGATGGTGATGCTTTCTTGATGCCTTCTGTTCTACAAGGGACAAAAGGAATCAGGTCAAGTGTCAGAATGTTTCCCAGAGCAAAGATCAGGGGCACTTTCTCCTATTGTTAGCCCCATGTCACATGCAATAACTCAAATACAGAGCACCAACAGAATGTACTAAGCAAGTGCTTAGGTCTACATCAATTGATTTTATTCTTTGGTTGTAAAAGAAATATTCTGCAAATAGAACACCACAAACAATTTTTCAACCAAGGACAAGGGCTGTCCTCAGCAACTGATTTTTAGGACAAGAACACAATCTGTATAAGAACACTTCGTAACAGAAAAGAGACAGAACTTACTGGTGGAATGATATGGTGAGAAAGGTAAGGGCAATAAAGGTAAAGTAAAAAGCCTCAGGAAAGAAAAAAGACATCAGACAAGGAGAGAAGGAGACATTATAAATAGATGTATGTCTATTAAGTCATCAGCCTGGAGGCTGACTTGATCCTCAGATAACACCACCAAGGTAAAACTGTTGTACAGATAGCAACATTATAATGAGGTGCAGTAGGCAAGACGAGGAGAGAAGTAGTTCCCATTTGTTTCCTCACCGAACCAGAAAGTGCTAGAGCAGAACCTGTAAGCCACACTATCCACAGCATCCAGGCACCTTAGTCATGCCCTGAACGCCATTACTCAGCATAGCCCATACATCAGCAGCTTTCAAGCTGCCAAAGCCTCCTGGGCTGAATCGCTCAGATGGTAAAGCTTTGGCCATTTGAACCAAAGTTGGTGGATTAAATTTCAGCTCAGTCCAGTCCAGTGGCATCTGAAGGGGCTCAAATACGGCAGTTTTGTATCGGTAATTTTCTGCAACTGCAAAAAATGAATTTAATTGCAAAGCCCATATTGTCGATAGTATATTTTTTAAAGGTACAATCAAAGTTTCCACCATTACAATACTAAAAAATTATGTTTAATTAGGGTGACATTAAAAGTGTCAGGACATGTTTTGTCCTTCTGTTCGGACATCAGCCGAAAATACTTGTAAGTAAAATAAGTAAAATAGAT
The DNA here is from genome assembly GCF_040414725.1 of Anabrus simplex. Taxonomy (NCBI): domain Eukaryota; kingdom Metazoa; phylum Arthropoda; class Insecta; order Orthoptera; family Tettigoniidae; genus Anabrus; species Anabrus simplex. The sequence continues at coordinate 383,497,012 of NC_090267.1, read as the reverse complement.
AAGGTCACAAATACACATTAAAATAAGATTAGGGTTACCAAATACGTCAAGTTTAAATACATGATAAAATTTTAAGAATGTTCAAATGTTGCAGCTCAATTACTTTCCTTTTTGTTCTGTTGAAATGATCATTGAACATTCAATGGAACTATTATGTGTGTTCTACGATTTTATCGCTTCATAAAGATCAGCTGCCCCTATTTCATCATATTTATGTAATCCGCAATTTACAGCCTAATGTGGAAACATGTCCCCGACTTCTGATAAAAAGTAGTTATATACGTACATGGCTTGAATGACATGTATTTGCAGCTGATAAAACCAGCAATAATGCACAGAACTGTTATGTGTATAAAAGAAGTACTCCATGTTGATCAGAAACTAGGTTGACACTGAAATGTTACGGTATAGGTACAATCACATCAGACTACTCCATGGCTGTGGTAGTTAATGGCCAGTGCTGAGTTTTGCATTCGGAGGTCCAAACCTGGTGTTCGCAGAATATTTTTTGTGCATTTATTTAATCTCTTGGGAGCCAGAATAACAAAGATTAATGGTAATATTTATCACATATTGCATTCAATGTAATCTACACTTCTATGTTTGTATTTATTTATTTTGAGCGATCAGGCCTAAAGGACTGCACGCGGCTACAAGTCTCCTCTTCCATCATGTTCTATTCATCGCTGTCAATCGCCATCCATCCATATACGTCACTGACTTTTGCAGGTCCTCATGGTAGCCATTACTCCATCTCTTCCTTACTCTACTCAGGGGTCTCCTTTCTGTGTGGATAAAATCCAGGAATTTCCGTGGCCATAATAGGTCTTCCATCCTAGCCACATGTCCAGCCCACTGTAGTTGCTTGCTTCTGATGGTTCTTCTATGTTGGAATCTTTGTACAGTTCCTCTAGCTCACAATTAAGTCTGATCCTCCATTCACTCGTGTTTACCTCCAACACCAGACCAAAGATCTTTCACAAAACTTTTCTCCCAAACTGGAAGTTTCTGAAAGTCCTGCTTTTGGATACTCCATGTCTCACAGCCATATAGTAACTTACAACGGGCAAGATCAGGGTTTTGTACAATTGAATCTTGAACTGTTTTGAGAGACTTTTGGAGCAGAGCAGTTGTGTTAAGCCGTAGAAAGATCGGTTTCCTGCCTGGATCCTGGAGTTGATTTCCTTTTCGCATGAGGAGTCCTCAGTGCAAACCACTCCTGGGTATCTGAATTTGCAGATTATCCTGTACGACTGATCTCCCATGCACAGTGACTGTAGCTGTCGAGCAACTTGACCTTGCCCTCAAGTCACAACGAGGTAATCAGTCTTAGCCTCATTTATGAGGAGCCCAAATCTGCTGGCGGTCATCTCCAGTGTCTGGTCATTTGTATCAACTCCTCTTGAAAAGCCTCTCATATAATTTTATCTCAAGGGAAAAACTGAATAGGGTAGGAGATCAACCTCTCCTTGTCTAGAACCCATCACAATTTCAAAGCCCTGCGATACTCTGTTTCCCATCTTCACCTTACTGCATATTTCACTAAGGCAGATCCTTACCACGGTGTGAGCGATCATAAGCCTTCTTGAAATCTATAAATAGAACGTGCAGTTTTTTTACCATATTCTCCCAGTTTTTCAGACTTCTAGTAGCACAAGTATGAAGCATTCCTTTATAGCTCCCTGAATCTTTTATGGGATGACATGATTCCAAAACCAGCCAAACTGATGGATGTTTAACAGCTATTTCATACCAATATTGACCTATGGTATTGAAGCATGCACCCTCACAAAAAGTGATTCATCAAGACAGCAAGCATCAGAGATGAAATTTCTTAGATCCACCATCCAGAAGACCAAGATGGGCAAGTTAAGAAATGAGGAGGTGAGGAAAGAAGCCAGAATAAAGACATCCCTATTAGACAGAATCGGCAAGTCCAGACTACGGTGGTACGGGCATGTGATGAGGATGGAGCCTACAAGAACAGCCAGAATAAATTTGGAAAGACATATGGAGGGGAAAAGACCTGCAGGAAAACCTAAAACCTGATGGATGGACATGATCAAGGTTGATCTGGTTGCCAGAGGATGGACAGTGGATGATATTCTCCATGACAAGTTGTATATGGACAGGAAGAAGTGAAAGAGGCTCATTAACAGTACCTGGGGAACTGGAAATGTACTATGATGATGACGATGATGATGATGATGATGATGATGATGATGATGATGATTATGATGATGATGATGAGTTGGTCAGCAGATAGAGCTTGGAAGGGAGTCATGTCTGGCAAGATATTTGAAATTGGTTTTATGTTTGTGATGTCTAGACGTCTTTCAATTTCCTGCCCTGCAATTATTCCATATCTTTAGTTTTTCGAATAATCAGAAAATTGTCTTAGGAAAAATCAAGAGTCAAATTCAGAATCTCAAATGCATTCTATCAAAACAGTTAATAATTGTGCAAATGCATCTAATATAATCAGAAACAGTGCTTTCATAGATTTTACATCCAACACATATCAAGCTGACTGACCTGTAATTATCCACTATATGTTTATCACCATTTCCCTTGTAAACTGAGACTGTGACAGCAACTCTCCATTCATATGGTACAGCTCCATCATGTAAACAGTAAATAAATAAATATTTCATATACAGCACTGTCTAAAGCATTTGATAGGGTAGATCATGGGAGAATACTGGCAAAAATGAGTGCAAATGGACTTGACAAAAGAGTGACTGAATGGGTGGCTCTGTTTCTAGAAAATAGAATTCAGATAATTAGAGTAGATGAAGCTTTATCAATCCCTGTAATCATTAAGAGGGGAATTCCTCAAGGCAGTATTACTGGACCTTTATGTTTTCTTATATATATATCAATGATATGTGTAAAGAAGTGGAATCAGAGATAAGGCTTTTTGCAGATGATGTTATTCTGTACAGAGTAATAAATAAGTTACAAGATTGTGAGCAACTGCAAAATGACCTCGATAATGTTGTGAGATGGACAGTTGGCAATGATATGATGATAAACGGGGATAAAAGTCAGGTTGTGAGTTTCACAAATAGGAAAAGTCCTCTCAGTTTTAATTACTGCGTTGATGGGGTGAAAGTTCCCTTTGGGGATCATTGTAAATACCTAGGTATTATAAGGAAAGACCTTTATTGGGGTAATCACATAAATATGATCGTAAATAAGGGTACAGATCTCTGCACATGGGTTATGACAGTATTTTGGGGTTGTAGTAAGGATGTAAAGGAGAGAGCATATTTGTCTCTGGTGAGACCCCAACTAGAGTATGGTTCCAGTGAATGGGACCATCACCAGGATTACTTGATTCAGGAACTGGAAAAAATTCAAAGAAAAGCAGCTTGATTTGTTCTAGGCGATTTCCGACAAAAGAGTAGCATTACAAAAATGTCGCAAAGTTTGGGCTGGGAAGACTTGGGAGAAAGGAGACGAGCTGCTAGACTAAGTGGTATGTTCCAAGCTGTCAGTGGAGAGATGGCGTGAGAGGACATCAGTAGACGAATAAGTTTTTTTTTTTTTGCTAGGGGTTTTACGTCGCACCGACACAGATAGGTCTTATGGCGATGATGGGATAGGAAAGGCCTAGGAGTTGGAAGCGGCCGTGGCCTTAATTAAGGTACAGCCCCAGCATTTGCTTGGTGTGAAAATGGGAAACCACGGAAAACCATCTTCAGGGCTGCCGATAGTGGGATTCGAACCTACTATCTCCCGGGTGCAAGCTCACAGCCGCGCGCCTCTACGCGCACGGCCAACTCGCCCGGTAACGAATAAGTTTGAGTGGTGTATCTTTAAAAGTAGGAAAGATCACAATATGAAGATAAAGTTGGAATTCAAGAGGACAAATTGGGGCAAATATTCGTTTATAGGAACGGGAGTTAGGGATTGGAATAACTTACTAAGGGAGATGTTCAATAAATTTCCAATTTCTTTGCAATCATTTGAGAAAAGGCTAGAAAATCAACACATAGGGAATCTGCCACCTGGGCGACTGCCCTAAATGCAGATCAGGATTGATTGATTGATTGATATCCCATACCATTATCTTAACATATCCCCAGAAAACTTATCATTCCCTGTTTTTCTGGCTTTCAAAATTTGTATCTTTTTGTAAATATATTATCACAGTTAAACTTTTAGAGGATTTTTAGAAGAAGTGGAGAGACAGATAGAAGTTAAGGAAGTGCTATTGACGGAAGATCTAAATGCACAAGTTGGAATGGAAAGAAAAGGAAAGGAAGATGTTGTACGGCCCTTTGGATATGGAAAAGTAAATCCAGAAGGAGAGTTGTTGGTGGATTTTTGCATGAGGAACCAAATGATTGTTGGAAACACCTGGTTTAGGAAGAAGAACAGTCAGAAGATTACAAGGTATGGTTGGGGAGACAGAAAAACAAAGACCATGATTGATTATATAATCATTGAGAAAGAACACCGGCAGAACCTTTAGATGTTACAGCCATGCCTGAAGAAGCCTTTGGTGGAGATCACAGAGTTGTGATAGGGGAAAATTGAAAGTTGGCAAGATTGAAAAACCCCCACTAAGAAGAGAGAAAAGAATTAAAGTATGGAAGTTGAAGGAGAAAAACATACAAGAAGAATTTCAAAGGGAAATAATACCCTTGGTACCCAGGCCGAAGATAGGGAATGTTGAAGATGAATGGAAATAAGGCAGCAATGGTTGGATCTGTAGAAAAGGAATGTGGATAGAACATCAGGCAATGTGAAAGACAAAGAGACACACTGGTGGAATGATAGGGTAAAGACTAAAGTGAAGGAAAAGAAAATGGCATGGAAAGCATGGAAAATATCTAAGACTGAAGAAAGTAGAAGAAAATATGTGGAGGCAGAGAATTTGACCAAAAAAGTAGTGGAAGAAGGAAAGAGGAAAAGCTGGGCCTTTTTCAGACAGAAATTGGGAGATGACATGCAGGGCAGCAAGAAATTACTGTATGTTATCTTAAGAAACAAAAGGAGAGATCAAGTAAACACCAGATTTGTGAAGGATGAAGGTGACATAATATTAACAAAGCCAGAAGAAATAAGAAATAGATGGAGAGAGTATTTTCAGAAGTTGCTGAACATGAGAACTAATGACAGTCATTCACTGAACGAGAGAGTATTTTCAGAAGTTGCTGAACATGAGAAATAATAACAGTCATTCAATGGACGACCAGGAAAGGCAATTAGCTGATGAAGAAATGGACAAAGAAATTACAATTAATGAAATTGAAATGGTAGTAAGATATGAAGAATGGAAAAACTGCTGGAATAGATGAAATTTCAGTGGAGATGATAAAGGCAGCTGGAGCTGTAGGCCTGTAGTGGAGATATGGAGTTCTCAGGATTGTCTGGGAGAATGAGGTCCCTGAGGATTGGCAAAAAGAAATAATCATCCTAATTTTCAAGAAAGATGATAAGAATGTATTGAAGAACGACTCTGATATCCCATGTTGCAAACAAGGGGAGGTCACAATGTCTGAATCACCGATTTTGTTCAAACTTTGTAGGTTGGGTAGTACTACATCACAAAAACACACTGGCAAAGTAGTAGCACGCAACTCTCAAACATTTTCGAAAAAAAGCTATTTTGAAAATTTTGAAAAAAGTTAAGAGTAGTTTAGCATGCCATGTACCATCAAGCAAAACACTGTGGCGCGCTGGTCGAGTGGTTAAGGTTCTCCACTTCAGTTATGAAGATGGCGAGTTTGAGTCACGCTGCTACCAGCTTTTTACCCCCCCCCCCCCCTTTGCCCCTTTTTTCACCTATTAAAAATTTATTTTCTTCTATTACTGTCAAAATAGATTTTAAAATTTTCTTTCCCAATAATTCGGCCTCTTCCTTAATCTCTACGGAGTCACCAGGAACAGCAAGTGATTTATATAAAGAAGGTGCTCGACGTAAGCCATGGCCCTTTTCAACTGTTTATTTATTGCTTGCTCTCCCGGGAACGCGTTTGCACTTTGCGCAGCTTCACATTCAAAAACACTTTCATTCGAACATAATTCAACATGTGAGATCTCCATGCCGATTGTACTTATGATGAGCACGTCTGGTTACATTGCACACAACCATTACACGACACAAACTCGGTCAGACAGTGACTAACTACCGCTGTTATTCACAACATGAGGAAAAAGGAGATCAGTAAATGTCAGAAAAAGAAGTTGAAACGAGCGTGACTTGAACTCGCCATCATCATAACTGAAGTGAAGAACCTTAACCACTCGACCACCGCGCCAGTCTCTCGCTTGATGGTACCTCATATGCTAAAGCTCACATAACTTTACCTGACATTTTCTTTTTTTTTTTTTTTTTTTTTTGGAAATTTTTGAGAGTTGCGCGCTACTACTTTGCCAGTGTGTTTTCGTGATGTAGTACTACCAACCTAGAAAGTTTGAACAAAATCGGTGATGCGGACATCGGGACCTCCCCTCGTAAGATAATGGACAGGATACTGGAAAGTATAGTAAGGTTGAAGGTTGAAAATCACATACAGGAAAATCAGTTTGGTTTCAGAAGTGAAAGGTCAACAACAGAGCCCATTTTCATTATGAGACAACTAATGGAAATGCAATGGGAATATGGGAATGATATGGTGGTGACATTCAATAACAATGAAAAGGCATATGACAGTGTCCCCAGGACTCAAGTTTGGGACAGTCTGGTGCAAAAAGGAATTGGACAGAGATTATTAAAAATGATCATGGCAATGTACAAGGAATGTTGTAGTTGCATGCAAATACAAGTTGGCAGGACAAGTTGGTTCAAAATAACTAGTGGGCTGAGACAGGGAAGTGTTCTATCGCCAATCCTGTTTACAATAGTAATGGATGACATCATGAGAACAGCAAAAGCAACATATGGAGGAAGAGAAATGATCATGTTATTTGCAGATGATATTGTGATTTGAGAAGAGGACATGAAGGTTCAAGAACAGTTGGATGTGATGAATGGGAAGATCGAAGAATGTGGTTTGAAAATAAGTGTAGAAAAGAGTAAAACTCTTGTTATGACTAGAGGAGAGAAAGCAGGGAAAGGTCAAATTAGACTTGCAGACAAGCCCCTGGAAGTAGTGGAGACTTTCAAATACCTGGGGAGTGAATTAATGGAAAATGCTCGACTGGATGCTGAGATTAGAAAGAGGATTCAAGCTGGAAGCTGTTTCTATCATAGTGTAAGAAATATGTTATGGGCCAAAGATGTGCCAATGGAAGTAAAGGAAACTGTGTATAAGATGTATTACGTACCCATAACAACTTACGGAGCAGAAACTTGGACAATGACAAAGAAGGATGAGAGTCGAATACAGGCAGCCAAAATGAAGTTCTTGAGGAGTATGATACAGAAGAGTAAAAGAGACAAAATAAGGAATGAGAAAATCTGGGAAGAAATTGGAGTGGAAAAAATGAATGATAGAATAGGGAAGAGCTGACTAAGATGGTTTGGGCACATAAAGCAAATGAGTGATGAAAGATGCCAAAAAAGGTGATGGAGATGGAAATGCAAATTCAAGGAAGGAGAGACCGTGGACGACCACGATTGAGATGGAAGGACACAATCCAACACAGTATTATAGAAAGGAACCTGTACTGGGACACAGTGTTGGAGGAGGAGTGGTGGAAAGACCGAAGAAAGTGGAGAGGACCTATATTTGCCCCTACCCGCCTACAGCTGGATAAAGGGAAATGATGATGATGAATTTAATTTCAGTAATTTGCAAGTCCTCCTCTACCTGGACATTATTCTTATAATCAACAAGTCTTAACATATACACGCCCCTTATTCACTAATGATCCCTGGAATGACTTCTTAGAACCCGTTTTCGCCTTAAAATACCTACATATACCGTTCCATTTTTCATGAAAATTTATTTGATCCCCAATAATATATTTGCCAACATGTTATTCACAGCCAGTTCAAATATCTGGGTTCATGCATAACCTCTAACTGCACTACCAATGATGGATCTGTAGATGGTGCTGCGTACTTTACGACAAGAAAGTTCCACTGCATCTAAAACGCAAAGTCTACCACACACTGACTAGACCCAGGGGGTGCCAGAATCGCTTTCCCGCGCTTACTGCTTTCATGGCATGTGACGTCACTGTGAGGACACTTGTACAGTGTGTTCCAAGTGGTAACGTTAGTAAGCGGTCTCCTGTCAGCTATTTAAGTGTTTAATGCGTGTTTACTAAGTAAATTAGTACAATGTGTGAGTGAAGTATAGAATACTTGCTGTTATTTAGTGCAATGCGAAGGTAAAATGAGTAAAAGCAGGAATAACTGCACTGTTGCAGAGTGTAAAAATGTGGCCTATAAAACTGAGAACAATTTATCACGGCTTCCCAAAATATTATAATTTACGGGCTAAATGGATGTTACGGTTGAAGAGAGCTGATAAAATCAACCCTAACACTGCCAAAATTTATTCTGCACATTTCCTCCCTGATGATTATGAACGGAACTTAAAAACGAACTGCAGGGCTTGCCATTACAAAGGAAATTGAAGGCAAATGACATATCTCCCCCACCAAAATATTCCTAATTGGCATGGAAATAACATTTATGCTACAAGTTCAAGAAATGATGACGATCAGGTAACATTTGTCCCAATATTGGTATTAAAATAATTATTGTATTGATATTTTGAAGGGGAAAAATCAGAAATTATTATAAATAGGCTATTCCTGTTACTATATTCCCTTCTTTCTTAAACTGCAAAGATGACTATTATTTCCTACTGACAAAGAAATTATTAAATTAGGTTCTAAAAATAAATTATTTTTATTTATAGGCGATATCCGACCAAGATCGTAGATGTCAGAACAGAACCATCCTATAAAGAGCCTTGTCCAGAATAGCAGATCTATCTCCCAAGAAACTAAAATTTCACCAGTCAACAAGTATGAACCCGATTCTTGAGGCAGATGACAACACAAAAGAAGAAATCAATCAGCTGAAAACAGAAATACACAGACTGAAAACGGAAAATTTGTCATTAAGGATAGATAATATGGCTCTTAAAAAGTCCAAAGTTCCCAGATATGCTGCACCTTTTAAAAAACGTCCACACAATCCTAAAGAAGAAGTATGCAGTGAAGTGGGGCTTCCAGGACATTGCAAACGCCCTTACCTTAAGAACTCTCTCTCCTAAGGCATATACTTATTTACGAAAACAGGGATATCCTGTACCTTGTCGTGGGCCAAGCATTTTAAGTGCAAACCTGGAATTCTGAAAGAGGTTCTTGATCTCATTAAGGCTAAGGCAGATACGTCCAGCTTTATGGCTAAATGGTTAGCGTGCTGGCCTTTGGTCACAGGGATCCCGGGTTTGATTCCCTGTAGGGTCGGGAATTTTAACCATAATTGGTTCGCTGGCACGGGGGCTGGGTGTATGTGTCGTCTTCATCATCATCATCATCATCATCATCATCACCACCACCACGATGTGCAGGTCGCCTACGGGAGTCAAATCAGAAGACCTGCATCTGGCGAGCCGAACTTGTCCTCGGACATTACCGGCACTAAAAGCCGTACACCATTTCATTATTTTTTAAAGGCAGAAACATTTAAGCGCTTAGAGAAGGTAGCAGTTATCAACTTTGATGAAATGAACATAGATGGTCGTGTGTGTTACGATTCATCTGATGACTTAATTTTAGGTCCATATAAAAATGTACTGGTTGTAATGATTTGTGGCTTGCTTTCGTCATCGAAGCAGCCTATATATTATGAATTCGATGTGACCATGACCAGCTCATTATTGCAGGATATTGTTAGAGAAGTTGAAGATGCTGGAATTCATATTATTGCTGTAACTTGTGACAAGGGCGGTAAAAACTCAAAGATGTGGAAGGAGCAAGGTATTTCTTCTGATAAAACTTATTTTTTAAACCTGGTTGATCAAAGCAGAAAAATATGGGTCTTCTGTGACGTTCCTCACCTGCTCAAACTCCTTAGGAACAATTTTTTAGATAACTGAGTCAATTTCCCTAGAAACAAGGTGATGAGCAAGAAGGACATCGAAGATCTCCTAGAAAGCCAAAAAGGCGAACTAACTATAACCTATCACATTTCAGAGGCACACCTCAGTGTAACAGGATGCGCTTCAAAAGAATGTTCGAATTGCTGCCCAGCTGTTTTCCCGCTGCACTGCTCAAGCTCTCTGATACAGTTCAAATAAAGATGAGGAAGGGCAATTTATAGAGCTTGTGAATGATACATTTGATGTATTAAACTCCAGATATCCTAAGGATGATGAGACACCTCTTCGAAGTGGGTACGGATTGAAACTTCAAAGTCAAGAACATACAGTGAAAACATTTCTGGAAGTGTGCTCTACCATCTGCTTTGAAAAACAAAACCAGTGTCTCCTTCTGTTTCAAAAAGGCTTCATTATAACCATCAATTCACTGTTTGGACTCTACAGTGACATAAAAGCTATCGGAGCTATGTACATTTTAACATCGAGGCTGAATTAAGACCGTTTAGAAAATTTATTTTCCAGAATTCAAGGACTTGCTGTATTCTACAATAATCCGACACCGTTCAAAGTAAAAAAATAGAATGTGGTTGTTAATACTGACAGGAAATGCAGGACATATTACCTTGTCATCTTCTGCATCTGTTGCAGATGACAGAAGTGAGCCTGCTACATATTTGCAACCACCTGAAAGTGATGAGTATTTTAACAAGTTAATTACCAGAGAACTATGCATCAATGTTGTAGAAAAACAATGACGATTATGTAAATCCAGAAAACTTAAACCATTCAAATCCAGAAATCGGTTTGTTGTTAAAAGAAGAAACAGACACCGCTTCCAATCACAATGACGACAATGATGTAACACCTGAGGCGTTGAAATATCTTGCAGGTTACATAACTTAAATGTAAACACATTGATAGTTCTCTGGGTTCATTTCCTGTTCACTGTATCCCTAATACAGTGGACTCCAATAGACGTGACTGCATTTCCATAATTTCCATAATTTCTCCTACCTCTGAGTGGATGTGTAAAATAAAGCAGCTTGAAGTAGTGTTTTGCAGTTTCCATGGATCACAAAATGCTAAGTGTGAAGGAGTGATAAAATATTTAGTGTCTATTTTAAGTTCCAAGTTCCCTGAAATCCACAACAAAATAATTTCGCTGTATGTGAGAACAAGAATATTCATTACGATTAGACACTTGAACCAGAAAGGATATATGGACAATTTACAAAAGAATGCTGTGAAAAAGAATCTTCTCTGGGTAGAATCATCATCATTTAAGATGAGTTAATATCTAATCCTCAACAGAATTTAAGTCTAAATGTATAACAAAATATTCTTAAATTATTTCCATTTCCTGTAACCTACTCTACATGTAATACAGTATAACGCTCGTATTTTTCTTCCTTTTTAAACTGTGATAATTAACTATAATAAGTTGGATAGCAATTGACATTCAAGTTAACAAGTCTTAAATTCAGTGTTTACCTCATTTATTATTTTTCTCAATTTCTCAATCGCCGCTGTGAATGATGTGTATCATTACAGTTCAAGAATTGATGCGCTATGTTACCGTTATTCAACATGAAGAATTTCATTATATGGTCCGTATTGAATCAAGATTCACAAAGTGCAGTAATGAAATGAAATGAATAGTATTATAGGTGGATCCTTATTTCATTTCATTACTTTGTGTCTGTTTCTGTATTAATTTTAAATGTTATGTCCTCTAAAGATACCTGATTTCTGTATTTCACAACTAAGTGGAGCGTTATTAAAATAGCGAACAATATTAACACAAAACACTCAGCTAACAGTAAACTGTAATGCATAAGGCATTGAATCTGGCGGTTGCACTATCCTCAGGGTGACGTCATCCGCAGCAGCCAATGGCGGTGTAGCTCCCCAGAATGGCCTACCTGTTAGTATTCTAGCTACATTGGACTAGACCAATGAGGCTCTTTATGGAATCCAAGGCTGGCCTACAACATCAAAACAGGCATTTCATGCATTGGAAATGAAGATGCTCCGATGGTCCATTGGTTTGAACAGATTAGATCATACAAGGAATGATGATGTGTAGATGATAAAGTTGACCCAGTCACACAGAAGATGTGGGCATCACGCCTACAATGGTCATAGCACTGACACCTCAGTTACAAAGACACACCTTAGTCATCTGCCAAGAGGACAACCATAAACATGTTGAATGGACAGAGTAACAGACGACATGTGCATTGCAAAACTCAACCCTTGGAGAAAAAGATGCAAGAATGCAGTGAAATTGAGTTCTTCAAAGTTTTACAACTCTATACGTATCTCATTCAATTGCCAAAATGCCACTAGTTTTAACCTGAAATAAGTTGATCAATGTACCAATTACCTTGCAGACACTCATGAACATTACGAACTTTGAACCCAATTGTACCAGCATATCGTCGTTGCCGGGATAAAACCTCCTATGTGATAATTTCGGAGATATACTGACCCGCAGCACATACATTATAAAGAGCGAGAATGCCTTGACAATATTCACAGAATATTGCACCTTAGATGACAGAACCTTACCGGCCAAAGTTCTAAGCTAAAATATTTCACATAGGAGGTTTTTTTCCAAGAGCGAAGATATGCTGAGGCCCAACAGTGGATCATCAGCTCCCGTTATCAATCAATCCATCCTGTAAACCAGGAACAACCAGTTTGGATTCATGACCTTGAAATTATGACATGAAGTGAATGTCACGAAGCACACACACAGGTCATCTGTATTTCATTGTGTATTCTAACGCCAACAACAAAACACTGTATCAGCGTCGAAACATACCGGTTAATTTGCATCATAGCACAGTCAACCGGCACTATAGTTTCATGATAACATGTGTGAAGGATCCAGGCAATATGAAGAATGTTACTGACAGAAGAACATACAACAAAATTCAGACGACCTGTCCATGTGCTTTCATGACAGTCACTTCACATCACAATTTCAAGGTTTACAATTGGCTTTACTACGCACCGACACAGATAGGTCTTATGGTGACAATGGGATAGGAAAGGCCTAGGAGTGGGAAGGAAAAGCGGCTGAGCCTTACTTAAGGTACAGCCTTATGTGAAAATGGGAAACCACAGAAAACCATCTTCAGGGCTGCTGACAGTATTTCAAATCCACTCTCTCCCGAAAGCAAGCTCATAGCTGCGTGCCCCTAACCGCATGGCCAACTTGCTCGGTAATTTGAAGGTGCATGTCACTTTATGTCATAGCTTCAAGGTTGTGAATTCAAGCTTGTCATACCAGCACTAAACCTTTGGTAAAGGAGATAAGAAGCAAAGCAGCACCCAAATTCCTCCATATGAGACTTGTAGAGTCCTTTGGGTTTGATGGTGTTGATTACTGTTACTATTTTAATAGGAAATATAACTAGGCAACCATCCTCTCTTAACACTAATCAGACGGAAAAAGAAAAGAAAAAGAAGTGTGCCAATCCTTCAAAGAATGAAAATTAGCGGCAAAAGACAGGGAAGGGCCAAAAATGGTGTGAAAATGAAAAACTCCTGCGGCCTCACAAACATAACAAGAATTGAACTAGGAAGGTCAGATAAGTAAGTAATTGAAAGCAATGCCAGAGCCCTGTCGTCATCAATCTACACTCCCAACTTGGGGGTGATGCCTTTTACTTGCCTGTTATGACAATCAGATGATATTGGGGATGTATTCTACCTTCCCCCCACCCTCCCCAAACAAAAGGTGTCGTCTAGGTTAACACTGAAAGACTAAGCTATCCACACTCCATCCCAAAGTACTAACACTCAGGTGAATAAAACCATAAATCAAAATATGACTGACTTTTACATAATAGCGCATGGAGGGATTGGTGTATTCTTCACATACCATAACGTAGTTAGAATGCCATACATTAATTCATTGTATAGATCAAAGGGTCTGCCAAGATTAACTAAATAAAATTAACTAAATGAAATTTAAATAGGGATTCCCTCATTGCACATGATATGTATAGCTAAAACTATACCCATACCCATACCTTACCCATTAACCACACAATGAGCACTTCAATTGTTTCTAGTGCAGTTGAGTTTAGAAGTTAGCATCCTTTGATATTTATAATACACGAGTGATGAACGAGGTACTGGTTTTTTTTTTTTAAAGCTGGTTCCGCAGCACCACTCAGAGCGATATATCTCTCGACAAATGAGTCACCCGGCTGTCGCCTTCCGTGCGTGTTCCCCTGACACAAGGACAAGCCATAAAAAAGACCCTGTATTTGTTTACAATAAACACATATGAAGACTGAACCATGGAATTGAGAATTAAACTTGTAAACAAATACAATAATGATGAACAGATATTGTTATAATGTTAGATTGCAGTGGTCTAAAATTTCATTTATTATTTTGACAATTTCTGGTGATAGATTGTGCAACAGGCACGACACTTGTTGGTAATGAGATTTTCAGGTTAATTAAATTCTTCACAATGGTTTGACATGGAGTTTCCAAGTTAGTATACTGGAAGAGCAAATGATTAACATCTCCCACCATGACATGACAAGAACTGCTAAATGGAAACAAAATTTGTAACCAGGAGTTAGACCATGATTAAAACTTAAACATATGATGTTGATGACATGTTGACGTGTGTATTTGCCTTTAAAATACCAATGTTGTTTACAGTTGCGGTTGAATGTTATAATAAAAACAATCTTTTGTTTTTGCGGATTTTTCCCATAGTTGAAGTATAATATATTATATTTTATTAGTGTCTGATAGTCTGTAAATGGGATTGATATATATATTAAAGTTTATGCCATTTTCAACAGTAGTCTCCCTTGCCAGATGATCAGCTTGCATACTGCCAGCAATATTTGAATGACCTGGTATCCATACAAAAGTGATGTATAGACCACATTGCTCTAAATCATATAGTAGCTTTTTGACGCTGAAAATATACCAATTTTTTGAAATGTTATTGCATTGGAGTGCTGTAAGGGCATTAAGAGAACCAGTAAAAATTGTAGCTTTGTTTGGTTTT
Organism: Anabrus simplex; assembly: GCF_040414725.1. Lineage (NCBI taxonomy): Eukaryota > Metazoa > Arthropoda > Insecta > Orthoptera > Tettigoniidae > Anabrus > Anabrus simplex. Next base: position 383,481,943 of record NC_090267.1, on the reverse strand, counting down.
ATGTGTTTTAGATATATTGGAGCCTAGTCTTATGGCAAAAACGTTTGCAGTGAATATAGACAGGATGTGTGGTAGTGAAAATTTGCGTGAAAGGTGTTGTTCTGGTATTTAGTAAGCAGCACCAATCCCTTGAAGTTTTTCGAACCACCTGAATAAATAGCTAATTCATGACCTGGTGGTGAGAGACGGATTTGTTTGGAGTAGAAAATGGTCTTAAATTTTTTTATTATTATTGCCTACGTTTTGGAAAGAACTATAAAAGGTGACTAAGAAAATCGTTATTTTTCTACAATACCTGTTTCCAATCTCCCGCCATTTCAATACCGTCTCTTCAGTTATTCTTCTTCTCCCTCTTCTACATTCAGGACTTGACTCCAATCCCGACTGACAAAAATCTTGCTTGCTTGCTGATGCTTATGGGCTGTGTCTACGACATTTCACCCAGTCAATACTCGCTTACTCATGTAAACACACTACTATAAATGAAAAACTTCAGATCAATAATTGATGCTTGAGCTTGCAAGTAGAAAACACAAAACACTATTCTTCACTATATCACATAATAACCCTATTTTGCTAGAGCACACTGTTCTCATACGGGAAACTTCCAATCTTGCAATCACACTTCTTCTAAAGTTTCACACACTCTGATAATCCGAAATAGCACCCTCACGGAATACACTAATGATATGAGGAATCACTCAGATGGAACCATCAAAAGCATGAGAAAATCTCACCATATATTGCGGACAGAATTATAACACGATATTGGCTTCATCTAGAAACAAATTTAGCACTCTAATAATCTCGACTGTAGGATTACAGAGCAAACAAGAAACACTGGTTGGAAAGACCTGCTTGAGTCGCTTGAGGTTAGTCATAAGTTTTTTACGGGGGTTGGCATATAAAGAACATTCAAATAAAATGTGGTTGGAGTCGACATTACTAATATTGGTACCACACAAACAGTTTGTATCCTGCGTTAAATGGAAACGTGATCTATATTGTGGTGTAAGGGCATGATTAAACCGTAACCGAATTATGTTAATAATATGTCGTCTAGAATATGATCCTCGTATAAATCAAGGTTTAACCAAGAGGGTTGGTTGTAAATGATAATAGAAGTTACCTTTGACTTGTGCAGTCTCTCTCCAGAAATTCTGCCAGTCTTGACGCCCATCCTGTCGGATAACAACGACATAATCAGAAGCAGGAACAATATTGTTAGTATGCGGAACAGGAAGACGAGAAGCTTGTTTGGCAAGACAATCTACTTTTTCATTGCCCTCGATACCCACATGACCAGGTACCCATACTAAAGTTATGTAAATACCGACGTTGTCAAGCATATAAAGGAGGCTCTTGACATTGTATACATACCAATTATAGGATAACTTATACGAAACCAAAGCTTGTAATGCACTCAGCGAATCCGTATAGATTGTAACTCGCGTATATCCCTGTCTCTGAACAAAAAGTAAAGCTTGCTGTATAGCGAATAACTCCGCCATAAAAATCGAACAGGCACTAGGCAAACCATATTGTTCTTTAACATTTAGAGAAGGTATATAATAAGCGGAACCAGCCCGCCTGGTGGCCATGATCGTTAAGGCGCTGAAGTCTAAAACGGTCTAACACCGAGGTTAGCCGGTTCGAGTCCCGTTGGTCGAAAAAATTTTCACCATCAGAATGTTGGCCGGCAGGGTAGGGGAGGTGGTGGTATACAATTTCGAATCACTAGATTGCGTGCCAAAAGCCTGGATTAAATTCCAAACCTCTCCGCAGTGCTCATATGGAGTGAGGGCATATGACGCTGTTGATGGTGATTCGTCCGTCGGATGGGGACGTTAAGCCTTGAGCAGACCCCTTGATGCTATTCGACAGGAGTAGGCTATGTGCCGGCACCGGGTTTCACCCTCTCCCTACTATCATATATCACGTCATTCATTTCATCTCTCATTAACTCCTCTGATGAGGTTGACGTCAGGAAGGGCATCCGGTCATAAAAAACCGCCACGACAAATTCATCTCACCTCATACCCGACCCCGTAGGGAAACGGGACAAGGGCTGGACAAACAAACATATAATAAGCGGAACCAACTCCATTAATGTTCTTTGCCCCATCTGTAAAAATGTTTATGCTTCGTGGAATATGAGAAAATTTCACTCTTTTCACAGGATATATCTCGGTCCCCTGCAGACAAGTAACGTTAGTAGAGCCATTACGTATAGGCCATATTATTTGAGGCTTAAAATAAGAAAACTGATAGGGTAAGGTATAGGGTATTAAATTAACACTGTGTATTAAGGTACACTGTTTCGACTTCAATGTAGTAAAAGCATGAAACAGTACGGGCAATCTGCGTAAACCATGGCGCCGTACGGAATAATACTCCGAAAGTAACTGTAACTTCGGAATTAAAGGATGACTTGTTAAAGAAAACTTTTTAAGTAAATATTTCGTCGCAAGTATTTTCCTACGTACTTGTAAGGGAGCTTCGCAGGATTCAACTAAAAGTGCATTGATAGGTGTGGAATTTAAAGCTCCAATACAGGAGCGTATTGATTTATATTGACAAGTGTGAAGAATATTCAAGTTAGTATACGATGCTACGTCAAAAATATGCGATCCGTAGTCTAATATCGATCGAATAGTGGTTTTGTACAAAGATAGCACCACAACGGGATCTGCCCCCCATTGCCTACGGGTTACAGCTTGTATTACCTGAATATACCGTTCACTCTTCGAACGCAAATATAAAAAATGGTGTTTCCATGTAAGTTTTTGATCGATAAATAACCCAAGATATTTATGGTGACTAACCACTGGTATTTCATACTGATCAAAAGCAAGTGACGATCGGTCATAGGTTCGGTGATGTGTAAATATAATTGCTCGACATTTCGCTATGGAAAGATTTAACCCATGGGCCTCTAACCATGTTCTAGCTTCATGAAGCGTGAAACTAATATGTTGTCTACAGAGCTGTAAATCTTCATGTGTATAATAAAGCAAAAAATCGTCAGCATACGCCTGTAGTCGAGCATGACGTAAAATGACCGTTTCAAAATCTTTCATGAAAAGAGCGAAAAGAATACCACTCAGAATATCGCCCTGTGGCAACCCATTACTTACCTGCCGGGGCTGGATTGTATAAGGTATCGATTTAAATCTGAGTGTTCGATAAGTCAGAAGTTTTCTGAGAATGCTAATAAATCCCTCAGGAATCTTAAGAGCTGCAAGTTTTTCCCATAATATGTTCAAAGGTACGGAATCATAAGCCCGTTGAATATTAAGAAAAACCGCTATGGTACTATGTTTTCTATGACGAGCTAATAGTAAATCGATAACAAAACTATTAAATGCCTCAGATGTACTGCGTCCCTTAAAAAAGGCATATTGATATCGAGGCGTCAAGTTATAGTATTCTAATACCCATAGGATTCTTCGAAGTAAGATCTTTAAAAAGACTTTACGGAGGCACGAACCGAGGACTATACCGCGATAATTACTGACCTCAGTGGGTAACTGCTTATTTTTAAGAATGGGAATCAGAAAAAATTAATTCCAACTAACAGGTGTACTATGATTGCGAAAAATATCATTATACCTGTTTAATAATGCCTTCTTTGCGCTAATAGGTAATAATTGGAGCATTTGATATGATACATTATCTGGACCTGGGGAGGAATTTGAGCACGATTGGAGTACTGCCTCTAATTCCTGATAATCGCAGGGTTGTAGCAATACGGAAAAACGTGCGTCTAGTGGGTCTTGGGAATGAACATACTGTGGCACATCAAAATCTGGCGTCTCTCTAACAAGAAAATCTGATAATACCTGACCTGGGATGGTCTTGGCAGGGGAGTGCTGCGTAACTCGTGTGATTGCCCTGATGGCATTCCACAAGTCTGCAATTGGAACCTGACGCGTGAAGGACGATATAAACTCCCTCCAAGCGACACGACGTTTTTGATGGAAAATTCGGCGGGTGTGTGCTATGTGTCGTTTGAGCCGGAAGTAATTTTCAGGTGTTGCGTGCTGCCTATATTGTCGAAAAAGTACTTTGCGGGTTTGAATCAGCAAATGACATTCCTCGTCCCACCACTTAACATGCACAGGTTTCCTAGAAGATAAAGGGGGTGAAGCGATGATAGGGTGGTGAAGATTAATATAATCTGTTAAAATCTGCAGTAAAGTTTGATATGAAAAATTATTGTCCGGTATTTTTTGTAACGCATCCTCAATGTAAGCGGTATATATTTGCGGTTTAAATCTCCTCAAAGATCGAATCATGTTATTTTTAAATGTGTGGTGCGGTGGAGAAAAGGGTCTGCCTACACCATAAGAAATAACAATAGGGAAATGATCACTGGAATAAGTATCACTCAAAGTATGCCATGTAGTGGTAGACACCATATTTCGCTTACACAATGTTAAATCTACTGCGCTAGGAGGGACAGAAGGCGCAGCCAAACGCGTAGGAGAGCCATCATTCAAAATAGCAAAAGCATGGTTATTTACTTCATTAAGGAACTGTGTACCTTGAAGTGTATCCAAATTCCCTCCCCACAGTGTGTGATGAAGATTAAAGTCCCCAAAGAGAAAAACATATGGTTCGGTAGTAAATTGTTGAAAGAATTGGCTCCATTGTCTCTCAGTAATGGAAAAGTCAGGACACTAGATATTCACAAGTAAAAGATGCACATAATATCGTCCCTGCTCTGGCAAACTAGCGAAACTGACAAACTAAGGAATCTGTAGTTCTGAATTTCTGGTCTAGATTTTGTTATTTATATATTGTCTACCCTCTGACAAAGTCTCACGTCTGCAGCTCATTCTGTATGCCTAACATATAAAACCAATAATTAAATATAAAAATTGATTTGACATGAGTAATCACAACTTCTTTCAGCTCTCCTAACCTTTTGACAATTTTCAGATTCGTTAGTTTGCCAGAGCAAGGACGATATAATCCTATAACATATGTATGGGGTATGGCCTGAATATTCGAATGGATGCGATATGTCACGGACGAGTGGACCAAAAAGGCAACCCCACCGTAACCGGGTCCATCATTACGTAAAACTTTGTAATTAGGATACTTAATGCTAGTCTCAAGATTAAACCAAGTTTCTTGTATAGCTAAAAAGTGAGGTACTGTTTCCTGAATTAATTTAAATAGCTCATGACGCTTGTTCATGAGACTTCTAGCGTTCCATTGAGTGATTCTGATCATAGAATTGAATAAAACTGCAAACCCTGTCCCTTAACTGGAATACATTATGAGCTAACGCGGGGTGATCACCCAATAATTGTACCAATTGCTGAATAGAATGATAAAGACCACTTTGAAGATATTCTCTTTGCCTATGAAATGACGAAAGCGGCTGCGCCATTGAGGCGCTACTCGTGGCAACAGGTTCGTCCAAAGGTGCCTCCATCCGCCGGCTTGCGCCATTGGAAACAGGTGTAACTCTTGAAACTGCCATCTCCATGCGGGGAATCTCTCGAACCAAATTTTGATAACCTTCCTTATCATATCCTGGGGCTGGTACTGGTCTCGGTGATTTTAAAATTACTTGTGTGAATTTTCTCTTACGGGGATTCGACTGTGTAGGAGTCTGCTCCTCCCCAGTTAAAGGGGGAAAATGTTGGGAATTGTCTACTACATTATATTCACTAGGTTGGACTTTTTGTACAGCGTCCTTGAACGATAAGTTCTGATGGCTCATGATCTTTTTAATGTGGACTTGCTGTTGGTGAGTTGGACAGTCAACAACGCCAGTTGAATGGGTGCCGCGACAATGCACGCATTGCAGGAAAGTTACCGTACAGTTCGCCGTAGTATGGTGCAATGCACATTTCCCACACCTGGGACTTGTCGCTCTGCAATGCTTATCAACGTGACCGTACCGTTGGCATTTTTTACAGATGATGGGAGCAAAAACATATGGCTCCACCTCTAAATGCACCTGATATAATGACACATACTGTGGAAGTTTCTGCGCACGAAAAACCACTTTTATAGATCCAGTAGGGACATACTGTGTGCCTTCTTCGTTAATAATTCTACGGTTCAAACGCTTTACAGATTTTATATTAGCAGGAGACTTTAAGTGCTTTAATATAGCATCCTCTTTCAAGGTCTTCTCTACTCCCCTGATAACTCCTACCCGCAATACATTAGAGCTAGGTATGTATGCCCGTAACTTAAGCTCAACTAATAATGGGTGTTTCAAAAATGAATTTGCCTGTACGGCATATACAAATTCTATTTGTACCCTATTTCGTCCCTTGCGGGCCACTGATTTTATGCCGAGATTATTTTTCTCATAGAAATTCTACCCAGGGTCATAGGATGCATGTTACCGACATTGCCTGTTGCAGTGGACTCCACAAAAATAATGAAAGGTCCATAATGAGTACTAGGATAAAGTTCCTGCGACTCAGTCTTCGAAATCGAAGCATCAGCCTCTTTATTCACCACCGCATTGGGTGTATTCGATGTACTCACTGTACCACTATTCTCACTTAGACTATCATCCTCATCCTGGTCCATTTGTACTGTTTCTTCCCGAGCAACTGTGAGGGTTGAAGGATCAGGAGACTCCTCACCACCACTTTGCTCCCCCATAACGTACGAATTACACTCGTAGAATCACTACGCAATACCGTCCACGCTACCTCTTCACAGCGACTGTCAACTCAACTGCACACGAGCACTGCTAAGAGGGAACTGACAAAAATCTTTCTGTTCTGTTCGTGAAGTTGATATGGGCTCGTTATTTCACCCAGACACAATACTGTATTATATTTGTTCTAGTTCTACACGCGCACACAATTCCAATAATGTAGTACACCAATGCAGTTTACAATAATGTTTTCTGAGTACGAAGTACTTGAAGATTGAGGGAAGTAGACCATGCAGCGGACTCACAAAATGGGTTCAAAGCACTTGAAGTAGTTCAGGAAAAGACGTAGCACCTAGACAACTGAGAGTGAGGAAAAACGTATACAAGACTAGGAGATATAGGAAAAGCACAGGGACACAAGGTATACTAATCTGCACGCTAGAGTGGCCGTCTCAGCGACTTCTACAAAATATACACACCGGGCCAACATATAAGGGATAAGCAGGAAAGGGCAGTGGAACGACGGCGGGGTGGATATATGTGAGAGTGTAGGACTTTGGACAGATGGAAAGAAATATCTGAGCAACGTATATGGGGGATGTAGAGAGCGCAATGTGTCAGTGAAATCGTAAACAAAAGATGAAGAGGGGCGACAGTGTGTTGATATGAACATCAATGAAAATGTACACGCGATCGGTCGAGGGGGAGATGAGAATAAACGGTAGCTATGTGTCTTGGTTGAAGAGGAGGCGTTAGGGATGGCGGGAGGCAAATGAGAATATGATGAAATATGTAATTAGTGTCAATGTATTGTGGGAAAGTGGGGTTAGAGTTGTAAAGTAGAGTGATCTAAGAACTGATTTAAGATACGTATGATTGTGGGAGAGGGCTTGTATACGAGACATGCAATTGACGAGGGGAGTGGATAATTGTACTGTATTAAGCTGGAGTACAGGCATCGGCGAGGAGAGTTGTACAATGGGCATTGAAAAAAGAGATGATTGATATCAGCATCTACAGATCCACAATGACATAGGGGATGCGGTTGTAAGCGAAATCGAAATTTATATAGAGGTGTGAGGGAATGATTAAAGCGAAGACGTATGATATTGATGATATGACGACGAGTGTAGGTGGCGTGTTGATACCAGAAAGTAGTAGGTGATATGGGTTGGAAACTATGATAGAATTTGCCCTTCTGACATGCAGATGTTGTCCATGTGTTTTGCCATATTTGTCGTTGTTGTGATTTGAGGAGAGATATGAAATCTGTGGCTGGAACAGAAAATGTAGCTGGGGTTGTAGATAAGAGGGAAGCCTCTTTCGCTAAGCGATCGGCTCGTTCATTGCCTGGTATGTTCTTATGTGCAGGTATCCATATGAGGGTTATTTGGACACCTAATTGGTGTAAATTGAAGAGGATGTGTTTGACATTATAAACATACCAGTTCAGCGTAAACTTGTTAGATTTTAGTGTCTGGAGCACGGAGAGAGAGTCAGTGAATATATTAGCAGATTGTATGGATGAATGTTTGATGTACAGTAATGTTTGTCGTGTGGCAAGGAGTTCAGCAGAAAAAATAGAAAAGTGGGACGATAAATGAAACAATTCAGCATACTGAGTCTGTTCGTAATAAAAAGCAGCGCCGACACCACAAGAATTTTTGGATCCATCAGTATAAAAATTGGGACAGGCCTTAGTGGATGAAATGCGAAATTTTTTAGAATGTAGAGGAAAAAATGAAAGCCTGTAAGGGAGCATAGCAAAAGAAGATTCTTTAGAATGAATAATAGTAGGAGTATATTGAATCACGTCGTATGCCACAGAATAGTATGGTAGCACATGACTACGAATAATAGTAGATTTAAAAGGGGAGGCAGACTCAAATGCCCAAATTAAGACAGGGGCTCGGTAAGGACGTGTAATAGGTGTTGAGAATGATTGAGCGAGTAATTGTATTTTGGGTAGAAGGTTATTGGAGAGCACTATAAGTCGTTTGAGGAGATACTTAGATGCTAGAAATCTGCGTCGAAGGAGAAGAGGAGGGTCACCAGTTTCAACTAATAAGGCATTAGTAGGTGTGGTAGACAACGCAACAAAAATCTTTCATGTCGTTGCAACTGACCACGAGAAAGGCTTCTCTACGAACAGGGTTGCCACCGGGCAAAAAATGTACGTATTAAATTTTCCCGTGAAAAGGTACTAGATTATGGAGAAAAGGCTAAAGGGCCCCATACACGCGCAGACTTAGTCGGAGGTAAGTCTGCACAAATCAGTCTCATCAGACATGTCTCTGTGTGTATGGCCGATAAGTCTGCCGACAAAAAGTCTGCAGGCAAGTCTCTAGGGCCCCATACACGCGCAGACTTCTGGAATACTTACCTGCACAGACTTGCCTCCGGGAGGTAAGTCGGAAGTATGCAGTTGCACACACACGCACAGGCTAAATGATTATTTACCGAGGAAGTTGAATACGACGCGCTCAGCTGTTTTCTGTTTAAGATTTTGCGCTTCGGATAGTTGAAAAATATATACGGATTGAAATTAATTCGATAGTCGGTATAGAATATGAGTTGTTGTTTGGACATAATTTAGCGCTCTGCACGAAAAATACGCGCAAAAAATATTTCAATTTTCATATTTGTAGGGTACCACGTTTACATTTATTGCCGCAACTCTGAGATAGCGCTATCGTCGCAAAGTCTCCGGCTGAATTCAAGCAGCCCCAGAATGTCAGAGACTTGCCTGCAGACTGCGGAGCCCATTCCATACGCTACGGAATAGTAATTTGTTTCTCAATCTGGTCTTATTAACAGAAAGAGCAGGAAAAGAAACTTCTCTTTCATCAGGAGAATGTGGTAAACAGAGCAATGCCTTCAATTTTTTCACATTTGAAAATATGTAGTCGCCTACAGAATTTTTTAGTTCGATTATAGCGTTCCAAATTTCCATAAATTCTTAGTACTCTTTCTGCGATTCTGTGGACTTGTTTGTTAAGAAGGAAACCACACTTTCCAGTGTCGACTCGGTTAAATGTAACTTAAAAGCCGTTCCAGTCTGTCGAACACTCAAGTTCAATATAAATAGGGCCTATTGTTTAATAGTGTGTTGTTTTGCAGGTATATTACAGTGTAATTTTTATATTGAGCCTGTATGTTCGAGAGACTGAAAAGATTTTTAAGTTTCTGTGGACGTTGCTACCCACCATTTCCTACCTAACGTTATAAGCACTTTCTGTAATTACATTAGGGAAATATGTAGCTAATGGGATTATACTGATGAAACTGCCATCTCTTTTGCAGTTTTCTAGCTCGACATAAAGAGATTTCTTAAAATAGGATCACTAAAAACTACCCTCTAAAAAAATTTTCACAGAATTCAATATGTAAAGACAGATACTTGGCTCTGAAACTTCTTATCAATTTCTTTCTTGTTCTTCTGCTGCAGTGGAAGAACGTCTACTCTACCTCCGTAAAAAGTACTAGATTTCCATAAAAAGAACTAACGTATTAAAATTGTCCACGAAGTACTAGATCTAGTAATAAAGTACTAACGGCGGTAAGCCTGTCTATGAATGACCGCCGTCTCAATACTGCCTGCTCTATGCTACGTGATTATTATTTTCTCCTTCTCAGCCTGAGTTCCCAGTGTCACGAACCTCCGTTAGGGGCGCCAGCTAACGCACCCAACTTATCTCGGTGCACACGTTGTTGTGTTCCAGTGTGTTTGCATCCAGCATTTATGTGTGTGCCTCTGGTTATAAAATGATAAATTGTTGGGTTTTTCTCTATATATCAAACCAAGAAATCCAAATTCTTCAGGTGTAAGGATTCATGTTATCACTCCAAGTAAAGAATTTTGAGAAAAGTGCCATAACCCTATATCAAAGCAACGAACAACGAAGGGTAATCAGTGGATTCCATCCGATTATTCTCGTGTTTGTAGCCTGAATTTTAGAGATGGAGAGAAAAGTTAAAACAAAAAGAAAAATATATTGAAGCCAGAGAGCGTGCCTAATCGGTCTTCGAATTATCCCCATTACCTTCAAACCAGTAAAATAGCTCCACGGAAGAGCAGACAGCGACAAGATATTCCTTCAAAATAAATCTGTGATGAAACAAGCCACTTCAACCGCAGGAAATACATTGGATGACGAGATGAAGTTCATTTGAACAACGATGTATCAATCCAAGTCAATATTCCAACGAATAAGAATGACAGCAGTGATCAGAAAATCAGACATTAGAGGCTCCGATCAATAATTCTGAGACTGCGACAACAGCTGATGACTAAGCATAATGAAGTTAAAAGACTATAGAGAGAATTCGAAGACAACACAGAAATTGATCGTTTGAATAAAGCAAAGAAAGCAGCCAAATGTAAAGGTAAAACGATCGTTTTTTAAATCAAATCCATTATTTTCGCAAGACAAAATCCGGGCAGTCAGAACAAATCACGCGGTAGTATGTGGCCTGGGGAATAGTATCCCAAACGGTTACGAATATGGCAGAACTCTTGATCTAGCGTCAGCTCCGTCACAAAGTGCTCTGTACAGGTAGCCTAAATGGAAAATGTTGATAGTGTTTGTCAGGATTTCCCAATTAGAGAATGAAAGACTTAGAGTTGAATGTAAAACTGTTAGACCAACAGAGAGGAGTGTAACAGTGATTGCCGATTAAATGGCTAATTAGGTACGGCTCCTCTACGACCGAACCAGTGACAAGTTCTTTTGTGTGGTCAATGCCGAAGGGGTATGCGGCACAAATGTTGTAAAATCTGCTGCTCTCGCGAATAAACTGTTGTGTTTTCTTGTAATCCAACTTTCAAAGAAGTTCTCTAGTCCTGCTGCCTACTTTCTCGTTACAGACTTAGAAGTCTCCGACCTATCCCTTTTAGTTCAGATGTGATTACTGTAATTCTTTCGGCAAAACAATCCAGATTGTGTGCATTTCTATTCACCAGCAATTCACTTACAATGGTTGAATGATGGTTTCATCGAGTACGTTAAAATAATTCGGTTGGAATCAAAACGTGAAAAGCTGAAATGCTGTCTCGATAACTGTGAAATCTGAAGGGGAATGTGTGTCTTATCTGTTACAAAATCGGTTATTTTATGTTCTCACTAGATCATTTTCTGGAGAGGCAATAGCCGCTCTATTTAGTTCAGTGAGATTGGATGGTGGATTAATTACATGACGAACGCACGCACTGAACTATGTGCTATAAAACGTATCCTGAAATCTGGTCGTGAACAAAGGGTCAGTGAAATAGTGATGGAAAATTTTGCGTCCACTGCTGGTAAATAATAGTGAGAAAAGAACTGAAAAGGTACTCCGTTACTCGTATCGATAAAATTCTAAAATTTGTATGTACCATGCAGCAGTGGGATAATCCTAATATATCTACTGTAACTGGTAAGATTATATATATTTTACGTTTCTATATCTTAAGTCAAGCTCAAATGTGAAATGTTAGTTTCTGTGTGCGCATTATCTTCTCAATTAGTAACATGTTAAGGATTATTTTTCATTTTATATTGGTGTTACGGACCAACTCGCATTTAACCAACATGTGCTCTGGGTGCGGTAAGTGCTGCCATCTGCTATGTCGCTGTAAAAGCAGTTATCGCGGGACAGAGCAGGGTGTTATAAGATTGAGACGGCTGCGGAATGAGGTTTATATATTCATAAGGAGCACTCGAATGAGTATTAACTTTGTTATGGTAATTTACATTTTGCTGTATTCTGATAGAGACTTTAATCTGTTTTTGCACTTTAGCAGATGGTAGCGGTCACACTTTACCCTACACAGTCATCTGTTGGGTTGTGGAATTTTGTCTTAGCGCATATTATGTGGTAGAAGCCATGTATTGCACATATTGTTATGACATGTCTTTGTTCTTGAAGTTGTTTGGTCTAGTTACGATCGATCATGGCGTCATTTCCGTAGAATTCGGGGTCTGTTTCCGCGCATTTCAAAGATGTTTTTTTCAGAAGATCTTGGAATGGACCGGTAGATGGCAGTGGTGGATTGAGTAGTAGATCTTCAATGAAGTAGGTTTTCCGTGCCAGTACGTAAACAAGTCTGAAGGGGCCAATTTACACAGTCGTAGGGGCTTCTTCAGGAACCTTGCTTTGACTCTTTCTATTCTTCCCAAGTCACCGAGTGCCAGGTTGTCCCATATTATTTCGATTCCGTATGTGACAATTGGGGTTATTGCTGTCTTGAATAAACTCATCGCTGTGTTAAGGGATAGCATAGATATATTCTTGATATTATGAATGACTCTGATTGCGATCAGTCGTTGAGAGGAAGTTGGATGAAAACCAGTGTGGTTTCAGACCACAGAGAGGCTGTCAGGATCAGATTTTCAGTATGCGCCAGGTAACTGAAAAATGCTACGAGAGGAATAGGCAGTTGTGTTTACGTTTCGTAGATCTAGAGAAAGCATATGGCAGGGTACCGAGGGAAAAGATGTTCGCTATACTGGGGGACTATGGAATTAAAGGTAGATTATTAAAATCAATCAAAGGCATTTATGTTGACAATTGGGCTTCAGTGAGAATTGATGGTAGAATGAGTTCTTGGTTCAGGGTACTTACAGGAGTTAGACAAGGCTGTAATCTTTCACCTTTGTTGTTTGTAGTTTACATGGATCATATGCTGAAAGGTATAAAATGGCAGGGAGGGATTCAGTTAGGTGGAAATGTAGTAAGCAGCCTGGCCTATGCTTACGACTTGGTCTTAATGGCAGACTGTGCCGAAAGCCTGCAGCCTAACATCTTGGAACTTGAAAATAGGTGCAATGAGTATGGTATGAAAATTAGCCTCTCGAAGACTAAATTGATGTCAGTAGGTAAGAAATCCAACAGAAGTGAATGTCAGATTGGTGATACAAAGCTAGAACAGGTCGATAATTTCAAGTATTTACGTTGTGTGTTTTCCCAGGATGGTAATATAGTAAGTGAGATTGAATCAAGGTGTATTAAAGCTAATGCAGTGAGCTCGCAGTTGCGATCAGCAGTATTCTGTAAGAAGGAAGTGAGCTCCCAGACGAAACTATCTTTACATCGGTCTGTTTTCAGACCAACTTTGCTTTATGGGAGCGAAAGCTGGGTGGACTCAGGATATCTTATTCATAAGTTAGAAGTAACAGACATGAAAGTAGCAAGAATGATTGCTGGTACAAAGAGGTGGGAACAATGGCAGGAGGGAACTCGGAATGAGGAGATAAAGGCTAATTTAGGAATGAACTCGATGGATTAAGCTGTACGCATAAACCGGCTTCGGTGGTGGGGTCATGTGAGGCGAATGGAGGAGGATAGGTTACCTAGGAGAATAATGGACTCTGTTATGGAGGGTAAGAGAAGTAGAGGGAGACCAAGACGACGATGATTAGACTCTGTTTCTAACGATTTAAAGATAAGAGGTATAGAACTAAATGAGGCCACAACACTAGTTGCAAATCGAGGATTGTTGCGACGTTTAGTAAATTCTCAGAGGCTTGCAGACTGAACGCTGAAAGGCATAACAGTCTATAATGATAATGTATGTATGTATGTATGTATGTATGTATGTATGTATGTATGTATGTATGTATGTATGTATGTATGTATGTATGTATGTATGTATGTATGTATGTATGTATGTATGTATATTATATAGATATGTGGCTGCAGAAAGAAAGATTGCGGGTTCATTTGCCCACAGATCTATGACACCTAGGTATGACGTAAGGAAAATTTTCACAACAGAGCACGAAAAAGAATTAGCTGATTATATCATTACCTGTTGAAGGATGTGTTACGGAAAATCCACTAGAGATTTACGCAAGATAGCATATGAAATGACAACTACAAACTCAATTACCGTCCCTACAACTTGGACTGAAAGACAGAGAACTGCAGTGGATTAGTTACGTGGATTCGTAAAAAGAAATCTGAATGTCAGCATCAGACAGCCCGAGAGCTGCAGTATATCCAGAGCCACTGCATTCAATCCACACAACGTCAACATATTTTTTGACAATTATGAAGAGGCCCTCAGATGTTCTCCAAATGTTGCTGATGGAAGCAGAACCTACAATTTGGATGAAACGGCTGTTACAACTGTCCATCAGCCGAAAAATATCATTGCAGAAAAGGGATCTAAGCAAGTAGAGAAGATTGTCAGTGGGGAACGTGGAACACTTGTCACTGTATGCTGCACGGTGAATGCAGCAGGAAATTCAATTCCTCCCGTCATGGTGTTTCCCAGGAAGAACTTCAAGCAACATATGGGTAATGGTGGAGTGCCAGGCACCTTAGGTCTTACCACCCCATCGGGTTGGATAACAGCAGAACTCTTCGCGAGTGTAATGATGCATTTCGTATAGCATTCCCGTTCTAGTAAGGATGATCCAACAATTCTCATCATGGACAAACATGAAAGCCACCTTTCTCTCCGAGCCCTTGATATTGCAAAAGATAATGGTGTTACCGCAGTTACACTCCCGCTTCATTGCAGCCACCGTATGCAGCCGTTAGATGTGTCTGTGTATTATCCTTTCAAAGCACAAATTAATTCAGCAATGGATTCATGGATGCTTCACCATCTAGGATGTCCTGTCGCCATCTATGAGATAGCCTCCTTTGTCAAATTCGCTCACGAAAATGCCATGACACCTGCCAACATCATGTCGGGTTTTCGAAAGACAGGCATATTCCCACTGAATAGACTTGTTTTCACAGAACAAGGTTTTCTTATGAATTCGGCCATGGATCGACCCGACGCTAACCTTGGAAGTCCTTTTCAAGTAACAGCAGCATCTTCAACTCCTGAAACTAGTGCTGTGACAGCAGAAGAGTCTTTTAACGAATCACCAGCTTCTGAGAAGACGGGAAATGGGTTTTTACTGAGTCCCAGCAATATCTTAGGTTTTCCAAGGGCTAAAGCAAGAACAAATCAACGGAAGGGACGCAGATAATGCAAAAGCATTATTGCGACTGATACACCGGAGAAACTTGCTCTAGCTGAGAGATCACAGAAAGCGAAGAAAACATGTGAGGCATTGAAAGAGAAAAATCAAAAACTAAGAGAAAAAATTATTTTGACTCCACAAGTGATGAAGATGAGATAAACGTTGATACAACTCTTCATTTAAATGACACAGATGATGATCTTGATATTGTCGATCTTCTTTCATTAGATCCTACAACATTTGAGAAACTTGATCGAGAACCAGCTCCTGGTGATTATGTTCTCGTTGAGTTTCCTAGTAAGAAGAGTGTATTTTACATTAGAGAGGCGACTGCACCAAAAATGATGAAGGTGATTATGAAGTGAGCTTATTGAGGAAATGTCAAAAGAGTGTAGGGTGAAATTTGTGCATCGTCATAACCCTGATGTGGCATCTGTTTCGTCAAATGACATCAAGATGATTTTGCCCAAGCCCTTCGTTGCTGGAACTACAAAGAAGCAGCAAGCATTTATTTCGTTTGAAATTGATTTGAGACTCTTGAATATTCAGTGATTAGGCCTGTACTTTTTCCTTTCTTGCATAACTATGAATATAGTGTGGTTCGTTACTACTAAATTATGCTGTTTTTATAATATTTTACAGTTGTAGCCTATTTGTTAAAAAATATACAAATTGTATACAAATATACAAATATATTTTTCAACAATTTACTTAATTTTTATTTTCCTTATCCTACAACATAATATATATCGCTCTCTTACAACATAAAAAATTGTAGATATATCACTCTCTTCAGAATTTAATGTAATCAGGATAATACGTAAACATAAAGTACGTGTGAACGATGTTTATATATTTGTCTCATTGTCTACATGCAGGTGTCTCACTGTGTACCATGCGTGGGGAACAATGAGACAAATGCCATGGTTTAGGAAGGAGGAGGTTTTTCTCATAAGAAGTAAGAACAATGTATTTTCAAGGGTTTATCCTCTAGAATAAATATGGGCTCATGTTTTCCTAGTGTAAAACGATACATTTTTCGCAATGGGGGTCGTAATTAGTAGAAAATGAAATGTATTTTTTGTCTCATTATTGACCAACCTCCCCTACCCCATTTGTTTGAATTACTTTCAGGGATGAGGACGCTCCATCTTCAATTTTAATGAGGTTGTAGTGCAGTATGGTCTCAACGATTCTCACGAGCGTGTTGTCACCAATCATTTGTTTTAATTTTCCTATCAGGATATCTCTGTCGATAAGAACAAAACCCTTCTTATAGTCTACAAAGGGTGTCTCCGTGGCTCAGACGGCAGCGCGTCGGCCTCTCACCGCTGGATACCGTGGTTCAAATCCTGGTTACTCCATGTGAGGTTTGTGCTGAACAAAGCGGAGGCGGGACAGGTTTAAATGTCCGGCTCCATGGCTGAATGGTTAGCGCGCTGGCCTTTGGCCTCCCGGGTTAAATTCCTGGCAGGGTCGGGAATTTAAACATAATTGGTTAATTCCGCTGGCACGGCACTTGGTGGTATGTGTCGTCTTCATCACCATTCACACTCATCACTACGCGCAGGTCGCCTACGGCCGTCAAATCAAAAGACCTGCATCTGGCGAGCCGAACTTGTCCTCGGACACTCCCGGCACTAAAAGCCAATTTCATTTCAGTCAATAAAGAAGACATAGTACTTCCCTTTTTTGTTCTTCAGAGCCTCTTCAATTTTTTCTTTTAGGTATGAGGTTTGAAACTGAATTCATCACAGCCGACTTGATGCGTCGCTCTAGCTAGCTCCTCTTCTTTTTCTTCTTCGTCTTGAAATATTAATGGGCTTGTAATTTTCACCCTGTTCCAATACGCATCAGAGGGAGTCGTCACACTATTCCCTTCTATTCGCCTGGTTTTAGTTTGTTTTTAATGTTGGTATGACTTTCTGTGACATCATTGATGAATGAAGTCCTCTTTCATTAGAACTTCTTTGAAATATAATGAAATATCTGCCGTGTAATAATGTTTGCCCTATTTCTTATTCATCACCGTCAACACAGAGTCTCATTCGCGACATCGTCGCGTGCGGTTGGAAGTGTGCGAGGTTTCGTGTATAGTGTCTCTGACGTTTCTAGAAATTGCGCTTAGTTTCGAGTTATCTCTGCGTGTGAGTGAGTAGTGCTGTGGTGGCATGAGCAGTGACAATGGAGATGATGCGGAGTCTAACCCTGCATCAAATAATAATGTCTGTCGTGAAGAAGTGGTGAATATGGATTTAAATCTGAACGATAGCTCTCTTAATACCTCTTCTTCGCAGAATACAACCCAACGTAATACTAACCTTGAACCACCTACTGAACCTCCTAAGAACGCTGCCTGTACTTTGTACCCATTTAATCACCCAGGCCCATATATTGTCTTTGTCTCCTCCAAACGTGGCAATAATATTGGTAAATTTTACCCTATGGCTCTTGGTAGTTTACTGCATGAACGACAACTTTCTGTCAAATCAATTCAGTATAAAGGTCATAATAGGATACAGGTAACCTTTGCTGCTCATGCTAATGCCTTTTTGAAGAAACAGTTTCTTGATACGCACAAGCTACACGCCTTTATTCCACACTCCAACACCTTTCGAGTCGGTATTCTCAGAGGTGTAGATAAAGAGTTATCTGAAGCAGAAATTCTTCCTTTACTCAAGAGCGACATTAAAGTTCACTCTGTTCAAAGAGTACGTCGCAAAACCAATCAGGTAGGTCAAGTAGCTTCCTGGTTCAGAAAAGATTGTATTTTGTTCAAAAACATTGCCAAAATATGTCACCACATGCCTTTATCAGGTTTTATTGGAAGTCACACCTTATATTTTCTACCTAATTATTTGCTCAAAATGCCAACGTTAAGGTCACAAGATACGAAATTGTCAGTATAATAAATTTCGTTGTCGTAACTGTGCCTTAAATCATGCCACCTCAGACTGCCTTGCCAATGTAAAAATATGTTTACATTGTAATCGGGAAAATTCCACGCGCTCATCTGACAGTCCTGTCCACCTGAGACAAGTAGAGATTAAGAAGCTCATGTGCATTGATGATAATATCTCCTTTTCTGAAGCCTCCTCCAGATTATTTTTACCTAATTTTTCTGTTTGTAGTAACCTTCAACAGTGCCCTCCCCTTCCCACTCAATCTTTTCCCGCCATGCCAGAAATGCCGCGCAAACGTAAATTCACGCAAGTGATCCTAAAGGACTTGCCTTCTAAGCCGGCTATAATACAGCCGGCTATCTCCAGATCGTGCAACCCACTCATTTCCGCCGTCCATGCAAACTCTGTCTCACCAATGCCCCATACCTCCCACCCACCCAGCTCCATCAACATCGAAACAAGTAACCCCTTTGCAACCCGTACAACATCCATTACAAACAGGTAACACGCTAGCACAGTGGGAACACGTTCAACAGAGTGTTCTCAATTTTCTAATGTAAATTACGCAACTACATGGAGATCAACCCATTATTTTACCAGTGCAACCACCCGTTATTTGGACATCGACCTCCACCCAGAAGACTGAAGTCCAGGAAAAGTTTCCTCAATGTCTCCAAGGCTCTGGATAAACCAGCAAGAACAGCACGTTGTGATATGTGGCGAGCAAAAATGGAGCATCTTTCTGATTGGATGGTGCCTTCTGAATCTCCACCCCCTGGTCATCATTTGGAATGGACAGCCTGGAAGGCACTTAATCGTTTGAGGAGTGGAGTAGGTAAATCCAAGGATAACCTTAAAAAATGGGGTTATCTGAAAGATCAGTCAGACTTCTGCGATTGTGGGGAGCAACAAACTACCCAACACCTGTATGACTGTCAGTCCTGCCCTGTTTGTTGTACACTTCAAGACTTGATTCAAGCCACAGAAGAGGGAATTTCTGTTGCCCATTTCTGGGCAGACATTGTGTGAAACATGTTTTGTGACATAAAATGTATTCTGTTTTATTTGTATATAATACCTTATTTATATTTTTAAGTTTCTCAACACTCTGACACGAAATAAATAATACCAGTGCTTAGTCAACTACGATAAAGTTTACAGTTTATCTCTCATAATGGCAGTGGACATTCTGCAATGGAATTCTTGAAATTTACAAAACGATCAATATGAACTAAAATTCTAATGAAGGAAACATCACCCCAAATAGTAGCCCTTCAAGAAACTTGGTTCTCGCCAAAACTAACTTTTATTTTCTAGATTATTGTACTGAAGGGCATGACGAACCAGGGTTTGATGATGTAGCACTTATGATCCATAAATCGTTATCAATCACTCAGTTACGACTGCAATACATCATGAAAATGAAAATGTCGTATGGCTTTTAGAGCAAGGATATCCCAGAACGGGTTCGACTCGCCATGTGCAGTTCTTTCTATTTGACTCCCGTAGGCGACCGGCGCGTCATGATGAGGATGAAATGTTGATGAAGAAAACACATACACCCAGCCCCCGTGCCATTGGAATTAACCAATTAAGGTTAAAATCCCCCACCCGGCCGGGAATCTAACCCGGGACCTTCTGAACCGAAGACCAGTACGCTGACCGTTCAGCCAACGAGTCGGACGCAATACATCATACCCCATACAGACGCCCTTGGAATTCTATATCACAACACATGCGTTATAAATTTAAATAATCCACCAGATAAATAAGTCTCCTTTGCACAATGGTTACATTATTTTACCAATTTCCATCTGATAGCCAACTCCTCCTTTTGGGAGACCTAAATATCCATCATACTCAGTGGAGAGCTCATGTGGACACCTCCAAAGGCAAACAGTTTTTAAATGCTGCAAATTAACACAATCTCATGAATCTTAATGATGGTTCCCCTACTCGACTCACTCCTCCAGGTTCGTTGCTTAGCGCAGTAGGTATATCACTTTATCGTTACAATCTCGCCTCTATAACCACGTGGAGGGTATTAGGAGACACTCATAACAGTGATCACTTTCCCATCATACTTACTTATGGACTTGGGCATATCACTCATAACCCTCCTACCAACTATTCCCCTGGTCAAATTCGCTCCCTACAACATTTTGATGCTTCATGCTTTAAGTCATTTATGGTACAACAAGTGGAGACATGCCCAGTGACAGCATTATCATATCATTAGATTATACAAATGATAGTAAAGTATCTTGACCTCTACCACCCCTTTAAAACACTTTCGAATAACACGACATCCTGCACCTCTAGATTAAAGTGGTGGGACTCTGAATGCCACAAATTAGTACAGAAACGAAATAGACTTTTTAGGAATATATCGAAAAACTTTAATCCCCTCACACTATTTTCATCTCAAGCAAATGAATGCACATAAAAGACATGTCTTCAATCAAAAAAGAAGACAAGCCTGGAAAACCTTTATATCCTCCTTTAATGCACATATCTCTGCATCTCAGTTATGGAACGCCGTACGTGCTCTTACCCGAGCTTCGAATCATACCCCACGCCCTCATATAACGTCGAATATTCATAATGAATTTCTAACATCCCTAACTCCAGATCATGTGGCCCCACCCCTCACCCCAGCTTTCTCTTCTTCTTCTAGCCAGTCTCCAGTCCTTTCACGTCCCATAACTCCCCTTAAGCTTATATCCATTCTTAACACTTGTAAAGCATCCACACCAGGTCCCGACTACATTTCTCGCACTATGTTAAAATAATTGCCTATCAAAGCCCTACAAGTACTTTTACATTATTTTAATTTTGTATTAACCACTTCCATTCCTCCTCCAGAATTGAACATTTTTTTATTAGTCCCTGTTCCAAAGCCTCGTCTTCCCATGAAAACCGCAAAAATATCACGGGGCATAATCTTAGCATCTTGTATACGTATAGCATTGCTCAAGATAATGATCTAACGGTTTCTCTGGTTCTTAGAGTATTATTTCCTCCTCTCAAAATACCAATACGCATACTGCAAAGCAGGGGCGATTTCTCCGAGCATGCTACGCTTGCTGCGCAAGCGCAATATTTTTCTAAAGAAGGCGAGTTAAAAAAATACAATATGTACCGTATCTGTAATAGATCTGCATTATACAAATCGCATGTTGCATATATCTTGGCGAGTCCAGCGAGGTTTGCTTGTGTCTTAAGAGCTTCAGCGGAGCTGTCGACACAGCGAGAAATGTATGCGCGCGCAGATTTCTTCTCTCCAAGGCCGGTTGCAAGCTGTTACGTTTGTAATATGTAGTTGGAAGCTCTGGTCTGAGAGCTACAGAGCTAGTGTGTTGTGTCAGTGAGTAGTGTACTGTAAGTTCTTGATCATCTATTCTGAATGATTTGACGTGCTGCAATGGGTTCCGAACCGTGCATTATTGACAGCTTGTTATCAAATCCATTTTCTCGGAGGACTATCCAAGAGGAAACAGACATTATTAAGAATGGCAGGCCCTGTCCGGCGATGCCAGATTTAAAGACACAGCACAGGGAGAAAAATAGAGAATATGTACGTTCTTTCTCTGTATCTCAATATAATAATACGCACTGGTTGACAGGGTCCAAGAAACTGAATAGACTGTTTTGCTGGCCGTGTTTACTATTTTTTGCTGATAACGGTGTATGGTGTAAAAGTGGCTTTGACAATTTGAACACCCTGACACTGTCCATTACAAGACATGAGAAATCTGCAAACCATATGAAGTGTTCCTTGCAGTTAACCCTTTAAAGTTCAAAATTCTGTGATAGGTGTAATTAAATACTTTTTGCAGGTTTTAGCTCCTTAGAAGGTCCTTTTTTGACAAAACATGGTTTTCAAAATTTTGGATGGTCAATTCCAACAAATATTTGAAGTGGGACACATATGTCCCACCAAACGTGACATAGGCATGCTTGTAGTTTACAAGTTCTAAATATTTTGGGAATAGTTTTCAAATAAACAATGTAACATATCATACTTTCAAAATGAATTTATTACCAGTAAAAAAAAGGCTGAAAAATATGAAAGAAAATCACAAAATACTAAGTATCATCAAATAAAACTGACTTCAATTTGCAATCAAGGATGTGAAGCAAAATTATTCTAGCAAATGGAACATTGCTATAAAATACCCTTATACTAGAAATACAGAGTCTACAATTGCAATGTTACAAATCACTTTTCTTCTTAGTAGGAGGGTAGCAAAGTTGAAAATACACCTGGTCCTTGATAGTGAGGCGTCTTACAGATTATGGAAATATGCAAAGCATGGGCTGGCACACATGGTTACATTGCAGGCTTTGCATAATATTTTAGTTTTCTTCTGTTTCTCTTTTGTGCTGCACATTCTGCACGTCCTTCTTGTCTCAGATTGCTTGGGAACATGGTTGCCCACATTTTGGAGTCGAACTTCATCAGGAACCCCTACATGACCAATCTTTTTTCGTACCATAAACTGAGATTTGACTCCCCTTTTCTTGCTGGGTGAATAGAAATCAATGACACAACGGAACCACTTGCATGCAACAGGGAAGAATTTGCCACTCGATAGGGTTTCATTATCTTCAGAAACGTCCCAATCATCTCCTTCGACATCAGAAGAAGTTGGATCATCTGGTAAGCCATGCAGGTAGCGCAAAATGTCTTCCTCCCGCAATCTCTGGAAGGCAAGCAATTTCTATAAATTTCTTGAAATTTACTCGCCTGAATACTATTCTTAATTAATTAACAATAAGTCAATGGCATTTTTAAGAGAAAATACACTAGGAAACATCGCAAGTTCAGAAAGTAAACACCATCAAGTTAGCACCTGTTTTCGTCTACCAATTCACTATAGTACTTATTTCTTACATTTATGAATGAGTATAAATACTACTTGATTTTTATGCATAAATATATCAACAAAATTAACATATGTTTACTAAATGAAGAAGTTTTGCGATAATATTTTGCTCAATTATAGTACGAATTTTGAGGTTAGGGAACGAAGTCCACTCACACTGAGGTTAGTGTTCCACATAAGGAACACTTGAAGAAACTGCCATTGAAATTATTTATATAAGACTTGTTTATCAAACACTGGTTCATTTTACTTCAGAAACATTATTCAACACAGTGATATTGAATATACTCACTTCATCCATGATGAACGCCAGATAATAACCAATTTGTGCCAAAACAGACTTGTGTAGCCTCCATACTCTGGTAAATCAGCTGTTTCACTGAGGTCAGGCGCTGCCACCACGATCTACAGTGAATGTTCGTATATAACTTCCATGTGTCATCATTATACAAGTCTTCCAGTAGATATCAGCACCAGCTTCATGTGTTCCAGATAGATCCCAAAGAGTCTATGAAAGAAATTCGGAAGTGTTCCACATATGTCCCACCAAGCTATAAAGGGTTAAATAGCTTTGGCATACAAGGATCGACCACCAGCTGGATGAACAGAAACGCATCAGTGACCAACTTCATAATGAAAAGGCAAAGAAAAATCGTGACATACTTAAACGACTGATCGATGCAGTGTGTTTTTTTAGCAAAACAGGAACTACCATTTCGCGGACATGACGTGTCTGCAACTTCCGTAAACAGAGGAAATTACATCGAACTTCTACAAATTATAAGTGAATATGATCCTCTTCTAGCAGCTCATCCAAGAGTAGCTGTGAATGCATGACTTGCAGTCATTACAACCTAACTGGCTGTCACAGTTTTGTTTTAGCGTTACAACTGTGAATATATCAGAACTGGATGTTGATGGAATAGTCGATATGTTGCCTTCTTGTATAACTAAATCTTTTCTTAATATCAAACTAGTTTTGTGTCTTAGCCTAAGGTCTCTCAGCTTACTTGTCACTTTACGTTTATGCATAGTGATGATCCAGTCAAACATCTTACCGTTGAGGAATCTCATTATTGCACAAATGGATTTGTCCAGGCTATTTGCTTTTTTTCCTTGCTGTGACGGTATTTAAGGTACCTAACCTCCCAAGTAAACCCCTTTGGACTGGGTCCTGTACTCCTAGAAATTTGTGTCAATGAACCTTGTGAAAGAACATTATTGTTTCTCACATTTAATATGAAATTTCTCGTTGTTCTTGTTTGATCTCGATTACCCTATCTTGTCGCGCTGTGAATGGCGACGCTCTGGCAACTACGCTTTAAACTTTCGTGTTTGCACGATGGGTTCTGCGCTGGTGCGCGCGGCAACAAGGCTAGCTCCGGCGCGGGGCGTGAAGTTCGAAGTTAATCGCCATGGAAAGAATACATGTGTGTTGGACCGGCGATATGGTTCGGGGCAGTAGCTTCGATAATGGATAAAACCAGGCCCCTGTGGGCATTTGGTGCCCTATAAACATTGAAACTGGCCACGATTAGTTTCAAATTGGTGCACGAGCAGTTAAACTGCATTTTAAATTAGTCTTGAAGCCTGGTTGTGTAAGGTAACTGAATGTAGCTTGCGGCGTCTCTGCCTTGTTCATGGATTGAAAACTGTAAGTTACTATTTTTTTAAATAATCTAAGAACTGAAAAATTTCAAGGAAAATCTCGGTCAGAAGTGGCAAAAGTTAATTTTACCCTGGACGATAATAATAATAATAATAAGAATAAGAATAAGAATATTCATAATAATAAGAATAATAGTAAGAATAAGAATAAGAATAAGAATATTCATAATAATATTCATAATAATAATAATAATAATAATAATAATAATAATAATAATAATAATAATAATAATAATCTCCGATCGGCGTAATCACTGCATGATCGCTACGTTACCATGTGTTCACAAAGAAGCTTCATCTTAGTGTTTTAGTACGAAAGTACAGTGCGGACTAAAACCTAAATTTATTTTAAGTATAACTATGATTTCATCTGAATAATTTTCTTGGAAATTTATGTAAATGGAGAGCTAGCGCAAGGTTCTGTTCGAAATTGAGTTAACATTCCTAAATTTTCTTCCTTCGGGTTGGTTTTTGGGTTAATTATTGATTTCTGTTTTGCCTTTCTGGCTCTTATTAATTTATTTCTTTCCTTTGGGGTTTTTCTGTGTCCGTTTTGGACTCGCGGACACGTTTTGTTGTTGCCCTTGGCAACGGGTTGTTGATGGCATTGTTGGGTTAACTTGGATTTTTAATCGGGACGTGGTGTCTTTGTGGTACATTCCTTAATGTGGATGTGATTGATTTTCGTGTGTTCTAAGTGTAAAGTCTACTTAAATTTATTTCGCCAGTTATTTTTCCCGGTTCTGTAAATTCTGAAATGTGGTTCCGCGTGTTTTGTTGGTATTATATTCTCTCCCTTGCGAAGGCTCGCCGTCAAGTAAGAGTTATCTTGTGGTGAATTTTACTACAACCTAGGCCTAACTTTTCTAGATATTAAGTTTAATATTTTAGAGTAAGCGACCGGTCGATTAGATAAGTTTTAATTCCTTTTTCATTAGTCTTCTTATCGAGGTCAGTGTTCTATTTTCTTTTAAAACGTATTTATTGAATTTGAGTTTTGTTGTCCTTTTAAATTGATATCATTATAAAACTATTAATTTTTTAAACTAAGTTGGATTTTCATTTGTTGATTTTGAGCATTCCACTGCTGGAAGGCTTTTCATAGTCTATTAGTGTTATCCTGAGAGTTTAAATAATATTTCAAGACATTTAATTTCAATTTAAATTCATTTTTTCCTTTTATTTCGCAATATATTTATTTTCTTGAAATACGGTGATTAAAGTTATTTATTTTCTTACTAATGGTGGATTTTCATTTCACTAAATCAATAAAGCACTGTCACTGTTCCTTATTTAATTATGACTGCGGCCTCTTTCTGCTTCCCTCATACTTCCTAGGTAAGTGTTCTTTTCCTCTGGTTTGGTGATTCTTGTGATTTGTTGTTTTGTTTAACTTTCTGCCCGCTCTATGGTGTTCGCTTTATCTCCCCATTGAGGGCGGACATGCTACTAAAGTTCACCCCTGGGGGACTCTCTCTAAGGGATGCGAGGTTATAAACCCAACATCCGTTGGTTGTTTCTGGACGTTAAGAAAAATTGCCCCTTAGTAGGTCGGAAGGGGACTCAATGACTACTAAGCATGAGGGCAGTGCCTGCCCATCCTGAAATTGTAGATTCTGAATCTCTTGGAAAGCCCGTGTATCCCCCTATGTGCAATAGAATCTCCACTCATGACCACTCCTCTGGTACTTGCATGTTTGTTGAGGTCAATAATGAACCAGTGGATGCTCTCCTTGATACTGGTAATGTAGTATGTTTAATGAATTATGCATGGCACCGTCAAATGAAAACTTCATGTAAATTACCTGAATTGGAACCTACTTACCTTAAATG
This sequence comes from Anabrus simplex, assembly GCF_040414725.1. Classification (NCBI taxonomy): domain Eukaryota; kingdom Metazoa; phylum Arthropoda; class Insecta; order Orthoptera; family Tettigoniidae; genus Anabrus; species Anabrus simplex. The sequence continues at coordinate 383,455,053 of NC_090267.1, read as the reverse complement.
AGTTTCTGCCAATTGTCAGTTTTTGAATATCTTGGGTTCAGGGAAAGCCAAGTTAAAAATTGTTAATTTCATTTGGAAAATCAAGTGCTTGGTAACATCCAATCTATCATGTAAAGTTTTTCTTGGGGCCAATTTTCTATCTACGTCTGGCTTTGTTTTGGATCTACAGTGTCGAAATTTATTTTTCAAATGTTCACCTGGTTTTAAGTTTGACTTGATTAATGTTCCTTTGAAGATACCTATTTTTTCTTGTGTGGGTTACCCTCTGTCCGATGAGCCTAGCGATATTGATCGCCTTGACCTGAACCACTTAGGGGATGCCGAAGCCTGTCAAGTCCGTGATCTTTGTAAGGAATTTCCTGAAGTGTTCACTAGCAAGTTACGCTTGACCGACGTTCTTGAGTATGATATCGAGTTGTCTGACCTTCAGTCTGTTCGATCTCCTCCTTATCGGCTTTCCCCACCCCGTATGCTGGAACTGAAGAAAATTGTTGAGCAAATGGAGAGAGATGGAGTAATTAGGCCTTCCACTTCTCATACGCGCCCCCAGTCTTCTTGGTACCCAAGCCTTCTGGTGGTTTTCGCGCGGTTGTGGATTATAGGGCTCTAAACAGCAAGCTTGTGCCCCAATCTATCCCGTTACCTGACCTTCATACTTGTTTTGGCTGGTTCTCGGGAGCGAATTTTTTCACGGTGCTAGATTTGAACCAAGCATACTACCAAGTGCCTTTATCAAAGAGATCCATTCCCCTTACTGCATTTATAACCGACTGGAACGTGTACGAATTTTTGAGGCTCCCGTTCGGTTTAAGGCGTTGAGCAGCCGTGTTGTCGAGACTGCTAAATTCCATTCTCTCGGACATTAAATTCAAGTTCGTCTTTAATTACTTGGACGACCAGGTAACTTTTTCGAATACTGTTTAGGAACATATGGTACACTTCAGGGAAGTCTTGCGACGGCTAAAGAAGGCCGGACTGACAGTGAAGTTATCAAAGGTTGCATTCGCCAGATCCAGCATGTCCTTCCTAGGACATGTAGTTTCTTCTGAATGTGTTTCAATTGATCATTCTAGAACTCAAGCCATCAGGGATTTCCCACCTCCCAAAGATGTTAAGGGTGTCGCTCCATTCATTGGTATGGTGAACTTTTTTAGAAAATTTATTCCCAACTTCGCAGAAATAGCTGCTCCGTTGAACTACCTTAGGAGGAAAAATGTTAAATTCACTTGGGATAGTGCCCAGAAGGAAGCTTTCAATTCATTGAAAGTCGCATTGACTAACGCCCCTGTCTTAGCCGTTCCAAATTTTGAGAAGCGTTTCATTGTTCAAACTGATGCCTCCGGGCGTTCTATTGCTGGTGTCCTATTACCAGAACATGAAGACGGACGTAGGCCAGTGGCTTGTGTATCTAGCGTCCTCAATGATTTGGTGACTAAATACTCTATTTACGAATTGGAGTATCTAGCTATACTGTTCACACTGGAAAATTTTAGATCCTTTATTGAACATGTGAACTTTGATCTAGAGACCGATAACGTGGCTCTTTCTTGGGTGTTAAATCGATCTAAAAGGACTGGTAGGATAACTAGATGGGCACTACGAATCTCATCTTTTAATTTCAGTGTTCGACATATACGTGATTCCGATAATGCATTGCCGACGGTTTGAGCAGGATGTTTGTTGGTAATTATTGTACTGAAGTGAACCCGGATGTCGATGAACTTCCAGTCAATGCTGTCGGTGTTAGTGCCATCCTTACCGATCTTCCTCTGTTGTACCATGAATTCGGGGATCATCGAAAAGCTGATCCGGATCTGAAAAGCATCATTGACACAATCAATTGTGGGACCGAAGTAAATCTTTACTGCTTATCTAAGGGCGTTCTCTGTTGTAAGGGTCGCAAGGACGATAACTTCAAAATTGTCGTTCCAAAGGTCTTCGTACCGGTCATCTTTAAATATTACCACTGCTCTCCCATTGGGGGTCATTTAGGTAACTTCAAACTCATCAGAAAATTAGGCAATTCTGCGTTTGGAAGAAAATGGACAGTGACATTCGAAAAATGATCAAATCCTGTAAATCTTGTGCCATCAGCAAACCTAATTTGAATAACCGTGTGGGGTTGTTGTCATCATCACAAGCTTCTCGCCCAATGCAGCGGCTGTTCATCGATTTTGTAGGTCCCCTCCCTCGGTCGTCTCTAGGAAACACCCACACCTTTGTCTGTATAGATGCCTTCTCCCGGTTTTGTTGGATCTTCCCCACCAGGTCTACCAATTCCTGTACCTCTATCTCCTGTTTAAATTCTATAATCGCATCATTTGGCCCACCCAATTTCTTAGTATCTGACAATGCTCGTTCTTTCGCCAGTAACTCTTTCAAAAAGTATCTGTTCGAGATATGCATCTCCCATGTCACCACTACCCCGTACTATCCAAATACTTCTTATGCCGAGAGGTTGAATCGGAACCTAAAGTCCGCGTTGATAGCGTATCATCATGACAATCAGTCCAAATGGGATTCCTGTCTGCATTGGTTAGCCCATGCGTTTAATTCTGCTATTCTTGAGTCACATGGTAAGACGCCTATGTCTTTAATGTTCAGCTATACCCCGTACTCCCCTATGTCTAATGTTCTATGTATTGAAGATCTTCTGCCGGAACTACCATAGCCTAATGATATTCAAAAGATCTTTAATGAAGCCAAAAAATTTATCTGTGTCATATAAGAGGGTCAAAAGGAAGTACAATAAAGGTAGAAAACCGTCAAAATTAAATGTTGGTGATCTGGTATATGTTAAATGTTACCCCGTAAGTAAATCCGTGGATGAGTTTTCGGCAAAGCTTGCCCATAGATACCAAGGCCCGCGTACTGTGTTGGAGTTCTTGTCTCCGGTTTCAATTTTGGTAAGTGATCCTGTAGCAAAACGTATTAGGCGCGTTCATGTATCCCAAATTAGACCTGGTTAAACGGGCAATATTGTACTGCATCCTCTGCTGGTTGGATGCAACTTTGGTAACTGATCCGTACATTTAGTTGAACCTAGCACACATACTGCCGGTTGGTGAGCGTGTCAATTTGGTCCTTATTGTATCTAGTGTTGTGACTCTAATTTAGTGCCCCTTTTGTATTACTGTTACTCTGTTTGGTTTCTTGTAGCCAGAAAACTGTTTACCTTGCCTGTCTTGTGGTGGTGGTATTATTACTTTGGAATTGTATATTCGTGTTATTGAGCCTTGTGCTTGTGTGGTGCGCTACTGAATTACCATGGAAGAAAACTATTTTCATCTAACTTTATATTGTGCGTCTGTACTGATCTTCTGGTTACTCAAGGTTTTTAAAATGTAAATTTATGGACTTATTTCTTTCGTGGCTCCGCATGGAATTCCTTGCGCTGGATCCGTCTATCACCAAGCGACTTAATCATTGCTGGGCTATTGTGAGTTTGAGATGGAACGAAAGGGAGTGTGTTTGGTACCCGAATGGTTTACCTTTTTATCATCCTTTCATTGTATGTGTGTGAAAGTGTGAGGTGTTTAGTAATGATTTGATTGTAGTCTGTGCCATTTCAGTATTGTGCGATTTCTGGTTATGGTGTATTACGATTGGTTGGTGTCGGAAAGGTTCCCTGCTTGCCTTGTGCATGGACTGTACGTCTTAAGGGTGTTTCATTTTCCGACTACTGATGTTTTGTGTTCATCTATGACCAAGTGATGTAACACTCTCCTTTTCGGGTACACTTGGCAGCGGTTTTTAGTGTGGTATTCTATGTGTGAACCGTCGATAATCTTATTTTGCCTGTAACTGTTTTGGTGTGGGATTTATCCTCCTAACCTTTCGATTTTATATTGAGTTGAAATTATGTAGGAAATCTGCCTCCCGGTTCCTTATTTGCTAGTGTTTGTGCACTTCTGCGAGCATTGTGGTTATATCCCCTGTCCTGTAACTTGGTAATGTATTTGTGGTATTGTTTTCATCCTTTGAGTTGTGGATTGTTGGTGATGAAGTGTAATTTACCTTATCTACTAGTTGCTGTATGGGTTGTTCGGTGGTACTATTGGACTTCTTTCCTGAGGGGGTATCTTGGTTGTGCCTATATGGTGTGGTCTTAGTCCTTGGCTTGTACTTGGTTTGGTGTAGTAATTTCTGCTCTGTAGTGTGCTGAATTTGTGTAAAGGCTGGTGAGCACGCGTTGAGGATGGATATCCTTTGACCTCTTAATTAGTTAACCCGTGTATCAAGCTTTTCATTATTGTAATTGTGTTTGAGCTTCAGATGTTTGGTTGTCAAGACACCTTGGTTGGGATGTGATTTGCCCTTTAATGTATCTCTGTGTTGCAGTAGATTTGGCCATTGGTTATTGAATCCACAACTCTGATGAAGTAAACTTTCTTGTTGGTAATATGTTGATTATAGTAGGCTCTGGGTTCTTCGACTTGTTCTTCCCCTCTTAATCTCGGTCCTTCGTCACCATTCTATATTTTGTAACTCTAGGCTCTTCTTAAGTACCCTGCTTGCTTATGACCTTTTTCCTAGTGCAAGGATTATGGAATCTCTACTTTGTGTTCTTTCCTTCATCCTTCTTTAACCAAGCGTTTTCTCTGAAATAGGAATTGTGTACCCCCTATACCTTGTGGACCTTTCGCCCGGTCATTCTCCTTCTAACCATGCTCGCCCTGTGTCTCTCATGGTATTTAAGATGAAAAATTCATGAGTTAGTGTAGTGGTATCTGGGCATCGTTTCTTGTGGTGGTACCTTTGATGTGGCTGTTACGGATGGCCTACTGATCGCGAACCCTCCATCTTGTAAACTATAGGAGACTCCTAATTGCCCATCGACTCTACCGTAGCCACGTTTAAGGCTCCTCTTTAACTTCAGTTATTTTCAACGTCTCTAGTCGTTTCTGTTGGTATTCCTTTGGTCTTTTGAAATTATTAGTTATCTCCCCTCGATTCTTTCCCCGAGATTTAGTAGGTAACTATGGATAAGTTGGCGATCCTAGTCTAACGTGTATATTTTTCTGCCGCTGATTTCTGACCCTGGGCAAATTTACGAGTTCGCCACTCTGTAGTTGTGTGTCACAAATGTATCTATATTATGTAATTTGATGTTTTTGCCCTCCTGATTTTGCGCCAATTATACCATACCATATGTTCCCAGTGCGTCTGTGCTGTTGCGTGTTCCTGTATCATTAATTGCGTGATTATCATTTGGTGATCTGTGCTCATGTAATATTTCAGCTTCTCTTTCTGTTATTTTAATGATCCATTTGTGGTATAGTCCCAATCCTCTAGTATAACACTAAGTGTTAGTGTGTAACTTATGCCCTAGCATGTTCTTATTTAATTGTTTCTGTATATTAATTTTGTGGGTACTGTTCGTTGTGGAGTAACCTAGTGTATTTAATGTGATCTCCTGTTCTTGTTTCTTGCTTGTTGTTGTAGAGACTCTTCCTTTTCCTTCTATGCGTAATCGGCCATGTGGAGCGCCCTGGGCCTCGGTTAGGTTGTTGGTAATTAATGATACGTAAAGCTAATTGATGGATCTTGATCATTGTAACTATATACTCACCTGCTTAATTTTTATTTCCTGTTTCCTTTTTCTTGCCCTCCTCCTGGCCTTGTCGTATGCCTGATTAGCCGGTTATTGGTGATTTGCAACACTAGATTATGCACATCCTTAAAACCTAAGGGGATTTGTAAACATACTATAGCGATAGAATTTTGGTCACCACTGTGCTTTAGGGAATAACCTGAATGCATACACTAGTAAAGAAAGGGATTTAATTTTGGTTCTACGCTGGAATATTTGAAAATTATGTGAAATTTTTGAAACCACGAGCGAACTTGATATTATGGTTGAAAACTATATTATCCTGGGACTTCTTGGTGAAATTATACAGTGTGCAATCGGCAATTTTGGAATCCCGGCTGTATATACTCTCTATTTGTTGTGAAATTTTACTACTGCTGTCTCTTGGGTAAACAATTCATGTGTTTGGTAACTAATGTTGATCGCTCCCCGACTATTCATTTAAAGGGTAACCTTATGTGGAACAGTCATTGATATTATAAGTTTGGTCATATGGACATTTAATGGGAAATGAACGTTATACCGGTGGTAATTTTCGTTGGACTGCTTCAGCTAAATCTAGTTTACCTCCTGATCACCGCATCATGATTGAAGCAAACTTTAGGATATGTCGTTCTTCGGAGAGGGGGGACTGTGACGGTATTTAAGGTACAGGACTGGGTCCTGTACTCCTTGAAATTTGTGTCAATGAACCTTGTGAAAGAACATTATTGTTTCTCACATTTAATGTGAAATTTCTTGTTGTTCTTGTTCGATCTCAATTACCCTATCTTGTCGCGATGTGAAGTGTGACGCTCTGGAAACTACGCTTAAACTTTCGTGTCTGCACGATGGGTTCTGCGCTGGTGCGCGCGGCAACAAGGCTAGCTCGTGACGCGGCGTGAAGTTCGAAGTGAATCGCCATGGAAAGAAGACGTGTGTATTGGACCCGCGATATGGTTCGGGGCAGTAGCTTCGATAATGGATAAAACCAGGCCCCTGTGGGCATTTGGTGCCTTATAAATATTGAAGCTGGCCACGATTAGTTTCAAATTGGTGCACGAGCAGTTAAACTGCACTTTTAATTTGTCTTGAAGCCTGGTTGTGTAAGGTAACTGAATGTAGTTCGCGGCGTCTCTGCCTTGTTCATGGATTAAAAACTGTAAGTTACCTTTTTTTTTAAAATAATCTAAGAAATGAAAAATTTCAAGGAAAATCTCAGTCGGAAGTGGCAAAACCGAACTGTACCCGGGATAATAATAATAATAATAATAATAATAATAATAATAATAATAATAATTTCCGATCGGCGTAATCACTGCATGATCGCTACGTTACCATGTGTTCACAAAGAGGCTTCATATTAGTGTTTTATGGGGAAAGTACAGTGCGGACTAAAACCAAAATTTATTTTAAGTATAACTATGATTTCATCTGAATAAAGTTTCTGGAAATTTATGTAAATGGAGAGCTAGCGCAAGGTTCTGTTCGTAATTTGAGTTAACCTTCCTAAATTTTCTTCCTTATGGTTGGTTTTTGGGTTAATTATTGATTTCTGTTTTGCCTTTCTGGCTCTTATTAATTTATTTCTTTCCTTTGGGGTTTTTCTGTGACCGTTTTGTACTCGTTGTTGCCCTTGGCAACGGGTTGTTGATGGCATTGTTGGGTTAACTTGGATTTTTGGATTTTTAATCGGGGCGTGGTGTCTTTGTGGTACATTCCTTAATGTGGATGTGATTGATTTTCGTGTGTTCTAAGTGGAACGTCTACTTAAATTTATTTCGCCAGTTATTTTTCCCGGTTCTGTAAATTCTGAAATGTAGTTCCGCGTGTTTTGTTTGTATTATATTCTCTCCCTTGCGAAGGCTCGCCGTCAAGTAAGAGTTATCTTGTGGTGAATTTTACTACAACCTAGGCCTAACTTTTCTAGATATTAAGTTTAATATTTTAGAGTAGGCGACCGGTCGAGTAGATAAGTTTTAATTCCTTTTTCATTAGTCTTCTTATCGAGGTCAGTGTTCTATTTTCTTTTAAAACTTATTTTTGAATTTGAGTTTTGTTGTCCTTTTAAATTAAAGCCATTCTAAAACTATTAATTTTATAAACTTAGTTGGTTTTTCATTTGTTGATTTTGAGCATTCCACTACTGGAAGGCTTTTCATAGTCTATTAGTGTTATCCTGAGAGTTAAAATATTATTTAAAGACATTTAATTTCAATTTAAATCCATTTTTCTCCTTTTATTTCGCAATATATTTATTTTCTTGGAATACGGTGATTAAAGTTATTTTCTTACTAATGGTGGATTTTCATTTCACTAAATCAAAGAAGCACTGTCATTGTTCCTTATTTAATTATGACTGCGGCCTCTTTCTGCTTCCCTCATACTTCCTAGGTAAGTGTTCTTTTCTCTGGTTTGGTGATTCTTGTGTGTTGTTGTTTTGTTTGATCTTTCTGCCCGCTCTATGGTGTTCGCTTGATCTCCCCTTTGGGGGCGGACATGCTACTAATCTTCACCCCTGGGGGAGTCTTTCTCAGGGATGCGAGGTTATAAACCCATCATCCGTTGGTTGTTTCTGGACCTTGTGGATGATGTTGAGCTTGACTTTCAAGTATATATTTTGTGCACTTATGCGGTTCTCAATGTGCATATTTGGGTTCAAACCACAGTGCATCCGATAGCTCTATGCCCACTGTCTGGCCGTAGGAACATAACTTACTAAAAAGTGTTTACCAAAATCATGGGTGTCAGGGTCACCAGTTAATTTCTGAACAGCCGGCTCAAGAATAATACTGAATGTATTCACATCTCGCTCATGCATAAATTATCTTATAATTTTGTACACTTCTGCTTGTTTGTCTCTAGATTTTATTTTGCCAAGGTTCTTACACCATGCCCGGTCAATGTGTCAGGAGCAATACAGCCTTTCATTTGGTTCCCCCATGACTTCAATTCAAGCATTAAAAATGAACCTGCCACATCTGACATAAACATCTTTGGAGACAAATTGCCAAGCTGGTCTTTATTTTTGAAAATAGAATATTTAAGAATTCTTTCTCAGTTCTGTTTGTAAATAAAAATGAACATGGCAAACCCTGCTGCATATCATCAATAATTATAAGAGTTATCAATTCAAAATCATAAGCATTGAGTCAATGGGTACCATCAATGCATACAGCATCCCCTCCTTATTTCTCCAGCATTGAAGCTTGTGCATCATTCATGAATGCTAACACAAAGTCATTTTAGCCAAGAAAGTATACTTTCAGAAACCTTCCCCTCAGGCTTATAAAATAACAGACGGTCCCCACTTCCTGCTCTCACCACATTCACCCAGGCATCAACACTCACTTCATCATTAGAATGCTTCACAGCTTCTGAGCTCAAATTATAAGACTTCTCAATGTTATGCAAGTCTTTTCTTGTGAGGAGATGAATTCTTTGCAGTTCTGGGGTTTTCAGACTGCTTCGAATATAATCTAATATGATATCAAAATGAATGTTTATGGTATTTTAGCTGCCAAAGAACTCTTTCCATCCTGAGTTAAAATAAATGCTCTAAATCATTTTGATGTCCCACATGAGTAGGTGAAAACACAGCCTCACACCTTCCCTCTTCAACTAAAGAAACTTTTATTGTTGAAGGGCAGAAACCATCAGTCTTTTTGGTACCTTGGCTCTTTAAATGACGGGCACCCGACCCCTTTAATTTAAAGTGTCCTGAACGATGACAATTGTAATATACTGTCCCACTTTTTGCAATGTCCTCAGAAACAAACATTAAAACATATTTCACAAGGTTTTATGCTTCATAATTTATTTTCCATTCCTTAACGTCTTCAAAATAATTAAATGACTTGCTTTCACTTATAACAATAGTCATGAATATTGTGGAAATGTAACAATATATCTGACTTTTAAAAATATGTATGTGAACATACATTGCATGTAAAATTATCGGCACTAGGAACATTAGGGCAACTTGAGTTAATTGATTTAAACTTTGTCTATGCCTGTATAATAAACCACAGTCTCTACACTTGAACATTGTAAAAATACACCTGAAATTATCCACATAAATGTATACACTTATAAAACAGTAACACCCATCTATTTACATGTTACAGTGCTGGCTAATCACCGCAACATTCCTTCAGACACGAGCGCGGCCAAACAGATAATCTATCGCCTGATGTATTATATACAATTCCTAAATTGTAACTTAATTTACTTTTATTTTCTTACGGTGCTACACGTTGCCAAACTCACCGAACTTTTCCGAAGGTCTCCGGTTACTATTTTCCTCCGGTGCTATGTGGTGAAACACGAAACTATGGCTCTCCCGAAGAATTACATTTATTTTCTTACGGCACTACATGGCGCAAATACACAGATTATCCAGTTTGAGGAATTAATTCACCAACGGGACAAATTTATTTCGAAATTAATGAACTTGGGTTTGCAACTGCTCTTGAATGTCTCTTGCCTGTTATATATATAAAGTCGATCGTTCATTTCTTTCAGGAAAGCAAACTAACAGTATATCATCAAAGAGGTTCAGTGGCTGGACGGCAGCTATGCCGTATATGCGAATTCCAATAACGACCATGAAGAAAAAGTAAATCTTTGTGGGAACAATGCGGTTAGGGGCGCACAGCTGAGAGCTTGCTCGGGAGTTGGAATTCCACTGTTGGCAGCCCTGAAGATGGTTTTACGTGGTTTCCCATTTACACACCGGGCAAATGCATTGGAGGCTTTAGAATAACGCTCACGGCATCCCCTGCCTGCCGTAAGAGGTGACAAAAAGGGGCCCCAAGGGCTCATAACCTTGGAGCGTGGATTGGCGAGCACGGAGCCCTGAGCTGAGTCGTAGCGTTGCATCCACTTGATTGTGCCAAGCTCCTCACTTTTATCTATCCTATCTGACCTCTTGTTCTTTCCCGCCCCGACGTTATTACAGCACTCGAGGCCTAGGGGGTCTTCAATTTTCACGCCCTTCGTGGCCCTTATCTTCCTTTGGCCGATACCTTCGTTTCCGAAGTGTAGGATCCCTTCCATTTTTTCTTTCTGATTAGTGTTATTTGCAGGAGGGTTGCCTAGTTGTACTTCCTCTTAAAACAATTATCACCAGCATTATCTGGGGCTCCACCTTAATTAAAGACACATCCGCCTCCTTCTCACTCCTAGCCCTTTCCTATCGCATCTTCACCATAAGATCTCTCTGTGTCGGTGCGACCTAAAGCCAATTGTAAATATATATTCACTATGGAATATTTTCATGTCTACTAGGACGTGAACTTTCCAGTCGCAACGACCTGACTCGTATGAGCTCTTCTTGAATTATTGTGTGATATACGAGTATTTACTCTTCTTTATTAATCGTCATACGAATAACGTTTTTCTAATCAAAACACATTTTTAAAAATCTTTCTAATGTGCTTTTGTGGGGAGTCCAGGACCTTGGATCGAACAGAGACTTCGTCTCTACAGCAACACAGGGACTCCGAATCGCCTGCATCTTCGAAGAATCCATTGAACTGATGGTAATAATGATGATGATGATGATGATGATGATCATGATGATGATAAAAAGGTGATGACAAATTATTTGCTTCGGTGTGCAAGTCATTCTCGTAATGCCAATTGGAATCGTGCTGAGGAATGGAGCGATAGCCTTATATCTAGCGGCATTGTTTTAACTGTCGCTCCTCTGTCAATTTAGTAGGCCTACTTGAAAAGACCGCGCATGCAGAGGCATTCACTTATCTCGTGGACAACGACCCGTTTCACAGCTGGTTCACAATCCACTGCACCAGCGCGCTCCCGACGTAACGTGCCATACCTTGAAACTAAAATTCCCTCACCAAAAGTTTCCGAAGTCTTCCGAATATTTTCTTACAGGGCTATGCAGCAAAATACGAAACTATTGCTCCTTCAAGAGTGACTCTTGTAATTATTTTATGTGCTTTGGGAACATTCCTTGTGTCAATTCACTCTCTGCTTAACTCAAACTGCAAGTCCTTGTCCATCAGATAATCTTGAGAACATCAATCAATCACTACTGATCTGCATTTAGGGCAGTCGCCCAGGTGGCAGATTTCCTATTGTTGTTTCCCTGGACTTTTCTTAAATGATTTTAAAGAAATTGGTAATTTATTGAACATCTCCCTTCGTAAGTTATTACAATCCCTAACTCCCCTTCCTATAAACGAATATTTGCCCCAATTTGTCCTCTTGAATTCCAACTTTATCTTCATATTTTGATCTTTCCTACTTTTAAAGACACCATCCAAACTTATTCGTCTACTGATGTCCTCCCACGCCATCTCTCTACTGACAGCTCGGAACATACCACTTAGTCGAGCAGCTCGTCTCCTTTCTCCCAAGTCTTCCCAGCCCAAACTTTGCAACATTTTCGTAACGCTACTCTTTTGTCGGACATCACCCAGAACAAATCGAGCTGCTTTTCTTTGGATTTTTCCAGTTCCTGAATCAAGTAATCCTGGTAAGTGTCCCATACACTGGAACCAGACTCTAGTTGGGGTCTCACCACAGACTAATAAGCTCTCTCATTTACATCCTTACTACAACCGCTAATTACTCTCATAACCATGTGCAGAGATTGTATTGTATTGTATTGTAATTTATTTCGTCCAACTGATCATACAGTGATATGGGACACGTCAATAATCATATTTACAAAAACAAAGGATAAAACAGTAATATACATGCTATGATAAATAAAGAGAAATATACAATGTGGTAAAGAGGCGCAGATAAAAAAAAGTGATACATAAGTTAATTTTCAAGAGTTAAGTATTCTTCAATAGAATAAAAACAATGGTTAGAAACAAATTTGAATGATTCTTTCTTATTTTTTGAACATGGTTTTATCTGCTTATTGTAGTCTGGTAATTTATTAAATAAATGTACTCCTGCATAACTCAAACTTGATTCATTTAGCTTATTTTTGTGTGGTTCTATGTGCAGACTGTGTCTATTTCTAGTATTATACCTATGTGCATCAGAGTTTATGATGTAACTGTTTACATTCTCCTGCATATATACAAGTTTACGGAAGATATAAAGGCTAGGCAATGGTAAAATAGAATAAAGTTTAAAGTATTTCTTGCAGCTTGTCCTCCTACCGACACCGCCCATTCCACTAATTATTTTCTTTTATAACTTAACTTCGCTATATCGTGAATTCCCCCAGTAAATGATTCCGTAGGTTAGTATGGGATGGACATATGCAAAATACATAATTTGGCAATCCTCTAAATTAAAACTATTTTTCAAAGATATTATCATGAAATAATGTCGATGTGGAATATTACATAATATTACATTGTTGGTCTTTAATTTGCAAAGTGCATTCTTCACCCCACAAATCACGTTTGATGCTTCATTTCTTACAATATCATTCGTCCCTGCCATAATAACCACGTAGTCATTCTCATTAAGTGTTCCCATCTCTTCCATATCTGACTGAAGAACCTCTTTGAACAGAGCACCTGGCTTGAAAAAACCTACAACTTCAGTGTCCGGTAGCATATCACCAAGTTCGACAGCAATACCCCGACCATGGCTATCCCTGTACACAATTACCTTACATTCTTTCTTCTTCAACCCCAGTGCAGTCTTCCTTGTAATGGCTGGATGGTTATTAATTTTTACACATTCTTCTTCCCTAGAGGTAATTGATTCAAGGACCTGGAACTTATTCCTTAATTCAATACCTAGGCCTACGCCCCAAACATGATTAGTTTTAGGCCTACTGATGCAACTCCTCGTAATTACTTCCGACCATGTCTCAGTTTGCACTTCAGTCACACCATTTAATCTAAGTCTATTACGTTTAATTCTTCCAATGTATTCCCTTAACATTCGAATAATTTCATCCCTTGAGGCCAATTCGGATAATAAATTAACACAGTCAACACACTTTCCCGCTTCCGCTTGCACGATGCGTGCGTCACAAACACAAGCACTTCGCGAATTATTTTCCCTTTAGCCTATGACCTGATCCACACTTCCACTGGTATTTTACATCTTCTGCTTCCCGTCGTTAAATTCTATGCACTCACTACTTTCCATTAAACTATTATATTTCTGAAAATTCTCAACAGCTTGAGGAGCAGCACGACCGGCCGGCGCCATGTTTTTAAGCATATGCCCTTTATTTACAATCATATTTATGTGATTACCACAATGGAGATCATTCCTTATATTAATACCTAGGTATTTACAATGATCACCAAAGGGAACTTTCACCCCACCAACGCAGTAATTAAAACTGAGAAGACTTTTCCTATTTGTGAAACTCACAGCCTGACATTTATCCCCGTTTATCATCATACCATTGCCTACCGTCCATCTCATAGCATTATCGAGGTCATTTTGCAGTTGCTCACTATCTTGTAACTTATTTATTACTCTGTACAGAATAACATCATCTGCGAAAAGCCTTATATCTGATTCGACTTCTTTACACATATCATTGATTTATATAAGAAAACATAAAGGTCAAATAATACTGCCTTGAGGAATTCCCCTCTTAATTTTTACAGGGATAGATAAAGCTTCGCCTACTCTAATTCTCTGAGTTCTGTTTTCTAGAAACAGAGCCACCCATTCAATCACTCTTTTGTCAAGTCCAATTGCACTCATTTTTGCCAGTAGTCTCCCATGATCTACCCTATCAAGTGCCTTGGACAGATCAATCACGATACAGTCCAATTGACCTCCTGAATCCAGGATATCTGCTATATCTTGCTGGAATCCTACAAGTTGTTCTTCAGTGGAATAACCTTTCCTAAACCCAAACTGCCTTCTATCAAACCAGTTATTAATTTTGCAAACATATTTAATATAATCAGAAAGCATGCCTTCACAAAGCTTACATACAATGCATGTCAAACTGACTGGCCTGTAATTTTCAGCTTTATCTTTATCACCCTTTCCTTTATATACAAGGGCTACTATAGCAACTCTCATTTGGTCAAGTTCCTTCATCCAAACAATAATCAAACAAGTACTTCTGGTATGGTACTATATCACAACCCATTGTCTTTAGTATATCCCCCGAAACCTTATCAATTCCAGCTTCTTTTCTAGTTTTTCAACTTTTGTATCTTACTGTAAATATCATTGCTGTCAGAGATAAATTTTAGTACTTCTTTAGTATTAGTAACCTCCTCTATCTGGACATTATTCTTGTAACCAACAATCTTTACATACTGCTGACCGAATACTTCTGCCTTTTGAAGATCCTCGCATACACACTCCCCTTGTTCGTTAATGATTCCTGGAATGTCCTTCTTGGAGCCTGTTTCTGCCTTTAAATACCTATACATACTCTTCCACTTTTCACTAGAATTAGTGCGGCCACCAATTATGCTTGCCATCATGTTAGCCTTAGCTGACTTCTTTGCTGGATTCAATATCCTGGTAAGTTCCTTCAATTTCTCCTTACTTCCACAGTCATTTCTAACTCTATTTCTTTCCAGTCTGCACCTCCTTCTTAGTCTCTTTATTTCCCTGTTATACTATAGTGGCTCTTTACCATTCCTTAACAGCTTTAAATGTACAAACCTATTTTCACATTCCTCAACAATTGCTTTAAACCCATGTCAGAGTCTGTTTACATTTTTATTTACCGTTTTCCACCGATCATATTTACTTATTAAAAACTCCCTCATGCCTGTTTGTCAGCCATATGGTACTGCCTAACAGTCCTAATTTAAATCTCTTTTTTTCACATTTATTTTTAACTACGACAAAAACAGCTTCGTGATCACTAATACCATTTATTACTTCGGTTTCTCTATAGAGCTCATCTGGTTTTTACAGCACCACGTCCAGGATATTTGTTCGCTTAATTATAGGAATTTGGCCGGAGTGTAGAAATTGTACAATTCTTTTTAAGTATTGTATTTGGGTGATATAGCAAGCCCATATCCATTTGAAGAAGGGGAAGAAGAATAATCAGCATCAACAGCTGATAGCTACGACCCGTAACCTCGTTTATAGTACTTCGTCGCCCGTCGGCTCGACGCTTGAACAACTGAGGATGAATGTGCCTGATTGACTTGTGAAAGGTATAGTGGATAATATATAATATCAGCAGAGTCACGGATGCTTATTCCCTCCAGTTCATATTAGTACATCCGAAGTATGTTTTATCCTCGGTGATAAATCATCGACGGACTTATTTCGATAATAATACATTTCTATTTCTCGAGACCTTTGGACTTAGTATTTATACTCTGGAGCCCACCTATTATAATAAATACTGTTGTTAAGTGTGTTATATATATGTTTCTGTATCTGTTTATAGACCGACCGCAGAACGATGAATTGAAGCGAAGTTCTCTGTTCTGAATAGTGATGGATGAAGTGATATTTCATGCATCCCAGAGACTGGAGGCACTTCAGGTATTCCCTTCAATGAATTAAATATTCTTCTTTACCGTCATTTCAGCATTCTAGGCAAGAAGTATAAAATAAATTCAGAGGAAGTAACTTATAGAGTTATGCAAGTAATTTATGCAATTAGTGCCATGAAAAGTGAAGTTGTTTCACCAAGAGGAAAATTTCCTGTCAGTTTTAATTATTGTGTTGATATTGTGATGGTACCCCACTGTAAGTACCTAGGTGTTAATATATATCTTAATTGGGGTACTGGTAATCATATTAACGAGGTTGTTAACAAAGATTACAGATCTCTTCACATGGTTATTAGAGTATTTAGGGGTTGTAGTAAGGATGTACTGTAAAGGAGAGAGCGTATATTTCTCCAGTAAGATAGCAGTTAGAGTATAGCTCCAGTGTATGGGACCCTCACCAGGACTACTTGATACAAGAACTGGAAAAAATTCAAAGGAAAGTAGCACGATTTGTTCTGGGTTATTTCCGACAAAGGAGTAGTGTTATGAAAATGGCCGTTGTCTTCAGCAATTAAAGCAGATCCTGCCTGCACGCAAGTGATGTTCGTTTGTGTGTATGACGTAGACCTGGCGAGCGCTGTCTTGCAGAGTGCATTCGTCCAAGACATACTGGTCCCACCCCCGGCCTTATGATCTGGGGAACAATGAACTACAACTCTCGTTCACTTTTGGTGTTTGTGGAGGGAACACTGACCAGCGCTCGGCACATGCAGAATGTTGTAAGACCCGTTCTTTTGCCATTCATGCAACAGGAAGGTGATGTGTTGTTTCAACAGGATAATGCTCGCCCACACACTGCACGTGAAGCTCAACGTTCTCTGCAAGATGGGCAGCAACTTCCGTGGCCAGCACGATCTCCGAACTTGTCTCCCATCGAGCATGTGTGGGATATGATGGGACAACAACTGACACGTGTGACTTGTCAACCCACAGCCCTTGCAGAACTACGTGAACAGGTCGAACAGGCGTGGAATCATGTATCCCAAGAGAGTATTCACAATCTGTATGATCGAATGGATGACATAATCAGCGCCTGCATTGCTGCCCATGGAGGATATACCACATGCTAATATGGGTGTTTCAGCATGGATCGACACCGGGTACCTCAGTACCGCTTGAGCTATTGATCTGTAAATGTAATCATTTCATGTACTCCATATGCACTGTTTCAACAATAAATCTTGAGTGAATTGGAAAACTCGAAGAGGGTGTACCAATTTTTTTTTTCCAGCAGTGTATTAGAGTGAAGAACATTGAGAGATAGGTGATTATGTCAGAATTCAGAACCAAAAGAACATTACGGAAATACTGTGAAATTCGTACAAAACTGTCCAGAAAGAAAGACTTACAAATAGAGAAATAAAAGGTGTAGTGTGGTGGCTAATGTGTATATATAAGATTAACACGTTCGCTGCTATTGTCATACTGTTAATATTAAGCGTGAGTGCGTCACGAGTCACTGATGTCTCGTACCGTACTTCGCTGGTGTGCGTCACGAGGCACTTGTGACTCGTACTACGGAGGTAGTTCTGCGGGCTGCCGATGGATGGCGAAAGTATATTACTTCGAAATAATTAGATTGACAGCTGCAAGTCATAGCAAGTTCTCACATTCCTCAGCAGGATCCACCAGCGCTCGGTTTAGCACAGAACAGAGCATTAACATCCCTTTCTGCATGTTAGTAAAGGTTGATTTACATGAGTATAAATGCATTTTTACACAAACAATAAATTAACATATTTATTTACTTTAAAATAAAGGCATTGCATATAAAATTTAAAATAATATATTTTTAAATAACACTGTTCTCTATGTGGACTCAATTGTCTACTGCTTTTTACTGATCTTGAAATTCCCTAAACTATTTACACTCATGATCTCACTAATTTTGTTATTATACAAGGGCAGTTTTTATTTTGAACACAGTAAGTTCAATCTCAGCATTTATGAACCTTATTAAAGCATCCATTGCACATGAATGGTTTGTTTGGGCATTCCTTACAGTACGCTGTCACCTGCTTTGTTTTCTTGTCAGCGTCTTTCTATGTGCCACATTCTCGCTGAGCTTTATAGCAAACCACGCATCGTCTTCGAACTTGTCTGGCTGGTCCTTCCATCTTTGAGAGAGTGTGCCTACGTCTCCTCCCAGGACTGATGACAGGTTCTGTCTGTGGTCCAACCAGACTTCTTACAACCTTCTCTTGAAATTGCAGTAGTGGCATTTTTTTGAGATGTCATGGTGTGATGTATCCAAGCATTAACCAAGATCGTTCCAATGATAACTTCTAGGGCTACTTTCCTGTACCATTTTTAAACCTTTCCGTATACCTGAATAATAGGAAGACATCAGATCGCTGAAATCGACCCCCTTTTTAGCACCATTGCAATCAAGAACAGAGAGAAGCTTCCTGACATGTTCACCATCTCTGTTTTTCTTTCCAGAGTCTATCAGTCAGTCACTATGGCTCGGCAGAGTAGAAAGCATTGGAACAGGTCGCTTGTCAACCCACATGATAACTCGAGTACAGTGCTGACACATCCTACCCACCACATCTCCTTTCTTCATTTTCTGTTTCACTATCATTGGTAGTCCACGTCTATTTCTACGAAGGGTCCCACACGCAAATGTTTCATTCCTCAGAAGTTCTTCTGCCAGAGGCACACTGGTGTAGAAATTATCGGCATAGAGGATACGTCCTTCATTTAAGAATTCACGTAGAAGCTCCAGTACAACAGAATGAGCATGATCTACTCTGCTTTCCCTCTCAGTGGATTTTCCTGCATAGATCTTCGTTCTAACAGTGTAGCCTTCTTTCGCACAGAGTTTATATACCTTAACTCCATATTTGTGAGTTTTGTTAGGAATATACATTCTGAAAACTAAACGGCCTCTCCAAGGAACCATAGTTTCGTCTATAACCATTTCCTTCCCCATTGTCGAGGCATTCTCAAAATTTTGGTTTAATTTATCGAGGAGGGGTTGGATTCAATAAAGACGATCACCTGGTTGTTGGTTAGCTTCGTTGTCTGCAAAGTGCCAGAATCCAAGAGAAGAAGGAAACGATCCTATGGCATTGCCCGTCTAATAAGTCGCACATCATATAAGCCATTCTTAAATAATAAATAATAATAATGTTATTTGCTTTACGTCCACTAACTACTCTTTTACGGTTTTTGGAGACGCCGAGGTGCCAGAATTTAGTCCCGCAGGAGTTCTTTTATGTGCCAGTAAATCTACCGACACGAGGCTGATGTATTTGAGCACCTTCAAATACCACCGGACTGAGCCAGGATCGAACCTGCTAAGTTGGGGTCAGAAGGCCAGCGCCTCAACTGTCTGAGCCACTCAGCCCGGCCTAAGCCATTCTTAGACCAGTATGAGTTAATAGTCGGGTGAAGAACAAGTCCCTTACACATGATAATTCCTAGAAACTGTTTCATTTCCTCAGCATTAGTTTTCTTCCATTTCAAACTTCTGGACTTGATTTTCTCATTATGACTTCGTTTAAAATGATTGGCATACCTGTTTGTTTCCTGAACCATCATTTCTAAGAGGCTGTCATCCACAAAGTGAGAGTATATATCAATGGGCTGTCCCTCTTCTAACTGTAACTGAACCTTTGCTTCCCGAGGAAAAACAGTGAAGCCTAAATCATTCCTGGTTATATCACACCAACTGCAGTCTGATTTAACTGATTGTGTTTTAACTTGTTCACTGTCACTTTTACTGTGGCTATCATGTACAACTGTGTCGGTTCCAGAGGACACTGGTGAAGATGATGAAATTGACAATGAAAAATTGGGATCCTCAATATCACTACATTGGATATCGTTATCTCCTAAAAGATCAGCAATATCTGACTCTTCTAATGGTTTCTCTAATCGAGATCTCCTGGCTCGTTGTGAAGAGTCCGAACTGGATCACTCTTTGGGTAGCTGGAAGTCTGCTAATTTACGTTTCATCTGAAACAATTCACACACATTCCTTAGCTGTCTATGCTTATGGTTGAGTGATGAAATCTGCATATAAATTACTGTGATGCTGCACAGAAAAGATGCCCAATTGTATATCCTGTAGTTATCTCACACGATGACAAGGGTATTCTCACGCTGCCACAACGGATTTCCGCCAGCCTACAATGACGGCTAGAGCACGATAATACCTGATCAACAATGTATAGCCCCTATTGTCCACCGCAGTTGAGCGAGACGTCTAGTAAAAATGCGAGGCACTGGCGACTCGTATAGCAAGTAGCAAAAGCTGCATTACATCCATGCGTCACGAGTCACCCGCGCCGCGTAGTGTAAGGTAGTTGTTAAATGTACACCTATGCTATAGAACAACATAGATACCACCTGTGGCTTGCTATCATACTGTTACGCAAAGTTATCACCGTAGCAGCATAGGAATAAAATGTGTATTTTTGTCCAGTAACACATTTTTGTGCTGTACGAGTCACATGTGACTCGCAAAGCAGCGAACGTGTTAAGGGTCTAAGAGAGAAAAAGAAGAAAATTGCTTTGTTATGTGGAGAATGAATGGTGGAGGCACACTTGTTCGGAGTATGGAGGGAAACAGAATCAATTAGGATCAAGTACCTGGGTAGTGATTGTAAAACAAAAATAGAAAGATTGAAAGACTTTTGTACTTCTGCCGTATAATTAAATAAATAAATAAATAAATACTATTATACAATTGTTAAATAAAGAATGGATCACACCGATTAGGACAGCAACATTTTTCGAGATAATAAAACATGTGGCAAAAGAGAAAGGAACCATGCACAAAGTTAACTTTTAGTATTATGGTTGTATTGTTGATTTCATTAAGGTAACTATGTGTTAATTGCATGTGAAATTGATTAGGTTTCAATAGATTAAATGTTCCTTCCTCGGCTGCTGGAGTTCTGTAGCTGTAAGTTGAGAGCATTCATTCATTGATCCATCCACTCATTTACTCATTCAATTCATCTACTCATCCAATAATAAAAGCTCTCTCTGCAGTTGGTGGTTATCCGTGACTGGGAGGGAGAGAGAGACCTTTTTTTGATGCATGTATAAATTCAGTACATTCACTCCTGCATTCATGCATTAATCATCCATTCACTCATTCAGTCATGCATTCATTCACATGGGAAGTTCTCATCATATCTGCCGGAGTTCTGTAGATGTAGGCAGAGAGCATTCGGCTCGTTAAATCATTAAGTCACTTATTCATTCAATAATTCATTCATTCATTCATTCATTCATTCATTCATTCATTCATTCATAATGTCTATTGTAAATTAAGAAAGACAATGTTCAGACTAGTGATACAAATAAATACTTGCACTAACACTAATTAATAGGGATAAGATACATGTTGTCCTAGACTAAATAACAATGTTAGCATCTAGGACAAAAGTAAGAAAAAAAATCTTATAAGCTACAAGTTAGAGATCAGGTGTAATTAGTGAGTAGGCATAATTGTAACCCAGAAAATAAACTAAATTACTCTACACACCATGGAAGCTTCACCTCTAAGATACAAAACCTTTACGGGGAAAATATTCTCCAAGCTACTAGGCAGTTCGACAACCTTCGAAAGAAGATGAGTAACTACCTGGCTCGACTCGCCTTCTTGAAACGCTGCAGGGGCAACAGCATTATACCAGCATGTGTGAGACTGAAATATCACACCAAGAACCGACGGACAGACCGTATTCTTCACGAAACCAGCATTTAACTTCTCAGGGAAAGGATCAGTGACACCAGACAGACTCTGGACCACCTCAACAATAAACTATTTCACCTCCACTTGGATCTTGCCTGCACCTTGTCTCTCAATGACTGGACCACGTTAGACAGCATTAGCAACACACAATCCTAGCGTACACTGGAACTAGCCACTGCCAAACTAAACAAGAAATTCGATCGCCTCCTACTAAAACAGAAACTGAAACCACCTGATTCACTACAGAATAATATAATAGTTAATCTCACAGATAAGCCACTCGGTGAACCTACTTCCTCGACCTTGAAAAAAGGACTCAGCTACGCAGTAGCTCCTAATAGGATACCGGTAGAAGAAATAATTAACAAAGTTGAAATTGCAATCCGACACCTCCTTACCGAATCTGCAGAAGAGATCAGACAGGATATATCATGTCTACTGAGAACTGAAAAGCCGCCGCCATCCAATTTGACCAAAGAAGAAATTCATGCCCTCAAAACACTACGTCAAGATACGGAAACAATAATCCCACACACAGATAAAGGCAACGCTACTGTGATAATGACACGCACACCAACTACACAAGGAAAATAGAACAATTACTCACCGATTCTATGTACAGGAAAATAAGAAACCCTACCAACCGCATTAAGAACAAACTCCACAGTCTAGTAAAAAATTTCCAGTATTCCAGCCGAAATACAGAAAAAGCTGATCTCTTCGGACCCCATACCTCCCAAATTCTATGGCCTCCCTAAAATCCATAAAGAAGGCATACCTCTGCAACCTATCGTGAGCGCTATAGGATCTCTGACGCACGATATCGCCCATTACCTTGCTGGACTACTTCAGCCACATACAGGGCACACTGAAACCTTTGTGAAGGACTCCCGACATTTCATCCAGCTCCTTAAGGACCAATCAATTGAAAGTACGGACTTACTAGTAAGTTATGACGTCACTTCACTTTTCACCAAAGTGCCGCTAACAGAAGTATTCCCGCTATTAGACCAGAAACTTCCAGAAGACGTGTCAACACTAGCTAAAGGATGCCTTAACGCCACTTATTTCTACTTTAACGGGGAGTTCTATGAACACACTGAAGGGGCTGCGATGGGGTCGCCTTTCTCTCCAATAATAGCAAACGTGTACTGTATATGGAACACTTCAAACAGAAAGCCGTAGCCACATCTACCCTGAAACTGAAATGTTTTCACCGTTATGTGGAGGACACGTTCGTGATCTGGCCTCGTGGGAGCAACAATCTGCAGCTATTTCTCAACCATCTCAACTCTGTTCACGTAAATATTCAGTTCACCATGGAAATCGAAGTAAACAGAAAACTACCGTTCCTGGATGTCCTAGTAAAACGCAACATCAATGGGACTCTGAGTCACACAGTATACAGGTAGCCCACACAGACAGGTACCTGCATGCCCCTTCTCATCACCACCCATCACAAAAGCAGGCTGTTCTAACATCACTGGTTAACAGGGCCATAGTGATATCAGATGCAGAACATCTCGAAGAAGAGAAAGAACACCTCACGAGAACCCTCAGGAGAAATGGCTAATAGCTCAATAACATCCGACGAGTCTTTAGGAAATCAGAAGAAAACAAAGAAAAGGCCGCCATAGAAGAAAACAATAATAATAATAATAATATAAAAGAATTTATTGGACTCCAACCTATTCAATACAATAAATTCTTTTATATTATTATTATTATTATTATTGAGATTCTTTCAATACGGAAAATAAAATGATTTTCATTACTTGCAATAGAAGAAAACAATGGGAAACAAGAACTGACCCACCCAAATACAGCGATACTTCCATACATTAAAAACACTACAGACAGGATCAGCAAGGTACTGGACAAATGCAATATTAAAACCATCTATAGACCACACCGGAAGCTAGCCTGTTATCTACCACCAGTAAAAGACACGATAGAACAACAGGCTCCTGGAGTATACCACACTGAATGTAGCTGTGGAACGTGCTATGTTGGGGAAACAAAACATCTGATCTCCACCTGCCTAAAAGAACATATCCATCACACCAAGAATCAAAACACAGATATTTCAGCTGTAGCCAAGCATTCCTGCAAGACATGGAATATCATTTGACCAGACCAAGATTCTAGCAGCAATCCCTTGGAGTCTGGAAAGGAAAATCCGCGAGGCTATCAAAATCAAGAAACATCCAAACAATATGAATTTAGAAGAAGGATATAAAATCAGTAATTCTTGGATGCCTATCATACATAGATTAAGTTATACAGACCTCAACATAAACACGCAGGTCAAACCTCCAATTAGATAATGGCGCGGGCAAGCCACACTACCTGGCTGTGACACATACCTTCCAGAATTCGCACAATACAGCCAGGGGACTTACGTCAGCCAGAAAGGCTAGGATATATAGACCAAGGTCAGCCACCACTCTTGTAGTGTGATTGTTGCCTGGGAGACTGATTACCTCGGATCGAGTAGGGGTATTTCAGTCACCTTGACAAAGAATGCTACAGTGTATTTGACACGTCGGCAAACTGTCCGTAATGTACAGAAAACAACACGGTTCAACCTGGAAAATAAACTAAATATCTCTTAAACATTGTTTCAAAGAATAAAAAGTTTTGCGACTTTAATTTTGAGATTCATATATAATTTAGTCTTCTTTTTAGCCTGGTTGCCCAATGGTTACACCTCATCACATGGCAAAAATGTTTCAGGAGCTGTCCCATCAGTGGTCCAGAGATCTTGAAGATTCTGATGAGAAGATTTGACGACAACCACGAGATACAATAGTCCAAAAAGAACTTTCACTTCTACATTTGTCTCTAACACGTCCCTTAGTCGACTGTAATTTGTTCTTATTTTCTGTAGCTGCTTGTTTGTGAATTTTACAATACACTCTGGCATTTCATGAGAGAACAACTTTCAGCAGTCCATAATGGTATTGGCACCCTTCCTTGCACTTTTTACCCCTGGTTGTCCAACACAAAGAAGACTAACTTATGTAATTTTAATTTTGAGAATCATATATAAGTTTTGGAAGGATATGTCTTTTTTGAAACAATGTTCGAGAGATAATCTAACACTAAAATTTGTTAATCTTAAGCTCAAAAATTTCAAACACACTCCAAGAGAACAGAAGATGATCAACAAATTCAATATAACACGCATTAAAAACAAAATCAAATTTTTACACAAGAAGTAGTTTCTTAACTCTAAGCTATATGACCATCTTGAAACTTCACTGGTTACTCATTCACATATATTTTTAACTTTTTGTAATTTTAATGTGTTGTATAACTTAACACGCCAATCTAATGGTAAAATTATGTAAGCATTTCAAATGTAATTGTACTTTGAATAGTTCCAGTGAGTCGAAACATTTTGTAATGTATGTCACGACTGTTTAAAATTTAACCCGATGAGTGCTACGCCCGCCTATAGATGGGCTGATACGGCCGGTCCAGCACTGCTACACCTGTCTGTAGACGGTCCTATGAGAACTCAAGTAATATTGAATGTAAGTGTAGGATTTTCCATTTGCATTTAGATTTATAAAGAACCAACATTTATACATATTTTAAGCTTAATAATAATAATAATAATAATAATAATAATAAGAAGTTAAACATTGAGGCTTCTACAAACTTTTTTACATGACAACGTTGAGATCGCCAGCTACGCCAGCTTCATCCGTCCGCCACCAAGGGTACTCACCACGGCAGATCTGCTATGCCCTACAGTGTTTGCTTCAAGATCCCAGCCTCGTGTCTATCACTCTGTAGCAGTACCACTCCCACACCCTGTCCCTTACCTTTCAACCCCCTTAGGCGACTATGCAACCCATATTGTCCGCCATGGTGTCCACCTGCCTCGATCACGTGACGCCCCACGCGTCTTTCGCTCCACCCGCCAGTCAGCCCTCATGGACACCATAAGAATGTTCTTTATTCCACATTCATATTGTACCAGGCTTGTTCTGATTTGCCTATATATTGTATTTTATTACTATTAATAAACAGCACAGAGGGAGGGAACCTTTCAGGTACTCCCTCGCTGCCTCTCTCACGACTAACGCCTGTGCTGCCTTCCCTACACGCGATCGTACCCGGCCCTATAAAAGCCGGGGTGGAAGGCAGCTCGGGATCAGTTGGTCGTGAGAGAGGTTCAGCAACTTGGTCATATGAAAACCGACAATGCAGCTTCGCTGACAGGATGAGGAGACCATAAAACAGCAATGTACAAAAATTTAGCTGCCATTTTGAACTGGAGGGTGTCCAAATCTTGATTCAAATTCCATGTGATAACGCAGCTACTGGTCAACCCTTGCATCTTGCTGGCTGGTGTGGTGAACAGTGGAGTAAAGTTTTGCAGTTGTGCTGGAGAGAGAGAGAGAGAGAACGAACTGGCAGGCTACTATGCACCAAGGTACTTTATTGTTAGGGACTGAGTGTGAAACGTAAATGAGGTGCGTTAATCGCATGATAAAAACACAACATCTTGGCACCATGCACAACGAATATGCACATTGTACTTCACAGTTTTCCTTACTTGTTTGAAGGCAGTATTTTGGAGGTACTTCGAACTCTGAAGGTCTCTCCGTTGTGCAATTGGTTGCCAACCACAAATATTTAATCATACTTGAATTGTAGGAAATAATTGAAAATGAATGAGGGATTGCATTTTCAATATGCTGTTTCTCTGATAAACATCAAAGTGAATTTTTCTCAAGCTGGCGCAATGTCTGTTAAACATTGAAACAATTACTGGAAGAAAAACTTATCCAAGGGCTATATTTTCCCTGTAGAGCCGGGAGGAATCTGGAGAATTGCCTGGAGGAATGTCTTCAAGACAGCTTTTATCACTAGAAGTAGTCAAGGAATCTGACGGTAGCAAGCGCTCGTCTTCAGTGAATGGGAAGAAGGCTTCTTTAAACCAATACTTCAATTACTTTTTTTCTCATTTTCCCTGATTTTGAAGCTGTTACAATTATATTTTTGGCATGAAATACTCCTTTGGAAATTCTTAGACTGAAAGTTTCAGTTGCCTCCTGTAGTACAATGAAGAATTTCGGGAAAAGAGAACTGGCCATACTAACTACTAACTGTAGGCATAATGTGTATGAATAGATGAGCGCATTGACTGATTGAACGACTGTGTCAGTATGTTTCTCACCCACAAGTCCTTACTGCTTTCATTTTGCACATGATACTGATCTGTATTATATATTGAAGATGGGGTGTAGTCTAAAAATCGCTCTGTAGCTGCTCCCGCAAATTTCTTTGCAACTTTATTTTTTCCTCTTCTTGCAGATAACTTACGGAATTCAAATTTCATATTTTCCTACTTTTGATTCTGTACTTCAAGCGATTCCACCAACCAGTAGATGCACTGAAATTTCATTGTCCCAATGAAATCTCTCTTGAAAGTTCCAAGGCCCCCAGTTGCAGATCTTCATCGCAAATATTCCACTTCAACCTTCTTGCTTCTGCAAATCGAGAACATACCTTTTTATACATCAGTTTCCTGTGTTCAGTGGGACTTACTGACATAGATTCTTTCTTCCAGACGTACAATTGTTGTACTGATGTCACCGTACGACAATTTTTGTGAAAGCCGCTTCTTACCCCCACCTTATTTAGCCATAAACATACAGCTTTCCTCTTGTATGTATGATCTACAGCATGTTTCACTTTCTTCTGTGGATGGGAAGCATAGGTTGAGATGGTAGATTTGTCAGGTGATTGTGGTGTCACTTCACTGGATCAACAGGAATCAGACTCAGGGCTCAAACTCAGATCTCTAACACCTCTCATACCTGGCAGTGGTGTGCTGCCTTCTCTTTCAGATAATCCAGATGGGATGTCGCTACTTCCTCTATCAATGTCGCTACCACTGATTCTCTTCAGACATGACTCTGACAAGTGAGACAATGCTAGCACCCATGGGATGATTTTCAATTAGTTCAATCATGTCAACCCATCTCCCTTTATTCCAGTTATTACACAAGAAGAAGAGAAACCTTCTTCATGGAAATAACATAATGCATACTGTAGAACATTAGCTGGATTCATGACTGCTCTCTCAAAGGAACATTTGTTAACTGCCAGGCGCATAAAGCTCAAGGTGACATGCTAGCTTCAGCTGGTCTCCAGGGCTATCCACGTCTAGCTATATGCTAACGCATGCAATCTTTTTATACATTTTCATATTGATTTCAGGACCTAACGGCTTGAAATGGCAGCTAAATTTTTGTACATTTTTTTTTTTTTATGGTCCTTTCATCATCTCTGCAAAATTGTATTGTCGGTTTCAGTATGACCGCATCAATATTTCCTTTACAAGGTGAAGTTTATCAGTTGTAATCCTGATAAAATTCCCTTATAGCTGCAAGCTTATCTAGTCTCTTCCTCTTGACCCTAGCTGCCTTGTCATTGAACCGAAGTGCACGCAGTAACAAATAAAAACGGACACTTCATCACAAGGCAAAAATGTTCAGGAGCCGTCCCATCTGTGGCCCAGAGATCTTGAAGATTCTGATCCGCCAGGTACAATTGTCCAAGAAGAGCACACATGTCTTGGGCAACTGTAAGTTGTCCTTATTTTCTGTAGCTGCACATTTTTGAATTTTACAATATACTCTAGCATTTCATCAGGGAAGAACGACTTCCAGCAGTCCATAATGGTAATAGCAACCTTCCCTGCACTTTTTACCCCTGGTGGATGGATAAAATGTTCTGCTGCCTGTTTCTTGGGAAAGCTTGAATTTTCCAATTAGTCTTGTAGTCATGTCCTATATACTGTGGCCCAGGATTTAAATTAAAATCTAAGTCTTCTTGAAGCGATGAAACTTAACTTGCATGATTGTGGTTTCTTTCTTGTAGAGCTTCATTATTAGAGTAATCAGTCTCAACTCATATTTACAAGAGATAAATGATCAGAATCTGGCAAGGTGACAACATCATTTGATGAATCCTGAAGCCACCTGCATACATCACTTTCTTGAACATTCATAATATTGATTAATAAACCAACTAATTATTCAGTTCTAGCTAAGAGCAGAGCTTGCTAACAATGTAACGTGGTATTCGCAGGTGAGCGCTGCGCTCACTTGAGAGACAGCATTGAATATGGCAGTCTGCAGGTAATTGCTTCACACTTGGTCTCCAACAATGCACGTTTATTGCTTTGTAACGCTGTAAAGGGAATGTAGGTGGGGGGTCTAGCCAAATAATTGTTGATACTAAATAATTGAAATCGAAGGTTAGCACTGCGGCTTATCCTGCGACAAACCGCGGCTTAACTTCCAGGTCATCCGGTCCTGCTCTGTTTTGTTTCTGACTAATTTACTGAACATAGTATCATTGAAATTGCCAACTACCACAGGAATTATAATCCTTTCTTGAAAAAATATACAAATATCATGTCACATTTCAAGATTGGGATAATGCATTCATATAAAATCCCTAAGTCTAAATGGTGAACATATCTGTAGTGATTTATTTGACTGAGACTTAATCATTGACTATAAGGATGACAGTCCGATAGAGAGAACACAAATTAAATTTCATAGAAGTATGTTACGGAAGTCAAGTACCATAATAAACTAAGCCATATGTGATGGTTTGAGCACTTAGACGAATGAAGAAATGTTGAAAGAAACAATGGAAGAGCAAATTACAGGAAAGCAAAACGAAGGAATACCCAGTTTATGATGGATGGACAGCGTAATGTAATGGAACTCGGACAGGAAAACAGTGATATTTGGGGAGTACAGAATGTGAATAAATTGCTGAGACCGGACGAGTTGGCCGTGTAATTAGGACCGTGCAGCTGTGAGCTTGCATGCGGGAGATAGTGGGTTCGAAACCCACTGTCGGCAGCCCTGAAGGTGTTTTTCCGTGGTTTCCAATTTTCACACCAGGCAAATGCTGGGGCTGTACCTTAATTAAGGCCATGGCCGCTTTCTTCCCACTCCTGGCTCTTTCCTATCCCATTGTCGCCATAAGACCTATCTGTGTCGGTGCGACGTAAAACAAATTACTTATAGCGTAGACTGTAGTTCCTTATTCCCTGACTTTACATACCGATTTTCATTAAAATCTGTTTACCCATTTTCTCGTGACTCGGCGCTGTTATGGACTTAGCAACTGAAATCCAAATTCATGAATATCTCTGTTATCATAGCTGGTACGATATAATGTATAAAACATAAATGATTGGAAATTTAGTTATGTAGTTTTATCGATAGGACCACTAATAACATAATTGTTTGAGAATGAAATTTGAGGCCTTCCCCTAAACTACCATTTCACTCAGCATGAACAAAATTATTTTTGGCATAGATTGTAATGACTTTACATACCGATTTTCATTAAATTCCCTTCAGCCGTTTTCTCGTGATGCACGTACATACATCCAGACAGACAGAAATATGATTCTTTTTAAATTCTGAGCAATGTATAGACAAAACTCTTATTTTATGTATATAGATAAATGGTTGTCTAGTTGTATAGTAATAACCACCACCATCATCACCACTCTTATGATTGACGGCACAGTAAAACTGAATAAGACATAAGTGATCGGTATTGTATTCTTTTTAACATTTGTTATGTAGTACTTTTTGATAGGATAAATAACATAGGTATTTAAAAATTAAATTTCACATGCCTTCACCTAAACTACCATTTCATCCAACATGAATAAAATTATTTATAACTATAACTTAGACTGTAGTTCCTTATTCTCCAACTTTACATACCGATTTTCATTAAATTCTGTTTACCCATTTTCTCTTGGCTCGGCATTGATATGCATTTGGCAACAAAAATAAAAATTCATGAACATATCTGTTATCAATGAAGCTCATCCCCGAAATTGCGACCCTCGTCCTCCGAGGCTCCTTCAAGATCCTGAGACACCACCTCTACAGCTACAGCTGTGAAATGCTGCACTAATTATACTGTTCCTTTATAATTTAGATTTTTCTTCAATTAATAGGTCTGTACAGAAATTTGATATGTTTTACCTTGTACTTAGTGGCAGCCTGTAAATACAGGAGGTTGTTCGTAAATAAATGGAAATGGATATATAGCCAGTAAGGTAAAAATGTATGAGATACAAAAGATCAGAAATTTAATTCTGTACAACTTTAGTTATGTAGTATTTATCGATAGGACCACTAAGAACATAAATATTTATGAATTAAATTTTAGGTCTTCCCCTAAACTATCATTTCACTTGGCGTGAATACAATTATTTATAGCCTAGATTGTAGTCGCTTATTCCCCGACGTTACATACCGATTTTCATAAAATGCTGTTCAGTTGTTTTTTCGTGATGTGCGTACATACAGATGGAAATTACGGAAAATTAAAAAGGGCATTTCCTTGTTACTGTGGACATGGCTCATACAGAAATACCTTTTTTTTTTAAATTCTAAGCAGTGTACAGAGAAAACTCTTATTTTATATACTGCATATGATGTTCTGGGCCATTTTACAGGAAAACTAAAAGACCCATGGAAACATGTTTCAGATAAAAAATTTAAGTTAGATGATTTTCTACATTTTCCCCTCAGGCAGCATTTTATTGGCTGAAGAAACTAAAACGTGGCTACTTACTGAAAATGTCAATACATGGTTTTACAGATTTAAATTTACTTGTTTGGGTTTTAATTCTTAATAATTATTTTAATTGGTTTATGTGGACCTGAAGCTTGTAGTATAATTTGTTTTGCAACATTGTTGGATTATAATCATCATAAAATATCAAAGCCATTTTGACAGTGCTGATATAATATAATATAATAATATAATATAATAATAATAAAATAATATAATATAATATATAATATAATATAATAATAATAAAATAAAATAATATAATATATATATAATATAATATAATATAATATAATATAATATAATATAATAATATAATATAATAATATGATATAATAATAAAACATTGTTGGAGGTAACATCAGGACCTTGGCATAGAAAAAACTGCTTCGCACTCCCAAATTGATGTGTTCAATAATTAGACATTTCTTCGCCATTTGCTACATAATCTTGGCAAGAGCGTAATTTCTCTGATCTGCGTAATTTGGTGGCCGCGGTGATTGATGTAAATGATACGTGTTTGCTCTTGAGAAAGTTAAATGGTAGACCAACACACGGACTTTCATTTGGGGTCAAAGTACCCTTACAATATCATATGGTGACAACATATTGTGTCTCATGCAATCTATGATTTTGAATGTACAATGCTTATTTCAACGAGTAATTATAACGAAGGAATTTTCTTTAAAGTGCTGTTTTACTTTCAGCTTCATGTGTACTCTGGCATGCAACATGGTCGCTACCTTCTCCAAAACTATTCAGAGCAGTTACGAGATCTTACCAGCTCACCTTCTGCAGCACAGCTCCATGAGCGGGCACATCAGCTGTTACAGTGGATCCAGCATGTTGGTACTGAGCTGAGAAGAATTGCTACCTCTATTTCAAATCCAGAGGAAGTGTATACTCAATTGTTGCAGTTTCTTGGTGTTGATTGTGAGTATTGGAAATGTTATACCTCCTAATAGACAGCTAAATAGCCAGTTAAAAGTATTCCAACAAGTTAACTTGTATACCATAAAAATGTAAGTTACTTAAATAGTCTGAAAGTTCGGCCCCGCTGTGTAGGGGGCAACGCGTCCGCCAGTCACCCGGCAGCTCTGGGTTCGATTCCCGGCCTGGTCAGGGGTTTTAATTATAAATTATTAATATCCCTGGCCTGGGGACTGGGTGTTTGTGTCGTCTTTAACCTTCCTTTCCTCACATTCAGCACTCTACACTTCTGCAATTACACTTACACGCAGGTTCCTGTCATAAGGTGAAAGTACTGGCAAAAGATCTACAGAGGTTAACACCACAAACAAATATTTAAAAAAAAATGGTCTGAAAACCTCCTAGTGAAGATACTGTATTGACCCGAATATATTTAAGACAGCCTCACTTATAAGATGACCATGAATTGGAGGAAGGTACTTACTAGAAAAATGATATAATTAATATGCAGTAAAACCTCCAGTAACCAAATCCCTTTTAACTAAAATGTGTTGTATCTTCGGTATTCAGCCTGCAGGCTGGTGTGATCCTCTACAGCTATGCCAACAGCTGTCATAGATGGCCTAGGCATCACTGAAGAGGCGTACTAGGAAAATGAGGAGTGGGATAATTTCCCGTTGCTTTCCTCACCGAGCCAGAAGTTGCTCACATATCGGTCTGCCAAGCCTGAAATGCATGCACCGTCCAACCCTATGAGTGATATTTTCAGACCATTCATAACAGGAACTGGCTGCATAAGGAATGGTATTACTAGCATCACTCATGCCTCGGTCACTTTCACAGTGTCAGATCCAAGGATGAGACTGAGACAGGTCATTGAAAGTAACAAATTTACTCTAGCCCATACCAGAAGACATAGTGCACTGTAAACACTACATCTCACCAGCAAATATGTTTTAAGTTAAATGACCCGTTGTAATTTAAGTATATTTGTCCACTTTTCAGAAAATATGAGGGTGAATCACTGAGGCATACATCCACCATCGAAGTGTATCGGTTAGCGTTAGTAGCTGACATTCTCGTGGCCCCATGTTTGATTCCCGGTATTGCCAGAAATGTTAAAATTGTCAGGGCTCGTGTGTGGTCAAAACGGTACATGCAGTTTACATCCATCAGAGGTGTGTCTGAAAAACGCTGCACTACACTGGGAAGAGGACATGAATTTACATTTACTGAGGCATGTGGTCTTGAATCACTATCCAGCCAGTGCTCAGTTGTGTAGGCCTGATAAGTGTTCGCTAGACGCCTAAGAAACGTTCATTGTATTGTTCTTCGATTGAATCTATTAGTGTTATGTGTTGTTGTTATTAAGTGTACTGCATTTGTGTACTGTATTTTTTCGTCCAGTTCTGCAAATCGTTTAACCTCAATCGGGCATTAATAAAAGAAATTGCAGTGACTGCCTTGAAATCCTGAAGAACCATATCTCCCAAACTTTCTAATACAACAACATACAGTATGTCAAATGTGTTAACCAACTCACAATACTATTACTTTTAATATTCATACTGTTGTCCTGTATACTTTGTCCTCATGGGCAATCTCCAGTTGGAGAAAGTCAATATAAATAAATATAACAGGCACAATATGAACAAAAACTTGCCAAAATATGAAATTTATTTAGGCTAAATATGAAAGTATAAAAATATATTTATTAACATTATGAAATACAATAAATTGCAATAATGTTATGTTTTTAATTTTTTTATTGGATTTAAATCAATATACAAAGTTCATTGGTAAATGTATGTCACAGAAACAAAAGCCAGAAGTTGCTCACATATCATTCTGCAATGCACGCACCGAGATGTAGTGTTTACAGTGCACTGTGTCTTCTGTTGTTGTCAGGATTACTTGATTCAAGAATTGGAAAAATATCCGAAGAAAAGCAGCTCGATTTGTGCTGGGTGATTTCCGACATAAGAGTAGCTTTACAGAAATGTTGCGAAGTTTGGGCTGGGAAGACTTGGGAGAAAGGAGATGAGCTGCTCGACTAAGTGATATGCGTAGATGTTGATTCCCATAGGGAACCTGAAATATTTGTCCGAGAGCGCTAACAACCATGGTTTAGAATGTGAAATTTCACATTGTGCCTGTCCCTAGTGATGTCCTTGAAGGAAAATTGGGGGAAGTCAGAGGAATTAACAAATCAAGAAATCTTTATAACAATAGGGCCAGAATACAGCTTTGGTATCTTTAGTGTATCAGACTGGATTATAATGAAGAATAAACCTGCTTTAAAGACACTTAACAAATAAAGGAAAAAAGCAGCAATAAAACATGACCTTGAACCAGTGTATGTGGAAGTGTCAAAATTGATTTGTTTAATATTAACATTTCCTGTGACCACGGCTTCCTCTGAAAGGAGTATGAGCACTCTAAAGAGGATAAAAAGATACTTGCATAATTCAATGAATAATGAAAGACTCAGCAGTCTTAGTACCATTTCCATCGAGAAAATGCTTGTGAAGGAATCGATGAGTGATCAAGTATTGAAGGACCGTGTGATTGACCATTTTGCAACCAAGAAAACTCAACTTTTGGAACTACTCTACAAGAAACTTTAAGGTAAGATTTTCTGCCTACCCATTAATTAGCTAGTAGCTTCGCCACTGGATTGTATTAGAACCATGAAACTACTTTTAATAATTAGTACTATCACGTGGGGAACACCGTGGGTCGTCTTTACTTGTGAGTAGTACCACTACAGTATGTTAGGTACACAATACGTTTGTGATTAGTAGCAACAGAGGGTGAATCAGTATGGGTTTTCCAGTACCCCTGATCAGTACCATTGTGAGAAACACCACGGGTCTGGGCGTTGCCTGTGATTAGTACCCACTATGTGAGGAACACCACAGGAATACCTGTGCCCGTAATTAGGACACCTAGGTGAGGAATACCATGGCTTTGTGTTGCCTGTGAGTGGCGCCATCATGTGAGAAACACCATAGGTCTGCGTTACCTATGCAATGTACAGTACTTGTGAGTAGTAACATAATGTGTGGAACACCGTGAGTCTACGCTACTTTTGATTAGTACTGCAACATGGCAAATACCGTGCTTCTACTTTACTAGCGATAAGTACCATTATGAGGGGCCGTTGACCTGGATTCTCTTCAGACAACAAACATCCTCGATTCAGGAATGTGCTTTAGAAGCAGTCCCTTGATCAGTAATAATATTGTTTATAATAGTTTCTGGGAAGGTGAGGCATTGCAGGTCGGATCCACCGATTGTTTTAAATTCATATCCATCCATTCATTCTTCTTCATCACTTTTTTTAAATTCTGTCAGGGGATGATTTGAACTTTTAAATTGTCATTACATTTCGTCTCATTGGCACTGCCGGTGATTCCAAGTAGCCTACGCATTGGCCTCCACGGTATGCACTAGCCATGCGTTTTGGTAGGTGTGCTATTTACCAACTGATGAGCCCAACTTAGCACACTGGAGCGAAACACTGGCAACCAGGAATGAGTTAGCTGGAAAATTTATAATGTCCAATAACGGACCAACTATATTGGTATTATAAGCCACTATTTTTTAAAGGCATCGGGTACTTTCCGTGCGAGTACAGGGCATCTAAAATGCATACAGTACAGTAATCCAACGAATAAAGCACTTGCACAGAGGAACATGCTTTTTTTTTTTTTCTTTCATTGCATGAGGTTATGTTTGCCAGTGAATTATCAAAGAGCATTATTTGAATACTGTAAATGCACCTTGTTGGGTACATTTTGGAAATAGTTTTTCCCATGTCATTTGAAAGGTTTAAACTGTGAATCAAAGTTAATTGCATGCAGTAACGGATCTTAGAATATTTTGAGATGCGGCAAGAGTGGCATTTCTGAATTACGAGCTGGCGGTTAATTCAAAATCACGTAATTCGAAGTCCGATTTTTGTGACCCAACAACTTTGAATTAACAAGGTTTTACTGCATATCGCAAGGGACGGGTGGACCACCTGGTATAACATGCTGTAATACCTGATGTTGACAGGATAATCACTTTGTATGTTGACCATTTATTGAGTGTTTTACACAGATATGGGACTTTTGGAGTTATGAATATTAGTTTATAGTCGTGATTTTTTTGAGGTTTTAACAATATGGCACATTGTTATACCAGGTAACCTGCCCATTCCTTGCAGTCTACTTTTATGCAACACTCTGCGTTTAGTACAATTCTGAATAGGAAATGAACCCATAAGACAAGCACTGATACAAAGAACAACATTCTATGGCAGGTAGGTAAATAGCACCACGAACTCCCCTCCTTCAAGGCAGGTCACAACATAACAGAAAGTTTATTCACTCCCTCTTGGTGTATTCCAGTGATGAGTATGTGGATATGTTACTCATCTGTGAAGCAGCTAGACAGAATGAATACCATGACATTTTGGAGTATGAAAAGATGTCTGCATGCAACTGTGTCCCTGGGAAGGACATGGCCTGTTCGACATCATCCTGTGATGTCTGTTCACAATGAAGAGATTGTGTATGATGCTATCTGGCATATCCTTCACACTACCACACGGGCCAGTGTATAGTAGATGAGCATCAGCTGGACGTCTATTATGTAGATATTGTATACCCATCTGTTTCACCCGTGCCATCTGCACTTGTACCAGGAGCTTCATAGTCATGATTTAGAAGGCCGGGCAGCGTTCTATCAATGGACCGTACAGCATGTGGACACTGATCCTGCCTTTTTAGTGACTATATTCTTTACGGACGAATCACGGTTCCACAACAAGGGAACTCTTATTCGACACGATATGCTCTACTAGAGCATAGATAATCCACATTGGGTACAGCAGGCAGCTTTTCAGGTACAGTGGAGCGTGAACATATGGTGTGGTATCATGGGTAATAACCGCATTCGTCCTCATTTCTTTGAGGGCCATGTGATGGGAGCACAGTATCTACGGTTTCTCTGCGATGAACTCTCACCATTGTTGGAACGTGTGCCAGTTCTTGACTGTTGCAGGATATGGTTTCAACATGATGGGGCTCTACTGCACACAGCAGTGGTTGTCCGTATCCATCACCATGGATAAGAAGGAAAGGATCTATCCAATGGCTTGCCAGATTGTCCGATCTTACACCCGTGTATTTTTTCTTTGGGGCCATGTAAAACAACTGCTGTATGCACAGGAGCCAGACAGTCCTGGTCACCTTAGACACCTTGTAGTGGACACCAAAAAAGCAAAATTTTGTTATAAACTCTTGTAAAATTTCGACTATGAATTTCAGTATTGATTGCTAAAGTTATCCTGTTTCTTCTGCTCTTGTGATATACAATGGATGATTGTATGTTATATTTTTCAGTTGTGATGAGTATACAGTTTGAAATATAGTTTAAATACAAACAGTGAGGCTATTTAAACGTAACAACTACAAGCTCATCACCGAGGCATGCTGATCAGTTTTGCTGGAGATATTGCAGTGTGCCAGGTGGTCCTTACAGTATCGCGCGCAACTCGTTGACCGCAGAAGTCATCGGTTTGAGTAAGTGCTGCATTAAACGATATAGGTAACTGAAATCCTGTTGCATGTTTCTTAGCCTTGTCCAACCCATCCTACATCTTATGCCACAATACCAACAGCCCTTTCAGTGCCACATAAATAAATCAGTCTGTGGAAACCGTTAAATACGCAGCGTTGCTACATTCCAGGCAATTTGTAAAAAAGAACGAAAAAGAAATATCCCAGCCATTTCTAGCATGGGATTCAGACCTCTGTACCCTCAAGCCCTGTCAACTATCGACTGCGCTCGTGCCATCTGAGCTATTTTGAAGCTTGGCCTGCAGTGGGCAGTTTCCTGCCTATACAGTACCTGCGTCTGGTCTGCGTGTGTACCGTCTGTTGTAACATATGTGTTTTTCGTATCTGCTTGTTTTACAGGTTCATTTGAGGTACCCTTAATTAATTAAAGCCAACGGCCGTAGCCGTGTTGAAACACCGGATCCCGTAAGATCTCCGAAGTTAAGCAATATTGGGCGTGGTCAGGAGTTGGATGGGTTGCCACGCGCTGTTGGTGGGGGTAAGGGAATGGAGGAGCGGAAAGGAACTGGCCACCCTACCGCACGTAAACTCCGGCTCAGGAACACCTCTGTGGAGGTTCGGACCTGCCTTTGGGCAGAATAACCCTTACCTACCTAATAAATTAAAAGTGGCGTTGATGATTCCTGCTGTCTTCTAGTCCGTAACAACACATCCTGTTATATTACACTAGATGAGGAAGGGGGACCAAAGTTTCTCAGAATTGTAATATATGGGGCAGATTGCATGAAACTATATCACAAGGGGCGGGTGGACCACCCGGTATAACATGCTTTAATACCTGATGATGATGGGATAATCACTTTGTATGTTGACCATTTATTGAGTGTTTTACACAGATATGGGATTTTCGGAGTTATGAATATTGGTTTATTGTTGTGATTTTTCGAGTTTTTATTTTTATAGGTAGGTACATCTAATAGAGTACCTGTGTCCAGAACCAAATTCAAGATAAAGATACAGGCGTTGTTTCGTATATTTTGAAAATATGAAAACTTAGAAACTATGTGGTACTCATATATTTCCTGATGTCTTGAAGTTACAGTCCTATAATTCTGAGATGATTGCTGAGATAATTTAATCTTCAGCAGTTTTACAGATACAGTATGTGCTTTTCCTGAACTTGCTGATTCACAATGTTTGACATCCTTTACTACTGAATACAAAAATAGTATACAGTCTGGTATTTACAGTTTTTCTCTGTAGAGACGAGAGATGGACTATTTAAATGCTTTAGACCCAAAGAAAAATTATTGCTTTCGAAATGTGGTGTTGACGAAGAACATTGCTTGCATAGCATTTTACATTAACAATTCCATTGTTAACCAGCTCTACCTCAGAATCAGAGTATCATCATTGTGTAAACAATGAGTTTCACAATTCTCTGGACACTGTGTGATGTGGGAAAGTTAGCTTAGCAAAACTGATCATTCCCGGAAATGTTCCCAGAAAGAGATATTTTGGTGGAGTTCCCACTTGAAGGTGGAACATGATTGGTAATTATAAGAGGGAGAGGAGTGGCAAATGTGGAGAGGGCGACTGATTTGACACTGGAGCAAGTATCGTAGAGCTGACCATGAGAGAAACATCTTTCAAGATTTCATACTGCTGGCAGCAAACTTCCACTTCTCCTCAACAGAGTAATGGTTTAGCTGTTAGGAGCAATTGACCAAATGGAAGACACTAGTGAACACTCATGAGTTAATTCAATGACCATTAACACTTAGTTAACATCCAAAAATAAAACCTTGCACAGGCTTGTTCAGCTGGATGCAACTGAAGTGTGTTTGCGAGGAAGAGGCCTTACCTAAGAGGAATTCTCAAGATGAAGATGGCAAAAATACCAACCCCTCGAGCCAGGGGAATTAACCAGTGAAAGTTAAAATCTACAATCTGGCTGGGAATCGAACCTGGGATCTCTTGGACCAAATGCAAGCATGCTATCCATGGGGCCAGACATAATAATAAAATTAAAAGCTTATTTGATTGAATCTGATAATATTCTTTCAAGAACGAAACATGACATTCTGTTTTTTCTTTTTTCACATATAATCTGTTACTAAATGTTTTCTTTTTCTGATATTTTCTAATTTTATTTATCCAGAATTTCTTTTGACTATTGCACACAACATAGTTTATGTTAAGCGAATGATGTGGATAGATTTGGCAATTGGAGGAATTAGGATGAGAATTGTTTTGGTGTATTCACCATGTGAGGGTGCAGTTGAGGATGAAGTTGACAAGTTTATGAAGCACTGAGTGATATCATAGTTAGGGTCAACAGTAAGGATAGGATAGTGTTAATGGGCGATTTCAATGCAAGTGTTGAAAATAGAACTGAAGGATATGGGAAGGTGTTTGGTAAATTTGGGGAAGACATGAAAGCTAACAGGAATGGAAAGAGTTTGCTAGACTTCTGTGCTAGTATGGTATTAGCAGTTACGAATACAGTCTTCAAGCATAAGGCTATTCACCACTACACATGGGAGGGTAGGGGCACCAGATCCCCAATAGACTATATCTTAACTATCCTTGAATTCAGGAAATCTGTTAGGAATGTGTAGGTTTTCTGGAGATTTTTTGATGATGTGGACCACTATGTGATCTGCAGTGAACTAAGCATCTCTAGGCCAAGGGTAGAGAAAGTGAAATGTATCTGCAAACGAATAAGGATAGAAAATCTCCAGGATGACGAAATCAGATATGATTAGTGTAAAGATCCAAATAGTGGACAGTAAGCAGGTTCAGGCATACAGGGATGTTGTAGTAGAAACAGCAAGTTAATGCCTAGGAACAACTCTGTGTAAAGATGGGAAAAAGCAAAACATCTTGCTGGAATGATAAAGTGAGGGTAGCTTGTAAATGTAAAAAGAAGGCGTATCAGAAATGGCTCCAAACAAGAAACGACATAGACAGGGAATTGTACGTAGATGAAAGAAACAGAGCGAAACAAATAATTACTGAATCCAAGAAGAAATCTTGAGAAGATTTTAGTAATAACCTGGAAAGGCTAGGTCAAACAACAGGGAAACCTTTCTGGCCAGTAATAATCTTAGAAACGGTGAGGAAAAAAGAAATGAATAGTGTTTTTGGTAAAGAAGATGAACTCATAATAGATCCCAGGGAATCACTGGACAAGTGGAAGGAATACAGTATTTTGAAAATCTTCCGGATTATGCCGTGAACAACCAAACTAATGGGAAGAATGACAATGATGTTGGTGAAATTACGCTTGAGGAAGTGGAAAAGATGGTAAATAAACTCTATTGTCATAAAGCAGCAGGAATAGATGAAATTAGACTTGAAATGGTGAAATATATTGGGAAGGCGGGGATGAAATGGCTTCATCGAGTAATAAGATTAGCATGGAATATTAGTAAGGTACTTTCTGATTGGACAAGGTATCTCATTGATCACTATACCATGCAAGGTATTCACTGGAATTTTGGGAAGGGAGAGTGCGACCTGTAGTTGGGAGTAACTTGGATGAAAACCAGTATGGTTTCAGATCGCAGAGGGGCTGTCAGGATCACATATTCAGTATGCGCCAGGTAATTAAAAATGTTGAGAGGAATAGACAGTATGTTTATGTTTCATAGGCCTTGAGGTGTATGACAGAGTACCAAGGGAAAAGTTGTTCGCCGTTCTAGAGGACTATGGGATTAAGGGTAGATTTTAAAAATCAATCAAAGGCATTAAGTGGAAAATTGGGCTGCAATGAGAATTGATGGTAGAATGAGGGAAGAATAGTAAAGTTACATGAGGAAAACAAGTCTTCTAATTTCTTAGTGGCATATTTCTTTGTAAGTAGATTAGTGTTAAAGTCCCCTAAAATAATGTTGTGTTGATAGGCTGGTAGCAAGTTAACTAGGTACGTTTCAAACTTGGTCAAAGAAGATACTTTAGGTGGTCGGTGAACACTCCAAAAAGTATTTTCTGTCCACTAGCAACTTCAACGAACATGAGCTCCGTCCTCGGCGTTTCACTGGTCGATGAGATACAAATGTCACGCCTCTTCAGGACACCTCTACAGTAGAGAGCGATGCCTCCTCCCCTCTTATTGGTGCGATCATGACGATTGGAGATTATAACCACGAAGGTGAACCATGCTGTTCAGTATTGAAGGCGATAACCAGCTTTCACTACGTAATTCCTATCGAATGGACACTATTTTTGTTAAATATAGCTTGAATTTGTCAAAATGTGTGGGCACTTTGGCTGTTCAAGTGACAATACTGGAGGGTAAGAGGATATAGTGAAAGTTCTTGTTTCAAACGGCTGGTGGTATCTATGCTCTGGGGAGGAGTGAGGAGAGTGTTATTCTTAGTGAGTTCATTGTCATGGGAAAATACCATAGCTACTTGACTAACAGACTAATTGGAGCGCTAGCTGGTTTAAAAAGAAACCACACACACACCTACCTAATAATAATAGTAATAATAATAATAATAATGCCGTGCTGAGTGGCTCAGACGATTGAGGGGCTGGCCTTCCAACCCCAACTTGACAGGTTCGATCGTGGTTCAGCTCGGTGGTATTTGAAGTTGCTCAAATACATTAGCCTCGTGTCGGTAGATTTACCGGCATGTAAAAGAACTCCTGCAGGACAAAATTCTTTCACGTCGGCGTCTCCAAAAACCGGAAAGTAGTTAGTGGGACGTAAAGGCAATAACATTATTATTATTATTATTATTTTATAATAGTAATAACAGCAACAACTATTAGTAGG
Source organism: Anabrus simplex (assembly GCF_040414725.1). Taxonomy (NCBI): domain Eukaryota; kingdom Metazoa; phylum Arthropoda; class Insecta; order Orthoptera; family Tettigoniidae; genus Anabrus; species Anabrus simplex. The sequence goes on along the minus strand of NC_090267.1, from coordinate 383,412,389 downwards.
CACATCACATTGGTCTTATTGTGATAATCCACCTAATCGCCTCATATGTAAGTTCAGTTACTTTGTCTAATGTGGACCTTTTTCCCATCTTCTAAATGAACAATAATGTGGCCATCCTGTATCAAATCCCGCTGTATGCCCCAGAAGTCCCATGCTTTACGCATTACTTCCTTGCTTGAGGACTTCAAAGATTCGGTGATTATTAGTTTGGTACCTTTAAGATCTCGCTTGGCGCGCCAGATGTGATCTCTTTGTTGGTACCTGAGGAATTTAATGATGATAGGCCTATTTCCTGTGGACACCACCTCAGCTGCCGTTCTCTTCATATGGCCCAGTCTATGTCGATCTATACTGTCCATAGACGATTAAATGTTCAGACTGTTTTTAACATACCCAGTGCCATAGTGTGTCCTTGCCAGAAGGTCTCATTTACACCATAAAGGTGGAGGCAGTTCCTTCTGCTGTACTACTCTGCTTCATCAATCATAATGTCCTACTGGTCGAGACGTTCCTGTAGATGGCTCACCTCCTCCTCCTTTTTTGCATAATTCGTCCGATATTACTTCCCGAAAGTCCTGGACTGCTGAAGCGAGGCCAGTTAGTGTGTCACCGGGGTTGGCAGCACTGGTTATGCCAGCAGCCATGGCTTGTTCCAAGCATGCTTGATATTCAGCCATTCGATTTTCAAACTTCGATAGACGGTCATTTATGGCCTTCAGCGTCATAGCACTTCACAGGTATTGAAGTTCACACTTAAATGAAACACTGGCATACCCATGAAATGAAACTGTTATCTTGCTGATATGGCAGGTGAATTGTGGAGCACATTAACTCATATTGCACAGCGCACATCATTGCAGAGAATGATTTGATGGATGCTTAGAATTTTACAAATAGTTTGTGACTTTCAGTGAAGCTGATCCTAATTTTTATAGTCATTTATATGGCTTAGTATGCAAATCTGCTTGTCAAACATTGGAATGCATAGAGAATAATGGTAGACCTTCTGAGTGGTTTTACTTGCCATAGTGATGTTTGTAAATACTGGGCGATTTAGCCGTGCGGTTAGGAGCGCGCAGGTGTGAGCTTGCATCCGGGAGATAGTGGGTTTGAACCCCACTGTCAGCAGCCCTGAAGATGGTTTTCCATGGTTTCCCATTTTCACACGAGGCAAATGCTGGGGCTGTACCTTAATTAAGGCCACGGCTGCTTCCTTTCCACTCCTAGGCCTTTCCTATCCCATCGTTGCTGTAAGACCTATATGTAATACCAATATAAATGGTCCGTTATTGGACATTATAAATTTTCCAGCTAACTCATTCCTGGTTGCCAGTGTTTCGCCCTCGTGTGCTAGGCTGCGCTCATCAGTTGGTACCTAGCACACCTACCAAGACGCTGGCTAGTGCATACAATGGAGGCCACTGCATAGGCTAATTGTAGCCACCGGCAGTGCCAATGCACTATGAGAGAATTTGTCTCATTATCAAAAATTGATGCCTGCTTGGCCATCAGATGATGTAGATGTTGATTCCCATAGGGAATCTGAAATATTTGTTCCGAATGAGTAAATTTATAATACCAATATAAATGGTCCGTTATTGGACATTATAAATTTTCCAGCTAACTCATTCCTGGTTGCCAGTCTCTCATAGTGCATTGGCACTACCGGTGGCTACAATTAGCCTATGCAGTGGCCTCCATTGTATGCACTAGCCAGCGTCTTGGTAGGTGTGCTAGGTACCAACTGATGAGCCCAGACTAGCACACGAGGGCGAAACGCTGGCAACCAGGAATGAGTTAGCTGGAAAATTTATAATGTCCAATAACGGACCATTTGTATTGGTATTATAAATTTACTCATTCGGAACAAATATTTCAGATTCCCTATGGGAATCAACATCTATATCAAGACTTATATGTGTCGGTGCGACGTAAAGCAAATTATAAAAGAAGATGTTTGTAAACTGCTAGATTATATCATAATACGAATTGCATTTTTGGGGTTGCAACTTATACTGCACTCTGAGTTTTAGAAATTGTAATTGGTATAGAATACTTATAATATAGTAATAGCCCACGACTAAGGGAGTTGGCCACACAGTTAGGGGCATTTAGCTGTGAACTTATGTTCGGGAGATCATGGGTTTGAATCCCACCATTGACAGCCCTGAAGATGGTTTGCTGTGGTTTTCCATTTTCACACCAGGCAAACGCTGGGGCTGTACAATTAAGACCATGGTCACTACCTTCCCAATCCCAGCACTTTCCCATCCTTGTGTTGCCAAAAACCTTTGATATTGCAAGTAATGAAAATAATTTTTTAAAGTTCTGTATTGACTACGATATTTACAATAAAGTGTATAATTTCCACCTGTTCAATACCATATACAGTACTTTAAAATAATCTGTGCCGGGCTGAGTGGCTCAGACGGTTAAGGCGCTGGCCTTCTAACCCCAACTTGGCAGGTTCGAGCCTCGTGTCGGTAGATTTACTGGCACGTAAAAGAACTCCTGCGGGACTAAATTCCGGCACCTCGGCGTCTCTGAAGACCGTAAAAGTAGTTAGTGGGACGTAAAACAAATAACCTTATTTATATTAAAATAATCTGTTAGATTATTTAGTTAACATTTATAAGTGGACATGTTTCAGCCCTTTGAGACATCATCAGCACTGAAACACGTACAATTAGATATACATCAATTAAATTAAAATAATCTACAAAGATAACTTTTAGCTAGTCCTTGTGGAATGTCTTGGGTATTAAAATGTGCATAAATGTTAATGATGGCACAAGTAAAATTATCACAATGATGATGACAAACTATATCTTGTTAAATTTTTGCATCTCCATCAACTGGAAGATCTGTTTAGAGTAATGCTGTGCTAATTATCATATATATTTTCTTTTGTAGTTTTAATATGGGACTTGAAACGATATGTTAGTGTGACATTAAACCGGTAGCAGATAACTCTTGATGAATATGAATACAAATGTGGTGCTTCAGGAAATAGTCTTTGTTTACTGAGGGAGTCATGAAGTGAGCGATGAGTATCAGTCTCGAAGAGATGGACACATTAAATTGGGAACAGTCAACATCCTGACATTGGATAAAGAAGATTTAAGAAACAATGTTTGCTGGCTATGAGGTACGAGTCGTATAGCTGTAAGCTTTTATCTGGAAAATGACTGCTTCAGGTGGAGATATGCACAAGGTTTTTGTTTCAAGGTGTGCCCTTGAAACTAGAAATAAACACTGGATTTGTAACAAACAAAACAGACAGTGTTATAGCTAAATAGAGGAAAGTGGGGAAAGCTGTGAGAATAGATGGGAGTAGAAATGATATGGACAGCTGGACCTTCGAACTGGTGTGGACTTACAGAGTGATTTAAAGTTAATGGAAAGAGAAACGGTTCTCAAAAGATTATGAAATGAGAATCGTAATACAGTACAGTACTTATTTTTAAGAATGTAACATTTGTATAATAATTAGAGAGGAATCTTAAGCCTATACATGATGTCAGAGTTAAGAATTCAAAAAAATAAGATGAGAAAAGTGTAACTTAAATGACAGTTTGGTTTCAGAAGAAGATCAAGAACACCATTGGAGCTCATTTTCATTGAGACAGGCCGGGCTGAGTGGCTCAGATGGTTAAGGCGGTGGCCTTCTAACCCCAACTTGGCAGGTTCGATCCTGGCTCAGTCCGGTGGTATTTGAAGGTGCTCAAATACGACAGCCCCGTGTCGGTAGATTTACTGACACGTAAAAGAACTCCTGCGGGACTAAATTCCGGCACCTCGGCATCTCCGAAGACCTTAAAAGTAGTTAGTGGGACGTAAAACAAATAACATTATTATTATTATCATTGAGACAGTGCAGAAAAGCTGGAGTATTTGAAGGACATGATAATTACCTTGATATAGAAAATCTCTTTATAGCGTCCTCAGTAAAAGAGTTTGAGAGTCTGGTACAGAAAGGCATTTTAAAATAAACAAAGATATGGCAATGAAGGCCGACTCATGGCAGCTAGCATGAGTGCCAACGAGAGATAATAATTGCAGCAGAACAGTGACAATTTAGATGGCGCCAACAACAGGTAAAATAAGAGCGCCAGCGAACTGTTCAGGTTTGCTGTGAGGAAGCTACTAGAAGAACTCCGGAAGCTGATTAACAATGGACTGGTTGTCCAGAATTATCTGGACTTAGAAGCTACTAGAATCTCCTGCTTTCCTGTATAAGAGAGCAAGTGTGGGAGCGTGGAGTCATTCTCAAGCCAGTCTTGAGTGTGACATTTGGGATTGAAAGCAAGCAGTACAACTGTTGCAAGTCCATGACAAGTCATTAATATACAAGGCCTGTTGCAGATGGTAGAGAAATGGATCTCTTTTGGGTGATCTATTGCCGAGTTTTAATTAATTTTGTCAGGTAAACACTAAATATGTCACTAGAGATCTTTTTTACATGCTGATATCGTTTGATATGGAGTGCCAAGTGGAGGCTTTCTGCCCTTCAAAATTCTCACTACCTCTGCCAGGTTTGAATTCTATTTCTGGGATCCAGAAGCCAGCACTCTACTTCTGATCCACCAGGCGAGCAGTGATAAAATTAAGAACTTTAATCTAAGATACCATGGACATATTAGACATATGAGTGGAAAAAAAGAATGTCAAAAGAAATTGTAATTACTGGTGAAAGAGAACATAGCCCACTGAAGACACAGATTACTCAATTTGGCATTCAATGGTAGTTCGCAGTTATGAGAGCAAGAATAATTTCTACCTTTATGTTATTACTTAGTCCACAATTTGCTATTAAGAGATCAATATAACTTAAGTCTTTATATTATTACTAACGTTTATTGTTATTACAGTGTATTGGTGTGTTGCTGTTATTAATTCCAGTGTGTTAAGGAAATACATTTTAATGCAGTATTTTGTAATGTAATGCTAGAATAAAGAATTTTTACATTTGACATGTAAGAAGTTCATGAAGCGCTTTTCAAACAAACTCCCTAGTAAGCCAGTAAGAAGATTTGTTCTCAGATTTAGGAAAGCAGGAAATCCAAATGATAGAACTTTTCTGCCAATGCATCAGGTCGTCAGGAATAACCTGCATACTGTAGAGAAACTTAAAGAAAATATGTGATAACTGTTACAGCTGTGTGAGGACAACAGTGGGTAGAACAGAATGGTTTGGAATTGACAGTGGGCTAAAACAAGGAGTGTGTTGTCACCTCTACTGTTCATAATGGTGATGGATGGCATCGTAAAGGCAGCAAGGGAAGATGATGGAGGGGAAAGCATGAACATAATGATGTTTTCAGATGATAATGTGATCTAGGGAGAAGATGAGGAGGAAATACAAGAACAGCTGAATGTACTGAATAGAAGAAATGAACAGTGAGGATTGAGGATCATCGTAGAGAAGAGCAAGACAATGGTGATGAGTAAGGGAAGTAAAGAAGGAAAAGGAGCTATCAAAATTGGAGATAAGAAACTGGAAATAGTGGAACACTTCAGATACTTGGGAAGTGAAATGGCAGACTGGATATTGTAATTAGTAGAAGAATATAACTGAGTAGTGCCTTTTACCACCAGGTACAGAGATTAATATGGAATATGCTGAAATTAGAATTATGCAAGCAGAGCCATCCTTGGTCTTAGTGAAGCAAAATGCAGATGAAGAGTGGAAAGAAAACTGAAGGAAGGGTATAGGCTGTACAGGATGTAGTAAATGGAGTAGGAATGATCATTAGAAAGGATGTCCTGGAATATTTAGAGGAGGTGACAAAGATCAATGACAGAATGATCGTAGCAAGGGTACAGTTTGAGACAGGAACACGAAATCTGTTCCAAGTATATGCTCCACAAATTGGAAGTAAAGAATAGAATCCAGAACAATTCCAATACGTAGGAGGAAAGAAAGTAACTATAATGGGAAATCTATATGCACTAGTGAGAAGAGAGGGAGTAGGAAGATAAGAGATTCTGGGGTCATATGGATACGGCAACAAGAATCAAGAAGGGGATGGACTTTTGCCAGAGGAACCAACTAATAATAGGAAACACATGGTGCAGGGAGAAAAATAGCAATATTATAAGGTATGGATGGGAGGACAGAAGAATAAAAATGTTGATTGATTACATATCAGTGGAAAAAGGACATTGGAAAGATCTTATGGATGTTACAGCTATGCCTGTGGAAGCATTTGGGGATGACCATAGAGCAGTGATAGTGAAGTTGAAAGTAGACAATGTCACAAAACTACAAGAAAAAGAAGAAAGTAAGTTTAGGGTCTGGAGATTGAAGAAACCTGGTTTAGGAAAAAAATTACAAAAACTGACACCAAGGACAGATATTAGTCATGCTGAACAGGAATGGAATAATTTTAAGAGCGCATTTGTAAGCTGTGCAGAGAAAACATGTGGCAGAACATCAGGAAAGGTGAAAAAATGAAATGGTGTATGGCTTTTAGTGCCGGGAGTGCCCAAGGGCAGGTTTGGCTCACCAGATGCAGGTCTTTTGATTTAACACCCATAGGCGACTCACACGTCGTGATGAGGATGAAATGATGATGAAGACGACACATACACCCAGCCCCAGTCTCAGTAGAATTAACCAAGTATGGTTAAAATTCCTGACCTTGCTGGGAATCGAACCCGGGAACCCCTGTGGCCAAAGGCCAGCATGCTAACCATTTAGCCATGGAGCCGGACTCAGGAAAGGTAAGAGAGAAAGAGACAACATGGTGTTGAGAGTGAAAGGGAAAGAAGAAAACTTGGAAGGAATGGAAAACACAAAAGACTGAAAAGAGTAGAGCCAGATACAGGGAAGTGAAAAAAGTTTGCGAAAAGGTAGTAGCTGAAGAAAAGTTTGGAAACATTCACCAAGGAAGTAAAGGTAGATTTGAACTGTGAGAAAATAATAATTATTTCGAATTGTAAGAACTGTAGGAATGAAACGGTAAACATAGGATTTGTGAAGAATAAAGGAGTAATACTGACAAAACTAGAAGAGAAAATTAACAGATGGAAAGAATATTTCAGTGAACTGCTGAACATGAGAAACCAGACCTACAGAGGTGTCCAGGCAGCAGGTATAGAAGTAGTAACAGAGAAGAAATCAGACATTACAATGACAGAGGTGGAAAGGGCAGTTAAAAAGATAAAGATGGGAGTAGCTGTGGGAATAGATGAAGTAGCCTTATAAATTATCAAGGCTGCAGGACCGACAAGACTCTACTGGACTTACAGAATACTAAAGTGTGTATGGAGAGGGAAAAAAGAAAAGAAAAAAGTGCTCGAAGATTGGGAAAAGGGGTTATAATACCAGTATTCAAGAAAGAGATAAGATGTGCAGTAACTACCAAGGAATCGCCAACCTCTCCCATGTTGATAAGATAATGGAAAGGATACTAGAAAGAAGAATTAGAGGAAAGGTGGAAGGTAAGTTACAAGAGGAATAGTTTAGATTCAGAAGTAGACGGTCAACATTAGAACATATTTTCATGAGACAGATCATGGAAAAGAGCTGGGGCTACGGGAAGGATATAATAATGACTGTTATAGACTTATAAAAGGCGTAAAATAGCATTCCCATATCAAAAGTTTGGGAAAGCCTGACAGACAGGGGAATAGGCAAGGAACTAATAACAATAAAAGTATTATATGATAACTGTTACAGCTGCGTGAAGACTGCAGTGGGTAGAACAGAATGGTTTGGAATTGACAGTGGGATAGAACAAGGAGTGTGTTGTCACCTCTACTGTTCATAATGGTGATGGATGGCATCGTAAAGGCAGCAAGGGAAGATGATGGAGGGGAAAGCATGAACGTAATGATGTTTGCAGATGATGTGATCTAGGGAGAAGATGAGGATGAAGTACAAGAAAAGCTGAATGTACTGAATAGAAGAATTGAGCAGTGGGGATTGAGGATCATCATGGAGAAGAGCAAGACAATAGTGATGAGTGAGGGAAGTAAAGAAGGAAAAGGAGCTATTAAAATTGGAGACAAGGAACCGGAAATAATAGAACACTTCAGATACTTGGGAAGTGAAATCACAGAAAATGGAAGACTTGGTATTGTAATTAGTAGAAGAATATAACTGAGGAGTGGCCTTTACCACCAGGTACAGAAATTAATATGGAATAAAATGTACCAGTGCAGGCTAAGGAAGTAATTTATAAGGGATATTATTTACCTATAATGACATGCAGCAGAAACCTGGACATTGACTCGGAGATAAGAGTAGAGTAAGGCAGCGGAAATGATATTCCTGTGGGATATGGTACAGAAAACATGAAGGAGATAAAATGAGAAATGAAGGTACACGAAAAGAGCTAAATGTTCAAAAACTAAATGACAAACTGGAACAGAACAGATTGAGGTGGTTTAGACGTGTCAAGCGGATGAAAGAAAAACGACTGCCAAGACAAGCACTGGAAAGACAGGTGACAGTGAAGAGAGGACGATTGAGATCAAGATCATGATAGATGGACTCTGTGAAGAATAGCATAAGCCAACAGAACCTGGACTGCAACACAGTGATGGATGAGGAAGGGTGGAGGGACAGGACAAATTGGAGAGGAACCATATTTGCCCCCATCTGGTGTCAACTAGGAAAGGGGAGTTTATGATGATGATGATGATGATGATGATGATGATGATGATGATATATTGGAAATGTGAATTGTAGAATGAGCATATTACACAGGTTAGTACTTATTATAAAATAAAAACAATATTGTGCACAGGCTATAATTATTAATCAAAGTTGTGCGAGTAGAAATTTGCGGAAACCTGCTTGTCGACAAAGTAGGTGGCTGGCTTGGGCTTGGGCAAGTGTGCATTGCGCTCAGCTGTGGATAAAGGATGGAAGTAACTCCCTGTAGAAGTCTTGTCCTGACTGCTGATGATGATCAGCAAATATAATATATTGACTTAATTTTCATATATATGTAATTGCTCTAATTTAAGTCATTTATTTGCTTACTTGTTTTTTATTATATTTGTTGACATTTCAAGCTGGTATTTAAATGCCATGCCAATCAGTCTACAGGTGGTAATTAAAAGTCATAAAAATGAAATGGTGCATGGCTTTTAGTACTGGGAGTGTCCGAGGACATGTTCGGCTCGCCAGGTGCAGGTCTTTTGATTTGACGCCCGTAGGTGACCTGCGTGTCGTTATGAGGATGAAATGATGATGAAGACAACACATACACCCAGTCCCCGTGCCAGAAAAATTAACCAGTGATGGTTAAAATTTCTGATCCTACCGAAAATCGAACCCAGCACCCCTGTGGCCAAAGGCCAGCACACTAACCATATAGCCACGGAGCCGGATTAAAAGTCATTATCATTCGGCATTCTGCAATTATCACACAAAACATCTTTTAAATGAAAAACTCAAGAACATAATTTAATAACATTTTCTGGACAACTTAACAAGACTTCAAACTATGCTGTAGTGCAGTATACTAGAAGGTCCAGTGACTCATTTCTCTGTAGCGGTAGCTTAAGTATAAATATTGGGTACACTTTCAACTTCCACATACTTCTTAGTAAGATCACACACTACCTTGTTAATTCGAAATCGCTGGGACGCGAAAAACGGACTTCAAATTACGTGATTTCGAATTAACCGCTATCTCGTAATTCAGAAATGCCAACCCTTGTCGTGTCACAAAATATTCGACCAGTTACTGCATGCAATTAACGTTGATTCACAGTTCAAACCTTTCAAATGCCATGGAAAAGAACTATTTCCAAAATGTATCAAGCAAGCTGCATTTACAGTATTCAAATAATGCACTTAGATAGCTCACTGACAAACATAACCTCACGCAACAAACAAACAAAAAAAAGCATGATTCAAAGATGAGGCTCCCCTGTGCAAGTGCTTTCTTTATTCATTGGATTACTGTACTGTATGAATTTTAGATATCCTGTACTGGCACGGAAAGTATCCACTGCCCATAAAACATTGTGGCTTATCGAACTTTCCTATGATGAGGAGAGAAAAATCTCTTGCTTCCGTCTGCATTACAACACAGTACAGTGACTCTATCCTTGTACTATTTCCCGCCATCGCACTTCTCTCGTTAATTCAGAAATGCCAACGCTTACCACTTCACAAAGTACTCCAGAACCCATTAATGCATGCAGTCACCTAACTCGCAGTTTAAAACTTTAAAATGCCATGGAAAAAAAAAGAAAACTATTTCCAAAATGTGTCCAACAAGGTGCATTTACATTATTCAAATAATGCACCTGGATAAATCGCTGACAAACATAACCTCACACAACAAAAGGAAAAAAACATACAATTCAAAGGGCAAATTATGCTGGCTCGCTTGTGCAAATGCTTTATTTTTGTAATAACTGTGCTGTTTGCATTTTTTAGATTCCTTGTACTTGCACCGAAAGTGCCTGTCACACTCAAAACTTTGTGACATCAAAATTTTGTATGGCGAGGAGAGGAATCTTGCTTCCGTGTGCATTGCAATACAGTACCACGACCCCCCCAACCCTGGATTAGTATGCGAACCTTTTCTTGAGCCATGAGCTCCATAGTGCTGAATGGGAACTTGGGCTCAAGAAAAGGTTTGTGTACTATACGATTTCTCGGCTGGCACTTTTCTCCTTTAAAACCATAAGTCCATTTGGGTTCGGCATTAAGAAGAAAACAATGCAGTTTCATCAGCATTGACAGTATTATTCAGTGCGTACGAATTGATTATATGAATCACGCTTTTCGCCTACTGTCGGCATCGCCAGTGTTCGCGGATTCTGCTTCTCCTCACACTGCCTGCTACGTGATATTGTGGCGTTCCTTAAAATGGTGAATACAAAAGAATTAAGATTTCATTTGAAATATGAAGCACACTATAGACACACCAAAGTGAGTGAAAGTGCAAAAAGCTACCCCTGCACGCTTCGGAAGACGCGTTCTATCATGACGCGGATAAATTTTGAATTTAAATTATGTTGAAAATACTACTTTTTTTTTTTTTTTTTTAAATTTTAAATGTAAAGGCAGTTTTGAATTAAAAGTCTGAATTTCGGTAATGGGACCGACATTGTTCTTCGAATTACGAATTATTTGCATTTCGAATTGAACAATTTAAATAACATGCAGAACCATACCTCATGTTTCCGGGAACGAGAGCTTCTTCGAATTAGGTGGGGTTTTGAATTAACCGATTTTGAATTATCAGTGTTCTACTGTAATTTACATTGTATACATAGAACAAAGGTTCTTTCTAGTTTGGGCTGATGACCTACTTGTTAGGCCCCTTTAAGTATCAACAGTAATCATCATCATCATCATCATCATCATCATCATCATCATCATCATCTTTCTAGTCTGCAGATTGCTGGTCCAGCTGAAATAGTTAAAATACCCTAAATGCAGATCATTGGTGATTAATTCCATGCAAAGTCAATCAAGATAACAGTAGGCCTACATTGTGCCTTTTAGGACATTTTTTGTATGCTGTAATCCCCTCCTACCACACAGCCATTATAGCAAGACCCCAAATAAAATATACTATTTCACCTCAGTCATTAGCCACAAATAACCGGAAGATGATCTCGTCGAACATTACAAGTCCTAGAAACGTGAATTTTATCCACTGTCACTGGCTTCTACTTCCTAAAGCACGACCTTAACCACATATCAGTTCATTTAGACTACACTTGGGTCAATAACCTTGTCAGGAAAGAAAAATAGGAAGCCATCTAACACAGTTTCGGAATTAGACATGTTTGCGAAATTAATAACTGGTTCGATAGAAGGAAATTCGGTTTTAGGAAAGGTTATTCCACTGAAGCTCAACTTGTAGGATTCCAGCAAGATATAGCAGATATCTTGGATTCTGGAGGTCAGATGGACTGTATCGCGATTGACCTGTCTAAAGCATTTGATAGGGTGGATCATGGGAGACTACTGGCAAAAACGAGTGCAATTGGACTAGACAAAAGAGTGACTGAATGGGTTGCTATATTTCTAGAAAATAGATCTCAGAGAATTAGGGTAGGTGAAGCTTTATCTGACCCTGTAATAATTAAGAGGGGAATTCCTCAAGGCAGTATTATCGGACCTTTATGTTTTCTTATATATGTAAATGATATGAGTAAAGGAGTGGAATCGGAGGTAAGGCTTTTTGCGGATGATGTTATTCTCTATAGAGTGATAAATAAGTTACAAGATTGTGAGCAACTGCAGCGTGACATCGAAAATGTTGTGAGATGGACAGCAGGCAATGGTATGATGATAAACGGGGTTAAAACTCAGGTTGTGAGTTTCACAAATAGGAAAAGTCCTCTCAGTTTTAATTACTGCGTTGATGGGCTGAAAGTTCCTTTTGCGGATCATTGTAAGTATCTAGGTGTTAATATAAGGAAAGATCTTCATTGGGGTAATCACACAAATGGGATTGTAAATAAAGGGTACAGATCTCTGCACATGGTTATGAGGGTGTTTAGGGGTTGTAGTAAGGATGTAAAGGAGAGGGCATATAAGTCTCTGGTAAGACCCCAACTAGAGTATGGTTCCAGTGTATGGGACCCTCACCAGGATTACTTGATTCAAGAACTGGAAAAAATCCAAAGAAAAGCAGCTCGATTTGTTCTGGGTGATTTCCGACAAAAGAGTAGCGTTACAAAAATGTTGCAATGTTTGGGTTGGGAAGAATTGAGAGAAAGAAGAAGAGCTGCTCGACTAAGTGGTATGTTTACATAAAATCAGCTTCATGGTCCGTATCGCACTTCAATAGATTCACAATTAAGTATTTATTTATTTTCCACCTAGTCGATACAATGATTGCTTAAGGCAATTTTTAATGGTCAGCAGAGAGTTAGCGTGGAATGACATTAGTAGACGAATAAGTTTGAATGGCGTTTATAAAAGTAGGAAAGATCACAATATGAAGATAAAGTTGGAATTCAAGAGGACAAACTGGGGCAAATATTCATTTATAGGAAGAGGAGTTAGTGATTGGAATAACTTACCAAGGGAGACGTTTAATAAATTTCCAATTTCTTTGAAATCATTTAGGAAAAGGCTAGGAAAGCAACAGATAGGGAATCTGCCACCTGGGCGACTGCCCTAAATGCAGATCAGTATTGATTGATTGATTGATTGTCTCTGGTGACCCCAGCTGACCTAAGTTATTTTCCAACTAGTAATCAGATGGTTTCATGCCACACCCTGTAAAAACTTGACACCGCAGGTCTTGTTGCTGAATCCGCAAGCATTAAAATATCTTTGCGTTTGCTGATTCTCTTTAGGCAAAATCGCTAACAGTATCTTCTTCTAATCACTCCCAGAACTGGTACTTTTATATTCTCTGCATCCTCTTCAGCCCTTGAGAAGAAACCTGGGCATTTTTACTAAATGTCTCTTCTGCCACGTAACTTAATAATTTATTAATTTTTTGAAACCCTGGTCATCATGCATAATACCATAGGACTGGTTGTAACATTTGGATAGATTGTCATACTAGAGAACAAACATAATAATGTAATGTTTAAATATCCCAAATGTCCTACTCTGGGAAGCTTGGATTTACATTTAAAGCAAGATAGCCAATCTGACCCTGGAGCATGCCACATAGACCGTATTTGTGTATGAAATAGATTGAAATGACTTGGATAAGAGGTCGAGCTGACAGAAAGTTTTGCAGTGACACTGAGATGCTGGAATTATTTTTGTCACCGTTGTTCTACTTAACAGTAAATTTACCAACATGAGGCTGGCATATTATCGCTCTCAGATGTGGTTTTATTTGACGATAAATATCACACGAGAACACATTCACTTCCTTGCGTAAACTACTTTATTGTCACTGTAATTCACAACACACAATTACACACAATAGCAAGTGACACTACAATACTTAATAAGCGCAGTACCCTGAAGTTGATTCTGACAAGTACAGATATCAACAATACTGACTCGCTCACTATAACACACTCTCTCTCTTGAACTGACTGCTCCACTGACTGACAGCTCGCTATATATACTGTTCGATAAACCGTCTAGAATTATCGACTTCTGAAAGGGTTCTTACAACCCTCTAAATGGAACACACTCAAAACATCGATCAACCAGCTAGTCGAATGGAGTACTCCAGTAATGGATCCAGCTCGAACTTTCGATTACTGTATACCAATGCACATGGAGATCTTTCCATCAGTCCTAATGTCTCTACTTGTATTTGGATAATAAACTTTACAGTAAGTTTCCAGAACCCTTCATATGTACCAAATTATAGCAGAATACACCTAATATACGAACATTATAGAGTTTTCTGCAGCTTTCGACTGTATAAATTTTGAGGTTATACACAATTCATATTTGAGGTTATACAAATTTACAATACATATTTGCAGGGAAACCATTTATTAATCATATTTAACATTTAATAAAATATAATTAAAATATATTAAACATAATAATTGAAGGTTTTACAACAGTTAGGATGTCATACCTACGACAGTTATCCCCCCTAAAACCTTCAATATCTATCCTGTACATTCCTTACTCCAGGTCTTAAATTATATCTAGGTGTCCTTATATCACTGTCTTCATCTCTCTTATCCTCCAAGGTAGGTATCGGTGTGTGTTGATCCTCCATGATCTTCTGGGGCCCCGTAGAGAGTGTCGACTCCTCAGTCTCTCCGTCTTCTTGTAGGAGTTGAGGTAACGCCTTGAATTCTGACGCATGCATCTTCGTTGGCAGTGTAGTCTTCAGGAGATACACACCATTTCCCAACTTCTTATCCACCTCGAAAGGTCCGAGCCACTTTGGAGACATCCCAGCGTGGAACTTCTCAAGCTTGTTGCTGAGGGGATGGTTTCGACGAAGAACTAGTGTTCCAGGTCTGAACTCCCTCTCCTCTGGTGCATTGTTGTTCTCAGCTTCTCTCCTTGAACGCTCTTCGGCTTAGTGGTGCACCTGTTGAATCTGTTGCTGGTTCCGTGCAAGCCATGTATCAGGATCCTCCGGTTCCTCTCTTTGTCAATGGATAAAGTCCCAGTCGCCAGTTCTCTTCATTGGACGTCCAAGGAAAAGTTCTGCATGTGAGAAGCCTGTGATGCGGTTAACCTGCTCTCTGATGGCCAGAAGGGACTAATGTAGGTGTTGGTCCCATTTGGTATGTTCTCTGTTGACCAAGTGAATCCGAAGCATCTTCTTTAGCTCCTGGCTTCTCCGTTCAGTGGGATTTGTCTGCGGATGGTAGATCGGTGTAGTCCAGTGTTCAATTCCCCACTCCGACAGAGCTTGCAACCTCTGTCTCAGGTGAAATTACTGCCATTGTCCATGAGTAGACACCGCGGATACCCATACTAACGGAAGATTTCCGTCCTTACGAGTTGTATGATACGTCCCGATGTAGCTTCAGGGATGGCGAATGCTTCCACCCATCTGGTGATTAGATCAGTCACCACGAGGATCCCCGTCTTTCCCTGAGATGCCCTAGGGTAGGGTCCCATAAAGTCAAGGGCAAGAACCTCCCAAGGCTGATGTGGTCGGCGTCCTCTCATGCTGGTACTCGCCTTCTGGTTGTTCGACTTAGTGCGAGCACAGATTGCGCAGGCTTGGACATAGTTCTTGAAGTTCTGAAGCATGTGTACCCAGAAGAATCTAAATGAATCGAATCAAATAATAGGTTTCCTCTTGACCAAGTTGACTGGCTTCTGGATTATCGTAGTATTTTCCCAAAATCCTTGCAATTTGGGACCTCAGAATGATGATGATCAGAGAAGATCCAGGCAGGTGGGACGTATACTTAAGTATATCGTCTTCAAGTCGGAAGTTCTTGTAGCACATCTTAAACTGAGCTGGGACAGACCGACAATCAGTGCTGCGTTTGCTTATACAGGATGACATTCTGTTAGTTAATTAATTAATTTAATGTTATTTGCTTTACGTCCCACTAACTACTTTTACGGTCTTCGGAGACGCCGAGGTGCCGGAATTTAGTCCCGCCGGAGTTCTTTTACATACCAGTAAATCTACCGACACAGGGCTGTCGTATTTGAGCACCTTCAAATACCACCGGACTGAGCCAGGATTGAACCTGCCAAGTTGGGGTTAGAAGGCCAGCACCTTAACCGTCTGAGCCACTCAGCCTGGCGACATTCTGTTACAGGGCACGTCCTCAGTCTGCCACTTCCTTATTAAATCTAAATCAGTCTCATTATTTCTTCGCCAGATAGCGAGAAGCACAGGATCGGTTTTGAGACTTCTTAGTTGGCCCAGGAATCTTTCTCTCTGGTAAATTCGTTGTTGATTTCTGTCTGTCCTTGGGATTTCTTGATAGACTGTCAGCAGCTTGATTGGCTACACCAGGACCATGACAAATTTCAAAGTCAAAATCGGCAAGGGTCAAGGCCCATCGCATTAGTTTGGACTTAGTTCCAGAAACTCGGTTCAGCCACTGAAGTGAAGAGTTGTCTGTAAAGAGTCTGAACTTCCTTCTAGATATCCTTTGAACTTCCTGACAACCCGTACAACTGCTGATGCCTCCTTCTCGGTTGTACAATAGTTTCTCTCGGGAGCAGAAATTTTCCTACTGGCATACTCAAGTATATCCTTGCCTCCTCCTCCTCTCTCGTGGAGCAGTACAGCCCCAAGACCAGTATTACTTGCATCCGTCTGCAAGCAGACGTCCCGGTTGGTATCCAGATAAGCTAGACTTGGAGTATCACAAATAGATCTTTTTTTAGCCTGGAAGGCTGTTTCTTCTCTTTGGGTCCATTTTGTTTTTATTACCAAATAATATTTCATTGGCTGTATAATCTATCACTATGCCTTATTTAGTTAAAAAGTTGTGTCCTAATATTATGTCAGGTATCAAATCCTGGACAACCTTTACTGGTATATCTATGATTTCAGTAGAGCTCTTGGCTTGAAGAAAGGTACAACCCCCAATCTTGTAATGTATGCCATGGGTTGCCCCCTTGACTGTTGCCACCTTAGCAGGATGAACAGGTTTTAATAATTTACCACATTCACATTCACAAACGAGTGTGAAGCTTGAGTGTCAAGGATAGCGATGAAAGGCTTGTCATTAATCGTCAAGTTAATAGCCGGGTGGGGTGGATTAGGTTCATCATCACTATAGATTTGACCAATATGTTTACCTTCTAGCCAGGTGTAATGTATCTGGGGCTTCTTCCTTCTTCCAGAACCATCCTTGCCCTGACTCCAATGGTCCCAAGCTAGTTTTTCGTGCAGCGGTCTTTTAAATGCCCGGTCCGCCCACATCAGTAGCATTTCTGGGCTTCCTTCGCTTTAAAGGTTTCCGTTTTTGAGGCATGGTAACTTGTTTCTTCGTCTAATTTTGCTATGATGTGACGGAGCTCTTCAAATGTTTTTGGTTGTGCTACCTTAACGAGCGATTGAACCTTATCATGTATCAGTTCAATTATACAAGGGATGCTCGTGTCAAAATTTTCTCCCTCGTGGACTCTCTTAAAGAGCTGGAGTTTTTGAATTACGGAAGTTCCTGCTCTCATTCCACTGGGTTGTGCTTCAGTTAGGAACTTTTTTGTACTGAAGTTTGGACAGTCTCTGAGTCAAATCTCTGGCCCAATACTTTCTTGAATTCCTCCCAGGCAAGGCTGAGCCCTTTAATGTTCTGCCACCAAGCCCCTGCTGATGCTTTTAGTTGCTGGCTGACAATTTGCAAGTATATTTCCGTAGGCATATTTGTCCTACCCAGTAGAGACTCCGATGTCTTTAGAAATGTTTTAGGACACTCCTCGAGCCTCCCTTGAAATTCTGGTAGGTTGTCTTTGATTACTCTGGGATCAACCAGTATCCCAAGGGGAGGTCCATACCTCTGCCAGGTTGACTACTGCCTACAGAAATGTTTTTCTCCATGGTTACAATTTTTCTATTAACCTTGGATTCAAACTTCGTAAATTTCTGGCCTACTTCGGTTTTAAAATTGTTGGGTTCCCGCTCAGTTTCTCCAATCTTCTCCTCGACTTAGTTTTCCAAGTTGTCCATATCACTTGGTACTTTATCTATGTCTAATTTTAAGCTGCTGATTTAGTCATTAATTTTTTAAATATCTTTTTTCAGATCTTTGACCAAAGAATTGATTCAGCCCATTATTTCTTGAGACTGGCCCTCGATTTTCCCCTTGAGTTTTTCAGACTGGGCCTCAATTTTCCCCTCAAGTTTTCCAGACTGGGCCTCAATATTTTTAGGCTGGGCCTGAATCAGAGCAGTTACTAGTGAGAATATAATGCTTACCCGGTCGTTGGTTTCTTCCTCCAAGGTGACTTCGAAGTCGAAACTGCCTGGGTCCTCCTCGTCTATCAAATCCTGATGCAGCCTCTCTTGTAAGTCCGCTTTGCTTCCAGCCATCGGTAAACCTTGGGATGCCAGCGCTTTTCATAAAATTGCCACGATCATTTGGTCGATTTTCATTGCTGAGTCTCAAAGCATCCTGTCGCGGTAGCCAATTTATCGCTCTCAAATGCAATTTTATTTGATGTTAAATAAATATCACATGAGAACATGTTCACTTCCTTGTGTAAACTACATTATTGTCACTGTAAGTCACAACACACAATTACACACAATAGCAAGTGACACTACAACACTTAATAGCAGAGTACCCTGAAGTTGATTCTGACAAGTACAGATATCAACAACACTGACTCACTCACTATAACACACACTCTCTTGAACTTACTGTCCCACTGACTGACAGCTCGATATATATATACTGTTCGATCAACCATCTAGAATTATCAATTTCTGGAAGGGTTCTTACAACATTAAATGGAACACGCTCGAAACATTGATCGACCAGCTAGTCGAATGGAGTACTCCAGCAATGGATCCAGCTCGAACTTTTGATTACTGTTTACCAATACACATGGAGATCTCTCCAACAGTTCTAATGTCTCTACTTGTATCTGGATAATAACAGTAAGTTTCCAGAATCCCATATGTACCAAATTATAGCAGAATACACCTAATATACAAACATTATAGAGTTTTCTACAGCTTTCAACTATATAGATTTTGAGATTAAGCTTATACACGATACATATTTAAGGTCACACAAAAATATAATAGTATTTACAACAGTTAGGCTGTCGTACCTATGACAATATTTGAGCACCTTCAGATACCACTAAATTGAGGTGGGATCAAACCCGCCAACTTGGGCTCCGAAGGCTGGCACTCAACCACCCGAGCAGCTCTGCCCAGTAGACCCATAACACTTAATGCATCATACTTCTTGAAAGAAGTAGAATGATCCAGTGTATCCCAAATGATCCATCAGGTATGAAGAGGATATAAAAGATCAGAGACTTCAGCACTCGTAAGGGCTTGAAGTAGTCCAGTCATTGTAAATGTCTAAGATTACCCTCTGTATGCAGAGAGAAATCACCCTAGATAAGAAGCTTGTCTTAGCTCAGACTTTCCTACAGTAGGTGGGGAGTAGCTGACTACAGTGTTTTTTAATATTTGGAGTACTTCATTGTATACATGAGAGGGCGCACTTGGAAAAGAATATCCACACACAGAGCTCGACTTTGGTCAAACTTGGTGATTGATATTGATCAGATTTCCTGCACTTCCAGTGATGAACCATAGATGGCAGGAAAGGGGTAACTTAGAAGATTGAAACAACACGAAGAATGATTGATGAATTAGATATGAAGATTCAAATATCACACTTTGCCAGACGTATGTTGAACCGCTTGTGTAATGAACCAGGGCTGGACGTACAATGCACATCAAACAGGCACAAAGAGTTAAATTAAAGAAATATGAGGAGAATTTGTGCCTTTCCTTGGTCCAGATGGTTAAATATAAGCATTTATCACTCCAGTCTTGGTTAACTACATGTGAAATTACTACTGGATCAAGTGGAAATAAGACCAAGTTTGTTCATTTTTATGTATCTCTCATATTTAAGTAGCTCTGTATACTTATTTATTATTTACAGACCTTGCTAGTCAACACATTCCTTTATCTTTGTGCTTACTTGACCAAGCACTAGAGTAAGGATTATAGAAACAAAATATAAAACACTCACTGTTAAAGATTTTTGTACATGTTGTATTTAAGATGTTAAAATGATGTGTGATGTGTGTTTTACTTTCAGCTGCAGGAATTGGTATCTACTATGGCTGCATTGGGTTCATCTTGGGAAGTGTTATCGGTGTTTCCGTGGGTCTCTCATGGCAGCGACCTTCAGCGACTGGCCTTAAGATGAAGGCTATTGTCTGCAACAGCTACAGAGGACTTGATGTGAGTAAACAGAAATATGTACTAATGAGTCAGTAAAAGATGTTTTCATTTACTTATCTGAAACAGGATGTTGTTGGAAGGAAGAGCAACTCTGCTTGAAAGGGTTATAGGCATCATGCAGGATGTACTAGTGGCACTGCACAACATTACTGAGGAGAATTTGAGTTCCAGAGCTTTAATGCAGATTTCTACCCATCAAAAGTACAAAATTTAGTTTTGCGTCTCTTTCTAAGGGTGAACTTTTGTGTGTAAGTGGACATGTAAATGAAGTGAAGGAAATAAGAAGAGATGATGTATCATTTATTTCTACAAATGTGATTCAGTAAACGTCTGTGACACTACCACCATACACAATAAATCTCCAGATAATTGTATAATTGTGTTTATCTTTGTTTTCCTTTCCACATGCCACTAAGGAAATATGATTCTTATTTTTATTAGAATTTATGTAGATTTATTTGGGGCGCAGTGTTTTAAGTGGAGAATGCCCTGTCCTGCAAGAGGAGGATCATGTAATCACATTGCAAGTTTATTTTATTATATCAATGATGTATCTTCCTTTTCCAAGACAAGTCTGCCACAAAGTTAGGGGATATATAGTTCTACCAAACTCAGAAGGAAAAATATTGAAAAGGAAAGCGAATAGAAAAGCTCTTCCTGACAGAAAAATTGAAGTGTACAATTCCTATCTCCTCTCTAACAAAAGATGACCCTCAAGGTATCAATTGCGCCTTAGGCTGAATAATACAAGAGTGGTGGTGGTAGTGGTAGTGGTGGTAGTGAGCAATCCTTCTCTATTAAGATTATTCAGAGAAAAAACTGAAGGGATTCAACACCTCGAGAAATGAAGGTATCAGCAAAAGAAACACAAGGGCCATGAAGGGTGTGAAAATGAAAGACTGCCTAGGTCTCCATACATAGTACCATCGGGGTTGGAAAATAACAAGAGTTGACCAAGGGAGGTTGCATAGGATAGATGAAAGAGAGGAGTCTGGCTGTGGGATTGTTTCCCAATGTGAACCATCTGGGTTGAAAGAATATATTTTTGTGAAGATCTGTAATGTCTGTCTAAAATATGCATACTGTCAATGAGTGAAAACGACAGAAACGTACCTTTTACATTCCACTACTTGAATTCATTTTTGTCGCTTTTCTGCCTCAGTTATCTTCTCAGGAAAAGAACAGAATATCACATCACATTAATAGTATTTCTGTACCTATTGGAACACCCTACATTACAATACATTACAGAAATTCCCCTTCCTTTTTCTTTCTGCATTTTCTTACACTCTACATTCATGATTTCATTACACTAAAGGAAGCGGGAAGTCCACATTGAATTCATCCATGGCTGCTAGAGTGTTGTGCCCGCAGCCTATAGGATCAGATTTTCTATTCTTCCTGATTATAAGAGAACTAATAGCCGTAGGAAAGTACATTTATAAGCTCTGTAAATACTGTACAGTATAGCTTTGAAGTATGGACACTATCATTGGCTACAGCAAAGAAGATCGGAGCCTGAGATGCAGACTTACCACAGGATGCTGAAAATACTACTGTATGTACAGCAAGAGGAATTAATAAAGAAGTCCTGAAATGTACTAATAGAAATCGAGATGTGCTAGTTCGAGTTGGGAGAAAGACTGCATACCTGGGATTTATCTTCTTCATGTATGTTGAGCACTCACCCCGAAGGCTGGTTGGATCCTCAACAAGCTCTGCCATCAGCTGTCATAGATAGCCTAGGCACCACTGAAGAGGCTTACTGGGGAAATGAGGAGCGAGGTAGTTCTCCGTTGCTTTCCTCATTGAGACATCCATTGTTATGATCTTCATGATCTGTTCCTTGGTCATGCATCATTCATCCATTTGTCTTTTGTCTCTCTACATTTCTGTGTGAGTAGATTTTTTAGTTTCTTGTAGTTTGTCTTTCTGGAGTATTTGTACTTGCTGCGTATTTAGTTCTGAATGAGTCTTAATATATCTTCTGTCATCCACTGCTTTCTGGGCTCAGGTGTCTTTTTATCTGAGTGCTTCATCTGCTGCTGCTGTAACAGAAGATTTAGTAGTGTCCCAGTCTGGTTTGTTATCACTGCGGAAAATTTTGTCTTTGTTCTTCAAATGTTTGTTGTTGAATTGTTTAACTTTCTTAAATTTCACTTATTTCCTCTTGACTTTCTCAATATCTTCAGTCTGATTTGACATTTTGCTAAAACTGGAATGTTATCACTATCAATGTCCAAACCAGGATGGCTGTGACAAGACATCATCTGGTTTCTGCACCTTCTCCTTACAAGAATATAATCTATTTGGTATAGTTACTATAATCAAAATTCTTCCATGTGTAGCATCTCTTATTAGGCATCTCAGATATGGTGTTCATTACCTCCAAATCCTGTTCTTCACAAAATTCCATCAAATCTCTGTCATTTATTTTCCCAAGACCAAACTGACCAGCAACTTTTGTAGAAATATTGTTGCCCACAACAGCATTGAAGTCTCCCATTATAATTCAGTTGTCTTTGTCCTTAGTTATTTTAATTATGTCTTCATTTTTATGATATATTTCTTCAGCTTCATCATCTTCATGTCTTGTTATTGGCAAGTATGCTTTTAATATTTTTATATATGCTGAGGTTTTTTTTTTGGCGTCACACCGACACAGATAGGTCTTATGGAGACGATGGGACAGGAAAGGCCTAGGAGTGGGAAGGAAGTGGCCGTGGTCTTAATTAAGGTACAGCCCCAGTCTGGTGTGAAAATGGGAAACCATGGAAAGCCATATTCAGGGATGCCGACAGTGGGGTTCGAACCCACTATCTCCCGGATGCTGCTTTAGCTGCTATTTTTACCATTATTAGCCTGTCATCAGTGTGATATATGTTCAGCACTTTAGTGGCCCATTCCTTCCTTAAAACTGCAGCCACTCCACACTGACCTCCATTCTCTACTCCGCTATAGATAATTCTGAATGATCCACTGTTAAAATCTCCTTTTCCAGGCCACATACTCTCATATATTCCTAGAAGGTCTATATTGTTCTTATCCATACTAAATTTTAGTTCCTTCAGTCATCCTGTTTTCAACATTGTTCATGTATTCCATGTTTCTACGTTGATTCCTTCTTCACACTTCAGAGGCTGTAATGACCTGGGATACCTCAGTTATCCCGCTGCTGGATCTTGTTGTCTGAGTAACATGATCAGTAGTATCCATATTACAGTTTCACTCTCCATGCTTGATATACTAGGGAGATAATGTGGTGGTTTCCCATTGCAGAGTCCTGCAGCGAGGTCCAGCCCATGAGCTGCTTCAGCAGTACACTGCAATGAGCTTTGAAAGGCTCGAACAAACAAAGCCCGTGACGTCATCGCACGGGCCGGTCTGGGCCAGCGCTCTGTCATTCGTATGCGATGAGCCAAGGACAGCACTGTGGTAGTTCCATGGGCTGACTGCTTCAATGTGTACAGTGTACTGCGTCACCGGAGTGCGGTGCAATACGGTCGAGTGGAGCCGATCAAATTTGCTGTGGTTTTCAGTTTGACTTCTCCGTCTGTCCTGTTATCGGAAACAAATGTGGACTGTAATTCCAAAAGAAAAGAAACCGTGGCAAAAAATCGTGAAGTAAAAAAAGAAGCAACAAACGAACTAAAAACTGCACAATACAAGACTTCTGAACCGGATCCTAAACTTAAAAGTCGTATTTGGTTGGTATTCAAGCCTGCAGTTGACGGTGATGGGAAAGACGTTAATTTTGTGTGCTGTACGATCTGCGGTGAACTTTATGCTAACAGTTACTCGCGGCGTCTCGCATGGATTTCGTAATATGATAAAAGTAATCGTTCCTCGGTACTGTACTAAGACATTATCTGAAAATCCCTGAAGTATAAAACCTCACTGAAAAATTAGCTGCCTCTGTGGATCCGTGGTAGAGTGTCGGCCTCCGGATCCCAAGATAGCGGGTTCAAACCCGGCAGAGGTAGTCGGATTTTTGAAGGGCGGAAAAAAGTCCATTCGATACTCCATGTTGTACGATGTCGGCATGTAAAAGATCTCTGGTGATACATTTGGTATTTACCCGACAAAATTAATTAAATCTCAGCCATAGACGCCCAAGAGAGATCCGGTTTACTCTGTCTGCCATGACCTAGAGTAAAACAGAACGTCGAAATTGACGAGCAGACAGCCAGATGGCGTCAAATCGAAATGTCTGCACATGGTAGCTGAGGCCATACGATTATTATTATTATATACTGAAAAATTGAGTTTCATTTACCCCAGAAACTCTTTGTAAACAAAGTTTGTCGTATTGCCTTTTGGGGCTGAGATGACCATGCAACATAGAACTGTACACGTGAGAACGTCTTCTCAAGTAAAAAAAAAAAAAAAAAAAAAAAAACACGTTTCTTTATTTTTAAAGGAGATTACAAATACGTATTTCCACATCTGTAACATCTTCAGGTTTTGAGATATACGTATCCACATAAAAAGAATTCAACCCCTTTATCAGCCCTTCCTCCACCCCCTCCTACGTGGATTTTCCAACAACAAAAAAGAGAGACATGTCTCTTTATTTTTAAAAGAGATTGTACATACCATTTCACATCTGTAACATGTTAATTTTTGGAGATATATTGTAGATATGCTCAGGGATTATGTATACAAATTGTGGTTGGCAGCTATGCCCTAATGTACACACATAATCGCGCTGCTGTAGAACCCTGGAGCTGGCGTTGCCATGGTTACGGCAGTTCATTTCCTTATCCGATTCCGAGAGCAGGGGTAGTGTGGTGCCAATATCTCCATAACGGTCGGTTTCAGGGCCGTAAAACATAGTTTTCGGGCCCATAGGGCTTTGCAGGTTATAAATTTCATCTTCTTTGTCCGTATTGAAGATCTACTTGTGATACAAATTCTTATAATTTTGATAATTACCACCTATTCAATACAATAAAATTGGAATAGAAGCATCATGAACGTCAGTCCACGAAGAAAATTTCATTACTTTGGCAGGTTGTGGCATATTGTATTGAATAGGTGGTAATTAACAAAATTATAAGAATTTGTATCACCCATAGGGCTTACTGAGATTTGTTCTTTGGGTCAAGGGGCTTAAAATGAGCTTAGTGTTGTCCTTGCACGACAAATTCGATATTTCGCCTATATTAGCCTATTATTTTTATGCCTTGCCTGTCGCCCCCACCTCGAATTGTTTTGAAAATAAAATACAGCCCATATCCCTCAGGGATAATGTATATTTACATTAGTAAAAGGATTTTGGAAGAACCTGTATCAACAAAAAATATCAGAAAGATGGACAGTGGCGGTTAATACCTAACAAAGTCGTGTACAAAGAGCTAGAACCCATTACAGATACTATGCGTAAGAGGAGACTGGGATTCTTTGGACATATCATGAGGATGCAGGACTCGAGACTTCTGAAACAACTAGTACAACACAATCTCATCTCAAAAAATACCACAACAGGATGTAAATGGATCAGAGAAGTAAGGGAGGATCTGAAGGAAATAGGCCTTACAACAGAAGACACCAAAAATAAGATAAAATTGAATACAAAACTCAAGAATACAAACCTCCGCTTTACCCTTACACAAAACAAACCAACAACACGCACATTTTCAACTGAGGAAAGGGCACGAAGATCGGAGCGTCTGAAGAAGTACTGGGAGGACCGCAAAGCCCGAACAATCCCTTCAAAGAGACCTGAACGACGGACTGACTAAAGTGATCCTATGTGGTCATAAAAGAAGAAGAAGAAGAAAAGGATTTTTAAAATCGGTCCAGTAGTTTCTGAGATTACCCTCCAGATATACACAAACTAACAAAATTCGTGCTCTCTCTTTATTATATTAGTGTAGATTAATGGAGTCGGACTGATTTTGTCTTTTTTATGATTAGATAAAAAACTTACGATGAACGAGGTGTGCTTGAATTTTAACATTAAAAATTAAATAATTGAAGTTCAACCAATTCAATACATAAAAGAAAGAAATGTAGTAATTACATTCTTATTTAAATGGGACCGGTTTCGACCCTAGTCCAGGTCATCGTCAGCCGTAAAAACAAGTAGGCGAAATCACACAATGTTTATGAATATTGGAGAAATGGGTCAGTTTCACACTCTGTCAGGCACAAAGTCACAACACTATCAAATAATATATGAAGATTATAAATAAACTTGAAGTCGCAGACGAATAGATTTGTAGAAGCAAACCGCCAGTTCCCGGTGATCAGCGCGGCACATTCAAGGTCATGCGCTGCGGTCTCGAATGCCAAAGTAGAGTGGAGAATGTCTTGAAGGTCCAATATTTGTCTTGGTTGCGGGAAGTTAAGTACGTATATAAAAAATATACGACGCAAATCAGTATAATTGAATGAGAACTTTTGCTCCTGCTAAGCAGAGAGCGTTCGAGACCGCAGCGCATGACCTTGAATGTGCCGCGCTGATCACCGGGAACTGGCGGTTTGCTTCTACAAATCTATTCGTCTGCGACTTCAAGTTTATTTATAATCTTCATATATTATTTGATAGTGTTGAGACTTTGTGCCTGACAGAGTGTGAAACTGACCCATTTCTCCAATATTCATAAACATTGTGTGATTTCGCCTACTTGTTTTTACGGCTGACGATGACCTGGACTAGGGTCGAAACCGGTCCCATTTAAATAAGAATGTAATTACTACATTTCTTTCTTTTATGTATTGAATTGGTTGAACTTCAATTATTTAATTTTTAATGTTAATAATTTCAGTACGGAACAATGAAATTTTTATCTTTAAGTGTGCTTCAATGACGAGCATTCTAATGTTTCCGTGTCTGGCTCCATGGCTAAATGCTTAGTGTGCTGGTCTTTGGTCACAGGGGTCCCGGGTTCGATTCCCGGCAGGGTCGGGAATTGGTTAATTTCGCTGGCACGGGGTCTGGGTGCATGTGTCGTCTTTATCATCTTTTCATCCTCATCACGATGCGCAGGTCGCCTACAGGAGTCAAATCAAAAGACCTGCATCTGGCGAGCCGAACATGTCCTCGGACACTCCCGGCGCTAAAAGCCATATGCCATTTCATCAGACTCCACGACTATGCCACAACCTGCCAAAGTAATGAAATTTTCTTCGTGGACTGACGTTCATGATGCTCCTATTCCAACAGATGAGCTGGAAAGATATTTAAAGCAAAATTGTGGAATGCAAGAAGATAGATATAGCATCCTATTGGAGAACAAATGGACAGAACTATCCAAAATTTCACCAGATTGCTAAGAAAGTAATATGTATGCAAGCATCATGTTCAGCTTCAGAGATAAATTGCAGTTCAGCGGGCTTCATTATCAACGCACGACAATGCTGATGCTCTTCTTTTCATTCACAGTAATTCCATTCCACCACATTAACAATGACCAATAAACTACTCACACTAAGTAAAAGCTATGTTCAGGATTGTTTTTGTTGTTGGCAAATTGCACGTCATTTCTGTTTATATTTTATTTTGAGGTAAACGCGAATGAAGTCCTATGAATATGCTTCGTGTTATTTAGATTCATTTTCAGTTAACTTGATGTCAATTGCTAACGAATATTATTATTATTATTATTATTATTATTATTATTATTATTATTATTATTATTATTCAGGAGAAATATCTACCGTTTAATTTCAAAATGCGATTAGCCTACTTTGCAATATGTTAGTAGCGTACGGAATTCGTAGAGTGAATGATCCGAATAGTAGTGTGACGTGAACATTTCCTTGTGCACAGCGCACATGTTATTGTGGAGAACTACTCAAGGTTATTCCACGGAGCCCGCCCAGTGCGGTGGACTGCGGTGGGCCGTATGAGCCCAGTGCTGTGGATCAGTACGCTGCCGCATCAGAAAGACAAAGGCACTGCACGGGCTGGGCTGCCGGAGCCCGTGGGTTCGAAGTGCTGCGCGGTGGGTCTGGCTGCAGGAGTCTGTCCCATTGCCTTCCACATCACAGTTTTACTGTCATTCAAGTCGCCTTGACCATGCCAGTAAATGCTCATTCAACGTCTAGTTGACAACCTTAGTTCTGCACTGTGGTGATACCGATAGCACTGCTTCCAGTACCAGGTTGTATTCATATCAATCCCTTAGTCCGGGCTACCTTTTCTGCCATCTCCACCGCACCAAAGTCCATCTTCTCTGCTGCAGATGCCGTTGGATCTTCACTTGTAACCCTGAGTTGGGACCCTTACCAGATGGTACACATTGAGTCAGTGTGCTGTAGGATTCACATGGGCAGGGCTGTCTCCGTAGAGGGTCTGTACGTCCCATTTACCTCAGTGCTTCATAAAACTTGTCAACTTAATCTGCACCATGGTGAATAGACTGAGACAATTCTCATCCTAATACCTCCGACTACTAAATCTACCCACATCATTCACTCATTTACATGCCTTACAGAGACTGTTATGAACAATAGTATTCCTGATGAACAGTTCTACCACACACTCTGTCCTTCCCTTTTTAAGAATACTTTGTAATCTCTCTCTTCCTCATTCTCTTCCCTTACCCGAATATCATTAACTCCTAAGACATCCAGATACATCTCTTTGCTGGCTCAGCCAGTTCTATTTTCTTTCTTCCATCATCATCTTCATCTTGAACCAGCTCCAGTTTCCTGGGTGCAGTGGATGAGCACTCTCCAATTTCAGTCTGTGTAGTTGTTTTCCATAACCTGCTGCAAATCCAGACCTCGTCCAGCTAGATCATTTCTAATCTGGTCAATCTATCTCTTCCCTAGCCAAAATTTTGATATTCTGCTTTCGAGTTCCTTCTCAAACCACAGTCTCGCTGTTCTTTGAGGGTCCATTCTTTTCAGCCTGGCTTCGACATAAATCCCACTAAGGGGTTGTTTCACTGGACAAGATGGCATATCTCATTGTTTTATATTTTGCCCTTCCTTGTTTTCTGAATCATAGTTCTAAAACTTAATATCCACTGCTTGTAAGTTGCTCATATATCCATTGGAGTGTATGCAGGTTTCTAAACTTGATGTGGTAACTGGTACAAAGAAGCTTCTGTAGAGTATTAGTTTTCATTGTAATGGAACTTGCTTATCCGAGAGAAGTTTTCTCACAAAATGTTAAAACTGTGTACTCTGTGATTTCTGAAGGTGATCGACTATCTGTTACTCCACTGCCAAGATAACAGAACTGATGTACTTATTCCAACTTAGATCCATCGTGAGTGATGATGTTCTGTCGTCTAACAGGCAGCACTACTGTTTCGGACTTGCTTATCTTGAGACCAAATTGCTTGAATATAGCATTCCAGTCATTCAGCTTCTGTTGCACTTCAGCTTTATTATCACTCCATATCACATCATCTGCAAAGGCAAGAGCTTTAAAATCAGAGTTGTTGTTGAGTCTCTTAACTCTTTTCATTATTTCATCCAACCCCCTGTAGGTGGTGGATGCATACGAAAAATACACCCACGATATCCCTTGCCTGTCGTAAGAGGCGACTAAAAGGGTCATGTGGCCATCGGTCCCCTCTTTATTTTTTATTTCTTTTGAGGGCTAGTTGTAGAGCGATTCAAAATTCTTGATGTGCATGCTGCTTGGAGATGGGCCTCTTACGTGTGCGATTACGCTCGAAAGCCTGCTGGTGACCCCAGGAAGCCTTCGGGTGGGAGTGCCGTGTACCCATGCAGTAGTACCCACCTGACAACACAGGTCCCCGCAGAGCCGAATGCCAGAAGGACATATTATTATTAATTCTTTTTTATTTTTTTGTCTATATTTATTACTCTGTACATGCAATGGGGTACATGCTATTGCGGGTGATTGGAGGAAGGGAGTCCTAGTGCTCATTGCCTCAGTCATCATGTATTAGGCATTGTTCAACATTAGACCCTGGGCAATACCTGCTACGACAAGGTGCGTATTGCCTCGGCTGCTTGGTTCGGCTACAGAGGCCCCTGATCAGAGTAGGTGGCATTCGGGGAGGAGGATTTCGGATATGGCGTCAAAAAACTTCCGCCTGCCACGGGTAATTCGCTACCCAAGTCTTTAACGTTTGATTCCCTAGCGGGGGGCAAACCCCCTGGGAACAAGAGCAGTGAATTAGTTTGGATTCCAGCTTCCCTAGGTTCCTGGTTCCTACCAGAACCGATGGGCAAGATTTCAAGTTGGTTAAATCGATTCTTTTCAGTCGACGCATCGAAGGTGTGTACAGCGAACTTAAGAAAATGTGCAGTGGTGGTTTGCTTCTTAAGACGAGCACTGTGCTCCAAGCAGATCGGTTGCTTAAGTGCGACCACTTAGGAAGACATGAAACACCGTGGCGTGACACACGTCCGGCACATCGCACGCAAAATCAACGATGAAAACGTTGCCACGGGTGCGCTCATAGTCTCCTTCTATAGAGCGTTCCAACCTTAAATTGCAGTACAGCATAGATGGAGCGCGCTGTTGCGAAATCGACTCGTGAAGATCACGCTCGAGTAACTCAAACAGGGCGTCACAGTTCCACATTTTTAGTTTGTAATTTTGTAATTTTAAGTTCATTCATTCATAAATTAATATTTGTAGGATGGTAAAATAAATACAACATACCTTAATCACTGGCGTTGCTCTCAGACATTGGACGTACACCTTCTAACATTTCTGCAAGGCCTGATGTTCCCGCTATGGATGAAACGGGTTTGGGAGATGAATTTGAGCATGATCCGGACGATGAAGAAAGTCGTATTAAAAACTTTTCATCGTCGACATCGTCCTGTAATTTGTCTGCTTTCCACAAAATTCTTTCATTTTTCTTTACTTCGTTCACGTAATTTGCCCAATTGTCTTATGTTTTTATGGCATAAAAATTTTAGTTCAGCATTTGGAACAAAACCATGTTCATTACCCGTGTGGACTAAGGCAAATCACGGTCCTCGGCTTTTCGGTGGCCTAAGTCCCGAACTCACCCCTTCAAAAGCGGCCTGCCGTGCACTTTTCGCTGTCGTATCCTTCCATTCTTTTGTCACCGTCTGCCCAATATTTACCCACGATTCATCTGTGTAAATTATAGCTTTATTTGGTGCCCTCAAACGTTTTATCTCCTTGAGATATCTGTGCCTCCAATTAATAATTTCATCGGTTTCAGTGAAAGCTGCTTTATTACCCCGTCTTAAATAACGGAAGCCTATATCATGTAAGAAGCGATACAGTGTAGTTTTGGAAAATCGTGCCAAAGAATCTTCTCCATTTACGCGACTGAAAATCACGTTCAATGTCAGTGGTATGTTAGCAAATAAAAGAGAGTGAACTGCCCGACGCATCCACTTCTAACAGTTTCATCATATTTCATTTTTCTGTCGTCCTTCTCTTTTTTTTTTTTCGAGAGTTCGTAAAGGACCATGTGTGTATTCCTTCTTTATAGCATAGATTGTTCTTTCGGAACAGCTTTAGCTGTTTCACTGATTGCGCTGCTCATATTCATAGTCTTGAAAAATAATCCAGGACACTCATTATAATATTGCGTTCTTTTCCCCTGAGTTTACCAACGGAACATTTCTTTTTAATTTGACGATCCATTATACATCCTTCTGCACTTTTTCTTCGAACTAAGAACTATACATACGAGCACGAACTGACAACTACACAGACTACACAAACACAATCCACTTGTCCTCAAGAACTATACATTTATCACTGATCTTGTCCGGCTCCATGGCTAAATGGTTAGCGTGCTGGCCTTTGGTCCAGAGGGCCCCGGGTTCGATTCCTGGCCGGGTCAGGGATTTTAACCTTCATTGGTTAATTCCAATGGCTCGGGGGCTGGGTGTGTGTGTGTGTACCATCTTCAGCATTAGAACTCATCACAGGTAGGGGCCCCATTCTTATAGACGCGCAGGTCGCCTATGCGGTGTCAACACTGGAAAGACCTGCACTCGTCCTCTTCGGAGGCCACACGCCATTAAATATTATATATATATATATATCACTGATCTTTATTTAATCAATCTTATAATACTGATTAAATGAACACCACTGCACACGGCTGCCAGTATATTTAAAAGCTCAGCCAGCCAAGTCACTCGTGAAACGTAAACAAACAAGACGTTCTCCCTGTCATAAATTAAGAGATAACGAGATAGGGACTTGAGGTATGATTTAAAAATAACTTCCATATTCGAAGAGCGTTTGCTTTGCTGTAACCACGCCATGATCCTTCTGTACATTTTCTTCGAAATTAGATCCCCACGCATGAGCACGAACTCACGAACCACACAAACGAAATACACTTTCCCTCAAGAACTGTACATATGTTACTGATATGTATTTAATCACTATTATACATACTACTGACTAAATGAGCACTGCACTGCATGGACTGTCTGGAAATGTTAAAAGCGCATGTTTGGGAGATCACTACCGGTACTTCAGCCAGCCAGACAGACAGCTAGCCGAGTCACGCGCGAAACCAAAATTCAAGGAGATATTCTTCCTGTCACAAATGAATAACTAAGCAAGATAGGAACTTCGGGATTGTTTTAAAAATAACTTCCATATCTGAAGACCACTTGCCTCCCTTTCACCCCCCCATGCAAATTCAATAGGAAAGACGCTGGCCAGCGACTGACTTTTTCGTGCCTACACATAAAATTCCCTGAACATGACTGAAAATAAACGCATATACTGCATTTTGTTATCATTTAAATTTTAAAATAAACTTATCTATATTGAGCTGAAATGTTTTTTTTACCAGCAGTGAAAAAATTAGGAAAATAATGAATATATAATAGGAGTTATGGCATGATAAGTTCTATGCAATGAAGATTTTGCATTTGGCGAAACTTTCCATTATATTACCATTTTCACACTAAATTATCTTTTTACATTTTTTTGTTAACGACATCAAATGTGCTTTGAAATTCTGTACATAACACGATATTCACCCATTTTAACCGATAACATTCTGATTCACGGATATTTGGCAAACCCACTGCATTAGAGTAGGACAGCGCTACCCGCAAAACATGGGAGAAGGAAAGAGACGGAATTATCCCATTACTGCTGTACTGCAATTTAAGGTTGGAACGCTCTATAGTTGTCATTGTTGCCAGAGAAAGTCAAGATCCACTATTCGGGAGATAGTGGGTTCGAAACCCACTCTCGGCAGCCCTGAAGGTGGTTTTCCGTGGTTTCCCATTTTCATACCAGGCAAATGCTGGGGCTGTACCTTAATCAAGGCCATGACTGCTTCCTTCCCAGTCCTAGCCCTTTCCTGTCCCATCGTTGCCATAAGACTTGTCTGACTTCCCAGCCCGTCTAAACAAGAATCAAGGGCGGGAAAGAAGAATACCCCTACAAGGCGTTCTTCCACCTCTCCTACGAATGGGGTCTCACGCCATCCGCCCGGAGGGTCTGAGTCTGCACCAGCAGATTTTCCTCTTGGAAAACCTGTGCACTCCCCTCGTAGGAAGAAACCCTGCCCCCGGAATATGCCGAAGAAGTTCAAGTTCACTGGACGAGGTGATGCACATGGAACATTTATTTCCATCTTCGGATGGGGTTGTGATGTATGTTAAGTAGCATCTCGCTGCTTCTAACCTAAAGCTCAGAAGTCCACACTATGGCACTATTGCAGTTGAATTGTGACGGTTATGACAGGTATCTTGCTGAGCTGCTCCAGCGATTTAGTGAGTTCGCGGCTAATCTAGTTTGTATTCAGGAAACTAGTCTCAGACCAGGAACCATACGGTCTTGAGAAATTTCAGACTATACTCGGCAGAACAATATTATACTCACCAGGCATCCGGTGGCGTTGGTATTTTTGTTTGTTCTGGTATCTATAGCGAAGAGGTTCCTCTAAGAATCCCGCTGGAAGCAGTTGCTTTTGTTACGATATCTATAGCAGAGAGAGCTATCAAAGAACGCCGTTGCGTTCAAGAACACTATCGTAGGCAGCCTACTTGGTAACATTTTAAAAATTCCGTGCTAAGGCGCAAGATCTTATTAGACAGAGTAAGAAAGCTTCGTGGAAGAGATATGTGTAGTCTATGACGTCACTTATACCGTCATTTCAAGTGTGGACTAAACTTCGACATATTTCGGGTATACAAGGATCATCTTTGGTACCAGGAATTTCCATTGCAGTCAGTATTATCACTGACCCACCCATGATTGCTAGTCATCTAGGCAGTCATTTCACGGATGTGTCTGGCTCCAGGAATTACCATTGTGATTTACTCGCTCTGAAGCGGGAGGCAGAACGTCATCAACTCAGTTTTTCCACTCAAGCTTCAGAGGACTATAACGTGCCCTTTATGGAGTGGAAACTCCGCAGCGACATGGTGCTTCGCAAGGACATGGCTCCTGGACCAGATAATGTTCATAACCAGATGTTGAAACACCTTAGTGAGGATAGTCTTTTATATCTCCTTCATGTGTTCAGTCGAATCTGGGTAGAGGGTGAGTTTCTGCCACAGTGGCGAGAAGGCATAGTAATTCCTGTCCTCAAGCCTGACAAAAATCCTAAGTATGCTGGAAGTTACAGACCTATTTGTCTTACAAACTGCTTGTGTAAGCTTTTTGAGAGGTTGGCGAATCGCCAACTTCCATGGTGCCTGGAGAAAAGAGGACTTTTGTCTGAATAACAATGGTTTTCAAGCCACTCGCTCGACCACTGACCACTTGGTACACGTGGAAAGTTCTATCCAGGACGCTTTTCTCCGAAAACAGCATTGGGTGGCTGTTTTCTTTGACTTAGAAAAGGCCTATGACACCACATGGCGAAACGGCATCCTTTCAGTCTTGCATCAATGGAATTTTCGAGGTAACTTGCCGGTATTTATTGCGAATTTTTTGTCCCTCGAGAGGGCGTATTCGCAATACCATGTTCAGAAAAATGGAGTCCCACAGTGATTGGTTCTTAGTGTCATTCTGTTCACGATTGCCATAAACGGTATTGTCGCTGCTGCTGGTTTAGCAGTAATACTGTCGCTATATGTGGACGATTTTGCTCTTCATTATAACTCGCACAATGTGGCAGTCACACAGTCACAATTACAGCAAGCTGTTAGGAGAGTGGAACAATAGACTTTAGAACATGGCTTTCAGTTTTCAACCGCAAAGACCTTTGTGGTACACTTATGCAGGAAGCGCACTCTTCACTCCCATCCCGAGCTTTTCTTAGGGAATGTAGCTCTTCCTGTAGTCAAAACTTACCGATTTCTTGGGCTCCTTTTTGATAGCAAATTATTGTGGTAGCCACACGTGCGGTAGTTAAAAATGCAATGCAGTAAGAAGTTGAATATTTTGAAGTTTCTTAGCGGCAGTATTTGGGGGACAGACCGCACGGTGCTCCTACGATTTTATAGGGCACATATTTTATCCAGGTTAGACTACGGCGGTGCAGCAAATTGATCAGCAACTGAATAGCACCCACCGTAGCAGGGTTCAGTTGGATTCGGGAGCTTTTCGTACAAGCCCCATTGCTAGCCTGTTCGCCGAATCTGGTGTGCCACCTTTACACCTGAGGCGCCAGCAAATGCTTCTGTCCTGTGCTGCAAATTTGTGACAGATGCCACTTCACCCAAGCTATCCTTGCGTATTCCACAAGGGAAAATGTTGGCTGTACGCTGCTTATCCTCGAGCAGCACGGCCGGTTAGAATATGCTTGGATAGCAGTCACAGATTGTTTGAAGTACCTTTGGTTCCCTGTCTTGTCAGACAACCAAATAGGGTACCTCTGAGGATAATATGACGACCTGAAATAATTATGAATCTTCACACTGGCCCAAAGGAAAACATGGACCCTTCAATTTATCGGAGGCTCTTCCTGTCCGCTGTTGACCAGTATCCAAATTCAGTCGTCGTTTACACAGATGGTTCGAGGCCAGAAACGAAAGTGGCCTTTGCATTTGTTGTCAACCATAACAGGTGTCTTTTTCCTTTGCCAGAAGTCTGTAGTGTGTATACAGCAGATTCTATGCTCTCTGTGCAGTTCGGTACACGCTGTCCAATGAGCACCGGCACTTTCTGCTGTCTATCGACTCCTTGAGCTCGCTACAACCTATTGATACATGTTTCTCTCGGCACCCTCTGGTGCAGCGGATCCAGGACCTGCTGGCCGGGTGTTTGGATGCCGGTACCAGAATCACGTTTATGTGGCTCCCAAGCCACATGGGTGTAGAGGGAAGCGAATTAGCTGGTAAGACTGCCAAGGAGGCTGTTACATTGCCCCTGTTGCCTTACAAGGTTCCAGCAGGTGATATTCGCTCTCAGCTGAGACATTTGGTTTTGTCCCATTGGGAGATGGAGTGGCACTGCCATAGTAACGCACTCCTGTTTACTGAAAGGAGAACCCCCACCGACCGAGCTCGATAGCTGCAGTCGCTTAAGTGTGGCCAGTATCCAGTAATAGGGAGATAGTGGGTTCGAACCCCACTGTCGGCGGCCCTGAAGATGGTTTCCCATTTTTATACCAGGCAAATGCTGGGGCTGGACCTTAATTAACCCTTTCAGACCTGAAAGAAAACTGGAGGTGTGAATTTTTGTTTGTATGTCAAAAACTGACTAAAATGCTCCTCAGTACACATATTGATAGTTTATTTTACAAAATAAAAACTAACATCCGAAAAAAAGGACCCACACAATTGTGCGTATCAAAATTCAAAACCTCGTATCATATACGATGATGT
Source organism: Anabrus simplex (assembly GCF_040414725.1). Classification (NCBI taxonomy): domain Eukaryota; kingdom Metazoa; phylum Arthropoda; class Insecta; order Orthoptera; family Tettigoniidae; genus Anabrus; species Anabrus simplex. Next base: position 383,375,418 of record NC_090267.1, on the reverse strand, counting down.
ATCTTCAAAATTTACGTTCCCCAACCAATGTACACACTTCATTGAATGTATTCCGGTATTCACTAAAGCTTCTAGATTAATATAAACACAATAAATAAATGCTTACTTTTGGCACTACTGCTTCCTACCATCTCACTGATCAACTGTGCTTTTTAAACTCTTCTTCCTTCGCCCTGGCGGTCAAGCGCATACCAAAAACAATTTAAATACACGCCACATGTCCAGCACAATCACCGCAGTCCGGTCTAGCGCCGAAAAAACATCAAATACGGTCAGGGATAAATAAAACATGAACCCGCACAATTGTACGTACACGGTCTGAAAGGGTAAAGGCCACGGCCGCTTCCTTCCCATTCCTAGGCCTTTCCTATCCCATCATCGCCAGAAGACCTATCTGTGTCAGTGCAATGTAAAGCAAAAAAAACCCTCCGGTGTGTACTTGCGGCGATCATCGTACCGTGGTACACATTCTTACGGAGTGCGTGCACATGGCCGATCTGCGCCGTAGTCTGAAACTCCCGAGTACCATCTCCATCGTCCTATGAGATGACGAGCAGTCAGCAGACCTCGTCATCCATTTTATGAGGGATAGTGGGGTGTTTTGTCATATATAAACGTAGTGTTTAGTATTAGTCTTTGTATTATTGTTGACTATGTTTTATTAAATTGACTCTGTTTTAGTTTGTGTTTGTATTTTTTAATGTGTGTTTTAAAAAATATTAATTTTGCATGATATATTATTGCGTTTTAAGGCAATGTCTTATTCCACCATAATCTGCCGTCTATAATTTTTCCAAAAATAAGGCAATGTGAATTAGATCCACTGATTATTTTAAACTCACAATCATTGTTCTGTCATCCTCTGTTTTAAATTCTAGTCGCTGGATACATTTTAAACTTTTAAAACAACAATAATCATCATTATCATCATCATTTCATCCATATGAATAAAAGTGGCGCTAGTGGGCTGCCTTGTTGTACGCCCTGCCTAGTCTCAGACCACTCTGATTATCCATTGCTTATTTGGACACAACTCTGGCAATGTTCATATAGCATTTTGACTTTATTAATTAAAGCCCATGACATAGATGTTTCTCAAGGCATTGCTTTCTTCTGTATGTCCCATTTATATTGGTAGCGCCACATCATATTCCGTTTCGCTCGCCAAGTTGTTTCCAAGGAGTCCCTCACCCGTCAAATGGAAGTGGAACTCAGTTACTTCCATAGTCTAAGGTTCGCTTAAAAGGTTCTGAGTGTACTCGGTAAAAATAGTCCTAGCTGCCTGAGCACAAGGGGTGCCACGGCTCAGAATACATCTGAGATGTTCCATAGCAGCCGGTATCCCAACTCACAGGACACTTACCACATCATTCAGCTGTTGCCCATGCTTCACAAGTTAGGACATGACTACAGTAACCTCAACCATGAACAATTAAATATATCTAGTGCTATTTCTTTTTGTTTCAGTCTCTAGCACTAGTGGAGGATGCTCCCTGTCCAAAAATCAGAAATCCAGATGAAATGTTGATCCAGGTTAAAGCTGCTTCTGTTGATTTAATCGATGTTCATATTTGCTCGGGTTACGGTCGAGTCCTACGCCGCCATCTCAACAAGTATAATCCAGTAAGATCACATTTTGTATGTTCATAAAATAATTTTAGTGATGTAGGATGAGAGTCTAATTCAAAATTACTTCATTTTTCAGGGAATGATATTAAATATTTTTATTACCTTTTTCAGAATGTGAAGAAGGAATTTCCTGTTATTTTGGGCAGGGATTGCTCTGGAATTGTGGTGGAGCTTGGTCGTAAAGTAAATAATTTTGAGATTGGTGATGAAGTATGGTTCACTGTTCCTTACTGGGTGCCTGGTACACTTGCAGAATATGTTGTAGTGAAACAGAATTCGGCAGCTAAGAAACCTAAAGGCATATCTTTTGAAATTGCAGCTAGTCTACCATATTCAGGCATGGTGGCATGGGATGCTATGACATGTCAGGCAGGCCTAAATATCAAGACAACGCAAGGAAAAAGGTGAGTGCATGATTTTCTATTTAGGAAAGAATTGTAAGAGAGAAAGACAGAAATGAACTTGGGAATATTTCAGTATTTTCAAGTTTCAAGAAATGATCTTCTTCTGGTGCCCGTTTCTCTCAAGAAGTTTACACCCATCATAGAGCAATTTTTCCTAATAGGCTGTTTTCCTGTTAAGACTTCAAATGATTTTCTAGCATAACAAAGTACCTCCTCATTGGTGACATGGTTTACCCATGGAATTTTGGACATTCTGCCATACACACACATTTCAAAGGGCAGCGGTTGATTCATTGATGAATCCTTTAGTGTCTATCCTTTGATCCTATATAACAGCACTGGAAAAACATAGCACGTCATGGTTACACACCGCGTGAGTTGGCCATGTGGTTAGGGGCGTACAGCTGTGAGCTTGCATTCGGGAGATAATGGATTCAAATCCCACTGTCAGCAGCCGTGAAGATGGTTTTCTTTTGATAGCTAGCATCCTAGGTACTTGTGATGCTTTTTTCAGTAGTGTTTCCATCCACAGTGAATTTAATAAAATGTTAGTGTGAAATGGCCAGCCCTGCAGCATAGGGGCATCATGTATGTGGAAATCATTTTCCAGCGAAGAGGTGTGAAAGAAATGTAATACAGTGAAACCTCGTTAGCATGTTCCCCATTAACACATTTTCCCGCTTAGCATGTCGTAAATTCGAAGTCCTAATTCTCATCATATTAAATCTATATAAAAAGTACCTCACTTATCACATCACAAATTTTCACTATTGCTGCTTAGTACAATCACGTTTTTCCTAGACCTGAAAATGTTACTGTATTTGTCATCCCTTCCGAAAGAAACATGATTTCCAACTCGGGTAAGAGCTGTCGCCACAGTTGTGTGACTACAGGGAAAGACCTTCCTGAACTTCAAAGGATAAGTTGCACTTTCAGGGAGCAAGTCGTTAGCCTCAGGAATGTACAGTATTGCTTGCCGGTTAGCAGCGATATTGCTGAATAGCAGAGTGGGCCTATTTGTGCTTGTATTTTGCATTCTATTGAGAAGGTAGACATGTATTTTGTGTTGAGTAGTACAGTGAAGTGTAGCTAATATTTGTCACGTGATATGGTAGCCTATATCTGGATTAGGAACATAATTGTGTGAAATTGACTAGCGTGGTGCATATTTGTCTTGTGATTGCCTAGTTATGGGTACGGAAAATGTTGTAAAACTCTTTAATAATGAAAACAAAATTAAAATTTGTCAGAAAGTGGACTTGCATAAGCGTGCAGAGGTCGCGAATGTTGAAACTCGCACCTTCAAATTTCGACTCGATCACTCAAGTTGGTCGAAGTTATGTGTGATTCAAAATGGCAGCCAAAGTCATTTCTCACAGTTGCACATGGTCAAGAGTAACCTCCAATTCATCGTCTAAGAGTGTGACCAGAAAATGATGATTTAATAACCCATGCTCCGAAATAAAAGGCTTCTACTAACATTTGTTTTAGAAAGAGTGTGATCTGTAAAAATACTTCTGTTTTTGTTGGCCCCTGTGCACGCATTTTCATATTTATTGTCCAGTGTTTTTTTACACCTTTCAGTGTACTGGTACTTATATTATAATCCCCAGCAGAAAAAGTTTTCATATTTGTTCTCTCGTGTTTTTCGCACCTTTTAATACTTTTCTCTCATCTTTAGAAATGGTAGATAGATGTATAGTTTTCACTGTATCCGCAGATACATGCCATAAAATGCTGTCATGTTGGAAAAAATTTTATCTGGTGTTTCCACATCCCTGTTGGATAGTTCTTATTTGTATATTCGTTAGCATGTTTTCTCGCTTAACAAGTTCATTTTCCTTGTCTTCTGCAGAAACTTTATAACAAGGTTTCACTGCATTTTCTTTCTCATCACCAGGTCTTAATTACAGTTATTGAAGAAAGAAAATAGTAGTCATCAGGCATAAACTGTTAGCTAAGGTTATTGACCATAATGTCTAGAAAAAAATTGTCACCCATGAAAAATTAATCTTGTTGGAATAGACAAATTAAGCCCTCGATTTAAATAAAAAATGTTAATAAATCTTAATCAATATTTGAATGAAATATGGCAGCAATGTAGGTATACAGTAATATAGAATACTGATATTTGATATACTTAAAAAAGGCATATGACAGCATCCCCAGATGAAAAGTTTGGGAAAGCCTGAAACACAGGGACATTGGTAAGGAACCGATAACAATGATAAAAGCAATATATGATAACTGTTGCAATTGTGCAAAGGCAACAGTGGGTATAACACAGTGTTTTGGCATTGACAATGGGCTAAAACAAGAAAGAGAGAGAGAGAGAGAGAGAGAGAGAGAGAGAGAGAGAATGTGTGTGGTTTTTTATTTTTTTAATTTTTTAATTTTTTTTATACTGTTCAGAATGGTGATGGATGACACTGTAAAGGCAGCAAGGGAAGATTATAGAAGGGAAAGAATAAATGTAATGATGTTTGCAGATGATGTGATCTGGGAAGAAGATGAGGAGGTACAGCAGCAGTGGAATGTACTGAATAGAAGGATTGAACAGTGGGGATTAAGGATCATCGTCGAGAAGAGCAAGAGAGTGGTGATGAGTACAGGAAGTAAAGAAGGAAAAGGAGCTATTAACCCAATCGCATCATTTGACGACCCTAGCTCATCATAGTTATTCGTGGCATATGAATCAAATGAGCTCTGCTCGCGGCGATGCACAGCTGTACATCAATCCATGTAGTTCAGTCACTAACCCACAGTTGCCACTTGTACGCATTCTGAGCTGAAGTTTACACATGTGGCTTCGGTTTTTTCCCTTTCACCAGGTTCTCACACACTTCCGGAACAAGAGATAAGAGAATATTTTTTCATATTATTTCGCTCTTGTCGGTTGCCATCATGGCGTCAAGCAGATGTGCTGGTGTTGATGAAGAAGGAATACGGAAGCTAATAGATAGTGTTTTAGAGAGTGATATTGAAGGCGGTGGTGTTTGTGACGACGAAGTAGACCCTGAAGTCCTTAGTTCGAGTACCAGCGATGCGTAGAATAGTTCTGATGACACGAAAAGTGATGCAAATAACGACGGTGTGCCGAGTCTTTCGAAACGAGCTCGTACCTCGGCACAGACTAACTTGACTGACTGGAACTGGACAAAAAGTGACAATAAACCTGTTGTACATAAGTTTAGTGAATACAGTGGGGTTAGTGAAAAGTTATTGAAAAAGTTTGATACGCAGCCACTATCTGAACTCTCAGTTTTTTGTGAATACATGAACCCTTTGTTTGACAAAATATCTGTCAAGACAAATTCATATGCAGCAAAACAGTTGAGCAATCCTGACAGAAAAAGTTGAAAGACGATGACAAATGGTTTGAGACTACACCCGATAAAATTAGGGCATATTTTGCGTTAGTTATACTAATGTCACAAGTGCGACAGTCAAGAATACAGTTATACTGGAGTAAAAACAGGTGTATAAACACTCCTATTTTTCAGGAAACCATGAGATGGGGAAGATTTATTATATTTTCACGATTTTTACATTTTGTTGACGATGAACAAGTCGATAGTAGTGACAAACTAAGAAAGATTAGGCCTATAATACAACATTTCTGCTCCAAATTTTCAGACTTATATTTACCTTCACAAGACATTGCTCTAGATGAAAGTCTAATGAAATTCAGAGGCCGCCTTTCATATGTCCAGTGTAATAGGTCTAAACGTTCTAGATTTGGAATAGAAATTTACAAAATTTGTGAATCAAGTTCTGGCTACTGTCTGTCTTTCAAAATTGATGTAGGTGATGATGTAATGGATCCAAGTCTGCCAGCAAGTACAAACGTTGTGCTCAACATGTGTGAACCCTTGTTAGGCCGAGGACGTACATTGTTTTTAGATAACTGGTATTCTTCCCCAGATTTATTCAAAAGGCTACATGACAAGCAGATGAATGTAATTGGAACTGTTAGACAGAACCGAAAAGACATGCCTCGCGATATCAGTTAGACGAAACTAAAACGTCGAGAGTATGAGACGTGGGCTGCAAACAGTATGTTGTGTGTGAAGTGGAAAGATAACAAGGATGTTTGCTTTCTCACCACTGAACACAAATCAGCTGACATGATAGGGACAGGCAAACTCAGACGAAAGAGAGGACAAACCCCTAGGGAAGAAGTGATAAAGCCCAAATGTGGCCTTGAATACCAGAAGGGGATGGGTGGTGTGACCTTCAGGATCAGGTTACAGCTCTGTTCCCCGTCATGCGACGCACAGTGAAAGGGTATAGGAAAATATTCTTTTACCTCCTAGATATGTGTATTTTCAATTCCTTCACTGTGTATCACTAGATCGCTGCTAACAGAAAGACGAGTTACACGGACTTCAGAACTAGCATTGCACAGCAGCTACTAGAGACTGTTCAGTTGCCGGAGTACTCGGTTCGAGGTCGACCTTCAGCGAGCACCTCTCCCACCAGATTACAAGCTAAATCATGGGCGTATTCCCCTTACAGAGAAGAAATCAAAAGTCACAAGAAGGTGTGTTGTGTGCTACAGCTGGGGTAAAAGAAGTGAAAGTTGTTGGCAGTGCAAAAAGTGTGGCGTAGCTCTTCACTTAGAAGAATGTTTTGAGGTGTACCACACCCAGCAGACGTACTAAAATAGCGGCATTGGTAAGTTTATTACTTCGTTATCATGCATGCAAATTTTCAGAAAGGAATATTTACTGGTTGGTTTGGTATGATTTTCTAAATAATAGTGTGATGGCGACGGCCGTAGAGCGGTATTTAAATATGATTTCTTAGTGCACTCCTATGGTATTTAAATGTGAGGCGAATGGGTTAAAATTGGTAACAAGGAACTGGAAATTGTAGAACACTTCAAATACTTGGGAAGTGTACTGACAGAAAATGGAAAGCTGGCTATGGAAATGAGTAGGATACAACTGGGGAGTGCCCTTTATGGAGACTCTGGGCAAATGGTAGTGAAATGCGTCGTTGCCAAACTCCTGCAACAATAATATATTGGGTTCAGCAAGAGAACCCAACTAGCCTCTTTCACTACAACTCCAGTACGTAACCTACACGAGGTGCCCCCTGTTAAGCTGAGCAACCCAGTGGAAGGTTGGGTAACCAATCCCAGGGGGAAGCCGGGTCAGTGAACCGATCAGTGCTGGGGGCTTCAAGGCTTACCACCTTGATAGTTAAACACCACGTTACCTTCAGGTAACCCCACTAAACTTTTTCGTAACTCTGGAAACATGGAGCAAACGACTAATTGGAAATCTTCCCCAGGTGGTAACAAATCCACCCCCACTCACAGTGGGGCAAGCAGGCCATCGGATTCTGGGGAGCCTGCAACTTCATGTAAGAGGAAGAAACACATTAACTATCTGGCAACAATAAACATTAATTCCCTCCTACAAACGGGAAAACTGAAACATACATTGGACGTCCTAACAAAACACAACATCCTTATAACGGCTTTACAGGAGACAAGATTTACGGACGAAGAACCTTTTGAGTCACAAGGCTTCAGGATCTACAAGGGACAGCCAGGTCAGAGAGTGATGAAGAATATGCCTCACCTGGGTACAGGCTTCATAGTCAACAACAAAATGATCAACTCTATTATCTCCTTCTCATCACCAAATGGGAGAACGTCCACTATAGCCTTCAGAAGTCTCAACAAAGCCTACACAATTGTTAACTTCCATGCACCTACCAATGATACTAATAAGAGTGATATTGAAAGTGTTGAATACTTTTGGGAAGAACTGGAAGAGACAATCTATAAGATTCCAGAACATCACGTGATCATCTTGATAGGGGACTTTTAACGCCCAGATTGGTAAGGAGCGCAGGTTTAAGAACATAGTCGGAGAATACCCGGCCCACAAGAGAATGAATTGTAATGGTGAGAGGCTGATCAATCTGTGTAAAAATCACAACCTTGTTCTTAAATCTACAGCATTCAGACACCTCCCCCGAAAAGCCAAGACCTGGAGATGTCCCAATCCCTTGCTAGGAGAGTACCAGCTAGATCATGTTGCCATCAGTAGAAGGAATATCAAGGACATAATGAACGTCAGAGTATTGAGAGGTGCCAATATTGATTCAGACCACTACCTATCTTTGGTCAAAGCAAACCCACTCACGAAGTGCAGAGGTAACAATTACACCAGGTCCAGAATCCCAAAATTTAATCCAGCCCAGTTGAAAGAGAACAACAACCTTACTAAGGTCCTAAGCAATAATCAGAATAAAACGGATTGGCCTAACCTACAGAAGGCACTGATAGATGCAGCAACAGAAACCATCCTTGCAACCAGAAGGAGTAAACACCCATGGTGGACACCAACATGTGATAAGGCAATAGAGGAGAGAAGACAGGCATGGGTGAAATGGAACTGCAACAAAAACACGGAAAATCATACAGCCTTCCTAAAAGTCAGAAAGAACACGGCCAAGACCATTAGAAATGCTAAGAGGCAATATAACAATGACCATCATAGCTCAGGCAGAGAAAGACTTTCAAAGGAACAACACCAGTAACTTGTACAAAACTCTAACTCTCAGACAAACGCTTACTCAGCCCCTACACTCCACCTTCGAGGACCAGATGGAGAACTGAAAATGAACAATGAAGATTGTACTACAGCCCTTGCAAAATATTTTGATGGCCTCCTCAATGCAGAAGAACCAGAGGAAAAACTACAATTTCAACCTAAGAATGTTATTAATCCTGACTCCCTTCCTCCTACCAAAGAAGAAATCAAACAGATCATCTGAACTGAAATCTAACAGAGCAGCAGGCGAAGATGGCATCATTTGCAGAATTATGGAAACATGCAGATGAAGAGTCAATTGACAGTATCCACAGAATCATAACTGACATCTGGACAACAGAAACACTACCAAGGGATTGGACTTCAGCTATCATCCACCCGCTGCACAAGAAAGGAGACAAGTTAGACCCTAACAACTATAGATGAGTCTCTCTCCTATCAGTGACTTACAAAATCTTCTCCAAAGCATTGCTTAAAAGAGTGGAGGCACAATTAGATTCCTGCATAGGAGAGTACCAAGCTGGATTTAGGAAGTCAAGATCATCCACAGAGCAGATTCTGAACCTCAAAACTATCTTTACCTACAAAAACCTCAGCACCTCACCCTATGTAGCATTTTTCGTTGACTCGGTAGACAGACAGTCCCTCTTTGAGATGTTGACTGAAATGGGACTGGATAAGAAGACTTTGAATCTTGTGAAGGCTACTCTAACGAACACCATGTCCAAAGTCAAATTCAGAGGGGTATTATCAAAAAGCTTCGAGATCAAAACAGGTGTTAGACAAGGAGATGGTTTGTCCCCTATCCTGTTTAACTGTCTGCTGGAGAAGGTCATTCGGGAATGAACGAACACACTAGCTGACAACTCTGGATTAAAAATCGGCTACAAAAAAGACAAGTTAACATTTACTTGCTTAGCCTTCGCAGATGACCTCACACTCTTAGCTTCAAGTATGGAAGAAGCTACGTACCAGCTATCCTCCCTAGAACGCATAGCAGCCAAAGTAGGGCTAAAGATCGCTGTCAATAAAACAGAATTTCTGACCAACATCAGAGAAGCACCCAACTTCATTTCTTTGGGGGACAAAATGATACACAAGGCCAACTCATTCAAATGTCTTGGAGAATGGATAACCCCAAATGTTAATGAAGACCTTGCAATGAAGAGTAGATGCACTCAATTAGAAAGAGCTTATCATCTTTGTAAGAACATATACAAGTCTAAATCCCTCTCCTTGAACTTAAACTTAGACACTACAACACTACAACACCGTAATAAGACCATCTGTACTGTATGCCTCAGAATGCCTAAACATGACCCGGAAAGGACAACTCAGAAAACGAACTGAAAGAGCGAAAGATCCTCAGAAGGATTATGGGTCCCATTAAAAAAGGAGATGGCTACAGAATCAGGCATAACAAGGAACTGTACAGTAAAATTGAGAGCATTACAACAGCTATGAGGAAGAGAAGACTAATGTTCTATGGTCACGTAGTCAGGATGGACAGCCAGAGACTCACTTCAAGAATCTTCAACACTGTATCTAGAGGGAAAGCAACAAATGCCAAATGGACGAAATTAGTGCGGAAAGACCTACAATACCTAAACATTGATCACATTGACATTTACAACCGAGATAAATTCAAAAAGTTAGTCAAGACATCTGACTCTCTCCAGTCACTAACAATTAAATCACTGCGTCCAGGAGTAGGAGCGAAATGGACTCAAGAAAGAAAAGACATCCATAGCGCTAGAATGAAGGAATACTGGGCTAAGAGGAAGAAAAGAGCTCACCAGAGTTAAGAACCACGTGGTCCATCATAGGCCTAAATGAATAATAATAATAAGAAGAAGAAGAATTTCCTATCACAAATGGGCTTAAGCAAGGCTGCATGCTTGCCCCCCACTCTTTTCGCCCTGTACTTAGCAACCATGCTTCATGAGACTTCCACTATCGACCATGTGGGTGTGATAATTAAGTTTCCATATGATGGTGGACTGTTCAACAAAACCAGGCTCCGTTCTCAGAGATTGACTCATAATATTCGGATAATGGATCTTCAATATGCTGATGACAGTGCAACACCTGCCCATACACCTGAGGAGCTTCAAACTTCCATCAACTGTTTTAAGGAAGCTTATGAACGATTTGGTCTGACCATCAACACCCATAAGACTAAAGTACTTGCGCAGCCGGCACCAGGTGGTACTGTCCCTGAACTAAATGTCACCATAGCAGGAACACCTCTTGAACAAGTAGACCAATACCCAATACTCTTACCTTGGTAGTATTCTAATTACACACTGCAACTCAGAAAAGGATGTGGAAAATAGAATACGCTCTGCCCATGCAGCTTACAGCCGCCTCTCCCACCAAGTTTTCTTGAATAAGGATTTCAAATTACATACCAAACTAATGGTGTATCGAGCTGTAGTCATAACAGCATTACTATATGGATGTGAAACCTGGACACTTTATCATCATGACATAAAGAAACTGGAACGCTTCCATCAGCAGAAACTTAGATCCATCATGAACATCAAATGGGATGACTACATGAGTAATGGAGCAGTTCTTGACAAGGCGCATATGAACAGCATAGAAGCCTTCATCATCACTCATCAGCTTAGATGGGTTGGTCACATCCCATGTATGAATGATAGCAGACTGCCTAAACAACTTCTCTACGGTGAGATTGGTCATGGCAAAAGGCCTCAAGGTGCTCCTTTGAAACGTTATAAAGACCAGCTTAGGAAGACTATGAATAGCATCAACATAAATGCTAACAGCTGGACAGCAACTGCACAAAACCGTGTTCTCTGGTGCCTAGCTACTGCAGAAGGTGTCTCACTTTTTGGGCAGGCACATCGCAGACAAGAAATTGAAACACACGAAAAGCGGAAACTATGTCAGATCCAACCACGTCTTCCACCCACCTTTAGATGTGACTTGTGTGGCCGCATGTTCCATGCAAAGATTGGCTTGATCAGTCATCAGCGACATCTTCACAGAGCCAACAGATTTTAAGAGGAACCGCAGGAGTAAAATGTATTCTCAGAAACGAGTAGTGGCCGAGTAGCGACCGACAATGGGATAATGATGTACCAGTGAAGGCTAAAGAAGAAATGTATAAGGGATATTACTTTGCCTAAAGTGACATGTAACAAAAAACTTGGAGAGATGAGAGTAGAGTTCAGGCAGCTGAAATGAAATTCCTGAGGAGTATGATACAGAAGATAAGGGGAGATAGAGTGAGAAATGAAGACAAAATATGAAAAAAAATATGCAAAAACTAAATGAAAAATAAACAGAACAGATTGAGGTGGTCTGTCAAGCAGATAAAAGAAGAAAGACTGCCTAGACAAACATTGGAAAAACAGTTGATAGGAAAAAGAGGACGAGGGAAATCAAGATTACGATGGATGGACTCTGTGAAGAAGAGCATAGGACAACGGAACCCTGGACTGGAGTACAGTGTTGGATGAGGAATGGTAGAGAGACGGGGCGAAGTGGAGAGCAACTTTATTTGCCCTCACTCAGTGCCGGCTGGAAAAGGGGAATTGATGATGATGAAGATGATGATGATGATGATGATGATGATGATGATATTTGATTGCAGATAAAGAAATACAGCATCAGTTTGATGGTTGTATGAAATATGGGAGGCTGTGAACATCGACAGTAATACAGACAAATACTGAGCGTGATATAGGTACATTGGATAGCAGATAAGGAGGTACTGGAATAGATGGGAAGAGAATGATTTGGCAAAATTGATGAGAAGAAACAGGTTCATAGAGCATATCTGTATATATACATCCAAGGCTAGCTCACATAGTTTTGGAGGGAAGTGGAGAAAGATATGTATGAAGGAGGGCATAGGAAGGATAAAGGATATTTTGATCTGAAAACTAACAGAAACAGTGGTGGATAAAAGGGTACAAAATCTTTATAATTATACCATTGTATGCTAACAATTATGGCTCTGAAGATGAGGAGTTGTTATATTCCAATACTAGCTAAAATACCCATTCTTTAACTGGATTTATGAGCAATGATTAAAGAGACTGTGACAAATGAAAACTTACTAAATATGAACACTAAACTTATACAGTTGTATTAAAAAGATAGAAACATGGAATACAATAGGATGACTATGATAATGGTTGAATAAGTAAACTACAACCCACAGCAGTTTTCATATATGGATAAGTATGCTTGGCACTCTTGATAATACAACTGCAGCCTCCAAACGCTTTCTGCAGAATGGCGTGCTTATTTTTCAGCTGGCCTATTAACGAACAAATAACGACTTTACACAATGATGATGAACATGGCTTCACATGACCCCTATTTTTGCACAAAATGAGAAGCATGTTCATTATTGATGGCGACTACAGCCAAAAAAACCATTGGAATTATGAAGAACATGTACATGACGTTTCCTGTAGAAATATAATTTCAAGGCCACATGGTGCACTTCATTTTTGATACGACCAAATGTTCGCCTGTTATTTTAGTTACTTCGCCATAGACCACAGTCAAAAACACAGAAAGTTGAATTTTCTTGAATACCATTAGAGTTACAAGTAACAACTCTCATCAGTACAACACCAGGAGTAGAAATGGTGACAAGACAGGTGCTGCCGGAACAGACAGATCCATCTAGTATTAACTGAACAAATATTCTTAAGATCCCTCCCAAAGACCAAGCAACACATCAACGGGAACAATTTTCACACAAGACTGTATCAAGTGTCTAGGACAGGGATGGCGAACCTTTTCCAACTAGTGTGCCATTTTAGGTCTGGATTATTATTCTCAACTGTTTACTGTGCCACTTGTTATTTTTGTTTGTAATGGATACAACCTCCGCCCCTACTAACCACCGCCACCACCAACTTCCATCCCTAATTCCAAATTGTGTTTCATAATATGATATTACATATATATATTGTAAAATACCAAATACATGTGATTGCATGCTTCATGATCGTATTTTGCGAAAAATACTTAGTAGCTTTGTCATTTATGTTAGGTTCATAACTTGTCTTCACAGCGTTCACTGCAGGAAATATCTGCTTGCAGGCGTATGATGACCCAAACAAAGTAAGTAGCGCTGTAGCGAGTTTCTTTTCTGGGAGACTGTTCCACTGTTCAAGTATTAAGTTCTCCGGCTTCTGGGGAGAGTATTCACCATCCACAGCACATCCGATTTTCACTAATGCTTCGTCAAGTTGTACGAACTTTTTCACCCATACATGCTTTCTTAAAATTCAGTCAACTCCATTTCTAAACTGTCAATATCTAACCACTCAAAAAAAAAAAAAAAAAAAAAAAGAAAACACATTTGTGCAATATGAGGTTTTGAAATAAAGTGCGATACTTTCTCCATATCTCAATATTGGGATAATTTCTTGGCAACTATTTGTCTTACAAAATTCACAACAATAAACAGTTACTTACTAAGAAAAACTACGCGATGCTGGCAACTACACACAAGCCAGACTTCACTAATTCACTTGATATGGGTGAGCGAATGGCTCGTCGGCTGCATCTGACATTTATTTCACTTGACTTCCGGACCTGTGGGTGTTGTAGTGTTGCCATAATGCATGTTCGAATGGAACTAGAATTTAGATATTCGGTATTTATTTCTTAAACCTGAAACACTATGACTATACGATGGATGAGATATGTATAGTCTAGAGTACAAAACGTACATAAAAATGTTAAGATGGTCATGTGGTGTGCCACCGAAATCGTGTTCGCGTGTCACCTAATGACACGCGTGGCATAGGTTCGCCATCCCTGGTCTAGGATGTCTCTTCCCAATTAAGCAGCAGCCTAAAACTATGAAACAGCTAAATATTGTACTCTTGTCAATTCCTTGACGTTACATGAGACCCAAAGTCAAGACGCTAACAGTTTCATTCACAACGTTTTTGACCAGTCTACCTACAACAATCGGCTTTTGAATCTCCACTTGTGCACGACAACACATTTAAATATTAGTTACGTCAAGAACATGAAAATGAAAATCGTGGGTCAAACAAGCTCCAGTTTTAATATCACCCCTTCTCAAGAAAAAAGAGGATCCGTTTCATTTTATTTTTAGTTTTGAACATTTTAAGTTAACCAGAACTGCCAAGTTAAAACACATTCAATTTAAATTTATATTTTCAATCTTGACCAACCTACAATCAGTTCAAATCTCTACTTATTGTTGACGACACATCCTGTCACCAGACACGATACGTCAAGTACTTAATATGATATAGGGGTCACATAAACCCCGATATGCAATCCTCTTCGCCGAAAAGAAGATCCATTTTAGTTTTGGACATTTTCCATATTAGATAGATTAGGACCAAAAAAAAAAAACTTTACTGTATTGACTTAAGTTTGTATATATTGTATATAATGTATATGTTGTATATAGTGTATATATTAGTATGTTTATATTGGTTAAAAAGGTCCCAAACCTTGACCTAAAGGTTGTTTACAGGCTGAAGATGCCCAAAATAATGGGTGAAACATGTACCTGACCAAATAAGTCTACATAAAATCATGTAGATAATAACCACATTAAACGTGGAAAGTATTGAATAGGTGGTTTTTTATTTAGTTATCCTTGATATCTATGCCTACCATTAGAGTTACGAAGAAAATGCACAAGACTTTTTTTGTAGAAAATTTAATTTTAAGGCCACATGGAACACTTCATTTACCCATTATTTTAGTTGATGTAGGGCAGAAATGGCCCAAATTTGGAATATACCACTATAAAATCCCCCATCAGTTGTAAATGATGAAATATATGAAAACTAAAGTATCCCTTGCGTGACTGGGGATTTCATGCTATATCCTTACCAAATTTTATCTCAATCAGTCCAGTAGTTTTCGAGTCTATCCGGATCAAACAAGCAGACAGGCACAATCTCATTTTTATTAATTGTATAAACATACTGCTTATATGGACAGTTAAAAGTAAATAAATTAGTACATGAAAATATAATCTCTTAAAAGTAAGGGGGGAACAAAGACAAGATGGCTTTCTGTACTGTATTGGATCAGTGCAAATAACAGAGTCTATTGAAAAAATAATCTGAAATAGGACATTATACCTGAAAAAGATTAAAAAGGAGAAGAAAAGCTTAATTAAAATAGAATTTGGCTTTACGTGACCCCTGAGTTCTTTATACATGAAATGAGTTGGTAAAATTCTGTTACTTTTTTTTGTTTTTTTGTTTTTGGTTTTTATAAATTTATGTTAGTTATTTTGCCAAGAACCACAGCCGAAAACATAAGAAAGCTGAGAATTTTCTTGAACTTCTAACTTCTATGCAGGAATAAAAGAGTTATATGGCCCAACTTGCTCCTCTTCCAGGACATTGAAAGCTGCTGATAATGCTACCACTATTACTGATAGTCTAGAAATCCTAGAGCGTTTTAAGGAACATTTCTCCTCTTCTCAATCAGAGTTAAAATGCTGCTGAAGACTTTCTCGATGATGTGCGTCTACATCCCCAACAACCATGGATGGCTCTCCCACCAACATTCAAGGAATTCAATGCTGCTCTCAGTAAACTGAAACCTGGCAACGCTCCTGGCCCAGATAACATTCCTCTGGAACTGATTCAAAGTGGAGGCCTACCTTTAAAGAGCAGACTTCATTTGCTTATCCTCTTTATATGCGAAAACTACAAAACCTGGTGACCTTAAAAATGCCCACTGTCGTTATTCTTTTTTTAAAAGGTGATCGTAGTGTTTGTGGCAACTATCGGGGTATATCATTACTATCTATAGCAGATGAAATTCTTGCTTAGAATTTTTCTCAATCGCCTGCAGATTATTTCCGAGAGGATCCTACCCGAGTCGCAGTGTGGTTTTTGAACGTCCAGATGCACAACAGATATGATCTTCTGTACAAGACAAATCCAGGAAAAATGCAGAGAGCAATAGACTTCTTTATAGCTAGTGTTCTATGACCTGGGAAAGGCTTTCGACTCAGTCCCGAGACCAGCTATGTGGACAGTACTGGAACACTTTAGCTGGCCACAGCATTTTGTAGATCTGGTTAAGGCTCTTCATGATAACATGCCTGGGGAAATCATTCATCAAAATATTATCTCTGATCCATTTCCAGTCACTCATGGATTGAAACAGGGATGTGTGCTTGCTCCAACACTCCTTGCTATGTATCTAGCTGCCATGCCATATGGAACAGCTAGACAGCCGAGGTGTAAAAGTCAGATATCGCTTTGATGGGGGACTGTTCAATCAGGCTAGACTTCGCTCCAGAAAGCTTACTAAGATTTTCTCCATTGCAGAGGATGCTACGACACCTGCTCTCACACCTGATGATCTACAACAGTCCGTCAGTTGTTTCAAGGGTGCCTGCAATCATTTTGGTCTCTCCATTAATGTTCAGAAAATCAAAGTACTCGCACAGCCTGCACCTGGGTAAAACCTTTCAGTATTTCCATTGAGGATACTCCATTTGTAAAGAAAATAAGAATAATAAATAAGCAAGCATAAGCAATGATGAATGGATAGAGTATTTCAAGGGATTATTAGGGGGTCATGATAAATGGAAGACTAATAAAAATGAGACTGGTATACTTAGACATATGGAGAACACTCTGCCCTTATTAGATGATCCAATAACTATGCATGAAGCATTAGAGGCAAAGAAAAAATGAAAGAGGGGATAATCAGTGCTATTAATGGAATAACTTACAAGTTTTGGGGAAGAGCTAGGTGATAAGCCATATGCTGGGAATAATTAAAAAGTTAAAATGTAATATTTGATGATAGGAAAATCCCAAGATTTTGGCAAGAAGGATTAATATGCCCCAAATACAAAAGGAAGGGCGAGATCTAATGCAAATAATTATAAGAGGCATTACTCTATTGGACACAGCAAGATTTATACTGGGATATTAGTAAAATAACATAAAATGGGCAGAGGATTCCTCTGTACTTTTGGTGTACCAGTCTAGATTTAGAAAAAGAATGATAACTTCAGAGAATACATATTCATCATTAACACAATGATAGATAAGGACTTAAAGAGAAAAGATGGTAAATGATATATTATAGCTATAGATTTACAGAAAGCTTTTGATTCTGTCAGTAGAAGCTGTGAAGCTGGCTAGAATAGTGGTGTCGATTAAAATGATTAATGCCATAAAGGAACTGTATTCACAGGTTAAATGCACAACTGAAGTTAAAGTTAAAGAAGACTTAGCAGTGGGAGAAATTTATTCAAATATTGGGCTAAAGTAGGGGTACAAATTATCACTTATATTGTTCATACATTTTATTAATGGTATTTTGCTAAATGAAGGTAATGAGAACATGATAAGCCCATGTCTTAACAATACAGAAATGCCTGCCTCATTTTCACAGATGACATCCTTTTGTTATCTTCAGTAGGAATGCAAAGAAGCATCACAAAATCTGCTGAATATTCTTAAAAATGTAATTTAAAAATTAACAATAAAAAAATGAACGTTACGCTATGTAAAAAGAAAAAGGAAACTAAAGAAAAAAAAGAAAAGTGGCAGATAGGAGGTGTAGTAGTAGAGTAGTCAGTAAAATAGAATATTTAGGAATTGTACTAGGATCTAATGCAAGAGTGTCAAAGTTTGCCTGCTGTAAGCGCAGTGCCCATGCTAGAAATACCTGTGCACAAGGACTCAAGTCACCCCTCAGTTGGCTTGTACTTTCCCACGTTGCTGACTCAGGGCTGTGCACACCTACTGGTGATAAGCTCCAGTTACCTGGTTTGCTCTACAAGTAATGGTTGAAATATTCAGCTTCATAGGCTGTGGTGTAAGGATTGACAAAGTAATTTGTTAGTGTGTGTTTGTGTACTTCTGTACCAATATGGTTGCTTGAAATATGCTACTTTTGTCATAGCCTATTTTCTTTTGATTAAGTTTATATAGAGCATGATGTTTTGCTACAGAAACGATGTAGTAGTGGCATAATATTTGGTGTTATTCTGCTTTATAATTCTGCATAGGAGAGTTGAACATGTTAAGCTCCTAAAAAGTAAATGCCTTGTATCTTGTACTTGATTGCTTATAGCAACCTTAAAAGTAATTATTTATTTTCCTGGTACACGGTCATTGCAAAGCATGTTGTTTTGTGCACTTTATACAAATACTGTGTTGAACACATTTAATTATGTGCGTCTTTACATGAAAAATTATATACATGTACTAGCAAGATACCCGTGCTTCGCTACGGGATTATACTGAAATATATAATTGAATTCTTATTGTTTTATATATAATCCGCCGAAATTCGCGATCTGACTCGTTTTCTGAGAGAATCCGCCAAAATTAATGATCTGACTCGTTTCCTAATAGATTACGGCAATTTTCCTCCCATTTTTCAATCTTTCTTTCCAGCAATCGATTTCGTACTTCCCGGGCTAGGTCCAGGTATTCCAACCGGTCAGTTGGCTCCCTAAATCTTTGCCATCTTTTCCTATAAGCATTTTTAATATGGATCAAATCCTTGAGGAAATCCGGCGTGGTGCCGTCTTGGGTGCCTTGGCGGTACTGAACCCACGGCCGGATAGAAATCGCAGTCATTACCCGGCCATACCCGTTTCCAGCTTGGATTGCACATTTTGATGACGGTCCAGAACATTATTATTATTATTATTATTATTATTATTATTATTATTATTATTATTATTATTATTATTATTATTATTATTATCATCATCATCAATGGTCTGGACCCCACAGCAAGATGCAAGACCGCTACTTGGCTGTAAATTACATCTGCTGCCATGGTCATTGTTGAGAATGTGACCAGCACCATTGTCGCGTGTAGGCAAGTGTGCGGGATTTCTGGCCATGCGAATGACATACTTCCGTGCATTATTGACCTTATTATAGAGGTGAAAAATTGAATGTTCAATCTCATTCCTATCGTTTATTTCAAATTGTTTAAATTGTTATTTATATGCCAGGGGAATCTACTGTAATCTAAGAACGTTCTCCAAAGGAAAAGATGGCTCTTGAAAACGAACCCAGGAAAGATTAAAAATGATCTGTTTATGATCAGAATAAATACATTGAAAATCTACAGCCTGTTTCCAGTCATTCGACAGGGTCAGGAATGGAATGAATAAAGTCCCCATCTAGCGGCGGCAATACGAATTGTGCCGGCAACCAAAACCTGTCGCACTCCTCTGGGGCAATGATTAATGGATGACAAATTAAATTAAATTATTTTGGACAGTGTTGCTGGAATGAATGATGACAGGGAAAACCGGAGTATCCGGAGAAAAACCTGTCCTGCCTCCATTTTATCCAGCACGAATGTCACATGGAGAGACCGGGATTTGAACCACGGAACCCAGCTGTGAGAGGCCGGCACGCTGCCGCCTGAGCAACGGAGGCTCCTTATAAATACATAATGAACAGTAAAATCAATTGGTCTCACCTCCTTTTACACCCCAACGCCGTTAAGTTTATTTACGCCCCCCCCCCCCCCCCCCCCGCAATGAAAAATCTAAAAGGAAGGCGTGTTTCTTTATGTTTAAAGGAGATTCCAAACACCGATGTTCACATCTATTACCTACAGTTTTGAGATTAAAATAATTCACTTTTTTCACTTTCATACTCCTCCCCCCCCCCCCCCCCCCCCCAAGTGAATTTTCTGGCAAAAAATACTTGTTTCTTTAATAGTAAAGGATCTTCTAAATACCAATTATCACGACTGTAACTTCTTCATTTTTTGATTTATGTGTCCTCATGAAAGGAATTCAACTCCTTTTCACTCCCGCCCCCCAAGATGATTCCCCCCCAAAACGGGCTTTTCTTTGTTTCTAAAGGAGATCCAAATATCAATTTTCACATCTGTAGGCCCTAACAACTTTAGTTTTTATTAAATGTAAGTATTCTCATACAATTAAGTCAATTTTTCAAATCTTTCAGCTTCCCCCCCCCCCCATTCGTTGGAATTTCTGAGAATACGTGTTTCTTTATTTTTAAAGCAGATTCCAAATATCAAATTTCCCGTCTGTAACATCTTCATTTTTGAGATAACAGTAGCCTAATTAAAAGAATGCAACACCACTTTGTCACTTTTACCCCCTCCTCCACCCAAGTGGTATTTCCGAAAACTAAAAATAAACGTTTTAAAAATACCATTTTTCACTTCTGTAACATGTTAAGTTTTGTGAGATATACTGTAGAAATTCTCATTTAAAAATTTCACCCCTTTTTAGTTCTCCTTAAGAGGAGTTTCCAAAAACAAATCACCTCTGTTTCTTTACATTTACAGGAGATTCCAAATACCACTTTTTACGCCTGTAACATTCTACGTTTCTCAGATATTCTGTAGATATAGTCTTTCAAAATATTCACCCCAATATGTCACTCCAGTTTAACTGCCATTAATTGGATTTTCCGAAAACAAAAAAATTACGTGTTTATTTTTAAAGGAGATCCCGTATACAAATTTTCAGTTCTGTAATATCTTCAGTTTCTGAGATATATGTTTCCTCATTAAAGGCATTCAAGCCATTATTCACCCTTTTACACCCCTCCTATTCGGATTTACAGAAAACAAAAAATACGTGTTCCGTTATTTTTAAAGGAGATTCTAAATATCAATTTTTACATGTGCAAACTTTTAAAGTTTTGAGATATAGATACACTCATTTTTAAAATCCCCCCTTTTCACCCCCCACTATTTGGACTTCCCAAAAGCAAAAAAAAAATTTCCTTATTTTTAAAGGAGATTCCAAATACCAATTTTCAGGTCTGTAATATCTTCAGTTTCTGAGATTTAAGTATCCTCATTAAAGGCATTCAACTCCCTTTTCACCCTTCCTGTTGGGATTTTCCGAAAATAAAAAATACATGTTTCTTTGTTTTTAAAGAAGATTCTAAATAGCAATTTGTACATCTATAAACTTTAAAAGTTTTGTGATATAGATACACTCATTTTAAAAATTCACCCTCTTTTCACCCCCCATTAATTGGAGTTTCCAAAAACAAAAAATGTGTTCTTTATTTTTAAAGGAGATCCCAAACATCAATTTTCAGGTCTGTAATATCTTCAGTTTCTGAGATATAAGTATCCTCATTAAATGCATTCAACCCCTTTTTACCCCTTTCCACACCTCCTATTGGGATTTTCCAAAAACAAAAAAATATGTGTTTCTTTATTTTTAATGAAGATTCTAAATACCAATTTTTACATCTGTAAACTTTCAAAGTTTTGAGGTATAGATACACCCATTTTAAAAATGACCCCTCTTTTCACCCTCCCACTAATTGGATTTACCAAAAACAAAAAGTGTGTATTTCTTTATTTTTAAAAGAGATCAAAAGTACAAATTTTCAGGTCTGTAATATCTTCAGTTTCTGAGATATAAGTACCGGTATCCTGATTAAAGGCATTCAACCACTTTTTCGCCCCTTTTCACCCGCCCTATTGGGATTTTCTGAAAACAAAAAAAATACGTGTTTCCTTATTTTAAAAAAAAGATTCTAAATACCAATTTTCACATTTGTAAACTTTTAAAGTTTTGAGATATAGATACACTCATTTTAAAATTTCACCCCCCTATTCACCCCCTTAGCGACGGAATATCCAAAAATCCTGTCTTAGCGAGCACCTACATCTTAATATGAATATATCCCCAAAATTTCACTTCATTATGTCCAGTAGTTTTGGCTCGGCGATGATGAATCAGTCAGTCAGTCAGTCAGTCAGTCAGTCAGTCAGTCAGTCAGTCAGTCAGTCAGTCAGGACAAGCTGTTTTATATATATAGATTGTACAGAGTACCATAGTTATGAAAGTGTGTTGTGCACACCTCCAGGCTTGCGCTGTCCGATAACGCCGTGGGTGAGCGCTCGTAACAGCTGTTTCTCATGCACGCAGAACTGTCCTGATCTAATGGTAAGTGGAAAGAGCAAATAAGTCAAGCAAAAGTAAAAGGACTGGCACCGTTATCTAACATGAGATGTTTGGAGAGGAAGCCAAATACTGAATACAAACTGCAGAAAATTATTCTGAATTTGCTTGTAAATTCCAGAGTATTGTAAAGTGCAGAAATATGGGGCATTGAAGAAGGCAGTAAAGAAGTGAGGTAATACTGTACATAAGTTCTGCTTAATAATAATAATAATAATAATAATAATAATAATAATAATAATAATAATAATAATAATAATAATAATAATAATAATAATGAAATGAAAATGAAAAACCTACAACCTGTTTTCCAGTCAGTGACTGGGTCAGGGATGAAATGAATGAAGCCCCCATCTTGTGGCAAGGATAGGAATTGTGCCGGCTGCTGAAGCCTGTCACACTCCTCTGGGGCAATGATTAATGGCTGACAGATGAAATTAAATGATACTGGAGAGTGTTGCTGGAATGAGAGATGACAGGGAAAACCGGAGTACCCGGAGAAAAACCTGTCCCGCCTCCGCATTGTCCAGCACAAATCTCACATGGAGTGACCGGGATTTGAACCACAGAACCCAGCGGTGAGAGGCTGACGTGCTGCCACTCTCCAGGTGCAATAACATCTTTATAAAATTATGCCTGCTACAATTATTTGTTATTCCATGATGGTTCTTATGCCTATATTTAGTTCTAGTTCGGAGCTGTATTTAAAACTGTTTCAGCCATAATAGAGGGAGCAATCTTTACTTTGGTTCTGTAAGTTAATCTCTTGATTGCTCCTTCAGTTTCTAGTTTTCTGATTATGATACATTATCGAAACAGTTCTACCAGTAATTCTGTTGAACACTGCATGTATAATGACCATTCTTTGAAATAATGATGGAATGGGATATTTCAGAAAGCACAAAGTTACGAAGAATCTGTCAAAACAATCATAAAACAGGGTAGTTTCTGATTCCAATTTTCTAAATTAATGTGGCATGCACAGAATTCTCTAATGTTGTGAATAAGCTTTTACTGAAAGAGTAGCCAGAAGGCATGGGAATCTACATATAAGAGAGTAACAGGCATGTCAGACTATATTAGACAGATATCCCTTGGAAGATAATGCATTTGACCCATCTATCTCGCTACCAAAGGTATTTCAACATGAACTGTGTAATTTCAACAAAATATGACAAATTAACAGAATACAGAAACTCTAAAGGACATTAATAAAAAAAGAAGGTTACTGTATAAGAAAAGTCCTGTTTCCTGTCATCTCTACACGCTGTACATCAAAAGGAAAAGCTAGCTTGCCCGAGCTCCTCGCCAAAGCAAATTAACACACCTACCCACCACATCTCTAAGTTCCTGGTGCAATCAGTGCAATAATGTGTGCCAGCATATACACAACAATGGTACTTGTTCCCTAGGGCATTTAAAACCTGCCACCTGAGTCACGGAGGCTAGTTGACCAATGATAGCATACAAAAATGTGTGAAATACATCATCTACATCATTGCAATAAATACACGCCAAGTCACTCGCTCTACCTACTACAATAATAATAATGATGATAATAATAATGGGGCTTCCAAAATGTATAGCTGATAGTGGAGTTAGAATTCTATGTGAAGATATAATTATACAGTCAGATATAGCTAAAAATGTAACTAAATATTGGTCAAGATTAAAGAGGGAGAAAGGGAGTGAAATATTGAATTTAGCTTATCAACATCAGATGAAACATCTATACAATGATTACTGGGTAACCAAGGTGAAAAGGATGCTAGATAGTATAGGAATGGGAGACAACAGGGATAAAAAGGTTCAGAATGAAGAAAAGCTGAGTAAGAAAGTAACTATCCTCTACTCTACATTATCCTTTCCTACCTTTTCCCTTCCTCTACTTCCACACTTCTCAGCAACAGTTCCCTGTTCCTCATCTTCCCTCTCTTGTTCTACCGGCAGTGACTCATACCGATTTCTGACATACACCTGTCCTGAATTCTGATACTGAATAGAGCTCTTAGCCTGCAATCTCCTTCCCGTTAAAACATTAGACACCGGGCGAGTAGGGACGCGCAGCTGTGAGCTCGCATCCGGGAGATAGTGGGTTCGAATCCCACTGTCGGCAGCCCTGAAGATGGTTTTCCATAGTTTCCCATTTTCACACCAGGCAAATGCTGGGGCTGTACCTTAACTAAGGCCACGGCCGATTCCTTCTCATTCCTAGGCATTTCCTGTCCCATCGTCACCATAAGACCTATCTGTGTCAGTGCGACGTAAAGCAAGTAGCAATAATAAAACATTAGACCACCTGTCTTCTACAATTCCCCCCTTACCTTCCCGTCCCTCTTTTACACCAATTGTAACCTGTATATTGTTTGATAGGTTATCCGTGGTTTCCCATTTTCACACCAGGCGAATGCTGGGGCTGTACCTTAATTAAGGCCAAGGCCACTTCCTTTCAACTCCTAGGCCTTTCCTATCCCATCGTCGCCATAAGACCTATCTGTGTCGGTATGACGTAAAGCCACTAACAAAAAAAATTGTTTGAGGGAGGCCTACCTTCATTCTTGTCTTCTGAGAGAATCGTATTTATCTCCCTCAAACTCTCCAACTCCTCCCTCATACTCCTTAATGCCTGGCCAAACCCACAGTTCCTACACTTGCACTCCTTAGCCATTCTTTATGGAAAAATAAAAATAACTTATCCTGTGTAAAAAAAAATGAAAGGAAAGAAATATTGTCTAGGATAGTACACAAGGATTATACGACAATAAGGTAATTAATATACTGCTACACTACAATACTACTTTGTCGTACTATATTTTTATTCTACAACACCCTAATATGATAAAAACTGGCATTAATTACTGAATACTGAAAGGAATACACAAGAATTACACAATTCTAAACTGCAGTTAATCCTATCCTAATTACTACAACAGAATTCTAGTAAGAGGGTTTCTACAGATACTTCTATACTACACAAGTATTTTACAATAATAGAATAAGCACACTAATTTCTAATAATATACTACAATACTCTACAATAATTTTTAAACTACATTCAGACTATCCTAATTACAGTGTTATTACTAAGCGCAAACAGTAGTGAAAATTACAAGTTTAAAATCCGCAAGAACTACTCAAAGATTATCAACAAAGCTAAATGCATGTACAGATTATTATTAGTGCTGTTTTATCATACTATGCTCTAATAGATGCACACAAAAATATACACAAATATAGCAGACAGATACTATCTAATATACCGTATCTACACTCTAACATACCGTATCTACACTACAATTCACAACTGAAATGTGGTTATATGATTTTTACAGCTAGTGGGTTACTAATATTTTCCCTACTACGCGGGACGGAGAATAAAAGTGTCTAAATGCTGAAAAATAAGAGGTCTACAATAATTTCTCAAAAGAAAAACAAATCCTTCTGTTTATATAGATGTTGATTCCCAAAGGGAATCTGAAATATTTGTTCTGAAGAAGTAAATTTATAATACCAATATAAATGGTCCGTTATTGGACATTATAAATTGTCCAGCTAACTCATTCCTAGTTGCCAGCGTTTCGCCCCCATGTGCCAGGCTGGGCTCATCAGTTGGTACCTAGCACACCCACAAGACGCTGGCTAGTGTGTACCGTGGAGGCCACTGCGTAGGCTAATGAGACAAAGTCTCTCATAGTGCATTGGCACTGCCGGTTGCTACAATTAGGAATCAACATCTATATCATCTGATGGCCAAGCAGGCATCAATTTTTGGTAATGAGACAGTCTTTCATAGTGCATTGTCTCTGCTGGTGGCTCCAATTAGCCTATGCAGTGGCCTCCACGGTATGCACTAGCCAGCATCTTGGTAGGTGTGCTAGGTACCAACTGATGAGCCCAGCCTAGCACACGAGGGCGAAACGCTGGCAACCACAAATGAGTTAGCTGGAAAATTTATAATAATGACTAATAACGGACCATTTGTATTGGTATTATAAATCCTTCTGTCAGAACTATGTCGAGGACTTGAATTGCAATATTATTGGGATACAGGAATTTGATGAACTTACGATATTAACTTTTACTTGATGAATAAAGGAAGGTGCAAATTACAAACTATACCGGGTACTTAGAACTACAAATTAACGGAATACAGTAATCAGCTGATTTTTATATTTATTTACTCAACTACAAGAACTACTTTGAGAAAATATTCTGGCACCTCACCATCTCCAAAAGCCATTAAAGTAATTAGTTGGACTTAAATCCAATAACTTCATTATTTCTGTAATTTTAATTTCTATGCAGTAGTGTTATAATTGAATGACCTGCATAAGCAGAAACATATCAGGAAGAAGAAGAGAAGAAGAATGTTATAATGTTAAGCTATTGGGTCATCCAATTATCTTGGAACCAGAGCGTCATCTGGGAGTGACTAAACCAACTCTGCGCAGGAAGGAGGGGAGCCTGCAGGAACTACTGGTTCAGCAGGGACTACTGGTTCTGGCTTTGCCTTGCAACACAGTTTTCTGTTTCAGTGAGAGCAACACCTGTGTGCAAAGCGAAGTGAGAATCAGTCGATGATGATGATGATGATGATGATGATGATGATGATGGTAATCCACATTGGGTGTTTATTTATGATTCATATGTCTGTACAGAATCTGCTCATGCTGTTAGATTATTTCAAGAAAATTCCCAGGTGTTTGAGTTCCAAGTCGTGGGACAGTTCATAGATTTATTACATTTCATGAAACAGGAAATATTAATAACAACCTAAGAAGGTGACGTGCAGTGCTAATGGAAGGAAATCTTGAAGACATTGGGCATCAAAAATTCTCCTAAGAAATCTCTTAGCCATCTTTCTCAGCAATCGGAATTTCTTTTGGTTCCGTACAAAGGGCTATGACGTTACTTAAGTTTGAATCCTATACATGTACTGTGGTACAAGAACTTGAACCAGGTGACCCTGTGTGTAGGATTAGATGTAATGAATGGCTTTTGAATAAAGTGCATGATGGAGAAATTGATCCCAATTTCATTTCTTCTCAGACGAGGATGGTTGGTATTTTCAAAACAGCTGATATTGGAGTACCAAAAAACTTAATCTGCCCCATGAGGAACCTCTTCATGACTAAAAATAAGGGGTGAATACTTTTAAAGTGCATTAGAATTTATCAGGCATTCACTCTAGTTTACTCGCACATTGTTTGGCTGGTGGGAAGCTAGCTTGCCAGACTCAGCCTTGCTTCATCTACAGTTCTGTGTTAATTGGATGATCCTGTAGTTGTCTGTCTGTATTGCTTAATTATAGAATTTTTCTCTTGGTGGCTAATTGAGATAATTGAATTGAATTTATTGATAATTTACATGCCACTAAGGCTGAAAAGCCCCTTTATGTAGCGTCTTAACACAATACAGGTTTATGAACACACTAACTACATTTTTAAATATTAAAACATTAAATTAAACATTACACTTAAAAATGAATTAAAATACAAATACCAAATTCAGTAGAATTAAAATAAGTAAGAAAGTAAGAAAAGTAAAAACATTAAGCCCATTTATTATTTTAGGCTTAAAGAATCTAAAGCTAAAACAGAGAAACAATTTTCTAAAAAAATATATGTTTTTCTGATTGTTAGACACAAGAATGACTGATCTCAGCTCCTTGCTTACTCCTCCAAGAAGATAGATGTTAAGGACTGCTTTAGTTGAGGACAGCTAGTGTTATTTGTGAAACAGTGAAGATTAAAGGCGATAGAGGGGAATTTGAAGGGTAGTTTTTGTAAACCTATTATCTCTGTTATGTACCATCTCCATAGATTTAAATGCATTATAAAGGTAGGATGGGGTCTTCAGTTTGAGAATTTTGTGCATAGCAACAGCTACTGACATCTCTCGACGTTCATGAGTTTCAACCGTTGCTTACGCTATTATACAAGGCTGGGAAATACAAGGCCGGGAAATACAAGGCCTCGCTGGTCGTGAAACTGGTTCTTGCTCCGGCTTGTGAAACGTATCGTTTTGCCTCTAGGTTCGCTCTTCTTAGTCATAAAATTGTGTGGGCGAAGTACTCATTCAAACATTCACGAGCATGCCAAGAGACGTATTTTTGTACTCTGTGAGCTTTCTTGTGCTAGTGCGGGTGATTATAATTTAGTGACTGAAATTAATTACCGTATTTACGTAATACGAACATCGGATAATTCTTAAGAAACGTGGTGTACTGTAGTGTTCCTTACCGTGAATCAAAGACCTCAAAAGGATGTGGTATTACATTTCGCAGATTTCCGAAAGGTGAGGAACTTAAACCTAAATGGTGTTTGTCAATTTCTTGCCAAGGAAATAAACTGGGATCTCTGTGGAAAACTAGTGTGCATTCCACATTTTCCAATGGGCATTTTAAGAACTCAGATTAGTGTAAACACAGCACTATAAATCCTACTTTCAAATGTCATTCAATCTATATTTCAAATTTTTCCCGAATACAGACAAATACAATCACATACAGGAAGATCACATAAGAGGAAGGCTACAGAAGACAGAAATGAAGCTAAACTCTGCAAAAAAATTGAACTTCATGTAGAACCAACCACGTATATAGCCAGCGAAAAGAAGGACCTCCACATTAAGCCTATTTATTATTTTAGGCTTAAATAATCTAATGCTAAAACAGAAAACAATTTTCTAAAAAAATATACGTATTTCTGATTGTTAGACACAAGTGGACCATTATATAAAACCACAGGCACAGGGTGTTCTATTAAGCTATACAGCACTAAAGTAGGTTTGAAACTGAAAAGAATAGTTAGAAAATGTATGAAAAACAACACTTATAGTGAAGCTGACAAATATTGTTACCACTTTAAAAGAAAGGATGCATCAACCCAAAAATGAAAAAATCAGTATGGACTTGAGAGTCAGTTAAATAAAATTATAGAACTAGCTGAACAAGGTGATTTGAAAGCAAATTTCTTGATTTGATTGAGCAGATTCAAGCTTTTAGTAAACAGAATTCAGAGAGAATACTATAAAGGTTTGCATATTACTGTCCAACAGGTCATCCACAGGCTACAGGTTCCTAAGATCTTTTAATATTTTTGCACCTACCACACAAAAAGTCTTTAAAGACTTACATTGGCCATTCGAGAGGGGAGATAGGAATTACTTCTTTGGTACGAGCTCGTCTGATTGCAGAAAATACATCTTTACAGCATGATAATAAAAAGGTTGCTTCTCTCATCATAGATGAGATGGCAATAAAATCAGGAATTTGTATAAGTTTCTTGGAATGACTGATGTACAGTAGAGGGAGATCCTGTTGGTATTGAAGACAAGCTTTCTATAAATTACTTTGTATTCCGTTCAAATTTCTTTCCACATATTACAGGATTCCTGTGTCATTTTATTTTACACACAGCAAACCTTTGAACAGAAAAGTTTTAAAGTTAAGTTAAGCTGGGCAGTGATGTGTGACTCTGAACTGGAGACCCATTACAAAGGCTATATTTTAAGTATTAGCTTTTACATGTGTATAAACTGACTATAAACACAAACACTTTGAAACTCCTTTGCCAATATGTATAAATTCATGTTGACTGTGGGGTCCATACTACGATGACTCATAACTTCAAGATACTAATAAAAACAAGTTTCCAACAAGACGTGTTAACATCATATTGACGGATTATTTGCACTACAACAAAAATGGACTGTAAGAACCATTCAGAACGCGTGGTTTCTCCGTGAGTATCATAATTAGCTATACATTAGCGAATTTTCACAAGCACTTGTCACAAGATCTATGCTGAACATAAGAAGACATTCAAAACTTATGTCTAAGAAAGGCGATCCTAGCGGGAAAACTAAAAACTAAATTCGGTGAACCCACTTCTCATTGTTCATTTCCCAGCCTTGTATAATAACGTAAGCAACGGTTTCAACCACTGCAGCTGTATGTAATAGGGTGTTATGTGTTCATCACACCAGGCATTTGCCACTTAACAAACACATGCATTTTGTACCCTCTGTAGTTTTATGTTCAAAATTTCAGATAAATTGCTGTATACGACTGAACTATAGTCAATGATTGGGAATATAAGACTTTAAACAAGTAGTTTTCGCATGAAAGGTGGTGTACACGATAGGTTACATTTCAAAATATGCGTGGATGACACGACTTTTCGGATCACATTTGACATGATCAGACCACGATAACCAGGCGAGTTGGCCATGCGGTTAGAGGCGCACGGCTGTGAGCTTGTATCTGGGAGATCGTGGGTTCGAATCCCACTGTTGGCAGCCCTGAAGAGGGTTTTCCGTGGTTTCCCATTTTCACACCAGGCAAATGCTGGGGCTGTACCTTAATAAAGGCCATAGCCACTTCCTTCCAACTCCTAGGCCTTTCCTATTCCATCGTCGCAATAAGACCTATCTGTGTCGGTACAACGTAGAGCCACTAGCAAAAAAAAATAAAATAAAAGAGACCAGTATAAGGTTCTGTTGAAAAATTAGATCTAGATTGTTAACGGTGTCATTATAATGGATATCTGTATCTTAGAATTTTTATTGCTGGGAGGGATTTCAGATCAACAGTTTTCAGTAGTTTTGTGTAACCTATGCAAATAAGCTAGGTCTTAACCACATTCAATTGGAGGTTATGATTTGTGCTCCATTCTGTCAATCGAAAGATGTCATGTTTAAAATGCATTATACAAGAAGGTGCATTAGTAGGACTAAAGTGAAGTATGCTTGTAAGTCATCAGCCTACTTGTGAAAGGTACTGCTTTTAAAGACTTCAGAGATGTCCTTAATATAAATAGAAAAACATAATGGTTGAGGACTGATCGTTGCGGCACGCCACTACTTACTGAATCCCAGCTAGAGGTTCGTCCATCAACAAACATGATCCTTTATGACCTATGTGACGTATATGATTCAAACCACGGTAGACTCTGCGCTCTGCGAGAAGCCAGTTGACTACAGATTAGCAAGAAATCAAAGAGAAATAAGATAGTAAACTGCTTCGTATTGGTGGCTGCGTGTATATCATTTGTAACCTTCAGCAGAGCTGTACTATAGCCCTTCTTGAAACCAGATTGGTAAGGATTTAGAATGTGGTATTTTGACATATATTCACATATCTGCTCATGAACAATAGTTTCTAGTGCCTTACTAAGTGCACAGAGGATGTTGATAGGCCTAAAATACTAGAGACTGCTGATGTTTTCTTTTTGGGCACAGGACGTACATTGGCATGCTTCCATTATGAGGGATAAATTCCATTCTGAAGAGAGAAGTTAAATAGATGCACAAGGGCAGGAAGAAATATGTCACTGCAGGTAGAAATCATGGATATTGAAATATCTGGACCTTTACCTTTAGTTCGAATTGATCTGACTGCTTTTTCTACCCGTGAAGGGTGTACGTACATAAAATAGAATTTATCTCTGTTACTTGGAGTGAGAAATCTATAATGTTTGGCAGTCTCTGATACTTCCAGAGAGTTGGAGTTAAAGACTGATGTCATATAATATTCACTTAATTCAGATGGAGTAACAGACATTTGGCTATCTAGAGAGTGACTGACTCGCAATACCAAGTGATTTTTCAGCATGCCAAGAAAATGACGACTGGGCGAGTTGGCTGTGTGGTTAGGGATATGCAGCTGTGAGCTCGCATCCGGGAGATAGTGGGTTCGAACCCCACTGTCGGCAGTCCTGAAGATGGTTTTCCACGGTTTCCCATTTCCACACCAGGCAAATGCTGGGGCTGTACCTTAATTAAGGCTACGGCCACTTCCTTCCCATTCCTAGGCCTTTCCTGTTCCCCATCGTCGCCATAAGACCGATCTGTGTTGGTGCGACGTAAAACAAATACCTCTCACAGTTATGGAAGATGATGTACATATACTTCACTTTAGTGTTCCTAATGACCGGTTTTGTCTCGTTACATAAGATCCTGAATTGCTCATAATCATTTGGAAGTTTTGTTTTAATAAATTTCTTCCTGGCTCTGTCCTGTTTACTTATCAATTCCTTAATACGTTTATTGAGCCATGCTGTTGATTGGTGTTTTATGAGAATTATTTTTTGGGGTGCATGCTTGTCGTAGAGAGAAAGTACACAACTGTTGAAGAGAGAGACTTTTTGATCTACGTCATTAGACTGCAAAAACACATTCCAGGGTAGTAATTCAGCATCAGCGCAGAAATTGTTTATGTCAAATTTACTGAAGTCTCGAACAAGAATTGTTTTAGGAGTTTTGGCATGGATAAAGTGAATACAGCATACAGCAAGTTATGACCAGGAAAACCAGAGGCTGGTTCCTTTCCATATTCTACTACCAACTCATTGCAGTTGGATGAGTTTATGTCAAGAGTGCTATCGGAAGTGGCAGTATGAAAAGTTGGATTGAATGGAAGACAGTCGAGGTTACAGGCGTTGGACGCATCATGTATGTTTTCGCTTTCAAATGACCCAGTACCGAATCGAGCATTAACATCGCCCACAACGTATATATATTTATAATTCATAACATGAGAATACATATCATTCAGGAATGTATCCATAAACCCTACTTTCGGTGGACGATATATACAAGCGAAAAGAATTTTAGTGTCTGAAAAGGCTGTATCAAGGATTATGTACTCAGGTTTCTTACTGTACTCTCCAAGAGATTTTGCAAAGTACACTACATTATTTATGCTGTTCTTCAAGTAAACTGCAACACAACCAGCAGCTCTGTTTATTCTGTCATTACAGAAAATATTATACCCATCCAGACAGATGGCAGAATCTAGTACTGAAGGTTTCACTAACTGTGATAATATCAAACAAACTCTTGCCAAAAATGTGCCAGAACTCAGTTAAATGGAGGGGGGGGGGTCAACAAGAGACTGAGAATTGATACAAATGACCTTAATATTTCTTGTGTTTCTCACACTAATACCTTATAGTAAGTCAGATAAGACACACTCATTACTTGCCATGAGTACAATTAGTACAAAGGATTAAGCTCAATAGTTAAATTACAGATCGTTCAAAGAAGTATGATTTTAGTAGCCTATATATATCAATATGAAAATAATTTAAGGACTTTGAAATTATGTGTTGAAGTGAGATAAATAAGTGAGTAAAAGAATTGGTATAAACAGATTTAGCACGTTAGCAGATATTTCTAAGTATTTAAAAAAATTATAACTAATATACTACACTAAATAGAATGGTTGCAAAAGAGAAACTTTTGATTTGTTAGCCTCAACAGAATTATCTCTATGTCTCATTCACCCCCTGTGGGTGGGGGGACACAGACGAAAAATATACCCATGGTATCCCTTGCCTGTTGTAAGAGGCAACTAAAAGGGGCGACCAAGGGATGATTGTATTAGAACCATGAAACTACTTGTAATTAGTACCACCATGCGGGGAACACCATGGGTCGCTTTTACTTGCTCGTAGTACCACTGTGTTAGGTACCAAATAGGTTTGTGGTTAGTAGCAACAAAATGTGTTGCCGGCTTCTACAATACCTGTGATTAGTACTACTTTCGGAGCGACACAATGGTTCTGGCTTGCCTATGATTAGTACCCACTATATGAGGAACACCACAGGGTAGTGCGGGTCCATGTGGTTAGTACACGTATGTGATGAACACCATAGGTTTGCGTTGCCTGTAAATGGTGCTGCAATGTGCGAAACACCATTGGTTTTTATTCCATGTGCGAATTTCATTACCTGTGAGTAGTACCATACTTTGTGGAATGCCGCGAGTCTATGCTACTTTTGATTAGTACCGCAACATGACAAATACCATGGTTCTATTTTCCTAGCGATAAGTACCATTGTGAGGGGCCGCTGACTTGGATTTTGGACCCCTTTCGACTACAAGTGTCATCGATTCAGTATTGTGCTATAGAAGCACTCCCTTGATCAGTAATATTATTGTTCTATGCCAACTTCTGTGCATGTGGGGCACTGTGGGTCGGTTCCACTGATTGTTTTAAATGCATATCCATCCATTCATTCTTTGTCCTCACATTTTGAATTGTGGTTAGTGGATGTTTTTGGGCTTTGAATTTTTCATTTCATTTCGTCTCATTTCGTACCATTAGGGGCCGATTACCTAGATGTTAGGTCCCTTTAAACAACAAGCATCATCATCATCATCATCATCATCATCATCATCATCATCATCATCATCACTACTTCTCGTTCAAAGTAATTCCAGTAATTGAGTGATGCACAGGAATAAGAATTACCTCGCCACATAATTTCAGTGTAGCTGGGTAGCATTTCTTCAGTTCCTCGAAGTTGCATTCCGTCTTCATTTGATGTTTCACATCACCACCATGCACAGTTATAAATAACACTATCAATAGTCCACACTGAATTTAGTCCGAAATGGCTTACAGTACATTTGTGAATGTCAGTACTGTTCTTTAACAGCTTCTTTGATTTGAAAACGGCATTTCAATAGGTGTATGAACCACCCCACCCCCTAAAGGCAAGGAAATATACAGTGACTGCCCATGCTCTCATGTGGCAACTGCTGAAACTATGCGGAAACAAGTGAAGAACATCAACCAGCCTCTAAATTCACAGAACAGCGCTGCCAACATCTTCGACTGCGATGATCAGTGCACTACATTGGACACATTGCAAACCAGCGTAACGTGAAACAAATTTCACAATGATGGGCCTGGTTTTGTTGTGACTTCTGGTACCAACTCTGTGCGAATGGTCCATCATCGCGGGATCAAGTGGAACATTGATCCGAATGTTTATGTGAGTTTCCCATCGTAATTCAAAAAACTTTTACAAATTACTTAAGAATCACGACACCTTCTTCCAATTAAAGTACCGCTGCACATGCACAGGTTAAAACACCACTGAATGCACACTTGATATACACTTAACACAGAGTTATTACACCTTCACAATGATAAATAATACTGGACAGGCTCTCACTTGTGTCTATACCCCCATGAGACATTGGATTGGGGGAGGGCGGAGGGGGGGAAAATAGATGAAGGGGAGTGAGGTGTGTGGAGGGCACATTTTAAGAGATATCAGCGTGGACAAATGTGGCGTAAGTTTATTCTTATCCAGGTTCATGACTGTGTTTGCAAAGGTATTTAGAAACAAACATGGTAATTAATTTGCATACCAATGTGGGGATACATGGAAAACCCTTTTTGTTCTAAGTTCTTATAAAATACAAGAAGGCCATCTGGAATATTGTAATACCTATCTTTCAGAATTATGTTACATTGAAGCCTTATCAGTTCTCTTTGAAATTTGGCTGAAGTTAGCTCAGAATTTACAGAAAAGGGTGTTGTAAAAATGTTTTATTCAGGTGAAATTTCTTTCATATTTCCAGACCATTGTTGAATTGTTTAACCTTCTAGCACTCGCGTTGGCAGGAAATTGGCCGCCAATTTGGAAAAAAATCACTGTATACGTAAATGTTTCTGAGAAACTATGGGGGTGACCAAGAGTATTCTCTCGTTGGCTATCTTGCCACTAGATGCCATACACATTTGGCCGTCAACTCGCCGCGTCTTGTAGGGAGTCAGTGTCAAAGTAGTTCTGGTCACGGAAGGCCACACGGACGGCCACAAAACCGCCTTGCGAGCGCACATGGAACAGAAGGTCCGAGTGCTTCTCTAATGTAATAACCAAAAATGTAAGTACATATTTTAAGTTTATTAGAGTATTTTAAGTAATTACTAATTGTGTACTTTATGAGGATATATATTTCAAATCTCAAACGTATTCAGACAAAACATACCTACCGCACAAAATAAATAAATGTCTTTCTCTCCGGGTCCGATACTGCCAACCTGACGACATTCTACAAATTCTCCAAAATCTAGAGGACGTAGGTGAAGAATGAGAAGATAACGAAATCGACCATCTAGATGACGTAGATTTTGAGCCACAACAAATTGAAGAAGACAGGCATACCAGTGACTCTGAAGTGGATGTAGACAGCCCTGATGAAGAGGGTGACTATGACATTGACAGTGTTCATTACTTCATTGCAAAGGATGGTGAAATGTTGTTGGTAAATAAACCTGTTGCAGCAAATTTGAAAACGAAATTAAAAAAAAAAAATTTCCCTGCCCCTAGGGGACCTGCTTGCCAGTGCAAAACTAGACAGGAATGCTTTCTTCAAATTATAAGTGAGGACATGATTGATGATATTATCAAATATACAAATATTTTTATTGCTATGAAAAGAGTGGAACATCCTCAAGGTAGGGAGAGGGACTACAGAGACACTACAAGATCAGAAATATTAGCTGTAATTTGTCAGAACTTTTCACTGATAACGGGACTGGAATAACAATCCTGCTTGCCAATTTCAGTGAAAATCGCTTTAAATTTCTGTTGAGGAGCCTTCACTTCGATGTATGAAAACAAGAATTGAACGTTCGGCTTACGACAAGCTGGCCTCTATACAGGAACTATTTACTAAATTTGTTGCCAACTGCCAGCGTTCATATAATCCTAGCGAATTTGTGACAGTGGATGAAATGCTGATAGCATACAGTGGTCATTGCGGTTTTATCTAATACATGGCCAAAGAGCCAGCAAAATACAGTCTGAAAATGTATGTGTTTTGTGACTCCCATACATTCTACACTTACAACATGGAGATATATTATGGGAAGCAAAAGCTCAGACCTTATGTAACATCCAAAAACCTTTCAATGTAGTGAAAAGATTGACTGAACCAATAAAACGTACAAATCGGAACGTAACTACTGATAACTATTTTAGCAGTTACCCACTTGCCAAGTACTTACTGGGAGTAGGTCTGACATTTCTAAGCACCCTGAGGAGAAATAAAAAAGAGATTCCTCCTGATTTTGTGATAGAAAATAAGCATTTAGTTCCTGGAAAGTATCAACTTGCATGCCAGGATGATAAAACCTTGATTTCTGTGGTCACTAAAAGAAAGAAAGTTGTGCTCTTGTTGTCCACAATGCACGATACTGACGAGACTGACCAAGAAACTGGGAAACCTCTGCAAATGACGAATTATAGTTCTACTAAAGGAGGTGTGGACACAGTAGACTTGATGAGCTTGAGATACTCTACCTCTAGAAGAACGCAAAGATGGCCGAGGGCCGATGACCTTCGAAGTTAGGCCCCTTTAAACAACAAGCATCATCATCAAGATTACAATCAAATCACCCTGATGACACCACTGTAAGGAGAATATACACTTTCAACTTAGCGATGGACCTAATGGCCGACAATTTGAAAGATTGTGCAAAACTTTGGTGCCTTCCTAAGGAACTGTATATTTTCTTAGAAAAGTACAGGGAACAACAACCAGCAAGCACAGGAACTTCATCAAACAGTCAACCTATTTGCTATTACCAAGGGCGCCCATGCCCGGGGCCAAGGGGGGACCGCGGCCCCCCTCTAGCTCTGAAGGAAAGGTTAAAATCTAATGTATTCAGGTGTTTTTCTTTCAAGAAAATGATTTAAAAGTTGGTATTACATAGAAGTGGTAGTACCGCCCCACCAACAGGCAGGGAATACCGTGGGTGTTATTCTACTGCCATTCATCTTCCAAAATTTTAAAAATACTACATACCCCCAGGTCTTCGCCCCCTCCTACAAACTGTCATATGGGCGCCCATGGCTGTTACGGTGGGTTTTAAAAAAAACAACAGAACTTGTTTGATGTGCCACAAATGCACGAGATATGTGTGCAAAAATCATTCATCGCTTCAAGTAACCTGTAACGTTTGCAACAAAGGTTTGGAGGACAATGATATCGATATGGTTTAGCTTATTCCAAGAAAGCTCATTGTACCTGATGTAAATTCAAAATATTTGTCTTCAGTGATGCTTTCTCAAATTACAGATGGATTTCAGTTCCTTTTTAAATATCTGTCTTTTCTGTTCAAGATAATTTTTTGTAACCGACTGGTGAACGTTACTTATGCTATTTCAAAATTGTTATGTTTAAGGGTTCATCATTACCTTTTCGTTTAAATATGTGTGAATAAAGTTATTTTAAGCATTTAAATATGTGTATATCAAGTTATTTAACTATGTTGTCCGTTATTCATTCATAAAAACCGAGTAAAAAAAATTACAACTAAAAATGGGCGGTCAAAATGCCACCTCGCGATGTAAAGTTTTCAAAATGTTTCTTCCGTAATTGTTTTTCGAACCATAAAAATCCATCGTAAAAGCACAAATTCTGTCCTAATTAGTATCACTTAATAGATTTTTGCCTCGCAAAGAAACATTTAAATCACTCAAATGGTTTGTAATGTTGGCTAAAAGATGCAAGTTCAGCAATCGTGCATGTGTGTGTGTTTTTTTCTTACATTGCCACAATTGCAGCGAGAAAAGGAGTAGTTGAAGGTCTGCCTTCAAACACAGAGTTGGAATGGTCTACTTTAAATTAAATTTTTTATTTGCTGTTTGGTATGTTATGTTTAATGGGCATTTACTATACTACTTGAAGCAATAATTGCCACCAGATACTGCATTTGTGTATCATCATCAAGTAGGGTGGCCACAAGTGTTAATGTGCTATGGTTATGGAGTCAAGCTTTGCATTCAGGAGATAAATGGGTTCATACTCCATTGGTTTTCTGCAGTTTCCAGTTTGCACTTCCAGGCAAATGCCAGGACAGTTCTTATTCCTATTCCACCTCCTTACCCATTTTTGCTCACTATTATTCATATCATCCTGATTAGTTCCTTAACTGCCACATAATTTCATCTCACCTCATCCCCAACCCTGTATCAGGAAATGGGACCAAGGGATATACATACAGCACATACATTATTGTTGTTGTTATTGTTATTATTATTATTATTATTATTATTATTATTATTATTATTATTATTATTTCTTCTTCTTCTTCTTTCATTTCGGCCAGCTATGGACCATGCTGTTTCAACCGTTTTCTGTCTTGAGCTTTAACACTTGCCCAGTATTTCTGCATCCTTCTTTGGTCCACATCTTGCAAATCCCCAATTCTTGTAAATCATTTTCCACCTCCATGAACCAGGCCCCTTTTGTTTTCTTATTCAGAAAGGAGGCAAAGATTTGAATGGACAATCTTCCCGGTCTCAGTTATGTCAAGTGACCATAGAAAGATATCCTTCTTTTCCTAATAGTGTCTGTTATTTTCTCCATATACAGATATAATTCATAATTGTGCCTTCTATATTCTCCATTTTTTTACTGGACCTAAGATCTTCTTTAGAATCT
This sequence comes from Anabrus simplex, assembly GCF_040414725.1. Taxonomy (NCBI): domain Eukaryota; kingdom Metazoa; phylum Arthropoda; class Insecta; order Orthoptera; family Tettigoniidae; genus Anabrus; species Anabrus simplex. The sequence continues at coordinate 383,335,599 of NC_090267.1, read as the reverse complement.
TCCTTTCTTTGGCTTCTAGTTGTTCTGTCAACTACCAACAGATTGTGGAAACCGTGCTGTACAACTTCCAGAAATTGGGTTGCCGCATGAGCTTAAAATTACATTTCCCAAGCGGTTCCATTAGGATCTAAAAGAAATGGAGCGAAGGTATCAGGGGCGATGGGACGTCTCTGTGATTTCAGATTACTGTTGGTGTCTAGTGCGAGATAACACTACTAAGGAACACAAACGCAAATCAACACAGCGTTCATTCACATCAAAGTGCAGCAAACAGTAGTGTTCTTGTACTGAGATTCATGCATTCTAGCAATGAGCATGGTACTTTTTTTGTATATTTGTTGCAATTTGATCATGTCCCATTAAAATTACATATATTCTCTATTATGGTGTTTTCTATCGAAATTACAATAACATGTCAAATTTGGATTTCAAATAGCAAAAAAAACTATGTGATAGGCCATAAAAGTTTACATATTTGAAATCAGCACACCTAAATTAGGGTAAATCACCTCTTCAACCTTTTGCCAGAGAATTTTTATTTTTTTGCATTCCGGTGTTATAGAACAACACAGGAATGAGAGAGAGATGGAGGATGCTGTAGGTCCTGGGGAAAACCTGTCCTAACTCTGCTTTGTATACTACAGATTTCTGTCACATTGACCATGATCTGAATCTTGAGTCCAGCTATTAAACTGTCTGAGCCGTAAGGGTACCTCTCAAGTTCCTGTGCTTCTTATTCAAAATTGAATGTGTTTTCTTATCAAGGTCATTGTTTATGATGCTTTTAATAGGGTGTATCTGAAATACTTATCAACTAGTATCAGGACAGTTATCTTTGATGGAAAAGAAGTGGAAACAGCGAGTCTGGGAAGTTCTTTGCTTGGAAGATCTACGTTATTGTAAAAGTGTTGTGAAACTTATGAAATAGGCAGTTAGAATGGCTGTACAAGTGATCTTACTCTTCACAATAGTAGGTGTACGACTGATAGTGGGAGCGGAGTTAGGCAGCGGAGTTAGGCAGCGGTAAGGGCCCTGTATTCTGACCGAGAGAAAACAAGTGTCACCACTTCATGCTATCTCCATGGTATCGTAAAACTGACGAGTGGTGGCTGGTGGCACATCATTGTTGCCAGTGGTAGCAACATACCGCTTATGCTGTGTGTTTTGGCAGCCTTATTTTTGAATGAAGTTACACGTTTCCTCTCCATAGTTATCACAACAGGCTCATTTTCTTCACAGGTAAAGAGCAACACACATACTTTACTGTAGACTGCGGTTTCGCTGGTTTGTTTGCCCTAGTTCATAAGTTTGGATTCATTCCTCCCAGACACTTGGCATGCAGAGAACCACTCACATCATGTGTTGCAACAGTATGATGCTCTCAGTACTTCCATGATTTACAAGCCCTTCATAGATTTACAAATTGCACTATTAAAAAGCAAACATATTTACTGTATTTATGTAATATTGTATTTTAAGTCCTGCAGTTTTGAAGCATGTTTTATGGGAATGGATCTGACAAACTTTGGCCTCATTTTCTTGGCAACAAGACATCTCTTAGCTCTGGTACACAAAAAAAAAATCTGTCTTGTACTTCAGGGATATCCATTGTGACATTCATTAAAAGTATTTCTGGTACACCGTGTATAAGGATTAATCTGAATAAATGTAAACATGTGATTTGTGCAGAATTCTGGTACATTCTGGTTGCACTCCTGTTGGCTGCATACTACTGCAGCTGTCACACTTGTGGGGAGCTCATGTGACCACTACATGTTCACTGCGTGCTACACCAGTTGCTCAAGCCTTGGGTGCTGATCAAATCATAGTCTCTGACAATATGGACATAGAGAAACAGCTGGAACAAGTCGAGCGGTAAGTATTATATCTTCTGTGGTGCACTTTGTAAATGTATATTCAGTGACTGATTTCAGATCCAAGTACAGCTTATTATACACAGACTATTTAACAAAATAGTGATTTTTTATTCTCACTAGCTGTAACCAACAGTTTTCTATTGTACCTGTCGGGATTGAAATGTCATGTTTATGACTTAGTATTAACAGACTAATTGTTACCCGGGGCTTTGCTCGCGTGGATTTTGCAATTTGATCAAATAATCGTTCCTCGGCACTGCACTAAGACGTTATCTGAAAATCCCTAAAGTAGGCCTATAAAAACTCATCAAAAAATTGAGATTCATTTACTACAGTACCTTTGTAAACCACGTTTGTGGTGTTGCCTTTTGGGGCTAAGATGACCAGGCTACTGGCAGAGCTGACTCTGGAAATGCGACATAGAACTGTACATGTGAGGGGGGGGAAAAAAAAAAGTTTTTCTTTATTTTTAAAGAGGATTCTAAATACCTATTTCCACATCTGTAACATCTTCAGTTTTTGAGATATAAGTATCCTTCCCCCCATCTAAGTGGATTATTCTAAATTAAAAAAATACATGTTCCTTTCTTTTTAAAGGAGATTCCAGATACCAGTTTTCACATTTGTAACATCTTGAGTTTTTGAGGTATAAGCATCCTCATAAAATGAATTCAGCACCATTTCTTTTCATCCCCCATCCCCATCCTTAAGTGGATTTTCCAAAAAAAAAAAACTTTTAAAGGAAATTCCAAATACCAGTTTTCACATCTGTAACATCTTCGGTTTTTATTATGTGTGTCCCCATTAAAGGACTCCACCCCTTTCTCAGTCCTTTTCACCCCTCCACTTAAGAGGATTTTCCAAAAATAAAAAACGTGTTTGATTTTAAAGGTAATTCCAAATACCAATTTTTACAGCTATAACATGTTACATTTTTGAGATATACCAGTTTTAATGCTCACCACTTTTTCACTTCTTTTCACCCCCATAGGTGGATTTACCGAAAAGAAAAAAAAAGTTTCTTCATTTTTAAAGGAGATTCCAAATACTAATATTTACTTCTGTCAGTCGTGAGTGAGACAGTGGAGTGAGCGGATGTGCTGAGTAGAGTGCTGAACATGGGTGATTCACTAGTGCAGTACAGGAAGGTGGAATGGAGGAGTGAAATGTGAAAAAGTGAGAGGAGAGATGAAAAATGGGCAGCAAATGGGCGTATTGGTAACCTTGTTGGTAGCCGCAGTAATAGCAACCTTATTGGAAATAGGTGGAGTTGAGCTAAACCCGGGGCCTGGACCAGTTGGTGCAATCAGATGGGAAGAATTCGAAATGATTAAGGAACTGACCAAAGAAGCATGTCAGGACGAACAAACAAGAGACCTAATTAGAGAACAAGCCAAGGAAATAAATAAAGAAATACAAGAGTTAAACAATGTGTTAAAGAGGAGATGAATGTGATAAAAGGGAGAGTGGCTCATAACACGGAAGGAGTAGAACGACTCAAGACCAAAGTCAGGGATTTAGAGGAGGAACTGAGGCAAGTAAAGTGGTCTGAAAACAGGACAAACCCTGAAGACCAAAGTCAGGGATTTAGAGGAGGAACTGAGGCAAGTAAAGTGGTCTGAAAACAGGACAAACCAAGAGCTCAGGAGGAAAAACCTTTTTATTAATGGTGTGCCGGAAGGAGACAACGATAGCAAGGTGGAAATAGTATTTAAAGTGGTAGAAGTGATACAAAGTAAAATGAAGATAAACTTTAGTGAGGTGGACATAGATGATGCATATAGAGTGGGGAAAGTGAAGGGTAGGAGACCGATCAAGGTTAAGTTAATATCAACCCTGATGGCGGAAATAGTGTTGAGGAATACCAGCAACTTAAAAGGTGAGAAAATTTAGGTGAGAAGGGACATGGACAATGGCGTCTTCAAGGAACAAACCATTTTATGTAGGCACCTAGGCAAAGCAAGATTTCAAGGTATAAAGGCCTACATTAAAGGCCAGCGTTTGATTGTTGGAGACGGTCGCTGGTGGCGCACGTGGACACCAGCTCAGCTACAGGAAATAGACGAAAAACATCAACATCAGCAGAGTGTAACTTGTGAGGAAGGAGCAGAAGTGAGCAAGGTAACGCTGACGGAGGTCAGTGATGACGTAGGTGGGAATGATACGGCAGAAGGAAGAGAAGCGGATACAGGAGCCGAGCAGTCAGCGGCACAAGAGGGAGCAGAGGCCAATGCACTGGAAGACAACCCTATCGAGCAACGCCCAGGGGTCAGCAAGGGGATTAAAGAAAGAGGACGAGAGACAATGGTAATGGGTAAAAACCTAAGTCTAAAAGATTTATGGGCAAAGAGAAATAAGTTACAGACTGATAAGGGGGGGGAGAGAATGGCAAAACGCCTAAAACTCCAGAAGAGGATACGGTAGAAATAGAACAAATGGAAATATATAGAATGACCAGAAGTAAATCAGGGAATTTAGACTGTAAAAGTAAAAAAATAACTAGAGTTAAAGGTATCATGTGTTAATATCAAAGGAATATGGAAAAAAAATAGGTAACGAAGACTTTAAACAGCTACTGGAAGAAATGGATATTCTTGGACTTGTAGAAACTTGGGCTGATTACAAGTAAGACTTGAAGATAGAAGGGTGTATTGTACGGAATGAGAAGTACATATGATCAGGCAAGCATTATTATTATTATGGGTGATCTTAACACGAGGATAGGGGACAAGAAGCCAGTTTATAGTCAACATGAGGATGAGGTACTAGTAGTTAATAGAAATAGCCAAGATAAAGAATGTAACAGAAATGGAGAAAAACTACTGGAATTATGCACGGTAGAGGAGCTTTATATATTGAATGGATGGTGGTTCAGTGATGAGAGAGGAAAACTAACCTATATAGTAGAAAATGGGGGCAGTACAATTGACCTAGTTGTAGGCTGTAGGGATAGTTTGCAAGTTATCAAAGAGATATGCGTTAGGGATTGGGCGGAGGCAAACCATATGCCAGTATCTCTAAAATTAATGATTCAAGATATAAGAGTGCAGGAGAGAGTTTACGATAGCGTAAAGGAAAGGAAAATACCCAGGTATCGTTGGAGAGAAGAATTAGGGAATGAATTTAGAGAGTACTTCAATGGAGAGAATTTTGAGATCTGGAAAATAGGTATTGTAAAACTGATAGAAGAGAATAGAGTTGAAGAAGCCCTAACCAGGATAGAAAATGTAATTGGAATGGCAGGGAAATGTATGAGGCAAAATCCAGGTAGAACGCAGATAAAATGTGGATGGTATAATACAGAATGTGCTAAGAAAAAGTCACTGGTTATGGAGGCACTTAGGAGATACAGGGAGGATGGTGGTCAAGTAGCTAGAAATGAATTTTGTAGAAAAAGGAAAGAGTACAGTTAAGAATGACGTCGGAATGGCAACAAAAGATGGCTGCAGACATAAATAAAAAGTGTAAGGAAAATGGCAGTAGGAAAGTGTGGGATAAAATAAATAAATAAATCAGATGACCAAGAAGAAATCAGGTTCACGGGGGACCAATATAAGTCATAGTACATGGGTCCAGTATTTTGAGAAATTATTGAATAAAGAAGACCAATGGAGAGCGCATCATGAGGGGATTATTGTCTCTGGGGGCTTGAGTGTCACTCTGCCTGAATTAGATGAGGCTATTTCGACTCAGGAAATAATGAACCAGTTGCAAGGAGCTAAGAAGGGGAAATCAGGAGCTATTTCAGGTATCACATATGAATTTTGGAAAGAGGTGGGAGAGCGAAACGGAATGTGGGAAATTTTGACAAGGATATTCAATAAAATCTTCGAGAAACTGGTATTCCCGAAAGCTTGCAAAGAGGGGATAATATGCCCTATATACAAAAATAAAGGGGATAGATCAAATATTGGAAACTATAGGGGAATTACATTATCGGATACATTGGGGAAAGTATATACTGGTATACTAGCAAAAAGACTAAGGAACTGGGCGGAGAGACATTCAATCCTGTTGAGATTTCAAAGTGGATTCCGAAAAGGGAGAAGAACACTAGATAATGTTTTTATAGTGAGAACGCTTATTGACAAATATGTAAAGAAAAAAGGAGGTAAGCTCTATATAACATCAATAGATTTAGGAAAGCGTTTGATACTGTGAACAGGGGGGCAGTCGTTACTAGATTGAGACAGGTTGGAGTGTCATGTAAAATGATAAGAGCTATAGAAAATGTGTATGCTGAAGTATACTGTGAGAGTGGAAGAACGTGTAGCAGTAGGAGAGATCATCTCCAAAATGGGTCTGAAACAGGGGTGTAAATTGTCACCGATTTTATTTTTATTGTTCATTAACGATATACTAGAATTTGAAGTTGAGGAAAGATTTGCACTGCCATGTTTAGAAAATCAGGATATTCCTGGTCTTGTCTTTGCTGACGACATACTCCTGTTCACACTAACGCCAGTTGCAATGCAAAAAAGTATTGTTGGTATCGAGAGGTACTGTAAAGAATGGAGTATGAAAATTAACGCACAGAAAACTAGAGTAGTGGTGTGCAAAAAAGGGAACAAATTAGCAAAAAAAAGAAAAATGGTATTTGGAAGGAGTAAAACTAGAAGTGGTTAACAAGTTAGAATATTTAGGAATTATAATATCAGGAAATAGAAATTGGTCTGAACACATCAAGAGAGCAAAAATGATTGGTGCAGCAGCCCTAGCTAGTATCCGAATATTAGATAACAGGATGCCTAATATTGATTTTAGGGTACAAAGGAATGTATTCAATGCTTTGATCAAATCTAAAATGTTATACGGTGCAGAAGTATGGGGCACGGAAAAGGAAATCGCAATGCTTGATTCAGTTACTAGTAGATTTATTAAAATAATTACAGGTTTACCAATATGTACAGCGAATAGTGGAGTTAGATTACTGTGTACAGGCATTAATATAAAGGTGGATATAATTAAGAGAGTAATAAAATATTGGTTTAGGTTAAAAAGGGGAGTAGGGGGAGAAATTCTAGATTTAGCTTACCTGCACCAAATGAGGTACCAGAATGGGTACTGGGCGGGCAACCTAAAGAAAGTACGAGAAGAAATTGGGATGGGGAACTATTGGGACAAAGATTTAGAAGAAAGAAGAGCCTGTAGGGAAGTGGCACAGAGGTAGCAGATATAGAAATACAAATGCTAAGAGTTGAGGGTAATAATAGGAAAACTCTGGAGGAATTCATGAATATATATCCAGGTATGAAAATAATACATGATAAATTAACCAAAAGAGAATACAGGGGATTGATATGGTGGATGATGGGAGTTTATAAAAATAAGGCTTTTACTGAAGTGGCAAATACATGTTTATTGTTTGAGAAGGAGTTAGGAAATGCACATTTCTTGAGACAGTGTGAAAGTATAAGAGCATTACGGGTTAAATACTTGGAAGCGGAAGAGATAAATAAGATGGAAAGAGAATCTGAATATTATACTCTTGTCAAATTAATGAACAGGGAATGGAGAAGGCCAGGGAAACTATCAAAATTATTGACAATTGTAAAAAGACTGTGGGAGAAAAAAATAAAAGTGGTGAATTGGGAAGGGTAAATGCTGATGAAAGTGATGAAAGAGGGATACACAGATATGGAACATTACAGAGTTCAAGTCAGTAATAGTAAGGGCGACAAAAATTATAAGTTTAGTATTATGTCCCATTTATATATGTTCAGTTTTGTTCCTTTGCCCCTTACGTATTGTATATTTTATAATTAGTAGTATTTAGTTCATTGATAAGTAAGTCGTATTGTATTCCTTCTAATCAGGTTGTTTGTGGTTGTTGGTAAGTCGTTTTGTCTGCTGTTGGTTTTTTTTTTCTGTTAGATACAGTAGTGTTTAGCTGGTGACGTAGAGATGGAAGAGGGGGAGATAGGCCTGATCTATCTCAAGCTAAGTGCCGATTCAGTACGTCTGCACGTGTAGAGTAGGTTAAGGTAGGGAGTGGTATTAGGTTAGAGGAAGTAAGTTGTCAATGAGACAGCGAAAGATGAGCCGAGTCATACCACCGTCTCGGCAGAAGAATACAGACGAGACGGCCTACATGTGGAGCTGGCATCCCCACACTTGTGGGCTGTTACATGAAGGAGTGGTGAGGAATAACGTTGACAACTTAAGGGGTCGGTGAGGTTTCGGTTTCCGAGCCTCATGAAACATGTCTGGTCGTGACATCCCAGGGAAGGGTGGTTTAAGTTCCTCACCAGACAGATTTAGGATAGAATTAGTATAGATTTAATGTAGTAAGTAGTTAGTTATAGGCTTAATTTAGATGTAGGGGGTGCCCTAGCATGTGAGCTGGTCATCCGTCCATGTTAGAGGCAGCTTAGTAGATTCAGTTAGGGGTGGAGATTTGCATGGTGTCTGGTATTCCGTACGTGTGGGGGGCCACCAAGTTAGTTGTAAGATTAGAGGGTTGTAGGGTTGGCCATTACATGTGGACTGGTCATCCGCCTGTGTAAGAGGCCACTTAGTAATTGAATTGATGTATTTTTAGTAATGTCTATATTGTTCAGTTTCACTAGGTTGAAGGGTTCTTTGTTTTATGTAATTTAATTGTGAACATGTACCTGGGCTAAATGCCTCCAGTGTTCAATAAATGTTCAGTAGTACTTCTGTAACTTGTTAAGTTTTTAAGATATAGTTATTTTAATTCACCCCATTTTTCAACATGGAGAACAGACACTGCATGATGGGTTTCAGTGTCATTTCCTCCACTGAGGGACCATCACCCTCCTAGAGGGATTCATCCGCCCGAAGCCGCTGGTCCCTTTAGGTGGTCTAGTAGTTTACCGCCGCTCGACACTCAGCATTGGGACACTGGCTGTACTGTCTACTGTATTACCGTAGCAGGGTGAACCTGGCCAGACAGCCTGCTATTGTAATTAATCATTAATCACTTGAATTTGTAAATTACTCATACTGAGTCACAACTTTTCATTAAATAATTGCTTACCAAATAAGTTACTTGAATATGACCTCATTCTTTCGATTAATGAAAATGAATAGCACTTTAAATAAATTCTACATTGAGTTTCTTAATCATGCTCACCCTTCTTTACACAAGATATTAAAATAATTACAATTTTCATGGCATAAAAATGAGTGAAATAGACTTGCATATTGCATATTGACCATTGGATCCTCTCTACGTGATTCATGGCAGAGTGTAGTTTAGGAACTCGTAATAACCTCCAGTTTTTCAGACTGTGGTTATGGGTTGATTGGTCCATTTCCCTTAAGATGATGATGTAGAAATCCTCGTTCCATTGTAATCCAAGGTTCCATTTCACAAATACTTTTTTTCTGCTCCACGTGGTTATTCACTTTGCGGTTACTCACATTTGTAACTTGTGCTCTCATAATTATTGCAGCTTATAAATTTCATTTTGGGCTCCATATTGATGTAACGTTAATGAGCATCAATTCTTTAAAATAATTTATTAAACAGATCCACCTATTCAATACTCGTCATGATTATATTGGGCCGATGACCTTTGATGTTAAGCCCCTTTAAACAACAAGCATGATTATATTATAGATTCATTTTAAACTTCTAGGACATGTTTTGGCCCTTGTTTGGTCATCTTCCGCTAAAAATCAAAATTGATTGGTTACTTATACAAGTGATACGTTATTTACAAAGATACACATTAAAACATGTACATTAAAAAAACACATAATACCAAATTAAATAATATAATTTGATATTATGAGTTTATCACTTCTATAAGTGACCAATCAGTTTTGATTTTTAGCGCAGATGGCCAAAAAATGGGCTGGAAATGACCTAGAAATTTCAAATTAACTTCTAATCATTATGACAAGTATTGAATAGGTAAATCTGTTTAATAAATTCTTTTAAAGAATTAATTCTCATTCACGATTATGGTTCAAAAAGCAATTGTTATTCTATTCTCTATCAGTCTGAATGTTAATATTTTTCTATAATAAGGAAATACAGATTAAAGATGTCTGTTATAATTAGATAATTCCTGAACACGTGTTTTGAGTTCATCTGTTAACCTAGACATTTGAGAATGTTCGTGACTGTTCTTCCGGTGAAAGTTATGTTTAATCCTGTTTTATCATATGAAATCAATGCAGATAAATGATTTGCTCACATGTTTGAATGTTCAGATTCGATAAATAAATGCAGTTTATCAATTGTTATTGCTATGAGCAAAAATCAGATCAAAATGAAATTCTTTTCATGACCAAAGTCCTCGTGTTCCGGTGAATGAACTTAACATTCTGTAATACATCTGTACACATAAGAAATCTTACTAGTTTTGAGAATGAATTGTCTGTTACCGCCTCTGACACAATATCAGTTGTCAAAGAATATTGCCTTCGCAGATATGTTACTCGTAAGTTCTCAGCGTAATAACTTGACCCATGAAGATGTTTAATTCATTTCCAAATGTTATTACAATTGATTTTTAATCTCGTCTCCCAGAAATCTTTACTGCACGGAAATGACTACACAGTATGTATGTATGAACTTTGATGAGCTAAATACATTAGCTGACACAGTATGTTTCTGTACTTAAACAACAATGAAAAAATGGCTTCCTTCTTAACAAATTATTCAGTTAGTCATGCAAACTATGAAGCCAAAAAGCTTAAGTCACTTAAAATCAAAATCATGAATATTGACAAATCCATCACATTTAATAAGAATGTTTGGATCTAAAACTCATTCCCAAATATCTGCCCTTATAAACTGTAACCAGTTTCCAGTGGTTACACGATACACAGTTAAGAAAAGGGGAAACAAGTCAAATTACACGGCACCTTTAAAACTTACAGCACACCATAAAACCTCAGATGAACTGCGTCATTAGAGACAAGATCAGGTTGGGCAACGTGACGACTATAATAAAGGAATGTGGAGCGGGTCTGGGAAACCTACCAGGACCATTGGAATACGAAGGTTGCGGGTTTCCAGAAAAATCAACGGTGATCCCTTGGCTCAAGATATTATTTTCCAAAATAAACATTACAAAGAAAATTCTGAACAAAATTCATCTATCCAAACAATCCAGTTGCACCATTTCCAACATACAGATTAGATGTACTTTGCCAAGGGCTTTGCTATTAGGTCAAGAGGTTAACTAGGGATATCTTAACATAATGCAAATTCTACAATACAATTTTGAGGTTAAGATGAAACACAGGATGCCAAACACAATATTAAATGAAAGTTAATGTGTTTTCTAAGACATCGGAGAAATTGAGTGGCGAGTCTGGGCCAGTAGGGTAAACTCCTATGTGAAAATACAAGCAAACATTAAATGTAAATTAAGGTGGAACTGAAACCAACAGTGCTTACCCCAAGGTAGCCCATCCCGGGAGTGAGGATTTGCCAACGTGCGTTTGATCACTGGACTGACGAGAAAACGAAAGACCACGAAATCTCGCCTCACTCTCTTAAAAAGGCAAAGCTGGCCCCGTTGAGATTACCGAGTGACCAATCAGAACACAGGAGCTTCCCTGTCGCCACCCAGATCCACCAATCAAAACTCTTTATCAAGTTGTGATATTTTCACAGTATTCCAGAACATTGGCGGACACTAATCGCAAACATTCCATCTTCCAGAATTAGCAACGACATGCTTCTAGAATCGACAGTGGCCAACACACCCTGTTTCAAAAGTCTGTGTCACAAAATTTCCGGAACGTTACAAGATATCACTTCACCATAATGGTTTACAATCTAGTAGTTACTTAGGTAGATAAAGGGAATACAAATAAAATATTCTGCAACAATATTTTATGCCATACAGTAAACATTCATAAAAAGAGATTCTCCACAGGTCTCAAAAACAAACCCACCACATCATCATCCAAAATCTCAATATTTTATCACAATTGCTATGGATTAAAAACAAAATAAAATTCACATACATAAAAAGAAACAATCAACAAACAAATGTAGCACATTCACTTAAAGCTGAGCAACTTCTGGCACTGCACTCAGTGGTCATCCTATACTAACTTTTTACACAATCAGGTTAAAAAAAAAAAGAAGCACTCAAAAAACAAAAGATCATTGGCAAAAAAATCAGAAACCTAATCAACAACAAAACTAAACCAGGAAACAATCACCATGGCAAACCCATAAAATTTCATCGGAAAGTCATCAACAGATCGAACACAATCTTTCCAAATAAATCACAATCATAGGTAAGTATTTAGGAGTTGCCTCCACTTCCAGCGATCTTGAGCGATGTTTAGCCACTTAACTGCTATGAAACTGTAAACAACATAAAATAATTAATCACTGACTTAGAAATTGCCTGCAAAGACATAACTGCCCTCCAGAGAAATGATAAAAAACGTAGCTACTAATAAGCCCTAAAAATAATTAAACATGATAATTCCAAAATCATCCAAATTTCAAAACTCAACCTTCGACATAAAAGCCCTAAAGAACAAAATAGAAAAAAGAAACCTGATTGTCACAAAATCAGACAAAGGGAATACAACAGTAGTCATATGAAAAAGGACAAAATAATTAATTTACAACAACGGAATACAAGAAATCATGCGTGACCCATCAAATAAATTCCAAAACCGATCAAAAAATCAAACCTTATTCTCACACAGCAAGGGAAGGAAAGGCTTACTATAAAAAAATCCCAAACTTCCCACACTAAGAGCCCCCCCCCCAAGTACACAAAGTCTCATGTCCCAAAATGCATCAGGTTACAATGTAAGGAAGCTACTCGACCAAATGCTAAAAGAAAAAATCTCTAGCAAAGAAGACAGGTTGATAAAAATAAACTCCCTAGAACTAACTAAGAAACTTAATAAACCAAAAATAACAGAGAGCACAAGAATGACATCCTTTGACATCACCAACATGTACGCCAACTTACCAATAGAAGAATCAATTTAAATTATAGAAATATCTTCAAGTGAACAATTCAATACAGGAAATAAACAAAGTAATTGACATACAGTAGGCGCTCTTTAATCCATCATTCTATGGTTCGGCACATTATGTAATTCGGCACTGATCGAGTCACTCGAGCTTGTATTTTTTGGAGGGTGGATTGTGCGTTTGTTGACCTTGGCCACCATGTGCCACTGTTCTGGCTGTGGCTGCCGTTTTCTTTAGTCGCGTGTTGTTCGTCTGTGTTCCATACTGTAATACATTGTGCTGTTTAGGACTGTTGTTCCTGGATAAAAAAGGAGCCATGGCAGATAAAGCTAAAGTCTCGTGGAAACAGGCTTCTGATGTATCAAATACATTTATTAAATTAGGTGCAGACAACAAAGCCTAGAGCTTTGCAAAACTCCTGAAGTTATGCATACATACATACATACATACATACATACATTATCATTGTAGACCATTATGCCTTTCAGCATTCAGTCTGCAAGCCACTGTGAATTTACTAAACGTTGTCACAATCCTCTATTTGCAACTAGTGCTGTGGCCTCATTTAGTTCTGTACCTCTTATCTTTAAATCATTAGAAACTGAGTTTAACCATCATCGTCTTGGTATCCCTCTTGTTCTCTTACCCTCCATAACAGAGTCCATTATTCTCCTAGGTAACCTATCCTCCTCCATTCACCTCACATGACCCCACCACCGAAGCCGGTTTAAGCGTACAGCTTCATCCATCGAGTTCATTCCTAACTTAGCCTTTATCTGCCATTGTTCCCACCCGTTTGTAGCAATCATTCTCACTACTTTCATGTCTGTTACTTCTAACTTATGAATAAGATATCCTGAGTCCACCCAGCTTTTGCCGAGGCGTTATTTACGTCATTTATAGTAGAACATAACCTGCCTGTAAATTGTGCCGATCACGCTGGACCTTTGTTTTGCAAAATGTTTCCTGATTCGGAAATCGCTAAACGATATGGGTGTGCTAGAACGAAAACAGCGGCTATCTTTACAGAAATGTGCATGGAAGAAAGGGCAAAAATTGTATCACATTTGCAGGTGAACGCATTTTCTGTTGCTACTGATGGTAGCAATAAAAGCGACTTGAAAATACATCCCATTGTTGTAACATTTTTTAGGCCTGAACTCAATGAAGGATGTTTGAAGTGGGAAAATAGTAACATAATCATCGTAGGCTGCTCTTGTCACCTAATTAATCTTGCTGCCGAGAAGGGTGCGGTGTGTTTGTTCGTAAATGTAGATGAAAGTAAAATTGATATATTTTATTATCTGGAAAGGAGTGCAAAGAGGAAAGAAAAGTTCAGGGAATTTCAGACTTTACACAACACAGAGATCAGGAAAATTCTGAAGCATATGCCTTCTCGATAGTTATCACTAAGAAGGTGTTTAGATAGGATTTTGCTTGAGTGGGACCCTTTGGTTACATTATTCAGGAGCGAAATTGTGAATAAGGATTCTCAGATGGGAACTTTGAAGACTTACAAAATTCCTAAGCACAGTTTAAGTGCAGATGTGTCTTGTTTTTCTGAAAAGGTTAAGGATTGTCATAACATTTCACCTCGCTCCTCAGTTAAAAGGAAAACCCAGTCATCAGTTTCACTATTAAAAAAAAGTGAAACTACTGATGACACTAAGAGCCATGCATTGTCACGTGAAGAACGACTTTTCATGTTCTTTTCATCAAATTTACATAAATCTTTTTGCCTTTTTCTCTCAAGTTTTATGGATATCTTTGAGAATCCAAACGTAGCTCTTCAGTCAAGTATGCCGCACATCCACTTATTGAGGTCAGTTTTGGAGGAACTATTAAAGAATGTGATGGCAAGGTTTGTGAAACCACACGTTATTAAAAGATTCTCCTATCTCCTTGATGTAGATTATTATACTCCAGCAAATCAAAAGGATGATTGTAATCTGAGGATAGGGAATTCTGCGTTTGTTTTAGTGAACACCTTGAAGTCTGACGAAAAGTGCATATTCTTTAAGTCTGTTAGAAAGTGTTTCTCTTCATCGTGTGACTACATGGTACACAAATTTCCATTCAAAGATGAAGTTTTAATTAATGCAGAAGTTGCAAATATTTCTGCTATAAGTAAGGCATCATTTTCTAGCCTTAGATTTTTTCATTAACAAGTGTCACTCCATCAATCACTCAATCACTACTGATCTGCTTTTAGGGCAGTTGCCCAGGTGGCAGATTCCCTATCTGTTGTTTTCCTAGCCTTTTCCTAAATGATTGCAAAGAAATTGGAAATTTATTGAACATCTCCCTTGGTAAGTTATTCCAATCCCTAACTCCCCTTCCTATAAATGAATATTTGCCCCAATTTGTCCTCTTGAATTCCAACTTTATCTTCATATTGTGATCTTTCCTACTTTTAAAAGACACCATCCAAACTTATTCGTGTACTGATGTCCTCCCACGCCATCTCTCCACTGACAGCTCGGAACATACCACTTATTGTTTTTGCAGGTAATCAGCTTCATTTTCCATATCAAATTCTAATCACAGAGAGTTACAATAATTGAAAATCTTCTACCTTTTTGATACTTTTTTTTTTACATGTTTCGTTCTCACTTAGGTGAATCGCTAAGTTTCTGAATACATTATTTTCAGGTACATTGTTCCTCTTAAAGACTAATTTGAATATAAAATTAAATTTAAATGATGTTAAAACAATGTGAGGGTTAATGGGTTGATGAAATGAGACAGGATGAATGCATAGTTAGCCTGCTTAAAAACTATATCTGTTCATTAGAATAGCTGTTAAAAGTTTCAAATCTGTTATACTGAAAATATCTATTTGTCTTCCAGTTAAAAGGTTTTTTGAAAAATGAATGGCTTCTTGACACTGTTCTTATTACTGCTGAATGCTCATTTCATTCACTCCTTCCAGGTAGGCAATTATTTATTTTGAGCTTGCTTAATGTGCCCTAAATTGAGTCTAATGCGGAACTTTGAAGCTGATTGCCGGTCACTTTTTGAGAAGGGAGCTTTGTCTTAATTTCTGTAATGAAATGAGGAAAATAGGAATTTGTTTTCTTTGTAATGAAAGCATGTGTCTTTACATAATAACTTAATGTATAAAATGGTTCCATACCTTAATGTTGTTAGACTCCAGTTCTACCGTGACCCTGGAGGGGGAACGTTTGAAGCTGCTTTACGTCTAGTATAATAATGGTGTGTGTGTTCCGCTGTTTGCTCCTCCTTTCGGGGAGGTAAGGCTGCGGAGAGGGGAGGAGGCGTGTCGCTTACTGTCATGGCTTCGGCTTTAGAAGGGGTGGGGAGAGTGGATGTACAAAATGGCGGAGGCTCGTTCTTATTTATCATTTTATGGTCTGTGTTGTTTCTTTTGCCTAAAGTTTCAAGACTTGATAATATCCCTTCGAATATAGGGTTTCTATTGTCAATTGTATCATTCAGGTTATTGTCCTGATTACATTTTTGTTCTAAATAAATATATAAATTTTCTAATGTATTTAGAAGAGCTCCTTTGTTTATTTTTCGTAATATAGTTAAATCCTGCTCTATAGGAGAATGGCAACTGGATCACGTCTGCATGGACAAATACCACCACAAAGAGATCTATCCTCCGAGGAATAGACACAGGTTCAGATTACTACGTAGTTAAAATTAAAATTAAACTCACTCCCCAGAGGAGACAACAAAAGCAAGCCCTTAAAACTAAAAGAAAAATAGATCCTACCCAGCTAATCAACAACAAAAATTAGCAGAAAGCAACTGAAAAAATAAAAATTACAGATAAACTTGAAGACTTAGTACACAACTTTAAACAAATTGCAGAAGACCTGGCTCCAATTAAACCACGTAAAAAAACACCAGTGGTGGAACAGTGAATGTGATGAAACAGTGGAGAAAAGACATCAACTTGTCTCTATCTGGATTAAAGAAGAACTACCAGAACACTGGACAACAGCCCTCATTCATCCACTGCACAAAAAAGGGGACAAAACCGACCCTAATAACTACAGGGGAATCTCGCTCCTAGACATAACATACAAAATATTTTCAATAATCATCCTTAATAGGATAAGTTTACAACTTGAGAAAGAACTAGGAGAATATCAAAGAGGTTTCAGACCCTGGAGGAGCTGTCCTGATCAGATCATGAGTCTTAAGTTGATAATGGACTATAACAGGAGAAGAAACAGAGATATGGTGATAACTTTTGTAGATTTCAAGAAAGCTTATGATTGCATCCATAGAGAATCTCTGTTTAAAATTTTAAGACACCTTGGACTACACCCCAAATTAATAAACATGATAAAATTGACTCTCACCAATACCAAATCAAAAGTGAAGTTTAGGGGTGAAACATCAGAGACATTTGAAATTAAAACTGGACTACGGCAGGGAGATGGGCTCGCACCATTATTATTTAACTGTGCTCTAGAAATGGTAATGAGGGAATGGTTTAGAAAATGTCCCCCCAAAATAAAGATTGGCCGAAAATCAAAACAAATTGCCTGGGTTTTGCTGACGATTTAGCATTACTAGCAGTGGACATAAAAGAAGCAAAAACCCAGATATCAGAACTTCAAAACATTGCAAATAAAATTGGCCTCAAAATATCATTTGAAAAAACAGAAATTATGCCCCAAAAACCAACACAGCTAAAAGAAGTGACCATAAATGGTAATAAAATCAAAATAGTAACTCAGTTTAAATATCTTGGAGAAGTAATAACACATAACTTAAATGAAAAAATCTCAATCCAAGTAAGAACAAACAGATTAGCTAAAGCACAAAAATTAACATGGGATATCTACAAAAAGAAATGTTTATCAATAAATACAAAAATAAAACACTACAACACAGTTATAAAACTGGAAGCTACATATGCAGCAGAAACACTCTTTTACCTGAATAAACAATCAAAGACTGACAGACTTCAGAAAATTGAAAGGAGGATTGGAAGAACCTGCATCAACAAAAAATACCAGAAAGATGGACAGTGGCGGTCAATACCTAACAAAGTCGTGTACAAAGAGCTAGAACCCATTACGGATACTACGCGTAAGAGGAGACTGGGATTCTTTGGACATATCATGAGGATGCAGGATTCGAGACTTCTGAAACAACTAGTACAATACAATCTCGTCTCAAAATATACCACAACAGGATGTAAATGGATCAGAGAAGTATGAGAGGATCTGAAGGAAATAGGCCTTACAACAGAAGACACCACAAATAAGATAAAATTGAATACAAAACTCAAGAATACAAACCTCCGCTTTACCCTTACACAAAACAAACCAACAACATGTACATTTTCAACTGAGGAAAGGGCACGAAGATCAGAGCGTCTGAAGAAGTACTGGGAGGACCGCAAAGCCCGAACAATCCCTTCAGAGAGACCTGAACGACGGACTGACTAAAGTGATCCTATGTGGTCATAAAAGAAGAAGAAGTTGTGAACTGATGTCCGGTTGTACTCACGTGTTGGCCCATTGTGGAATTTTTTTTATGTCTTTCAGCATTGACATGCTCTAGGTATCTTACAGTAAAACTGCGCCCTGTTTGTCCGACATAAGTTTTTTCACATTGATGACACTTCAATTTGTAAACTCCTGATTCTAAATGTTTGTTTTTTCCTAGGGAATTGACACTATTGTAATTAAAGAATTTTTGCTTTGTGTTATTGCTGGTTGAATACGCGATCTTATAGTTATATTTTCTAAACAAATTCGTTACTGTATATAAGTTGGGGTTATTGAACGTGAACTTGGCATATTTATCTTTCTTTTTTATTTCGGGTGTTAGATTAGTTTGTAACTTCTGTTTGAATTTTCTGATTATTTTGTTTACCATTTTTAGTTAAAATCCGTTGTATTGGGCTTGTTTGCGGATAAAGAGCAGTTCTTTTTCTTGTTCCGTGTGTGTAAGGGTTATATTAAACGCTCTGTATATATAACTGTAGTAAGCTGACCTTTTTTGTGATTCCGGATGCAATGAGTAGTTCTTTATTGTTAATGGGAGTAAAAGTGGGTTTCCTGTGTATCTTGAAGACAATCTCTTCCTTTCTCCGTGGTATATTTATATCTAAAATATTTATGGAACCTTCTTTTTCTTCTTCTACTGTAAACTTTATTCTAGAATCCAGTGTATTTAATTTATTGAGGATATCGTCACTGTTGTTCACTCTTCGGTCTATTACTACAAAAGTGTCGTCTACAAAGCGTATCCATAAATTGAGACCTTCTATTTGTCCTATTATCGTGGTATGTTCGAGGTAATCAAGATAAATATTGGCTAAAATGCCCAAAGCGGGAGCACCCATAGGGAGGCCTTCCTGTCTATATATTTTCTTATTGAAAGTGAAGTAATTGTGTTTTGTAACGAATTTGAGTAAATTAATAAAATCTTCTTTTTCTGGTAGGCTGAGTTGTTTGTGTTCTATTAGATTTTTCCTGATAATTTTTATTGTGTCGTCCACTGGAATATGTGTATACATGTCCTTGATGTCAAAGGAACATGTTACTTGATGTGTTAATTTAAAGTTTTTGAGTACTTTGCAAAAATCTACAGAATTTTTTATTGGTGTCTAGTTGTAAAAAACGTAATGATTGGTTAGGAATTTATGTACGTATTGCGATGTTTTATAAGTAGGACTGCTGCGGAAGTTTATTACTGGTCTTAAGGGTATTCCTTCTTTATGTAACTTGGGTAAGGCCCTTGCAGTTGGAAGACCGGGATTCATATTTATTAGTTTCTCGACATCTTGTTCACTTAAAATGAAGGTTGCGTTTCTTAATAATGTTTTTTAACCTTTTTTGTGTATTAGTTGTAGGGTCTCGATCTATTTCCGAAAAAGTGCGATTACTGAAAAAAGTTTCTGTTTTCTTAATATATTCCTCCTTATCTAAAACTACTATTGTCCCCCCCCTTATCAGCTTTGGTAATTACTATTTCCTCTTGTTTTATTTTATGTGATAAACTTAAAGTGGGTTTATTTCTGTTTTGGGAAACTTTTAAGCCTTTTACGAGGTATGGAATTTTCTTTTTTACCTCGTGTCTGACGTCATTTTGAACTTCGTTAGGGAGTTTTTGTATAGCCGTTTCACCTTCTGCAATGGTTGTTAGTAGCTCTTTTTCTTTGTTCTTTCCTGTCCAATTGAAATTAGGGCCTTGACTTAGGGTTTTCATTTCCTCCTCAGTGAGATTAACTTTAGAATTGTTCTTAAAGGGGCAAGGGGTACTCTTCAAATTCTGTTTCTGAACTTGAAGAGCAAGCCTTACCCTTTTATTTTTTCGTCTTGGCTTTTTTAACAATATTAATTTATTATTAAGGGTTTCTTGTTTTTTGCTTAAAATGATATCCATTTTTTCATGGGTATATCTTTGAAACGAATCCCACTCCAAGGGCAACAGTAGTGTTGGACTTTGGAGATGTGCCAAATACATTTTACCATTGAGAAATGCTTTCTTCCTATAAAGGTATTTTATTTCGTCTTTTAGCCATATTTGATTAACTCTTTTTTGTGTTTCATACTGGTGACTAGAGGGTACGTGTTTCTTTTGGGTTTTACTTAAAAATTTAGGAACTAGGTTGTCTTTGAGACAATTCTTTAAGAAAACTATGTCCTTAGGTAGCTACCTTCACCTTTAGATTGAAATAGATGTTGGCTTGTTTATTTGCCTGGTTGGCCTTAAGATTGCAAGTAATCAGCTTCATTTTCTGTATCAAATTCTAATCACAGAGAGTTACAATATTTGGAAGATTTTCAATTATTGTAACTCTCTGTGACATACCACTTAGTCAAGCAGCTCCTCTCCTTTCTCCCAAGTCTTCCCAGCCCAAACTTTAATGCAACATTTTTGTAACGCTACTCTTTTGTCGGAAATCGCCCAGAACAAATCGAACTGCTTTTCTTTGGATTTTTTCCAGTTCCTGAATCAAGTAATCCTGGTAAGGGTCCCATACACTGGAACCATACTCTAGTTGGGGTCTCACCAGAGACAAATATGCTCTCTCCTTTACATCCTTACTACAACCCCTAAATACTCTCATAACCATGTGCAGAGATCTGTACCCTTTATTTACAATCATATTTATGTGATCACCCCTATGAAGATCTTTCCTTATACACTGACTGACAGAGCAAATGCAACACCAAGAAGGAGTGGTTCGAAAGGGATTGAAAGTTGGGGAAAAAACAGAGACGGCACGGACGAATAATTGATGTTTATTTCAAACCGATATGCAGGTTACACAATGCGCATGGCATCGACTTACTAGGATGTAGGACCACCGCGAGCGGTGATGCACGCAGAAACACGTCGATGTACAGAGTCAATAAAGAGTGCGGATGGTGTCCTGAGGGATGGTTCTCCATTCTCTGTCAACCATTTGCCACAGTTGGTCGTCCGTACAAGGCTGGGGCAGAGTTTGCAAACGGTGTCCAATGAGATCCCACACGTGTTCGATTGGTGAGAGATCCGGAGAGTACGCTGGCCACGGAAGCATCTGTACACCTCGTAGAGCCTGTTGGGAGATGTGAGCAGTGTGTGGGCGGGCATTATCCTGCTGAAACAGAGCATTGGGCAGCCCCTGAAGGTACGGGAGTGCCACCGGCCGCAGCACATGCTGCACGTAGCGGTGGGCATTTAACGTGCCTTGAATACGCACTAGAGGTGACGTGGAATCATACGCAATAGCGCCCCAAACCATGATGCCGCGTTGTCTAGCGGTAGGGCGCTCCACAGTTACTGCCGGATTTGACCTTTCTCCACGCCGACGCCACACTCGTCTGCGGTGACTATCACTGACAGAACAGAAGTGTGACTCATCGGAGAACACGACGTTCCGCCATTCCCTCATCCAAGTCGCTCTAGCCCGGCACCATGCCAGGCGTGCACGTCTATGCTGTGGAGTCAATGGTAGTCTTCTGAGCGGACGCCGGGAGTGCAGGCCTCCTTCAACCAATCGACGGGAAATTGTTCTGGTCGATATTGGAACAGCCAGGGTGTCTTGCACATGCTGAAGAATGGCGGTTGACGTGGCGTGCGGGGCTGCCACCGCTTGGCGGCGGATACGCCGATCCTCGCGTGCTGACGTCACTCAGGCTGCGCCTGGACCCCTCGCACGTGCCACATGTCCCTGCGCCAACCATCTTCGCCACAGGCGCTGCACCGCGGACACATCCCTATGGGTATCGGCTGCGATTTGACGAACCGACCAACCTGCCCTTCTCAGCCCGATCACCATACCCCTCGTAAAGTCGTCTGTCTGCTGGAAATGCCTCCGTTGACGGCGGCCTGGCATACTTAGCTATACACGTGTCCTGTGGCACACGACAACACGTTCTACAATGACTGTCGGCTGAGAAATCACGGTACGAAGTGGACCATTCGCCAACGCCGTGTCCCATTTATCGTTCGCTACGTGCGCAGCACAGCGGCACATTTCACATCATGAGCATACCTCAGTGACGTCAGTCTACCCTGCAATTGGCATAAAGTTCTGACCACTCCTTCTTGGTGTTGCATTTGCTCAGTCAGTGTATTAATACCTAGGTATTTACAATGATCCCCAAAGGGAACTTTCACCCCATCAACACAGTAATTAAAACTGTGAAACTCACAACCTGACTTTTATCACCATTTATCATCATACCATTGCCTACTGTCCACCTCACAACATTATCAAGGTCATTTTGCAGTTGCTCACAATCTTGTAACTTATTTATTACTCTGTACAGAATAACATCATCTGCGAAAAGCCTTATCTCTGATTCCACTTCTTTACACATATCATTGATATATATAAGATAATATAAAGGTCCAATAATACTGCCTTGAGGAATTCCCCTCTTAATTTTTACAAGGACAGACAAAGCTTCACCTACTCTAATTCTCTGAGTTCTGTTTTCTAGATACAGAGCCACCCATTCAGTCACTCATTTGTCAAGTCCAATTGCACTCATTTTTGCCAGTATTCTCCCATGATCTACCCTATCAAATGCCTTAGACAGGTCAATCGCAATACAGTCCAATTGACCTGAATCCAGGATATCTGCTATATCTTGCTGGAATCCTACAAGTTGGGCTTCAGTGGAATAACCTTTCCTAAACCCAAACTGCCTTCTATCGAACCAGTTATTAATTTTGCAAACATGTCTTATATAATCAGAAAGAATGCTTTCCCAAAGCTTACATACAATGTATGTCAAACTGACTGGCCTGTAATTTTCAGCTTTGTGTCTATCACCCTTTCATTTATATACAGGGGCTACTATAGCAACTCTCCATTCATTTGGTTAAGTTCCTTCATGCAGACAATAATCAAACAAGTACTTCAGATATGGTACTATATCCCAACCCATTGTCTTTAGTATATCCCCCGAAACCTTATCAATTCCAGCTGCTTTTCTAGTTTTCAACTTTTGTATCTTACTGTAAATGTCATTGCTGTCATAGGTAAATTTTAATACTTCTTTAGTATTAGACACCTCCTCTATCTGGAGATTATCCTTGTAACCAACAATCTTTACATACTGCTGACTGAATACTTCTGCCTTTTGAAGATCCTCATATACACACTCCCCTTGTTCATTAATGATTCCTGGAATGTCCTTCTTGGAACCTGTTTCTGCCTTAAAGTACCTATAGATACTCTTCCACTTTTCACTAAAATTAGTGTGGCCACCAATTATGCTTGCCATCATGTTAGCCTTAGCTGACTTCTTTGCTAGATTCAATTTCCGAGTAAGTTCCTACATTTTGAGTTACAAAGACAAAAACACAGTTCAGATCTTTGCTGTCTGAACAAACTTTGGAGAAACTTTTAACCTTGAAATCAGTTCAGCAAGGCAAGTGCTTTGAACAAAAATTTAGATCCGAGTTTCTGAAGAGGGCTAAGTCAGCTACTGGTGTGTTCAACAACAATTAGTCGTAATGTGATCAACATGTTGAAGGATGAGAAGTCGCATGTTCCTACAGTTCAGGTATGTCCAGTATTTAGTATTCACATGTAAATGATGAAAAATATGTATATGTAGTCCAAATAGAATTGTTAATGTATTGAATTATAATGAATTTGTACATGTTCTGCCATCAGTGATGTGTCGTAATACGTCGCGATTCGCTGAAAAATTTCTCCTGATTTTTCACTTTGGAAAGTTGGCATGTCTGCTTATGCTTGAAGAATGTATTTATAACTGCTAAACCCATACTAGCACAGAAGTCCAGCAGGTGCTTCCCATTCCTTTTAGTTTCCATATCTTCCCCACATTTTCCCTTTCGTATCCTTCAGTTCTATTTCCAACTCTCACATTAAAATCGCCCATTAGCACTATCCTATCTGGGCTGTTGACCTTGACTACGATGTCACTCAATGCTTCATAAAACTTGTCAATTTCTTCCTCATCTGAACCCTCACATGGTGAGTACACTGAGACAATTCTCGTCCTAATTCCTCCAACTGCCAAATCTACCCACATCATTCGCTCGTTTACATGCCTGACAGAAACTATGTTGCGTGCAGTAACATTCCTGATTCCTGATGAACAGCCCTACCCCAGACTCTGCCCTTCCCTTTTTAACACCCGTCAAGTACACTTTATAATCTCGTATCTCTTCCTCGTTCTCTCCCCTTACCTGAATATCACTAACTCCTAGCACATCCAGATGCATCCTCTTTGCTGACTCAGCCAGTTCTACTTTCTTACTTCCATAAGCCCCATTAACCCTCAACGCACAACTGTCAGGCATTTCCTGACATCCTAGTTTCCTGTTTTGGACATATGTTGGGATATACTGGCCAGCTGTTTCGATGGTAAATATATACGCATGTGAAGCAATTATGTATGTTGCTGCTATTTGTAGTTATTGTATAGAACCTTTATGAATGTCACAGCCTTCTAGATGTGTTAAGACTTTTGTTTACGAGTTTTACAGGTAAATAAAGAATGAGGTGTTGTTTACAACTGTGAAAATGGCGGTGTGCAGACAGGGTAGTGCTACTTCGTCTGATATAGCTTGTTTTTTTAGATAAAAGTGACAGCAGTGATGATGTATTATCAGTTATGGGCAGGGAGTTCGATGTTTCTGAAAGTGATGATGACAATTCTAGTGAAATGGAAGTAGTTGAATGCGATACAAATAATAGTGAACCAGACAATGGTTGGAGAGTTTATCATCCAGCTGATCCGAACATTGTAAAGAAACCACACACTTTGATTAGTAGTTTCTCACTTCCCGCAGGTAAGAAACAATCTACTCCCGTTGAATTTTTTACACTATTTTTTACAGAAGAATTGGTACAACAATTGTTGATGAGACTATCCACTATGCAAGAGAAAAAATACAAATTAATTCACCATTAAGGGTGAGGATCATCTGGGCTAATTGGACTGATGTGACAGTTGCAGAAATGAGAGCATTTCTTGTTGTAGTACTCAATAGGGCATGAATCCTTAACTAGATATAAAGGATTTTTGCTGAAGAGTGGGTGGACAAATGCTCATTTTTCAAAGATGTGTTTTCCAGAGACCATTTTCTAACCATTTTTAGGATGTTTCACGTGTGCCCTCCTAGTCCTGCTGCTACTAGAACCAGGGGCGACAAAATACTAAACGTAGTGGAAATTTAGAGAGTATTATGTTCCAGGGCATAATGTTTCTATAGATGAAAGTACAGTGGGCTTCAAAGGACGCATCATTTTCAAGTGTTACAATCCCCAAAAACTGGGGACTGCGCAGATTTGTAGCAGCAGATTCAAAGACAGCATTTGTATTCTCATTCATGCCATACTACGGTGCTCCCACAACAAATGCACTAACACATCCAAATCATCCGTTTACAACAAGAATTGTTCTTCAGTTATGCCTCAGAATATCAAAGATACTGCTGGCTTTCACATATACACCGATAGATTCTATACCAGTTGTGATCTGGCAGAGGAACTGCTGAAATTAGAGTTTCACATAACGGGAACAGTGAATACAAAAAGAAAAGGATTGCCAGCTCAAATGAAATCAACCGCTTTGTAGAATATTAAGAAGCACGATGTTGTGACATTCAGGAAGGAGGATAAAATGGTTGCTCTTTCATGGAAGGACAAATGGACTGTATCACTGTTGAGTACATGGCACAACATCAGCATGCAGCAATACACACCTAAAAGTAAAAAGGATGTTGATCCTATTTTGAAGCCTGTAATGATCTGTGATTACACTAACCGTATGGGAGGAGTGGACATATCTGACCACTATACGTCAACATATAATTTTGGGAGGAAATCTCACAAATGGTGGCGTAAACTTTTCTTCTGGTTGTTGGATGTCTGTGTGGTGAACAGCTTCTTATTATTCAGCATGGAGAGGAAATCACAGCAGTACAAGCCACTGAGGCAAAGGCAGTACAGGAAAGAACTGGTGTTGGTTGCTGATATCCGTAACCGAAATGTCAACAAGAGAGGACGACCATCAACCAGTAATGAAGAAGAATGGGTGAATGGGAAGCCTCACTTCATATATTCAAACACCAAGGTAAATTCCAAAGATTGTGCAGTGTGCAGCAACAGACAGAAAAAGGGCATAAGAAGAGAAACAGTGTATTTTTGCAACACCTGCACCAAGAAACCTGGACTTTATCCTGGAATTCGCTTCAAGAAGTACTACACGGAGAAGAAATATAAGTAGAAAAAGGGGAAACTGTCTTTTAACTACATGTGTATTGCTTATAGTGTGTATCTAGATTGATAAATTAATTCATAATGTTGTGAGTCAGACTTTGTATCTTCATTATACCTTCATTGTAAATATACAGCTTTTTTGTTGAAAAAAATTAGACTAGTGCAGGACTACACAAGAAAAAAATTTGTCTGCCAAGGGTTAATATTGATAGCTCCCCATTGAATTCCGTTTTGTTCGCCAAGTTCTTTCTAAGGAGTCCCTCGCCTGTCGAATGGTAGTGGGACTCCGTTACTCCCATAGGTCCAAGGCTTGCTTAAAATGTTCTGAGCTCGGTAAATTCATGAAGCAGGATGCTACCCTACTTACACATAGTCCAAGTGAGGATCTCTCCTCTTATGGGTTAGGGACTATGGTGGATTGTATAGTCCTAGCCGCCTGAGTACAAGGAGGGCCATGACTCAGAATATGTCCGAGATGCCCACTCCCATTCCATAGCAACTGGTATCCCGACTCTCAGGACCACTTACTAGGCCACTCAGCTGTTGTCCATGGTTCATGAACTAGGACGTGACAACAGTAACCTACATCATGTATAATCTGTAATAATGTTTTGAAGAAGAGATCCAAATCTCTGAACCAATGTGATATCAGACAATTTTAATCAGCACTCCATTCTCCATTCTGTTTTTCCATGCCACCGAGCAGTTTATTCTGTACATAAATATTGTACTGTTTGGGACCTTTTTGTATTGCAGATTTTTAACTGACAAATATAATTTGGTCAAACTTTATACATTTTGAAGATTCTAATTTTTAAATGTTCTGATTAATATATATTATGATGTATTCTCTTGCAGATTTGATGTAATCTTCAACACGACTGATGTAATTTCGTACAAGATGTGTCTAAAATTTTGTCAACCAGAGGGCATTGTTGTTACCACTACGCCCACGTCAATATCATCTGATACCTACGGCATCATCCTAGGATGTATGTACTCTCTATGGATGAAGATTGTATGCACTTTGAGGGTAAGTCCTAAGTATAATTTCTGCTACTTGCTATTGTTTGTTGTGTACCAAAGCAAAGCTTGATACCATGGGAAAACATATAATTTAGTTGTGTCTAAAATTTGGTTATCTGTTAGTGACAAATAAAATCAGATAAATTTCAAAGTGAACCATGGCTGTTCTTGTAATGGTGAAAGGTTAGGACTAGATTTCACTGTCACTCTATTGATGTAAAAGAATGACCTGGCCTGTTGAAGCATTAACCATAGGCTTTCTTTGTACTGTATCATGAGTGAAAAGTAAATGGCCTGTTTACACTAAGCTGCTGCTCCATGCCATTGTTTGAAAAGAAACAAGTAAATATTAATATATTATTATTACACTATCTAATCTGCCGAGATACTGGATGGACACGAAACATTTCAGCTCCGTCAGAAAAGAAAGATATTAGCCAAGTTAAACGAAATACTGAAATATTACTCGTTCTAAAGAAGAAGATACGGCGTAATACACAATATTCAGTGCAGAAGAAAGGAATCGCGACGTGAAATAAGGAGATTTGAATTAAATACGCTCACAAAGTGGTCAGACGAGCGAAACGACATGTCGAAGCTTATTAAGAATAGAGATTGGAGGACAGAAAAATAACCAAGAATCATTACCCAGAAGCAAAATTAAGAGATTCTTAAGCCTTAAAGAACAGAATTATTATATAAAATTATATAAAAATTAATGCAAAGAAAAGATCGGGGATACACTGAACCCAGTGTTAAATATTTTGGGAAACGTCAGATCAATAAGCAAAATACAAGAGTATTGATGAGATACTTGATTTTCAAGAAGCATTAAAATGAACTCTTACTTGTTGGGATTATTTTATATTAACACTAGCGCAAGAGAGAAGATGGTTATGACTTGCTAAATTCGAGGTGGACCAACCTGGAGGTGAATATGTAACCAGCCAGCCAACCAAACCTGAAGAAGGAGAGGACTCCAGCTGACCGATTGTATCCAGCCGGCCAAGGACTACAGATGTAGCGCTGAGAGCTACAGAGTTGCCATAGCCAGTAAATGACAAGCTAAGTTTATTAAATTATAGTTATTAATTAAGTTAGAACGTAGTAACCTCATGAAATTTATAGTAATTGTGAAGTATTTAAGATAAGAAGGGACTCAGCGAAGTGCAATGATTGAATTATATATTACGAGGTTAAGTTGTGATAAAATCGATATATCTCAAAGAAGTGATTATACAGTATATTCATGTCATTGTCAATACTGGTGAAACTATGCAATTCCTCCTACGTCGGACAAACTGGCCGCAACTTCAATATCAGGTACTCTGAACATGTCAACGCCATTAAATACAACAGATTCTCTGCCATAGGACAGCACATACAAGACTCCAAGCATAGTTTCACCAGTATTGACAATGACATGAATATACTTAAAATCATTAACAAAGGCCCCCTCTTAAACATTACTGAAAATTGCTTTATCCACCTTGACCAGTACTTCAACCCTAATTTCAATTTAAACGACATTTCTGAAAAACCCAATATCCTTTTTGACTTCCTAATTCTTCTTCTCAAAAATTCCAAATTCCAAAACCCCAATTCTATTTTCCATGCCTTACAAAGTTCCCATCCACATTTTCTACCTCCAATAACCCACCCTCCTAACCCACCCTAAACTACCCCTCCTTCATTTCCCTATCTTATCCTTCCTCAGTACCATCTAACTTCAATTTCTTTTATTCTTTCTCTTATTTCACTATCACTCTTCCTCTGTTAATTTATTCTACCTTCTCTATAAAAAAAAATTTAAAAAAATAAAAAACCATCGACCTTCATTTCGGTTCTCCTCTTTCAAATTTTAACTCTTGTCTTGCGCCAACTTCGACTACTTCAATCATGACCTAAAATTTTTTCAATTTAAAAAATAGCGCACTGTGCATATAAGTTTTCATTTGTTTTCCGATATTGCGCTTTTTACTATAATTTTTTCTCTTTACAATTGTTTTTTCAAGTCAACTGTTTTCCAAGAACTTAGCAGGAGCACAAGTACTCATTCAATTATACTGATTTGCGTTGTATATTTCTATATACACGTACTTAACTTCCCGCAACCGAGACAAATACTGGACCTTCAGGATATTCTCCATTCTACTTTGGCGTTCGAGACCGCAGCACATGACCTTGAATGTGCCGCGCTGATCACCGGGAGCTGGCGGTTTGCTTCTACAAATCTATTTGTCTGCGACTTCAAGTTATTTATGATCTTCATATATTATTTGATAGTGTTGTGACTTTGTGCCTGACAGAGTGTGGAAACTGACCCTTTTGACTGTTCTCCAATATTCATAAACATTGTAAGACTTCGCCTATCATTGCGTGTGCCATACTACCATTCTTAATATTACGTACTGTTTCATCTTATACCGATCCAGAGTTTAATTAATCTTTTTCTTTTTCTTTTTCATATGCATTGTTTTACATGTTTTTACAGCTGACGATGACCTGGACTAGGGTCGAAACCGGTCCCATTTATATTTACTATTAAATAAAAATGTAATCACTACATTTCTTTCCTATGTATTGAATAGGTTGAACCTCTTTCAATTATTTAATTTTTAACGACAACACCATAGGCGCAACCCCTCTCACCCATGTCTCTCCTTGGCCAAACCCTCATTTCCACTTTAATCTGCTTAAAAGGTGGCCTGAAGAATAACTCCCTGAAATTAAATCTAAGTAACATGCCACAAGAAAATTTTACTATAAGCTACACCATCATCATCATTATCATCATCATCATCAATGTCCCACTCCAGTCGCCCGGGTGTGGTTAACAAGCCTCCTCCACTCCTTTTTGCCCTTTAATTTTTCCTTCTCTATTACTTCCGCCACATCCAATCCAGCTTCTCTAATGTCCTTCCAAATCTGATCCACCAACAAACGCCTTCTCCTCGATAAAAATCAATATCTGTTATCGATTACAGCAAATAGCATTGTGGTCGTAACAAGATACAAGACCGGTCATAGATACAGCAGTGCGCAATGAGAGTTCGTTACTTACGAACATCTATCAGCAAATGTCCAACATTTAAGTATAAAAATGCCAAAAACTGAAGTCACAACAGGTTTTTCGAGGGCCGAAGAATACTACAGTGAGGGGTTCTATGTATTTGATGCTGCAAGAAAGATTCTAATGTATCAATAGTGTACCGGTAATATTCGTAAAGTTGAAACGTGCGATATACACTGCAGAGAATCAGAATGAAGCAAATGAACATAATTCGAAGTTCCCTGTATTTATTTCAGAGCCTTCGTGTGTTTCTCCTTAGGTGTTCAAGATAGCTGTTCCACTTGAAGCTTCCTGTTACTCTTTTTGCCTTAACGACTGGGCAGTTTAATTCATAAGAGGTAACCAGTGTCTGTGTGAGAAAGCTCACACTGAGCTCCAGCTCCTCTTTGTTCTTAATTATATTTGGGGGTCCTCCTTCCAGTCCCCTCCCCACGTCCTCCCTAAAAGACGTCCAATTGCTTCGTCTAGGGTTTCTATACGATGGGATCTCGAAGGAGCCCTCTATATGAAACACAGTGTGTCTATGATCTGACAAGGAAGGCTCCAAAGAAACTTTCCAGTCTTTAAATTCCTGTACGATTCCCATGGAACCCAGGGTAAGATCTGTGATCCCCTCACTCCTGTTATTGATGAAGGTAGGGGTATCACCTATGTTCATGGTCTCAAGATCAGTTGTACATAGAAATTCTATGAAATGCTCTCCCCTTCGGTTTGTGTGTTTACTTCCCCAAATGCTGTGATGAGCATTGGCGTCATATCCTACTATGAGGTTAAGTCCTTGTTTCCTGCAGTATATCACCAGTCTCTTGAACTCCTCCGGCGGGGGTGGAGATTCAGAGTCACCTGGGAAATATGCAGAACAGACAACCAGGTCTCTTGGCTGTCCGCCCTCTTCATATCTCACTAGGACTGCTACAAGGTCTCTAGTAATGAAGCCCGGTATAGCCCAAGCGTTATGATCCTTAACTAGTATACATGTTCTAGGCTTCTCCTCCGCTACTCCACTGAATAAAGTGAAGCTTGCACATTTTAGTCCCATGATATGCCCCTGTCTAAGCCAGGGTTCTTGTATCAGGACGACCAAAAACCCGCCTTTCTGGATACTTCTAATAAGTACCCTAGAGGCCGCTATACAATGTTGTATGTTTGCTTGTATGAAAGTCATCATTCCTTACTTTCATGCAATACTTTACCTTATGCGGTCTCCGGAACGTGCAGCTCCATCTCCCGTGATTCTACTTCGCTATTCGTGACTGCTGAACCTGGAAAGTAGGCATCAAGCAATAAGTTCAGGGTCTCCCCCTCTATGGATGTATATCCACCCAAAAGTGACTCCAATGAGCCCAGCCTTGCCCTTCCCTTGGCTGGCCCTGGTTCCTGTCCAGGCTCCAGCTCTTCGCCCCTGCTGGTTTCAGTGTTATCTGTGGTGGTGTTGGTCCTCTGCTTGTCACGTTTGTCCTCCACCAAGGTGAAGGTAGCAACATGCACCCCGCAGAAGATCTTCTTCCCCACCACTTTTTCCACATCTCTGGAGTCCATGCTAACCACAAGTCGAACACCTCTCTTCTCCTTGCGGTCGTAGACCCTCCAGCTGTTGGGATTTAAGCCATGGTTCTGGCGTGCCATTCTTCCCAAAAGGACGTTATTGTCCTTTGGTTGTCCTGTTATCCAGACCATGACTCTCTTATAGGAAAGGAATTTATCCATGCCCACAATTGTGAGCCTGGCTCCTTCCTACAGTTGTATACCTGTAACAAGACTAGAAAGCCATGCTACAGTCTCATCATTCTCTGCGATAATGATGGCCGCACCTCTTGACAGATAGCAGTCCAGGAACTGAGGCTTAATGGGCCCCTGTTCCGGAAGCTCATCTATCAGATTGGTGATAGCCTCCTCCACAGATTCCACCCGTTTCTCAGTTAGCTGCTGGTCAGGATATCCTACAGGCACTATGGCCATGCTGATCCCAGCTTTAGCTATCCTGGCATACTCCACCTTGGGTTTTTTGTGGGCCTGCCGATCTTCTTCTGGGGTTGCCCCCAACAGAAGTCGTTTCCCCACTGGCGTCTTGGTGGGTGGAGTCCTCTGTGCCCTAGAAGCAGAGCCCTTTTCAGGGTCCCGCCTCTTGTGCCCATTGGATCCCCCCCACAGTCGTCGCTGTCGTGGCAGTAGAAGGCCTCTCAGCTCCAGGAGTTAGGCCCTCTTTGGCCTGCTCCCGGGCCTTTAAAGCCTTCTTATACCTCCTCTTCTCAGCGCCGGAGCGCTGTTTATTCTTCTTCTTCTTCTTCTGGACTAGCAGATTGCCCACCTCTAGAGTGAGCTCTCTTACTGTCGAGGTTGTACTATCCGACGGTATCTCTGAAGAGTCCCCATTGGTTGTTGCTGAACTGGTGTTTCTCTCGGAGGCCCCAGAGGAGCTCTCCGGTTCCTAATGGGGAATATGATCATAAGTATTTTCATTATCGAGGAATACGAAGTGGAAATCTTTCTGTTTATGCCTGTTTTTTCCCATTTGCTCTCCGAGTGTAAACATTGCATCTGTCATTTCTCTCCTTGGTATGAAAGCAAAGTGCAGTATGAGTACATTAAGCCAATTAACATTTTTCTCTTCAAAATGGAAATTATATACTGTAATTCTAATCATTTCAGAATTGTGTGGGTGCAAGTCCATGGAGTGTGGTGCAACTGAGCCCTAAATTATTGGATGAGTTGGGTTGTCTGGTGGAGACAGGAAGCCTACAACCAGTAGTAGATAAGATTTTTTCTCCACAAGATGCAGAGCTTGCCTTTCATCATATTGACTCTGGAGAAACCATTGGGAAAACAGTCATCAGGTTCAGGTAAATATCTTATATCAATATTTCACCCATAGATGATAGAAGTATGGAAACTTATTTTGAATATCGGTTAATGCACTTAATTATACTAGGTTTTTCATTTTGGTTTGATTTAATACACCAGCTTCATACATTACAGTACATTTAAAATGTGATAGTACAAAATATAACATTATCTTAGTTACTCATATAACATTATTTAAAAAGTTACAGAAATAAAGAAATAGAATTTAAATTCTTGGGATGTTAGTTCAAATTATTCTGCTCGACGTGTTTTTAGATACATACCCTCATTATGATTTGAAAAATTACTATTAATTTATTTCTGGTCTTTAGTTCTATATTTTATTACTTATATAACAGTTTTTTGCTTGAGTTTTTCCATTGATACACTTAGTCTCCTTCATACAGTTAACTAAAATGAAAAACAAAAGTAACTCGTTGATGAAGGTGTTAATTGTTGGTGATTGTTTGTAAAACCAGGACGATATACAGAATAGTCCACCAGCCTCTTATAATTCTTGATGATATGCAAGCACGACAGAGTCACTCACAGGAAAAGTGACTATACACAGTCCTCGCACTAAAAGGAAAGGACATTTTCACAAACATGCTGTTTATAGCATGGTGTTATAATATAAGGGGGGATCAAATATAAACATGATATAATTTTTTAATTAAATTCATTTATTGAAAAACACAAGGCAGTTGCACCCACCTGGTGGCCATGATCGTTAAGGCGCTGAAGTCTAAACGGTCTGACACCGAGGTTAGCCGGTTCGAGTCCCGTTCGAAAAAATTTTCACCATCAGAATGTTGGCCGGCAGGGTAGGGGAGGTGGTGGTATACAATTTCTAATCAGTAGATTGCGTGCCAAAAGCCTGGATTAAATTCCAAACCTCTCCGCAGTGCTCATATGGAGTGAGGCATATGACGCTGTTGATGGTGAATCGTCCGTCGGATGGATGGAGTGAGGGCATATGACGCTGTTGATGGTGAATTGTCCGTCGGATGGAGACGTTAAGCCTTGAGCAGACCCATTGGTGCTATTCGACAGGAGTAGGCTATGTGCTGGCACCAGGTTTCACCCTCTCCCTGCTATCATATATCACGTCATTCATTTTATCTCATTAACTCCTCTGATGAGGTTGACGTCAGGAAGAGCATCCGGTCATAAAAACCCGCCACGACAGATTCATCTCACCTCATACCTAACCCCGTAGGGAAACGAGATAAGGGTTGGACAAGGCAGTTGCAATTTATTTTTCTACATAGTTTCCTGTTTTGGAAATGCATTTGTCCCAGCGTATAGGCAGCTTTTTGACACCCTCATTGTAAAAAGAACAGGGTCGTGTCACCAGCCAGTGTTGCCCAAAGTCTTCCGCACTCTCGTCATCTTCAAATCGTTGCCCTCCTAGAGCTTCTTTAAGCGGTCTGAACAAATGGAAATCGCAGGGCGATAAGTCCGGGTTGTAAGGAGGATGATCAAGTGTAGTCCAGTGCATTTCATGTAGCTTGGAGACAGAGCTGTAGTATGGGGCCGCACATTGTCAAATTGGTTGGTCTCGTCTCGTTCAACAGCTCACAGTAGTAAGCAGCAAAACTGTGCAATCAATCTCTGGCAAATTTCCACCGCTGTAACTCCTTCACGAGCAAGTTATTTTGTAATTATATGTTGCTCAGTGGAAGGGTGCGCCTGTTGCTCCAACCTCGTGAGCGTTACTGATGGAACGGCAGGAAATATCTAACAGCACGCTCTCCCCACTCTTAACAGTCCCGCTTAAGGATAGAAGTGCGGGGTCAATCCTACCAACGGTTGATGTTCAGAAACAAAAATCCTGTTTATATTTGATCAACCTTCGTACAATGTACCAGTAATACAATCAAGTTAATAGGTTTTGCAAAGTGATCTTCTGTGGTACAATGTTAAATGAACTCTATAAGCCATGGAACAGACATATGACAGAGAAATGAAATGTGATGTTGGAAGGGGCATGCATTAGTAATGCACTTTCTGCATGGAATATTTTTGTTTTGTTTTGTTGCAGTTAAATCGGAAAAGCACTGGTTGTCATTTAGTCTGAAAATGTGTCAGTTGTTAGGATTCTACCCTGTTGTTGTTTGAGTTATCAGCCCATAGACGGGTTTGATGCAGCTTTCCTTGTCACCCTATCCTGTGGTAACCTTTTCATTTCTACGTAACTATTGCATCCTACATCTGCTCTAATCTGCTTGTCATATTCATACCTTGGTCTACCCCTACCATTCTTACCGCCTACTCTTCCTTAAAAAACCAACTGAACAAGTCCTGGGTATCTTAAGATGTATCGTATCATTCTACCTCTTCTTCTCGTCAAATTTAGCCAAATCAATCTCCTCTCACCAATTCGATTCAAGATCTCTTCATTCATGATTCGATCTATCCATCTCACCTTCAGCATTCTTCTGTAACACCACATTTCAAAAGCTTCTATTCTCCTTCTTTCTGAGCTAGTTATTGTCCATGTTTCACTTCCATACAATGCCACGCTCCAAACAAAAATCTTCAGAAACATCTTTCTAATTCCTATATCAATGTTTGAAGTGAGCAAATTTCTTTTCTTAAGAAAGCTCTTCCTTGTTTGTGCTAGTCTGCATTTTATGTCCTCCTTACTTCTGCCATCGTTAGTTATTTTACTACCCAAGTAACAATATTCATCTACAATAGAAGTCCGTTATAGCGAGAATTCATATCAGCGAAAAATTTACTCGTTATAGCGGATTGTCGTTATATCCGATTTTTGTATAAAACCCCCAATGCACATTAATATCGGTATGAAATGGCAATCAGTTTGCTCAAAACTTGCGTTTCCGGAGACGATATCCTACTACGGCTTACTTGTTTGTTACTTTTCGAAATCCGATACTACGTGAAAGTGCATGTTTAATTTCATTCTAAAAAAAAATATAGTACCGTATTTCTCTGAATCCCAGATGAACCCCACTTTTTTCCTTCAAAAAATTTAAATCAGGCTCCAAAAGAACTTTGTAAAATCATATGAATGCCTTGTAGTACAGTAGGCCTACGCATTTTTAGACGCCGAGCGTTGACTTTCGTCATGCCGTATTTCTTCTTTTTTTTACGGCTGCACAATTATTTTTTATTTCTTTAGCTCTTTGTCTTCAAGCTAACGCCAATTATTGGCTTTAGTTAGGTATATGCCGTATTTTCTTGCAGCTGCACAATTATTCTTCATTTCCGAGTGTTTAATAACCATTAACCTAAAATTGGCATCATAATATCGACTAGAACCCGTTGAAAATTTGCCGGCAATACCTTTTCCACGTATCTTTACAATACGACTATCCATCACGAAAATATTCCTGCTGTCTTTAAAACTTCATTTTACTAAGCATCAAGTACAATAGACGCATTATAACTCTGCCACTGTGTAGCCATGGCCTTTCTAAGAATTCGAAGGCTTGCATGTTTTGATGCCATTCTGCAGGTTTGAGAAACGATTTTGTAGAGGCTAATAGAACGCCATTCTCTCTTCACTATTTCCTGAGATCCAGTGATGCTACACACAGGCACTGTACAACCGATTGTCGCGGCTAGCGATGTATAGTAAAGAGGCAGTCGTTTGTCAATGAGTTCTGTGCGCGTGTGAAAAGAAGCAGCGTGGTTACCATGGTAGTTGCCAGTGGTATCCATTAACTTACTCTTAGGCCGCGAATGCAACAACCCTCGAGTTTTCGCATGAGATTCTGAGGAAAAAAGTCTTTGATTCGAAGAAATATGGTATCACTCCAGAGGTTTCTGTGGCAAACACCTCTGTTTTCTTGTTAAAACAGCGTCACCTAACCTAACCGTATATGTATCATGAAAACATATTTGAAATGCATCTACAGAAATGATAACTTTCTCGCAAAAAATTTACATGTAAATAGCCTTTCCGAAATTTAACCAGATGCAAGAAGATATGAAATATTCTCTGAAATCAGTGATGTACTCTGCCATATCTTGAGTTGTATCACATTCTTACTTAATTTTTGTATATAACATTAAAATTAAGATATCGTTTACTTCAGGCTTTATTTTTAACGAGTTAACAACTGCTTTCGGCCACGTTATTTATACATTTATTACGAAAACGTGCTATCCTCTTTCATTTCGAATTTTCTTTAGAGAGCAGCAGTCGACGGGTATTACTAATTAACTCCAACATCACCTTTGAATGTCAACGAGAGAGTTATCAAATGCATAAAGTGAGAAAACTATAGGCCTACCGTACCGAAGATGATCGATCACATTTTTTTGCAAATGTTTCAGTTTTCTTATTCAAACAGCGTCACCTATCCTAAGTTAACTGTACTATACGTATGATGAAAACATACATCAAGCGCCAGTACAGAAATGATAATCTTCTCGCTATAAATTTTCATAATAGCCTTTCCGTAATTTAACCAGATGCGACAAAATATAAACTAACCTCTGAAATCAATTAAGCACTCTGCCATATCTCGAGGTGTATTCCATTCTTACTTACTTGCAATATTTAGCCTCAAAATTAAGCAGTCGTTTAGTCAGCCTTAATTTTTAATGAGTTAACAACCGTTATCGGATAAGTTATTTACGTATTTATTACAAAAATATGTTCTCTTTCATTTCAAATTTTCGTTACGGAACAGCTGTCGACGGGTATTACTAATCGACTCCGACATCGCTTTGAATGGAAAATTCTATATCGCTTCGAATGTCGACGAGAGAACTCGCTAGTGCACATAGCGAGGAAACGATGCCGAAGGTAATCGATCGCATGCAGTATCGTCACTGGGGTGCATAAATATCGGTAACGGAAAAATTTGCACGCGCTTAATCGCTCGTAATAACGGATGCGTCAGTGATAGGGCTTTCGCTGTAACCGATGGACAATACACAGTTTAATATACGAATATTGAAGGGACAGAAAAAAATCGTCGCTGTAACAGAGTTCTCGTTATATGCTATATTCACTATAGCGGACTTCTACTGTACTTCCTTTAAGACTTCATTTCCTAATCTAATATTAACTGCATCACCTGCCTTCGTTCGACTGCACTCCATTACTTTTGTTTTGGACTTCTTTATTTTCATCTTGTACTCCGTACCCAAGACTTCGTCCATACCATTCAGCACCTTCTCGAGATCTTTTGCAGTCTCAGATAAAATAACAATATCATCGGCCAATCTCAGGGTTTTGATTTCGTCTCTTTGGATTGTGATTCCCTTTCCAAATTCCTCCTTGATTTCCTTTACTGCCCGTTCTATGTAAACATGGAAAGGGGGCGGGGGGCAGACTGCAGCCTTGCCTCACTCCTTTCTGGATTGCTGCTTCTTTTTCAGAGCCCTTGATTCTTATCACTGCAGACTGAATTTTTTACAGATTGTAGATAATTCTTCGTTCTCAGTATTTGGTCCCAACTCTCCTTCAGAATCTTAAATAGCTTGCTCCAATCGGCATTATTGAATGCCTTTTCTTGATCTATGAATGCCAAGTACATGGGCTTGTCCTTCTTAATTTGATCCTCTAAGATCAGACGTAAAGTCAGGATTGCTTCACATGTTCCTACATTTCTTCTGAAGCCAAATTGATCTCCCAACTCGGCTTCGGTTTGTCTTGCCATTCTTCTCTAAATAATATGTGTTAAGGTTTTGCAGGCATGAGATACTAAACTAATGGTACAGTAGTTTCCACACTAGTCAGCACTGGCTTTCTTGGGAATAGGTATAACAACATTCTGCCGAAAATCAGATGGGACTTCTCCTGTCTTATACATCTTACGCACTAGATGGAATAACCTTGTCATGCTGGTTTCTCCTAAGGCAGTTAGTAATTCAGAGGGAATGTCATCAATTCCAGGTGCCTTATTCCTATTTAAGTCTCCCACAGCTCTGTCAAACTCTGACCTCAAAATTGGGTCTCCCATTTCATCATCATCTACAGCCTCTTCTTGTTCCAGAACCAAATCATCTACTTCCTTACCTTGATACAACTGTTGGATATGTTCTTGCCATCTTTCTGCTTTGTTTTCTTTCCCTATAAGTGGCTTTTCATCTGAGCTCTTAATATTCATACAGCTAGATTTCCTTGATTTTCCTATATGCAGTATGTACCCTTCCATCGATCATACAACCTTCAACATTCTTGAACTTCTTCAGCCGTTCTTCCTTAGCTACCTTGGACTTTCTATCCACTTCATTCTTTAATCACCTGTATTCTTTTCTGACCTCTTCATTTCTAGCTTTCTTGTATTTTTGTCATTCATCAATCAGGTCTGGTATCTCCTGAGTTATCCACTGATTCCTAGTTGATTTTTTCTTCCTTCCTAACATTTCTTCAGCAGCCCTACTGACCTCATTCTTCATGACTATACTCTCTTCCTCTATTGTGTTTCCTTCAGACTTTTCATTTAGTCCTTGTGCAACATGTTTCTTGAAACAATCCCTCACACTCTTTTCTTTCAACTTGTCTAGATCCCATCTCCTTGCATTCCTTCCTTTCTTCAATTTCTTCAACTTCAGATGGCATTTCATGACCAACAAGTTGTGGTCAGAGTCCACGTCTTCCCCTGGGAATGTTTTGCAATCCAGCACCTCGTTTCTGAATCTCTGCGTAATCATAATGAAGTCTATTTGATATCTTCCAGTGGATCCAGGTCTCGTCCATGTGTACAGCCGTCGTTTGTGGTGTTTGAACCAAGTCTTATCAAGGACTATATTGTGATTGGGGCAGAATTCAACCAGCCGACTTCCTCTTTCATTCCTTTGTCCCAATCCAAATTCTCGTACTGTATTTCCTTCTCTTCCTTGGCCTACCACTGCATTCTAGTCTCCCATCACAATTACATTCTCGTCACCTTCGTCTCTTCATATATTCTTTCGATTTCCTCATCACCTGCTGAACTAGTGGGCAATGGTTTGGTGTCTATCTTGACGACAATAATTCTTTCACTATGCTGGTCACAGTAGCTTACCCACTGCCCTATTTTCTTATTCATTATTAAACCAACTCCTGCATTTCCCCTGTTTGATTTTGAGTTGATAATTCTGTAGTTGCCTGACCAACAATCCTGTTTTTCCTGCCAACGTACTTCACTTATACCAACTACATCTAACTTTAATCTATCCATCTCCCTTTTCAGATTCTCTAACCTACCACAACGATTCAAACTTCTAACATTCCATGCTCCGACTCGCAGAATGTCAGTATCCATCTTCCTGATGGTCGCGCCCCCTCGTGTAGTCGCCACCCGGAGAATAGGGAACTATTTTACCTCCGGAATATTTTACCTGGAAAGAAACCATCATCAGTACTTCATTCATACAGAGAGAGCTGCATGTCCTCGGGAGTTAGTTATGGCTGTAGTTTCCTGCTGCTTTCAGCCATGTGGCAGTATCAACACAGCTAAGCCATGTTGAGTATTATTACAAGGCCATATCAGTTAATCATCTGGACTGCTGCCCTTGGAACTTCCGAAAGGCTGTTACTCCCCTTTCGATGAACCATTTGTTAGTCTGGTCTCTCAACAGATACCCATCCGATATGGTTGCACCTGCGACTCGGAGGGATCCTACCCTATGCGGATGTTATCTGGAGGTGTTCACAGTTTCAGTGTATGCATGTATAGTAGAGCATGCCCCTTTGGAATGATAAAACAATGTAAAGGTTCCAATATACATTTTGGTCAAAACTTTTTTTTATTCAGTTTTTTAATTCATGTAAGATCATGCAGAAATAAGAAAATTTGCTCTGCATGGCAATTCCCTGAGGATATTTCATCCAGTATTTCAAGCACTAAAATTAACAGAAAATAAGTCAGTTTTGACAGGGCAGGTTTGATAGTTTAATAGTGTGCTTTTCATATGTATCCGCATACAAAGTCAAAGAATTGAAATTAGAAACAATATGAGACATTAACACAGTCATTCAAAACTCCATCACACAAGTAGGGAGATCAGCAAGGAGACCAGAAAATACTGGATTTGGTATGCAATCTTTCGCATGTAAATGAGAAAA
The DNA here is from genome assembly GCF_040414725.1 of Anabrus simplex. Lineage (NCBI taxonomy): Eukaryota > Metazoa > Arthropoda > Insecta > Orthoptera > Tettigoniidae > Anabrus > Anabrus simplex. Next base: position 383,294,121 of record NC_090267.1, on the reverse strand, counting down.
TCCACAGCCTGTTTCCAGTCATTTGACCGGGTCAGGAATGGAATGAATGAAGCCCCCTTCTAGCGGCGGGGATGGTAATTGTGCCAGCTGCCGAGGCGTGTTGCACTCCTCTGGGACAATGATTAATGAATGATTAATGAAATAAAATGATATTTGAGAGTGTTGCTGGAATGAAAGATGACAGAAAAAACCGGAGTACCCGGAGAAAAACCTGTCCCGCCTCTGCTTTGTCCAGCACAAATCTGACATGGAGTGACTGGGATTTGAACCATGGAATCCAGCGGTGAGAGGCCGGCGCGCTGCCGCCTGAGCCATGGAGGCTCCTCACATGTAAATAGAGCACCAATATTGAGTAGCTCCTTATATCATCTAATACAATGGAGATCACAAGAGCGAACTCACTGCCATCTGTTGTGACCACCATATTAAAAATCTCACAACATTAGTAGGACAGAACAGATAGTAAAGGGTCAAAAAAAAGATTTTTTGGCTCAGCATATCTGACTGCACAATATCTGATACAAATGACCCTTTTCAGGGCTGGAGAATAATCCAATCTTTGGAAATGAATACATATGTGGTCATAGCAAATCCACAGTAAAAGATGGTAACAAATGAAAATGTTGTTATCCAGGATTCTAAGTCTCTGCACAACCTGGTTTCATAGTCATAGTGGTGCTTGCCTTTGCTGGTTTAGGCATGTGTGCTGTTGGAAATTCACTATCTATACAATATCTGTTTACTATGTAGTCTCAATGTATTCTTCCTGTCCTTATGTGCTGTTCACATCTGTGATCATTTTATGCATTCATTAGAGTTTCTTTCCTTGACGTACCATTGACTGTAACTATTCTGTCTGTATTCTCGAGCATGAACCTAAACATATTGCGGTACTAATTCTGTATAGGAATGAAAACCAATATGTTGAGGTCGACTGTAAACTATGTGTTGCATAAAACTAAATTGTAAGAGGTTGGTGGACCACTCTGTATAGTATTAATGTATATATGTTGATATAAAACAAAGCACACCCAACCTCTTTGGTTTACTTTAAATTCTACAGATTGGTGAATGGCTGTACATGTGGGGCAAATGGCACATGATGAGGAACACTGAAGATTTTCTCCTGTTAGTAATTTTATGTTTGCAAATACCTTTCTGGTTAATAGTTATGTTGTATATCTTTTATCTAGTGAATAATGCTGGGCAACAATTGTTTGTTATTATTTGCCTCATTCCTTTCATGATCTTCTGGAGATATGGCACAAAGAGTACTTAGGTTCATTTCAATGGTACAGTGAAAGAACATAAACTATTTTACATTAATGTTTCTCTTCCTTGAGCTTGTAGCTGTGAAAACAGTATTATGCACTTTTTCCTACCAGGATTGAATTTCTTAAGCAAAATAATTATTTAGAAAATATGTAATTAAAAGCATTATTTTGACTGCTTCAAGCATTTAAGGAAATGATAGAAGGACAAACAGTAACTTACTGAGACTAGCTATGTGAGATATCTCTTGGATATTAGGCACATATCTACAATCATCAACACTAACAAAGCGAGTTCACAGCTATGGGGTTACCAGTTTTGTTCTGACTTTGAGAAGATGATTTGTGTCAAAGTTAATAATGTGTGCTTGAAGGTTTGTGCCACTGGCCCCTATTTAATGAGAAAATGGACCCTCAAATTTTACGGCCTTCATACCTGTCGGCAATTTTTGTGTATGAGCATCTATAGCACCGTTGGTCTAGCGGTCAGCGTCTCTGATTTCCACGAGGGTGACTTTAATTTGAGGCATGCCGTTGTGTGATTTTTACCTTTTCTTTTCTGCTCTTCTCTCCTTTCCTGCGATCTTTTACATGGTATTTTTCTATGCTCATGCAAACTGGGAAATGTGAAGATTACATACAAGCTGTATTGTAACAGTTATATTTGCTGTTGTCCTAGGTTGTAGGTTAATTTGTCATTTTTCCACTACTCTCCATACGCTTTTTGAACAATAACATAAAAACAAAACCGTTGTTAAATTTGATCATTCTACACTGCCCTGGTCTGTACCCTCTCTCTGCAATTTTGACTTACATGCAAATAGTCAACGCAGATTCATCTTAATTGCGGCAGTGGTTATAAAAGTAACAGAAAATGCAAAGATTTGTCAAGCCACGAGTAGGTAGATGGGACACTTGTAAACAAGTGTATGAGGTAACTTATTTAATCTGAGCATTTCTAAGTCTGCATAGACAAAGAATGAACAGATAGAGAAGTAAAACCCATGATGCGTGTGTGGAAGCCACAGACATTCACAACTAGATCAGTGGTTCTGCAGATTCTTGTATGTGAATTGCCAACAGGTACTGTATGAGGGCTGTTAAATTAAAAGGGGCATTTTCTCATTAAATTTATGTCAATGGCTCAAACCCCCAGCATGTTTCTGTTTATTTTTGACATATTGTAGTTGTGGCCTCCCTTGTAAGAGAAAGAGGAAATATTTCTTAATGAAGTGTATCTAGTGCCCCTGTGGTGTTTGTCTCCTGTACATTACCATTGCTTCTCAGTGGTTATCCATCATTCCATCATTTAGTTTAAATAGTTGAGCATGTATAATTATGGGAAATTTTGGGAAAGACGAGCAACTCTTCTTTCCTATCTCTTATCCATTTGCTATTTCCTTTCCTATTACATATTCTCTTTTATTTTTCCCCACATGTGAGGACCTCTACCAAGCTGACACAATCTGGAAAGAGGGTGTGGAAGATGAAGAGAAAAGGAAGTTTACCTCCATTTCTTAAATAACGTCATAATTACATAAGTTAATATGGGAATGTAATGGAAAGTAATAACTTTGTTGTTCATTAAAAGGAAAAAATGTTGTTAGCACTTGAGCATGATAGGTTATAGTAAAGATTGTTGTAGTTGCATAGAATGTGATCTTTCAGAACATACTATGTGAGAGTTTTCGTATCTTTCTGATTTGAACATTTTTAATATGGAATATCTGATGTCTATTGTATGTATATAATGAACATAACCATTGCAAGTTCTTGAATCAGGGAATAATTCCATCATACACATAGATATTTATATATTTTATTTGTGGTAAATGTCCTTTGACCATCAGAAGTGAACAAAGTTTGTAAAGTCCATTTTCCTTTGTAGTGATTATTGGAAAAATAATTCTGCTGGAATTTTTATTACTTATATGACAACAGTAGTTGTAGCCATTGTTCTGAATAAGTATGACCTTAGAGGGATAATCTCTTCATAACTATATATAACAACCAGTTTTCATAGGTAATGTTCATATTTTCTCATTTTGCATCAAACATGGGTGATACTCCTTTCATTTCTGCCATCTTTTCCTCAAGTATCCTCATGAACTTGTTTCGTTAGACAGTAATTTATTTGTAATCACAGTATATGTAAATCTTCTAAGAAGTAATTTTCATGGATGTAATAGTGAACACTTTGAAGATAGTAGTTAAAGTTCCTATAGTTATAGCAGCTATTTATCCCTCTCCCTGTGTGGCTGCACACACTCCGTGTCATTGTAGTTAAAAAGTTAGGATTCCCAGGCATATTTAAAACAGATATTTATTGCTTATCACATAATGTATTTCAGTACATTATAAATTTAGTGTGATATTTCATCATCTTTCTAGTAATTTTGTGATTTGAGGAAAGGTAAAGTTGTGTTCTTGTCCCGAAGTGGTGCAGCTCTTTTCAAGCTCACCCCAGTGGAGGTGAACTGCATGTACCATTTTAACCACACACCAGTTCTCCTTACAATTCTTAAATCTAATCTCTGGCAGTACTAGGTATCGAACCCACACCTCTGAGAACAGCTGCTAATAATGCTAACCACTACACTATGGAGGCGAGATTTGATTTGTGCATCACAAGCTTGTGAAGTGGGGAGCTTAACTGTTACACTGCGTGTTCATTGTGGGCATGTGTCATGTGCTGGTCTTTTGAAGCAGCTCAAAATATTCAAATTCCACTTTCTTGAAACTGGGTGGGAATTGTGCATTGCAATTTAAACCAGGGTAAAAGTGGCCTTGCACATATATTGAAAATGTATCAAATTGGAGACACATTGGCCTGGTCTCCTTGTTAGTATAATGGCATGGATTATTTATGGGCAATACCCTCTTTCTTTCACCAGTATACTAGCAAAATTGACACTAAAGGAAAGAAAGGGGCCAATGACCTTAGATGTTAGGCTCCTTTAAACAAGCATCATCATCATCATCATCATCATCATCATCAAAGGAAAGAAAACTCCCAGCCATATAGATCTCCTGTGTCCTTAATGACCAATGGAGTAATAACGGTGTTCCTTAGAGCAGCATTGGCTATCATATGGTTGACATGACAAATCCCACAGGTTTCAAAAGTCAGCCACGCATGAAAAGGATGTTATCTGTGATATCAGATGTTCATCATTTCTCCTCCTAAGATCGAATGAATCTCATTCCAAACCTCCGTTATAAGAAAAAGTCTTAAAGGGGAATGGATATCAAACCTTGGGCCATCTAGACTCTAGTCTTACTCCCAAATAGCTTGGGTGTGTGGAGACAAAATTGGAGCGTGAGATGATTTGACCAAGTGGAAACTGATACAGCTTGTGAAACAAAACAAGCATAGTTTCTGGTGTATAGTAATAGTGAATGAAATAGCATGACAACAATGATCAAGCTTGACATGGAGTTATGTCATGAAGTTTTTACTTGAAAGGTTGTTATTAAACACACACTGTATATCAATAATTGATAAATTATGTATACTTATTTTGATCACATTTGCCTGTGTGCTGTTCTTTGCATTGTACTTCAAGAGCTGTCATACCGTCCACTGGTCATATGATCTAAGATTGGTCATGTATCTGAAAGTATGCTGTTTGGAGTTTATTGTGAAATTATTTCCATAGCAGAAATATTTGATTGAATGAAAATCAATATGCTCCAATGTACAGCTTATAGCAACACTCTTGATATCGTTCTTCAATGGATGTCGAGCTGAGTAGCTCAGACAGTAGAGTTCTGGCCTTCTGAGTTCAAGTTGGCGGGGTTTGATCCAGGTTCATTCCAGTGGCATTTGAAGGTGTTCTAATATGCCAGCCTCGTGGTGGTAGATTTACCAGCATGTAAAATAAATAATAATAACAACCATCATCATTGTCACCCCTTTTCCAAATGGTTTCTCTTGATTTCGTACTGTCTCTTCATTATTCCTCATCCATACTGTGTTCCAGTCCAGGTTCCGAAGTCCTATGCTGTTCTTCACAGAGTCCAGTTCTTCCTTATCCTCTCTTCCCTTTCATCTGTCTTTCCAGTGCTTGTCTTTGTGGTATTTCTACTTTCATCTGCCTGACATGTCTAAACCATCTCAGTCTGTTCTTTTCCAGTTTGTAATTTAGTTTATGCACATTTAGCTCTTTTCGTATGTCTTCATTTCTCACTCTATCCCTCCCTGTCTTCTGTACCATACTCCTCAGGAATTTCATTTCAGCTGCCTGTACTGTACTCTCCTCTCGTCTCTCTGAGCACAGCCATCTTAGAAGACTGCTACCAATAGTTGTGACGTCACGTGCATAGTAATTTCTGTATTACTGATACAGTACCGTATATCATAATGTGATAAAGGAAATTCAATCATAAGCACATATCATCAAAGAAATGCTATCAAAAGAAATTACATAGAATACACAAATATATGCACTCAAGGTAGTATATTACTTATTGTAAAATGTAAAATGTTCGACTGAAGGCTACTCACGTGGACTTTCAAAATAATGTCATTGTTTTGTGTTTGTTTGAGCGCATGATGTTATTAATTATTTATGAATAACTGTTACCGAAAATATGATGGATCTTGGACACAACACTCGTTTACTCTGCAGCACACACCCACACTTATCACAGGTTATTCAACTTTCATTATTAAAACATTAAAAGAAGCATCCCTATGATTTCCACTGTTTAGAAATACATCTTTGAATCTGGTATTAAGGTCTCAGTTAACATGTAGCTCTCCACAGCAATTTTGAAAATAGTAAGATGGTCATTAGGTGAACTGTTGTCTCTAAAATGCCGTTATTTTACTATTATTTGAGCACATTTATGAATAACAGTTAGAAAAATTATTTCCCATAATATGACAGATCTTGGATACAACATTCATTAACTCTGCAGCACACACCCATACCTGTCATAGACATTACCAGGGTCTTCAACTTTCATTATCAAAACATTAAAAGAAACATCCCTACAATTTCCATTGTTCAAAAATATATCTTTGAATCAGATATCAAGGCATGAATTTTCTTCCCATGCATTCCATTGTTGTTCACCTTTATTACAGTATGTTTCTATTTGTATTTTCCTCTGTACATATGCTTGAGCATCACCAAGAACCATTCATAACCTGTCCTGCATCAAAAAAGATCTGCTAATTTATGGGTAATCTTTTGCATGTGCCCTCAAGTTGTTCCTACCAAGTAATTTGATGCTTTTCACCTCTTTGTTATCATCTTTATTTCATTAACCTTTTGAGCGGGTACTTAAATGGTGTTACTATTAGACCTAGACTACAGGTGATAATTATGCCTAGCTGAGCAACATTTTTTTGCGTTGTCAGAAAATAACACATATATCTAAAACTATACAAGTTAGTCTTTGAAATTTTCAGGGTGACTTACCAGAGTTGTGATTGGTTTCTCCATAGTGATTGATGGCCACAGGTTGCACTTTCAATTTCACTACTTGACAGTTGACATGATGAGCTGGCTTCAGCTCACGGTACTTCCCCTTACAAACATCATATTCATCTTGAGCTTTGATATCTTTTACACAAAGTTTAAATTTCTTCCTACGGATGGTGTTCAGAATCCATAGGTTTCAACTTACTCTCAGTACATGACATAAACCATAAGTCGACATCTACTTCAACAAAGCATATCAATAGGCTAATGTGAATTTGTCAAGAATCAGTATAGTTCAGAAAATCATGGCTTATAGAACACACTGATGTAAGAAGCTCCTGTTATATTCTCAAGAGAAGATGCATACAAGCAATATTGTACTGTGTGTATCCCTGTATGATCTACTGCCATAAGGAAAGTAAGATGCTCATATAACCTTGTATGGTTTACTATGCAGAGAAGTTAAGCTTGCTCCTGTTAGTTTTTCTTTTCAGTGCTCAAATTATCCTTTTACTGTGAATTCTGTTAGTTTCTTTTTCTGTCATAAGACCTCCACTATCATGTACTAATTTCAGTAAAGACTCTACCCTTACTTATTATAATGATTAGTGTTGAGAAATATATGCTCTAAAAATCCCAAAATATGTACTGTTGAGCCTGCTAGCTTTCTGTTGTATAAGGTATGTGAAGAAACAAAACACTAGCAGTGATAACATGTAATACTGACATTTTAAATTGTGTAGATACGTGATCTCCCTTCTCTCCCCCCACCCCCCTCCCCCCTCTCACACGGCTAATATTAATGTCTAAGTAACTATCAGAAATTTTAAGGATATTTGCCATTTTCTGCTTCAGATCATTGCTGTATTTTTCACTAACTGTAGTCCACTTTTGATGGCAGCATCAAGCACCTTCAAACTTAAAGCTCCATGCCCAGTGTTTCCAGTTGCTTGATCTGTTGCGCAGATTAAAAAAAAATGATTTTATGTACACTCTGCAAGCCTTGCCAAGATTACCATGGCATTTTTGCCACACAACTAAAGATGGTTTGCTGCATGTTAGGTGTTTTACCTAAGGCCAGAAAATTCGAAAACAGTATTTACCACAAGACATGATAAATATGTGCTAAATACACTCTTTAAGTCTGAAATATGCACACAGATGCACAAACAGAATTGCTTCATTAATCGTAAATTAACATGAAACACATAATTCCAAATTTTTATTAAGTTATATGCTTGCATTAAAAATGAGCATTTGCATATTCGTCTCAACATTAAAATTGCATACTTTCTTACCAACATCTGCACCCCCTGTAAATAATCCATATTGAGCTCCATATCCTTATTTATACCTAGTGGTTTCATATCAAAATTATAAACAGTATACTCCCGACCCCATACCTGACCACCTTCTGGAATTACATGGAAGATATATGAGGGAGTATTCAGGTCAAGTTACATACTGTCGCTGTGGGAGCAATACCACGTATCTGACAACGTACTTCCTATCTGTTATTTTTCCTTAATACTGATCACGCCTCCCAGGCATGTAGGGCCTATGTATATGCAGTTCATCAGAACAGTTTTCCTTGTGTTCATTTTTTATGCTAATATGTAAAGGAAAATGAACATTAAATGCATTATACTGTAGGAGTGCCTAAATACATCATGCATTAATGAATTTCATTGTGGGGTTCTGTATTGGCATAAAACCAAAGTTACATCATTCATACATACATTCCTACAGTAAGGTGGTATGGTAAGGTTTATTTTCTTTTACACATACTCTTAGGAAAATGAAAACAACGAAAATCATTCTGATGGTCTGCACATCCGTGTGGGGCTGGGAGGTGTGACCAGTCTTAAGGAAAATAATTGGTAGGAAATGCATTATCAGATATGAAGTATTGCCCCTGCAGTGACGATATAATCTTTTGTATGTATTTCCAAATGTGTTCCTACCCATTAATTCGATGCTTTTCACCTCTTTCTTGTTTTCTTTATTCTGTTAATCTTGCTCCTTAAATTTCCTTCCAATAGACTGAATTTATTAACAAATTTGATTATTGTCTTTTAAAATAATTCAACAGTCTACATTAGGTGGAAACTTTTGTAATGGAAGTTTTTTTTACCTTCATTGTTAATTTGTTGCTCTGGCTGTTGTTGTTGAAGTTCCAGCTTACTGTGTATTATGAATTAAATAATTGTAAACTAGATAGATAGCATAGAGAAAATGTTGTGAAAGGCAGCTACTTCCACAGGCAAGTATGAGAGACGAGTTGAACATCTAAGATATCTAGATAGGATCGTTATCAATAACTCAGCTTGGTACAGGCTTATGATTATAGCTCTTTCAGACTGTATTAAAAAGACAAATAAGCATGTATTCATAATTAATTGTATGAAACTCAAAGGATCTCAGATTCTAATTTCTTCTATATTTGTAAAATGCAAAATAATCTGAGTTTCAACTCAAAAATTATTTCTATAAGTCATGGGTAATTCAGTAAACATACTATACGTAGAACAAAAGAAAGGAATTACCAGCCACCTGTTTCAGAAGCTTCTTTGAGTGAATCCATCCAACTTCATAGTTTTGTACTATATACATATTATGCATACAGAACTAATTTCGTATATCCTAGCTGAAAATGTTTTCTTCATATTTTTTTTGTAATATTTTGATAATATTGTTACATATTTTTACACTACTCTTTAATTTAGAGCTAGTGTTTAGTGGGCAGAAATTTTTTTCATAACCTCTTTTTTGAACACATTTCCTTCTTATTCTTTTTCCTTTGCATAATTTCTGAAAGTTAAAGTAATAATTTTTTACAAGTTAGCTTTCCAGTTTAATAGCACAGGAAATATCACTAAAACTTCCATAACATAATAAATGTACGATGAAGCTGCCCTTATGTACAGTGTTATAAAATTGTGTAAATTTTATTTGTTTGGTACCTTCCATCTTCCTGTGTATGATCACTTTTTTGAATGGTGGACATACTATTATCATAGATAAAGAACTATTGAACCTATTGCAACAGTGGAAGAATTTGATGTTGTGCAGGAGTTCCATGAGATCAAAAGTGTGTACATACATGTATAAATTAATATCAAATAGGTACAAGGATCATTTCAGAGGTTTCCTGTGTGTTGGCATTGACGTTTAAAAAAAACAGGACAAATTGTTGATGAAGAAAAGTAAACCAGAATGTCTTAAAATTTGTGTATTCTCTGTCAAGATTAGTGTGCTTTTGTTTGCAGTGTTGCAGTCAGTAAAACTCACACAATTTATTATCACAAGATAGAGACTAAATGAGGCTTTTAACTAAAGGGAAATAAATGGAGGAAATGTGTGGTACTGAATATTCAAATACGTCTAATATCTATATTATGCAAGTATTACACTGATGATGACAAAGGGTTTTGCTCTCTTACACAAGCATTGCAACATATTAAAAAGCTGCAGTTACCTTGATGGGAACCCGATCCTCACAAAAATACAACTTGCTCATTTCACTAATTGCAATATGACAATGTTAGGATAGATTGATATGGTAAAAGAATCATTGCACTGAAGGAATTGGCTGAGAATAACTAATTGACAGTTATTCTTAGCTCAAAATCATCATCCTAGTACAAGTAGTGGGTGATACTACAAATGTATCCTACACTTGATAACGAGTAGTAAGTGTGTGCTATTCCTGATTTGTCGTCTCCCTCCTCAACATTACTCCCTTTGGTACAGGGTCTGTTTTGTGGACCTTGTTATGTCACATTACATGGTGAACTGCCAATCATCTGGTCAATGACTGCTTTGAGATCTTGATTTATTGTATTCTCTCATCTTTGTTCCCTTGACTTCCTGTGGAAAGCTGTCTTTGCAACCCATACCACCAAATTCTGTTCTTGCAGACCTTCTCAGCTATTGGTGACACGCCAGTATGTTGCCGAATGATGTCAATCCTAATATGGTCTAATAGGGAAGTGCCCATTATCGTCTGTAGCATCATTTTCATGCTATGGAGAGAGTATTTAGCAGCACTTTTATTGGTAGCCTAGTACTCAGAAGTGTTTTATTTCAAAGTATTGGCATTCATTCATCATAGAGGATTCCTGTGACTCCTGTCTCATCCATGCAGAGTTTATCCTCGCTCATACAACTATACATTTGCAGCTACCTTCCTGAAGCCAAGACCCTAAATATCAAAATTTGTCTACCTTCAGTAAAGTAAATCCATTAATTTTGAAGGAGCCAAATGATGAGTATTTAACTTCATGTTCAGTTGCGGATAGTGGTTCTTTTTGCTGTTGTCATCTTATGACACCTGATAGTAGCAAAAATAATATTTCAAAAAACATTATTAAACTTCAGCCATCTCAGGTTGTAGAGAGCTGGTCTTCAGAGCCCAAGTTGGCAAGTTCAATCCCAGTTCAGTCCTACTATATTTGGAGAAGCTCAAATATGCCACAGTTGTGTCTGTAGATTTACTGGACGTAAAAGAACTCCTGCTGGACAAAATTCCATTACTTGGTGTCTCTGAAAACCATAAAAGTGGTGAGTGGGACATAAAATCAATAAAATTATCGCTGCCTTTACCCTGAAGGTGTTCGTAACAGGTTTTACCAAGTTAGTTCAAAGGATGAACATACACTCAGTTAAACTCCTCTTAATCAGTATAATTTACAAGACAGTACACAGCAATGATAGAACAAACCCTCACTATTATTTTTGTAAATCTCTGAATTCTTTGAGACTTTGATAGCAATAATAATTGGGTTATATTTAGGAGCTCCTCTTAAAACTCAAGTTGTCAAGTCTTTGTTACAGTTTGATACTTAGCTCAGTGGGAAAATTCTTCACTCTTCTCTTTCCTTGTTAGCTCCATCATACAGTTAGGCACTGTCCCCTGGGCTCGAACACAGACTTCTCAACTAGTGCGCACATGGAAGGATGGGAATGTCTCACAGATAAACTTAACACCCTCACTTCTTGCTTTTGAAAAAGGCTTGTTGCACCTTAAATCTTTAGTTTTTATACCTTTTTCCAGTCTTCTGGAAAGTTACATTCGATTGTGAACTGGTGACACTGTCCACTTTCATCATTGCTGTATGGACTTTCTATTGGTCTGCTGCTTCTAGTCATGCCCTCCAAATACCCATGCACATGCTCTGAATGACTGCTCCTGAATATTACAGAAGGAAAGATGATTTCCTTCTGAACTTTATTTCATCTACATTACAACTTTGAAAGTACATGTCTTCATACATGACACATGGTTCGCCTGTGTGAGTTTTACCCAAATTGTGCCCCAAAGCTTCTACATGCAATGACATTTTTTCCTATTTCACTTGGTATAATGGTCACTTGCATTGCACCATGTTGCTTCTGTGCTGGAGCTCACTGAATGCTACATACTGAAGCATCAACTTTTTCATACACTTTTATAAATTTATGTTCCCCTTTTATCATCGCTCAGTGGATAAGCTGGATAAGGGGGTAGGAGGAGGAGGAGGATGATATTGATGATATAACTGCACACAGAATTAAGAAATAAGTGTATGTCGACGCCCTTACCATCCGAAAGATAAAGAATGCTGCTTTAGTTATTGAAACTCTGATAAAAATTGTTGATAATAATTTTGTGTGGCTATTTCTAGCCGAGTGCAGCCCTTGTAAGGCAGACCCTCCGATGAGGGTGGGCGGCATCTGCCATGTGTAGGTAACTGCGTGTAATTGTGGTGGAGGATAGTGTTATGTGTGGTGTGCGACTTGCAGGGATGTTGGGCACAGCACAAACACCCAGTCCCCGGGCCATTGGAATTAACCAATGAAGGTTAAAATCCCTGACCCGGCCGGGAATCGAACCCGGGACCCTCTGAACCGAAGGCCAGTACGCTGACAGTTCAGCCAACGAGTCGGACAAAGTTGTTGATGAGAAACAGTGTTTAAGATGATGACAACTTAGGAAACAAACCCTAAGTTAATTATATTAATGCTATTTTCCTCCCTATTCTTCATTCTTTGACTGCATAAACTGTATGGGTATATTGTTCAATCTGCTTGCAGTACAGCAGTAAAATCCCTCCTTCAGCTAATAACCAGGTATGTGTTGCCCACAACCTTACATAAAGATACTACTTCCTTGGTGCACTTCCTCATATTGTTGGATAAAAAGTGGAACAGAAAGAAAAATTCAATTAACAAACAACTTCTCTCTCCAAGTCCTGTCTTGTGTCTGGAAACATTTCTCTGGTTGCCAAAGTAATCTCTGGTTTTTTCATCTGCTCACATTAATTTTATGCTTTTTCCAGAAGTTACTTGGATACTTGTGACAAGTATAGAATTTGTTAATTATGGTTGCAGAAGAAACAGAATGTTTTGGTATAAATCCTGAGTTTGAGAGAAACACAATATGAACTTGAACCAATTGGCCTTGTAATATTCTTGTGTCAGTGTACAAAAACCATTTTTCATTTTGGCACTAAATTGTTTGAAGAAATATTCATCCTTTTGTTTTAATAGAATTCAAATATAGTCAGGCACTTTTATGACATCACCACTGTTCATTTAGTACATTCTGCCTGTTTTGTGGTTATATTTGACAGTTCAGTATTATCACCATGATTTTCCCATTAGAAGTTGCAAGAAATTTTGCTGAGGTTAACATGTTGAATTGCTGGTCTGCCCTGTTGTCTCATTTTCTAAGCATCACTAATACAGCAATTGTTTTTTTTTTTCTAGAATCTCGAAGGTTTAAGTGATGGTGTGCAGTCTTGTATAACTGTTACTCTTTTGCTATAGAAACACAGGAAACTTCTAAGGTGACCCAAATAATCTCTTAGAGTAATGAACTAGTGTAGTAATAACTGTGATTGTAAATATTTAATCATAGAATTATTTTTATCACAGCTGTAAATATTGTAATATTATAACCATAGAAATATTTTGTAATATTTATGTATTTATATTTTACCAGAGTGCCTTGCCAGATTGGTCTATTGATTATGTTTGTTGATTAATATGTGTAGTACATGTTAAAATATGAAAATATACTTACTAAAATTTGTTAGATATTTTACTTCTGTATTAAGAACTGGATGTTCGAAAATGAATTCATATATGAATTTGTAAAAAGATGAATAACCTAAGAAGTACTTCTAATATGATGAAAATCACATTAGTGAAAGTGTCTCCCTGTTCCTTCAAGTTATTCCCTTCCTTTGTAGGAGTGATCAAATACAGCACTCCGGTGCACCAGGTAAATATAGATTCAGTCTCCAGTGGAAACAGTGATATTTCCTCATTCTATTTCTGTTTAATATATCCATGATCTGCTCTGCCCCCTTTATAAATGGGTACTAGGAGTCTTATAGCCATCTAAATAAGTTTGCTTCCGATATGTCACGTAGCTTTGTAACAGAATTTACTAAACTTTACTCAACTTCAGATCATTAGCAATACATCAGCCTGGATAAGGAGATAAAGAGTGATTTACCTCCATGAAGATGCGAAAGATGCATACATCATACCTGCCAACTTTTAGAAACCAAAAATAGGAAGATTTTTTAAATTCTTGGATTTCATCACATATATTCCACCACGGTCTACGTGAAAGGTCACGATAAAAGGCATACTTATCTACAGTTACAATGCGAATTGACCATTAAATTTAAAATCTTAAACTAAGAAAACATAAAAATAGTTAGAAGAAAATGTACCTAATCACTCTCATTTATGACATTTACATACGAATAATATTTGTCACACCGACACGCGCAACAAAATGCATAATACCGTATTTTCTCGCGTAATTACGGCACATTTTTGACGAAAAATACAGGCGAAAACTTCGGATGCGATTCAAGGAAATCGGATATTTACACATTATTTACAATTCATTTACATCTAAAAGATACATCAAATATAATCCAAACACAATTGGTTCAACCCATTTGCAGTTATCGTCATTTGGCGTAAAATTCCGGCGTGAGATTTTTTTCTGAAAAGTCAAATAGGGTACATCAGATAAGTTAGACACGTGGGTTTAAAGTACCGACACTGGAAAATATTCTTCCCATTACGAGTTGACACTACGACCTGAATGACATACCGGCAACAAAACAAAAACAAAAAAAAACTGTCCAACACGAGAACGGCCGGGCATCGAAGGAGGGACCCTGCTACATTACCCCAAACCATTTGTATCCAATCTTGTACGAGTGACGTGTCCATCCACCCTTTTTCTTGAATACGAACGTGGATCACTGGCGGAAATTTTGCTTTGGGCATTGTTTTTCGTTTTAGAACAATGTAAGGTGCAAGCTTTCTGCCATCAGCTGTTACAGCAAGCAATGCATACATCGTTGTTTTTTTGCTTCCGGTAGCGCGTGCGATAACACTGTATGTTCCTTTCTTATCTATTGTTCGACTTATGGTATATGGAAACTGATTGGCGTCAAACCTGCCGTTCCTATAAGGGAGATAAAATATTCCTTCACTTTACGCTTCTCAATCACAAAGCGCTGAAAATGGTTTAAATCATTCGTCACTTTTAGGCATAATGTTGTTCTTTGTCGAAGAGAAAGTCCATTTCTCTTCATAAAATTAATTCAGCCTCGGCTAACCTTCAAATACGAGACAATGATTCCACGTGCCGCGGCTATTTCTCATTCATTAAAATGCAGCATTTTGTGAGAAACGGCTTATCCAACATTGCGTAACAAAATCATATAGTTAAGCAGATAATCCTCTACTTGCGGAAACTTGCCGCTTTTTGATCCGCGAAATGCTTTGCGAGACTTGTTGGCCGCTTGAAGTGCACTTCTGTTACCGCGGTAGCGCATGTTTCATTTGGACACTGAAAACTTGCTGCCCGCTGCTCTATTCCCGTATGTTTCGGCGTAACTGATCACCGCAAGTTCGTACGATGCAGTATTAATCGAGTACTGTGGGGTGACAAACAATTTTGAGATCACATAATGTCCCGTACGCGAAACACTCGTAAAACTAGTGCAGTGGAATTTCCTGCCGGCTAATACAGCACGTTGCCTGTATTTGGAATGCCCGCTTTCGAAATAGGAAGCCCTCTACCTGAGAAGTTGGCATCTTTATTTCGAAACGCATCCGGAGCTGAGTGATGTATCTTCGAAGTTGTGGGTGTGTCAAATTCCACTTTGGACCCAAAAATATTGGGATGTGTAAATTATGCAAGGGCGTCGATTACGGTACGCGAGAAACTACAGTAGTTTCCTTCAATATCCGGTAAAATGTACAGAAATTTATAGGCATCTCTGAGCACTTGGAGATAACGTTTGTCATTTTTTTTTTGGCATAACGAGAAAAGAAAATACCAGAAAATGTCGTAGAAATGCAAGAAAAAACACGTGGCCTACAACTCCGACGAAACTACGCACAGAAACGATGTTAACAGCGCGCGAACAACACAATAACAAACTCGTTATTTCGTCCCGATTAACTGAGTCGTTAGCGTGCGCTAGCCTCTTGCTTGCAGGACGATTGCCGCCCCGAATCCCCAGCTGTATAAAGCGCACACACTGCTGTAGTGAGCGAAGGCGACGGACGAAACACTCACGAAATAAAGCATCAAATACGCTTGAAAATTAGGTTTCGTAAATTACACAAGCACATAAGAATTTATCCTTTATTCTAGGGGAAGAGTATTGGCCGTACTAGAGGTTATATTAGTCAAAAATCGGAAGAAGTAAAAATAAATCGGAAAATCGGAAGACGAGTTAAAAACCGGAAAGTTTCCGGGTAAATCGGAAGGGTTGGCAGGTATGCATACATAGTAGATCAGAATGACGACACTGAAGTACACAATCAAGATAGATTTTTCATCACCAATAGAGTAGTTAAATATTTCACTTTGCTGAGAGTGAAAGTCTCATAGTTTCACTTCAACGCCACTGTAAGGATCATAATTTGGAACATTGTGTTGGGAGCTAAGAAGAAATAAATCTGGTAGGACAAGAATTGATGAGGTTGAATGAAGATAACATATTGTGAAGATTAAGGTACTAGTAAGAATATTATGGATGTAAAGGACACAATAAGTCCTTCAACTTAATGGTCAAATGACTACTGCTTCACATATGCTCCTTCATGCTGATCTATTGGACATTTATTGGTTGGTGTGTTCCAAATCCCATATGCTGTGGCCCGGCAGCAGCTGGCGTTACAACTGTTACTGTTACTTATTATGTGAAATAAACATCATAAATCCCATATTGTCATAAGTGTATTAAAATTCAAGACATGAGATACACACTTCACTTCTCTTAGCGCTAGCACTCAAGGTGAGCCAGGCTGCTCAGAGTGGGCGAGGATACCCTTAACATTTATTGTGGCACAACCCTTCAACCAACTTGTGCAGTTCGAATCATACATTCCACCTTCTCGCTTCACTCAGGACGTAGCCAAGATTTACATGAAGCCTGTGCATTCTACCGTGGTTTTTTTTTTTTTGCTTTATGTCGCACCGACACAGATACGTCTTATGGCAATGATGGGACAGGAAAGGCCTAGGAATGGGAAGGAAGCGGCCGTGGCCTTAATTAAGGTACAGCCCCAGCATTTGCCTGGTGTGAAAATGGGAAACCACGGAAAACCGTCTTCAGGGTTGCCGACAGTGGGGTTGGAACCCACTATCTCCCCGATGCGAGCTCACAGCTGCGCGCTCCTAACCGCATGGCCGACTCGCCCGGTACCGATAATTTTACAGCAGTTACCAGCGTGTTGTCACGACATGACATCAGATACGTCCGACTTGTTGGCTGAATGGGCAGCGTACTGGCCTTCGGTTCAGAGGGTCCCGGGTTTGATTCCCGGCCAGATCGGGGATTTTAACCTTCATTGGTTAATTCAAATGGCCCGGGAGCTGGATGTTTGTGCTGTTCCCAACATCCCTGCAACTCACACACTACACATAACACTATCCTCCACCACAATAACATGCAGTTACCTACACATTGCAGATGCCGCCCAACCTCATCAGAGGGTCTGCCTTACAAAGGCTGCACTCGGTTAGAAATAGTCACACGAAATAAATAAAAAAAATCAGATACGTCACATTTTTATTGGACAGACGTGATTTTGAACTTTCAGTTAACATTCAAAGTTTTCTATGTCCTTGTATGCTTTTAAGTGTCTTGTATATTTTCGACTGAGGATGTCGTAAATGAATGAAACATGTCCCGAGTTTTAATAATGTTATCTTACAATAATGTAATGTAAAAGTGGAGTGTTTGATAAAGGATTTCACAAGTATACAACTGTTACTCACACAGGCTTGATTGAGGACATTTTAGGGAAGCGAGTTGGGCATTATCCTGCTGCGCCCCTTGGTCAACTCTTATTCTTTTCTGACCCCGACTGTATTAGAGCACTTGAGGCCTAGGGAGTCTTTAATTTTCACGTCCTTTGTGGCCCTTGTCTTTCTTTGGCCGATAACTTTATTTTTCGAAGTATCGAATCCCTTCCAGTTTTCTCTCTCTGATTAATGTTATATAGAGCATGGTTGCCTAGATGTAATTTCTCTTAAGACAATAATCACCACCATCACTTATCCTGCTGGAATATTGCACCTAGAATCCCAACCAGAAATGAGAAATGGAGATGTGGATCTTATCCACATACTTCTGGCCCGTCAATGTTCCACGTAACAGCACAAGAGTGAATTGGCTATTGTAGGCTCTGGCTCCCCAGACAACTATGCCTCCTGTGAGGGAAGTGTGTTAATCGATAGTGAAGTTGGGATCATGGCGTTCACCAGAGTTTCTCCATACCCGGGAACAATTGGAGCTGCTGCTGTTGAGGAGTTAATGGCGCTAGGATACAGATTCATCTCCACAAGGCATTTGCAAATGGTTCATGGGCACACCAGAACCCCATACACTAGCCAGTTTCATGGACTGGGACGCCATGGTGAATCACTCCATGCCTGGTGCATAATCCACTGATTCTCTACTGGTGATCTTGAGCTGGTCCTCCCTGTGAAAGTGCATTAACACATCCACTGCTCCCAACATCATCAGACAGTATGGTCCACATGATGCATATAATGGGCTATATGTCGATATGACGACTATTATGATTGCTGTATCAAAATCTGTCAGTGAGTAAAGCGACATTCATTGAAGTTTTCCCAACATTCTTCTTGCTCCGTATCCTTACGTGGTTTTTCTCGCATTGATGCAGCTTTGACTACACGTCAGTCTGTAAGACTGCTGGTCAGTGCTTACAGCGCCACTGCTGGGTGTGCAGTAAAATGCAAATGCACCAAAATGGGTCATGTGCATATCAGCTCTTATACTTGCTATTTACAGCATTCTGCGGTTATTGCGTGGTTTTATCATGATACTGTTTTCATTGTCCAGCGGTGTACTATGATGGGAAATATGGAATATTCAGGGAATAGTGTGCATAATCTTTCAAACTACCTATACCATTACCAGTATTCACCTGGGATTGAATATCTACTAGAGAATGGATGATCAAGTGGTTAGCATGCTAGCTGCTTGTGCCCAACATCCCAGTCAATTTGTTTATGTTGGTATTTTAAAGAACCCTGCTGTACACATTGTGTGTATTCACAACACAGGTCTCTCCCCAGTTTTTATTTTAGCAGCATTACATCAACTAGTTTAGGAGATTAGAACACCAAAATTGTCACACATTTTGTTTAGGTAGCATCAACTTGGAAAGAGCCCCCAAAGTGCCCTTCAAAGTGCATTAGTATTGCTGATTATGGATATTTTGATGGGTAAAGAGACCAATAAACACAAGTTTGCTACAGAGCTGGCACATCAAATCTTCCAAAGCTCCTAGTTGTTTTAGAAACTGGCAGTCAGCTCTTCTCTGATTTTCTTGTTCTTTTCTACGATACGTGTTGTACTCGTGTTTTGTCGCTGTTCAAAATGGTGTGAGCCCTTATGGGTATGGATTCATAATTGTACAATGAAGTAACTGTACTCACCCACAGAAACTTACCCTGAACAATGTGTAATATTTTATTTACTCGAGACACGATATTCTCATGCAGTCATAACAAATGAACTCTTAAATATGATTTTAAACTTCGTCCACCTTTGTTGTTTCAACAAAACTGCATGGTCATTTAACGCCTATTCATCAGGAAGATAAGGAAAACTACTGGATCCACCAGCAACCTACCTCTTTCTACAAAACTGGAATTGATTGTTTCGTCTCCCAGTGAGACAAATGTATTAAACGCTTTTAGTAACTACGTTTGAATAAAACCATTCCATGGTCATGTTGTAGCGGGTGTTTGGTTTTTATTAGTTAATGCACCAGGGGTGAATATATAAGCTGCTAAGCAAACATACCAAGGTCAGTCTGGAAGATGTACTGTCGTCGTCGGCAGCGGCTTTAACTCGTTTCCGAGTATAATTTCTTCTTGTATCACTTCACTCTGGACTCAAGGCTGTCTGTGGATGTGTTTACGGTGACTAAACAGTCCAATCTTAGTGTGGAACAAACGACCACACTGATCACACAGAATCGTTGGAGGAGGGCGTGGTTGAGCTGCCCTGATTTTTCGTGCTCGTCGCTTGGCCTCTTAGTAACTGTGCCGTTTCCCTTCAGACGTCTTGATACTGCCCGGGATGATTTTTCCTGGAGTTGTCTTACACAGAAAATCGAATCAATAGTGCTTCTGGAGGATTGAAATCCATACTGAGACTCTGGGAGGATGTTCTCAGAAATAGCCTGGAAGCAGTTAAGGAAAATTCTTAAAGAATTTTGCCCACAATAGATAAAGTGATATACCACGGTAGTTGTCAAAAACACTGCAATCTCCTTTCTTGAAGACTGTGATGATAGTGGCATTCTTTAGGTTACCAGGTACTTCTCTTGTTTCCCATATTTTGAGGATAAGAGTGAAAATTTGCATTTTAAGGGATTGACCTCCAGCTTGAATTAATTCCAGAGGGATGTTGTCTGGGCCAGGTGACTTTCTAGGTTTCAGTTGGTTAAGAGCTATACTGAATTCTTGGAAAGTGGGTGGTACTGCCATCCATGGTTGTTCAGGTTGTTGAGGGACATCACGAAGGAAGTCTTCAGTGGTAGTGGAAGGGCAATTTAGAAGAATGGAGAAGTGCTCTTTTCAGTGTACCTGATGAAGAATGAAATGGACCATATAGCTCTTTGATTCCTGAATAAAAGTCCCTCAGGTCCCGAGCATCAGATAGTCTCTGAAGTTCGTGAGCCTTCTTTTGTCACCAAGTATTCTTAATCTCTCTTATCTGTGTCTGACATTTACTCTTTAGTTCTAACTACTGAACTATCTTCGTGTTGGAGGACGGGTCTTGAAGATGAGATAGATAGGCTTTCCTTTTGTCGTTGATAAGACACAAAATGTCTTTGTTGTTGTCGTCAAACCAGTCTTGTCTCTTCTGGTTTACAAAACTAATAATTTCCTCAGCTGACTTGGTGATTATCTTCCTCAGAGTAGCCCATTCTTGTTCAACATCATTTAAGCTAACTGGATTTTCAGACAGTTGGACATTGATCACATTCTCGAAGTTTGAGGAGATGGCTTCATCTTGAATTTTGAATGTGTTAAACCTTCTTTTGGACAACTTTTGGAAAAGCCTAGGTGGTTTAGGTCTGATAGAGATCCTGAGTTTACAAAAGAGAAGCTGTGATCTGTCCAACAATCATCAATATTCCTTGCTGTTCTGGTAATAAGTATGTCCTTATCACATTGCCAGGTAATGATGTAAACAAGGATGTGCCAATGCTTAGAACGAGGATGCATCCATGTGGTCTTGAAACGATTAGGCATTCAAAACTTGGTGTTGGTAATAAAGAGTTCACGTTCTGCACAAAGACTGAGAAGCAAGAGTCCATTGGAATTACAGTTTCCAAGACCTTGCTTACCCATCATGTTCTTCCATAGCCGATTATCCTTTCCAACTCTTGCATTGAAATCACCAAGGAGTAAGAGTTTATCTCCAGAAGATACCTTATTGATGGATGTGCTAAGCTGATCATAGAACTGACACTTCACTTTCAACTAACAACTACCTCTTTTTATTGGATTGGTCAAAACTGGCTAAGAAAATTGCCAGGAGCTGAATCTGGGCCTTTTAGACATATAAACAGAGTGAAAAATAATAACAAAATAACGCAGATCTAGGGATAATTAAATGAAACACATTTATTAATGTAAGCAGGGAAGAAATCAGTCTAAGACTGGCATAAAAGAATAAATAAATAGGGATATGGGAAGTCAGTTACTCACATTAGAGATGTACAACAATGGTCGATTGAAAGGAAGTGTTACACAATCTTATATTTCTTTTATACACTTCAAGAAAGCACGATAGAGGAATCAGTTTAGTAATATGTAATATTTCTCTCACCACACAGTGAGCACAGCGCTTAAGAATATTTCTCTCACCACACAGTGAGCACAGCGCTTAAGATCAGATTCAAAGCATTTCCCTCTCAAAATAGCAAAACCCCAATAAAATCAAAGATGCGTAAAATCAAGACCGGCTGAAAAGAACTTCCATGGAACATAAATGAGTAAAGAAACAGGTTGCCATAGCTACCAAAAATAAACAAACACGTGGCAGAAAGGTGTAAAAACTAGGTTAAAATCCAAAACAAACAAATAAATTGGCTAGGAAGGCCAGAAATGAAAGTAAGACAAAATGAGAACAATGATATTCATAAATAATAGCTAGATACTGAAAAGTAGCATAGGGCCGGTAATCACACCACACTAATGCACACACTCACAGAGACCAGCATACGAAATATAAAGTACAATAGTACTTCGGCATGACATATGACGATAAGAATCGTGCAGCATAAAATGCTTCTGAAACAGCTCAAGGGTTCGATCAGAAACCTGGATTGCCGCAATGCCAGTCCAAACACACAGTGTAAACAACTGACTCGCTGCATAACCCGTATTCATATCGTGCAGAAAGACGAACATGAATCATACAGTATCAGTGACAAAACACAATATAGAGCACGAACTCGAGCCGAGACATCGAAGATAAAGAAAAATTAAAAGGCCTCCAACCAAACCCAGCAAGCAAACCATCACGCACAAGAACAATCGGGCCAATGCTACCTTTCGCACTTAGCTGAAATGAGCACATACAAGCAGACCTGTAAAGAAAGGGAGGTAACGGAAAATAAGTCTGCAACAAGATATAAAAGAAATAACACACAAAACTAGAGACCTCCTTATAAACAGGCTTACTACCTATGGCAAACCAAGAATGATAGGAAAAAACATTTCAAATCGTGAATGATAGGAATGAACATTACCTCAAGAAGAAGTATTCATAGTTCCGACTCCAAACTCTGAGGGTCGCACAGAATACATTATTTTAAATGTTCATAATAACTTCGGTAAGCGACGAAATCTACATCACAAAACACCTTCTCCATCTTATTATTCTTTCTCAACATGCAAAGATCGCACAACATGCAGATAAGATAAAAAGAAATACTTTGGTGATCCTCATAGCATGAGCTAGCATCTTGGCATTCATGCCGCCAAGCAGCCACGACAGACGCATAAAATGCGGTATCTGAAGATACGAAGGTTACAAGGTGTGGTTCAATATATTCCCACCACCTCTCCTAAATGAGTCTCCCTTGTTGATCAACCAAGGGGGGCTCATTTTATACAAGGGCAAAGACTTACAGCTAAATGCGCGCGTGTGACTACAGCTAAACTTATACTAAAGGATAAACTAAACATTATAGAAAGGTAATTACACACATTTACATGATCGGCGATCTTCTTTGGTTCGGACCACTTTTGAGACAGTTTCCCGCTGACGTGGTTAACAGCAGAACTGACGGGGAATCTTTTAACCAAAATAAGGTCTCCAACTGGAATAGGAACAGGTTTCCTTCCCTTGTATCTCTGAGCCACCTTGTTTTTTGCCTTGATTAGATGTTCAGAAGCAATTTTCCACTTATACTGGACAGTCATGTGGCGAGGAGTAGACAGTTATTCTATATTAAACTGCAACGTAAGCGGATCATTAGGTATTCTGCCCCAAAATAGTTCAGCAGGAGTAAAATGGCAGGATTCATGGAGATTTTTTTTAGATTTTATAATTCCACCTTTACAATACTGTAATTGTCTTTATTACAAAGACTACATTAAATTAAACTCGTGAAACATGTTTCGTCCTCTTATAGGACATCTTCAGTCACAAATACATAACATTAAAAATAAGGCGAGGACACATTAAAATAAGTGAATGCAAAGTCTTTGTATCCTTTGTATTTTTAATGTTATGTATTTGTATTTGTGACTGAAGATGTCCTATAAGAGGACGAAACATGTTTCACGAGTGTAATTTAATGTAGTCTTTGTAATAAAGACAATTACAGTATTGTAAAGGTGGAATTATAAAATTAAATTTTCACAAGTTGATACTTTGACAATACGGGCTCTAATGTGAAATTTATAACGTGCAAGGATTCATGGAGGGCGGTGTTGAAACCTAACCAGGAATCCCAACGAGATTGGTTGTTATGGTGAAAGGCAGATAGACATGTCTTAAGGTTACAGTGGAATCTCTCGATATCAGATGGCTGAGGATGGTGTGGACTGAAACGAACGTGTTTTATACCACATGAGAAGCACATGTACTGGAAGTGGGTACAGGTCAAAACAGAGGAGTTGTCCGACACCAAAGTCTTGGGAGGGCTGAAAATACCAAAGATATGATTTAATAGCAATTTAACGGTGACAGCGGAATTAATTTTACGAAAAGGGAACAGCCAAACAAATTTAGAAAAACTGTCAATGATAGATAGTATGCCGATATTTACATTTCTGGATTTTACTAGAGGACCGAAGAAATCAATGAACAATTTCTCCCCAGGAGAGTTTGCAATGTCAGCGGAGTGGAAAGCTACTTGAAGGTTTCAAGCAGGTTTGCATTTTTGACAAACGTCACAGCTCCTGACGTATTCGAAGACATCCCTTTTCAAGTTTGGCCAATAATAGTTCCGAGTAATCTTGTGAAAGGTTTTTACTTGCCGAAGGTTTGCACCTAGACATTAATCATGGTAGTAATTTAAGATCATAGCTCTCAAGTCGCGGGGAACAAATACCTTAGAAGACTTGTTCCGGGGATACTTGTCACACAAGACACCTATTTTTATCTCGAAGGATGCCATTTTTGATCATTTTTAGCAACTCCATCGATTATCTCGGCATATTCACGGTCGTTGCTTTGAAACTCCCCTAAATCGGAAAATCTCAAAGGATATTTCTAAAGACGTTGACAGGAAAACTACACCCAGCACCACATTCAGAACTAGGGTTGGGTTTCTCCACACCCTCAAACATGTGCGACAGACAGTCAGCTACAACGTTGTCCCCTCACATGAACGACGGTGAATTTATAAGAAGACAGATGAAGAATCCAACGAGCCATTCTCCCTAACCTTTTCACATTTGCGTTCATCCAGGACAGCGCTTGATTGTCGGTGTACCCAAAAATGACGGTGTTCGAGGTAAGAATGGAATTTCTCAATGCTGAGGACAATGGCAAAACATTCCTTTTCGTAAGTGGAGTAATTAATTTCTGATCCGTGCAACCTCTTACTGAAATACGCAATAGGAGCCAAGGCATCATTCTCCAACATCTGGTTCAGCACAGCTGATCTGCAGTTAGGGCCGTCGCCCAGATGGTAGATTCCCTATCTGTTGTTTACTAGCCTTTTCTTAAATGATTTCAAAGAAATTGGAAATTTATTGAACATCTCCCTTGGTAAGTTATTCCAATCCCTAACTCCCCTTCCTAAAAATGAATATTTTCCCCAATTTGTCCTCTTGAATTCCAACTTTATCTTCATATTGTGATCTTTCCTACTTTTAAAGACACCACTCAAACTTATTCGTCTACTAATGTCATTCCACACCATCTCTCTGCTGACAGCTCGGAATATACCACTTAAAACTAAGAAACAATGTTAAGTTTTAGTCCACCCAATCACTACACATCACTTTACAAGCGAAAAACTATTTAATTAAAAAACATAATAAATATTAGGAACATGTTTCATCTCTATTTGACCGAGCTCGATAGCTGCAGTCGCTTAAGTGCGGCCAGTATCCAGTAATCGGGAGATAGTGGGTTCGAGCCCCACTGTCGGCAGCCCTGAAGATGGTTTTCCGTGGTTTCCCATTTTCACACCAGGCAAATGCTGGGGCCGCTTCCTTCCAATTCCTAGGCCTTTCCTATCCCATCGTCGCCGTAAGACATATCTGTGTCCGTGCAACGTAAAGCAAATAGAAAAAAAAAAAATAGCATCTCTATTTGAGACTTCAGCAGCCATAAAATCACGTGGTAGATTACAAAACTCATTGTTCAGAAAATGAAACAAATGGAAGAACCCAATGCCTTTTTAACCCTTTCAGACCGTGTACGCACAATTGTGCGTGTTCGTATTTTATTTATGTCTGAGCTTATTTGACGTTTTCTTGGCGCTAGACTGGACTGCGGTGCTTGTGCGGGACACGTAGCATGTACTTCAGCTGTTTTTATTTAGTACTTGAACACCAGGGTGCAGGAAGAACAGTTTAAAAATACAGTTCATTAGGAATATGGCAGGAAGCAGTAATGCCTAAAGTAAGTATTTATTGCATTCATATTAATCTAGAAGCTTTACTGAATATCAGAATATAATCAATGAAGTGTGTAGATTGTGTAGCAAACGTAAATTGTGAACTTACAACATTGTACGTAATACCATGAGGTTTTGAATGTTGATACGCACAAATGTGCGGGCTAGGTTTCCTTACAGCCAATGCATGCAGGAGTGCTGGGTGCTGTTACAAAAAGGACTGTGAAAGAAAAACTCGTACTCTACATGAGAAATGTAATGTATGAGATTTTAATTGTTTAAAATCGTTCCACACTGTAAAATAGATCATAATTCATGTACATGTGCATATTCACATGTACTGAGTTGAGTTTTTTTAATTTTTAATTTTTTGCAAGTAGTGAATGAAGTCCTGACACGCACAATTGTGTGGGTTCTGTTTTTCAGCCGATAGTTCTTATTTTGTAAAATAAACTGTAAAAACATGTATTTAAGAGTATTTTAGTAAGTTTTTGACATTTAGACACCTCCAGATTTCCTGCAGCTATGACCTCGAATGGGAAAATAATGTTCAACTGATGTGAAAACTTTAGACTTTTCGAGGAAACGTGCCACAGATGCTAATAAAATACTATTCTTATTTTGGGATACACAGGAGTCTGAAAATAGCCTGAGTTTTTAAAAAATATCTAGCCCCTTCCTTGCGAAGATTATTTTCTAAGTGCTCAAGATAGTCTTTTACACCCGAAGCTATTTCATTCGCTCCATGACCCCCGTCTGTCTCCAACCACGTATAAAAGAAACCTTTACTTTTATCCAATCGTTTTTCATTTGTCATGACACAAAGATTATATAACCATGCTTGTCTCAGTAAAATGCTTCCCCTATAAATACTTTAGGAATGGGTTGATTTTGTTGCATGTCAAATATAACATCAACATGACTATCATCCTTTTCTTTAGGTATGGCAAAAAAATTATTAGCTCGTGCTTTGTGTAATTTATAATCAATTCGAGCCTTGTTCCTTACAACATCATTTTTCGTATCTTCAATTATCAATAAAAGTTCTTTACACATTGAACATGTATCTGAGTGTGGATTCCCAAAACCTAAATTGAATTTCCGATAGAAAATGTGCTTGTACTTTGAGATTGAACATTTTGATTTTCCTTCTAAATCTCTTTCTTTGCAGAACTGAATGTACATTTGATTGATATTAAGGTCTGGAGGCAAATACACTCGTGTACACTTATTGTGACTATAGTGGCTTTGCCTACACTTATATTTCAATATGTGATGAATAACTGCGTCCGCAGTTTCCTTACATGTCAGCAAAATATCCAGCAGTCTAGTGACGTTTGCTGTAATGAGCGAGTTTTGGTATACCACATATCGTAGTAATGAGCAAGTTTTGGGAAAACGACCCATATTTAGCGGCTTGTTGTGATGACAATAAACAACTTTTGCTAAAACCAGTTTAAGGACATGAAAGCCAAGTGACCTAACATTCACGTCCCGTATATAACTCAATTCACCCCATTTTTGCAATGAGCGAGTTTTGAAAAAACGGTCCTCAATTTGGAACTGACATACATAAGAACAGATTATGAAGATTAATAAAATTTCTTAATTGCTGACTTTGCGTATTTGTGCTTAAGTCACTGTTCATGTTCTTATGAACACCAGAATAAGATCAATTGTTGTCTTTGTCTTTCTGTCTACGCAACCATATCTAGTTATTTTTTTGTGAGTTCTTTTTTCTAAACCACGTATTGCCAACAATTAATCCATTCCTTCTACAAAAATGTATTACCAAATCTCCTTCTTCATCTTGGTGTCCATAACTACAGGGGCGAATTGTCTCTTCTTTTCCCTGTCTGCCTGTTCCAACATGTGCATTCATGTCTCCCATTATTATAACCTCTTTGTCTTCAATACAACTTTCCATTTGTTCTAGAAACTCTTCTAAACATTCATCTGCATTCCCCGACTGAGGTGCATAAACCTGTATAAAATTCTTGATTCCACTCTCAAGTCCTAGTCTAACTTTAATTATCCTGTCACTGATATGGTCAATTTTGTCCACATACTGCACTAGGTCTTCTCTCAATATAACACCAACACAATTTGTTGCCATCTTTCCTCCACTCCAATATAATCTATACCCTTTCTTCAATTCTTTTTGACCTTTCCCCTTCCATTTTGTCTCGCTTATTCCCATAATTGCTATGTCTTTCATCTCCATATACTTTATCATTCAAAGTCATGACACTGATGATACCAATTCTTGTGATATCTGGTAGCCCACTTCTCACAGTTCCCCCAGAGCACCGGGAACTGTGCGTCACTTCAGGGTGACGCCCTAGCATTTTCCGAGGCCTTGATTCATTTGCACTCATTTGTTTGTACTTGTATTAATCCTTAAGTACTGGGCTGCCTCTTCCGTTATCTCCACTGTTCTGAAATCCATCTTCTCCAGTGCAGATATCGTCGAGGACTTCGCGCATAACCCTGTGTATGGGGCCTATGTTATACCCCATAGGACTGGGTCCTCACCAGAACTTAGCCGTTACTATAATTCCGTAGTATGATATAGTACCACTGCCTACCCCCGTGACGTGGACGCGCCTGACAAGAATTATCCATGTAGCCAAATTTTATTGGCTCATAGACCGGGTTAAGGAGCTGTCCGAGTCCAGCCTCAACGGCAGATATACTGTAGTACATAAAGGAACAATAACACACAAACCTTAGATACTGTATTGTAGATTTAATGTTGTACAAAACTCGAGTTACAGAATATTTTCAGCTTCTGTGGAGAAAAACATTTGCTTTAATAAGTTGAGAAATGCATGCAATTGAATTTGGGGTAGCAGAGAAATAAATACACATGAATAGGACAGATGGCCAGAAAATTGAAGTTACTTCAAGATAATGACAATTTTAATAATGGAGGTTTCGATATCGAGGTTTGACTGTATTAGGGTTTTCAACCCTCCCCCTCCCCCTCCCCCAAAGATTCCTTTTTCTCCAATTTTTTGAGTGATAATTCCTTCATGTTTTTGTTCTCAATTCTGAGTCATGTTCCTTATCTTCCTGATGAATAGGGGCTAAATGACCAGGCAGTTTTTCAGCTTATAAAAATGATCACAACAGCCATCACCACTGCCTGTCGTTACTGTAATGGCAGAACATTTCCACATCAGTGATGCATGCTTGATTGAATTATTCTAGATTAGTGAATATCATAATTATAGCTCGTATGGTAAAAAGGTTTAGAACATAAAATATTGGAAATTCTATTTCACACAACTTTTATAATGTACAATTTTTATATATAGCTCATATTAATAGAGAAACTGGACATTTTCCGTTGTTTTGGCCCTGTCAATGCTGTATAATTATCACACTCCAGCGATCTCTGAACTCAAATGCTGAGTGAGAAATTCTGTTTAGCATTGCCTGAAAGTAATACCATTATGCGAGGAACACCATGGGTTTGTGTTGTCTGTGGGGGTTTTGGGCTGTGACTAACAGAGAGACAAAATTGAATTGAATCTGTTTTTTGGCTTTTGTGTAGCTAGTCGTAGGTAAATACTAAGTATGAGGCAAAATTTTGAAGTGTACAGATAAAATTATAATCTTATAATTATATAGATTGCACTTTTTCACAATACTAGACAGCAGACCTAAAGTGTCGGACAAATGGTTCAGGGAGGTGAGAAAGGATCTCAGACAGGTGGGACTAAATTCGGAAGACATCTCAAACCGAACAAAGTTTAGGTCAGTGATCGACAGATTTCAGGGATTCCATGACAAACCAAAACTTAACCGTGGGTGGACGGACGAAAGAAGACAGGCTGCCAGAGAGAGGATGCTGAAGTTCTGGGCTGTGAGGAAGGCTTCCAGAAACATGTAATTGTTATCTAACGTGGTCTCTAATGGCCGTAAACGAATATATATATATATTGCACTTAGTGGAAATTTAATAAGCTAAATAGCTCATGAACCACCAACACTACGACTGAGTGGATATTATCACTAGTTGATATAATTTTATATAAGGACTGCACAACCCCCCCCCAAAATCAATGTGTTTCCCTTGTAAGCTGATTTTATTAACCCACTAGTATGCCGTGTTACATGTGTGTAACACGTGGTGTGTCCCAGGTGGCGGATAGGTGGGTCCTAACCGGCTTACCGGTGGGCTTGAGCAAAATAAAATAGCTCTCGTGGACCAAACACACAAACCCCTGTGGGTGGGGGGACGCAGATGAAGAATACACCCATGGTATGATTTGCCTGTCATAAGGGGTGACCAAGGGATGATGATAGTAGAACCATGTGATTACTTGTGTTTGGTACCATTATGTGCAGAACACCATGGGTCAACGTTACTTGCAACTAATACCATCTTGCGAGCAACCATTGGTTTATGTTAAATAGAAGCAGCACCATTATGCGAGAAATACGACGGGTCTTAGCGATGTTTGTGATAAGTGTCGTCGTGTGCATTCCATCGTGTTCAAAATGGGTCTGCATTACCTATGTGTAGTACCATTTTATAAGGAACACCATGGGTCTACCTTGTCTGTGGTTGGCACCACTTTGCAAGAAAAACCACGGGTTTGACTAGCGCCTGTGATAAGCACCACTGTGATAAAAACCATAGGTCGGCGATGCCTGAGAGTAATACCATTATGCGAGGAACACCATAGGTTTGTGTTGTCTGTGAGAGTTACCATAATGTGTGATACACCGTAGGTGTACATTGCCTATGATTAGTACCACTATTTGAGCAACACCATGAGTATAAGTGGTCTGTGATTAGTTCCACTAAGTGAGGAACTCCACGGAAATACCAGCGCCCATGATTAGTCCCACTATATGATGAACTCCAGCCGGCCCCGCGGAGTAGGGATAGCGAGCGTACTTGCCTCTTACCCAGAGGCCCCTGGTTCGATTCCCGGCCAGGCCAGGTACTTTTACCACAGTCTAATATAGACAGTCGCGAAGCTCGGCTTATTTTTTTTCATCCATGCGACTGCAGCGCTCCACGTGGCCAGCAAGCTGCCGGTCTTCTGGGATGTGTAAGTTGTATACGTTTTGCGAGGTAAGCGTGAGGTAATTACATTATAGATGATCGGTTTACTATTAAATTGACATGGTATGTATGAAAGGAGGTGTGTGTGGCGCAATAAATTGCTCAGTTACAAGAAGACACCAGAGCTATCATTTTTTAGGCTTTCTAAAGATCCTGAACATTAAAGCCTTAATTACTGTTTACATTTTCGGATAAGAGAACAATATTGTGAAGATTCAGAAATTTAACTTCAGATAAGTAGGCATTTCGTTCATCACTGATTCAGGAATGTAACTCATAGTGAAATCCATCCTATTATATGAACTTAAATAACGTTTTAACACAACCGTAACCTCTAACTCGTAGCGGTGTTTTGATTTTCAATGTGTAGAAAATTGCTTGTCGCCTCTGTGTAGTGGTTAGTGTAATTAGCTACCACCATCCGGAGGCACGGGTTTGATTCCCGGCTCTACCACGAAATTCGAAAAAGTGGTACGAGGGCTGGAACGGGGTCCATTCATCCTCGAGAGGTTAACTGAGTAGAAGGGAGTTCGATTCCCACCTCAACCATCTTCGAAGTCGTTTTCCGTGGTTTCCCACTTGTCCAGACAAATGCCGAGATGGTACGTAAATTAAGGCCACGGTCGCTTCCTTCCATCTCCCTTGTCTATCCCAATCTTTCCATCCCCCACAAGGCCCCTCTTCAGCATAGCTGGTGAGGCAGCCTGAGCGAGCTACTGGCCCTCCTCCCCAGTTGTATCCCCCAAACCAAAGTCTCACGCTCCAGGACACTGCCCTAGAGGCGGTACAGGTGGGATCACTCACTCAGTCCGAAGGAAAAACCAACCCTGGAGGGTAAACGGATTAAGAAAGGAAGAAAGGCAAGAAAATTGCTTGTAAATAGTAGGGGGGATGATTTATTGAACAAAAATGTGAACTATTTGTACAATAACATCACGTTATGTTCCAATCATTTTGCAGACAGCCAGTTTATGTCAGCAAAGAAAAAGAAATTAGTATGGAATCTCCGCAGATTTCTTCGAACCGAAAGCCCGTCTCAAAGGAGCACAACACACAGTCATACGTAGCACCGCCTCAGATAGGTCTTATGGCAACAGTGGGATAGGAAAGTGCTTGGAGCGAGAAGGAAGAAACCATGGCCTTAATTAAGGTACAGACTGTTTTGACAATGGGAAACCACGGAAACCCATCTTCAGGGCTGGCGACAGTGGAGTTCGAACCCACTATCTCCGAAATGTAAGCTGATAAGCCGCCCAGCCACTTGCACGTTTGTCAGAGGAGCCGAGAGAACATGGACTGTATGCTCACTAACTTCTATGTAGTAAACTATTAATTCCCTAATGTTAATACTTGATTTTCCACATTAATGCCGTGAAGGTACTGAGTCATTAGTGTTGAAATTATTTGTGAAACTAATATTAGATTACCTTGTGATATTTTGCAATGAAAGTTTTCAGTGTCATAAAACAAAAAAGCTCATAATCCAGCCATTTAGGTTCCTGAGATGTTTGAATATTGTTTGAATTGTTTTATAGTTCACTACTATTTTTATGATTTATGTGAAATTACCAAATTCAGTTCAATAATAGGATTTCGAAAATGGCTAAGACCTTAACTACAGTGGTATGATCAGCTGCTCCTTCGAAAATAAACTATTGTTGTTTTCCTTCGGTATTATTACCACGCGGTAGTCTAGTGTATCAACGTATTTTATTAAAATGTACGATTAATATAGTTGTCGAGGTGGTTACAGTTTATAATTTACGTGGGAAAGTGCATTCAGCTGTTGGGTAGAGATCTGTTCCGAACAGTTAGAGCTTGCTGGCCGCTACGAGCGCTAGTGTCGTTCCGCCTGACAACAGGATGCCATTTCATTACTAAGGAGCTTCGCGACTGTGTATATTAGACTGTGCTTTTACCTCAATCTGAGGGCTGGTTTGAGGTCCATTCAGCCTACATGATTACGATTGAGGAGCTATCGGATGGCGAGTTAGTGGCACCAGTCTATAAAGCCAAGAATAACAGCCAAGAGAATTTGTCTTGCTGACCACACGACACCTCGTAATCTGTAGGCCTTCGGGCTGAGCAGCGGTCACTTGGTAGGCCAAGGCCCTTCAGGGCTGTTGCGCCATGTGGTTTGTTTTTCTGTTTTTGTTTATATGAGGAACATCATGGTTCTGCGTTGCTTCTGAGTAGTACCCTTACGTGCGAAACATCACAGGTTTGTGTTACCTGCAAGTGGTGCCATTGTGTGTGACATACCATGGGTGATTAGTACCAGTATAGAAGGAATACGAGGAACACCATGGTTCTGCTTTACCAGTGATTAGTACAATTATGAGGGGCTGGTGATCTTGATTTTGGACCCCTTTAGATAAGTATTATCCCAGTACTTAAGGCATTGTGAATAGGATTCACTGATTGTTTTTGTTTCATGATCACTTTTACACCATCATTCATTTTAAATGATGATACAGATGTTCATTCCCATAGGGAACCTGAAATATATTGGTATTTATTTTAAATTCTAGTTAGTGGATACATTTTTAAGTTTTCATTTTCATTTCATTCACCTTGTACCCTTAGCGGCCGATAACTTAGCTGTTAGGCCCCTTTAAACAACAAACATCATCACATATGTGTAACACTGCACTTTCAAGTATCCCTCTGATCTCCAGGTACCTTTTCTTCACTAATACCCACTGTTACATATTTGTCTGTGAGCAGAACTAAAAACTTATATGCAGGTATTCCATGGAAAAGTTTTGTATGTACCTTGGTGAGCAGTTTTGTTTGCATGGCAGTTAAAAAAAAACTCCTGGAACAAATGAAACTATATCATTAGTTTGTAAAGTAAACATAACCACTTACGTAATATACGTAACACCACTTTATTGAGAGGTATTGTACTCTCGTAAGTACTTGAACTGCAGTTTATTTCATTTCTATGTGTTACAGTTGTCTGTTGCTGACACGATAGAGCTCGTACATGATCGAATACGAGTGACCTTTGGGGATTTGATGGATATTATGATGAATGTGAGGAATTCCTTTCAAACCTTCAAGACATTCCCAATAACCTAGGAGAAACCCATTCAACTTGTCACGTGCTCAGTTCTCACAAGATGATGCTGTAGAAATTGAACTGATATAGATGTTGATTCCCACAGGGAATCAGAAATATTAGTTCCGAATGAGTAAATTTATAATGCCAATATAAATGGTCCGTTATCTGACATTATAAATTTTCTAGCTAACTCATTCCTGGTTGCCAGCGTTTCACCCCCGTGTGTTAGGCTGGGCTCATCAGTTGGTACCTAGCACACCTACCAAGACGCATGGCTAGTGCATACCATGGAGGCCACTGCGTAGGCTAATTGTAGCCACCACCGGCAGTGCCAACGCACAATGAGAGACTTTGTCTCACCACCAAAAATTGATGCCCGCCTGGCCATCAGATGATATAGATGTTAATTCCCATAGGGAATCAGAAATATTTGTTCCGAATGAGTAAATTTATAATACCAATATAAATGGTCCGTTATTGAACATTATAAATTTTCCAGCTAACTCATTCCTGGTATGGTTCATGGTGTGGGTTACTGTAGTCACGTCCTAGTTCGTGAACCATGGGAAACGGCTGGGTGGCCTAGTAAGTGGTCCTGAGAGTCGGGATACCAGTTGCTATGGAATGGGAGTGGGCATCTCGGACATATTCTGAGTCATGGCCCTCCTTGTGCTCAGGCGGCTAGGACTATACAATTCACCGATGGTCCATAACCCGTTAGAGAAGAGATCCTCACTTGGACTATGTGCAAGTAGGGTAGCATCCTGCTTCATGAATTTACCGAGCTCAGAACATTTTAAGCAAGCCTCGGACCTATGGGAGTAACGGAGTCCCACTCCCGTTTGACAGGCGAGGAACTCCTTGGAAACAACTTGGCGAACGAAATGGAATTTGATGGGGAGCTATCAATATTAATGGGGCTTATGGAAGAAAGAAAGTAGAACTGGCTGAGTCAGCTAAGAGGATGCATCTGGATGTGCTAGGAGTAAGTGATATTCGGGTAAGGGGAGATAACAAGGAAGAGATGGGAGATTATAAAGTGTACTTGACAGGTGTTAGAAAGGGAAGGGCAGAGTCTGCGGTAGGGCTCTTTATCAGGAATACCATTGCACGCAACATAGTTTCCGTTAGGCATGTAGATGAGCGAATGATGTGGGTAGATTTGTCAGTTGGAGGAATTAGGACTAGAATTGTCTCCGTGTATTCACCATGTGAGAGTGCAGATGAGGATGAAGTTGACAAGTTTTATGAAGCATTGAGTGACATCGTGGTCAGGGTCAACAGCAAGGATAGAATAGTGCTAATGGGCGATTTCAATGCGAGAGTTAAGAATAGAATTGAAGGATACGAAAGGATGATCGGTAAATGCGGGGAAGATATGGGAACTAATGGGAATGGGAAGCGTTTGCTGGACTTCTGTGCTAGTATGGGTTTAGCCGTTATGAATACACTCTTCAAGCATAAGGCTATTCACCGCTACACATGGGAGGCTAGGGGTACCAGATCCATAATAGACTATATCTTAACCAACTTCGAATTCAGGAAATATGTTAGGAATGTAGGAGTTTTCCGGGGATTTTTCGATGATACAGACCACTATCTGATCTGTAGTGAAATAAGTATCTCTAGGCCTAGGGTAGAGAAAGTGAAATCTGTATGTGTATCTGCAGGACCACACCAAGTACCACCATGTGTGTAAAAGGTTGTTCAGATGTTCTTAAGCATCCACTTCTATTTATTTATTTAAATTTTTATTATTAAAACATCCATATTTCCATCCGTCTGGAAGTTATCACGAGTGTGCCCTATACTTAAATCAGGGGATTCCACACTAATAAACAGCTACCGGCCTATTTCTATTTTATCCACGATAGCAAAAGTTTTCAAAATGATGTTATGTAATCGACTAACAACATATATAAGACCTCTTATATCAAACAACATGGTTTCCTTTCATGACGTTCCACAGTCATCCATCTATATCATCTGATGGCCAGGTGGGCATCAATTTTTGGTGGTGAAACAAAGTCTCTCATAGTGCATTGGCACTGCTGGTGGCTACTATTAGCCTACACAGTGGCTTCCACAGTATGCACTAGCCATGCGTCTTGGTAGGTGTGCTAGGTACCAACTGATGAGCCCAGCCTAGCACACGGGGGCGAAACGCTGGCAACAAGGAATGAGTTAGCTGGAAAATTTATAAAGTCCAATAACAGACCATTTATGTTGGTATTAGAAATTGAACTGATCTGGACTGATGGTGTTTCTTCTCCTGTGATCCATCCCTATATGCAGCTTCCAGTAATTTCACATGACGAAGTTCTCATTCCTTTGCAGTACTATCGTGAAGTGGTATTATGACAAATCTGTCACATTATTGTCGCCTTTGACTGAGACAGAACCATAACATAAGGCTGAACGATGGGACAAGACAAAGAAAGAGCACATTCTCGTCCCAAGACCAGACATTGTTCATTAATATAGCTGTCATATGGGAGGTGTTGATCTCCACGATTTGTTGACTTCTCTGTACAATTTTCCCATAAAATCAAGGAGATGTTACCTGTACATATATTGGCATATTATTATGACTGCCGTTGTCAACTGCTGGTTGATATACAAGGAAAGACTGCAAGGTACTGTGTAAGAAACATGTCCCTCTAAAAGAAATTCAGGCAAATCTTGTCAGCACGCTGATCTGTATAGGTCGGGGAGAGTTGAAGAGGGGACAACCAAGTGCTGAAGATATGTCCAGGAAAGTGAAGAAAGCAGCAAACTTAGTGACAGCAGTACTAGACTGCCAGAAGGACAGTGGAATGAGACTTGAGGAAGGTGCAAAATTTGCAAAAAATATGAACTCTCTTGTTCAGTGCCAGAGGTGCAAAGTTTTCCTGTTTGAACAGAGACCAGAACTGTTTCAGGAGGTTCCATAATTAAAGTTTGAGTTTTTATGGAATCTTCTTAGTTCTAAAATATGTAATTTTTGAGTGTTCTTTAAATTATTGCTTCAGTGTGATGATATGAAATGGACTTGCTGGACATTTCACGAATGTGAAAACTATTGTTCATTGTCATCAATTAAAGATATTTCTATACTCCACTAAATATGTGAACTTCATCCGGACTGTCAATTGATAGAATGTAAAGTCTGAAGATGTTTGTGGTATCAAATTAACAATAATTCTTTCATTTGAACAAAAACATACACATACCTAAGGCGACTCTCCGGAGATAAAAATATATTTTTACCTAATGCATGGGTTTTCACAAAACTTTGTGGGAATGTCACCTACATAAACGTACAGATATCACAAACATTTCTTTCACATACAATTAGGTTATAGTTTTACCAAAGTATTTTTTTAAAATTTTTAATTCTTTTTTTTCATGAAATTTAATTAACATGTTAATGTAAATTCATAATTAGGTAGATAATACTTCTTTAAGAAAGCATTACGTATCGATTTTTCTGTACATAATTTATATACGGAGATATATCGTACTAAAGTTTGTGTAACTTTTACGTTCTAAAATTTTGGACTTAAAAATCCCTACTACTTGAAAAAATTCTGCAATACAAAAATTCCATTCGCAGATTTCTTAATATAGCTGTGATACATATACCATACAAATTTTGTTACATTTGGCAGGATATTATGGGAGAAAAATGGGATTTAAATGTAAAATTACAACTGACAAACAAAGCATTATTAGTGATAAATTGTTTGAATTCAGCGGAATAACTTTTTGACAAGAAAAAAGAAACTCGATCCTTCCAATTTCAGTCATTAAAAGAATTTCAAATATTGATTTTTATCTCTGAAGTGTCGCCTTAATACTGAAGTTGGGCTGATGACCTAGCTGTTAGGCCCTTTAAACAAACTGAAGTTGGGCTGATGACCTAGCTGTTAGGCCCCTTTAAACAAAAAACAAACAAACAGATATTGAAGTTGAAAGGTGTGCCTTTAAACCCAATGTTACACATGTAACAACATAAAAATATTACAAAAGGCTATAAAAGTAAAATTTAAATATTTTACAAAAGTGCTTTCAATAAAGAGACCATTTCAACCCTTTGCAGAGAAAAAGTTAATTTCTACAGCCAGTATAAGTTGTCATAAGTACTAGAGGGTTAAGCAGCATGATGGTTACGAGTCTCATGAGGAAGGTGATGTGTTGACTCCTACAGTAAAGCTA
Organism: Anabrus simplex; assembly: GCF_040414725.1. Classification (NCBI taxonomy): domain Eukaryota; kingdom Metazoa; phylum Arthropoda; class Insecta; order Orthoptera; family Tettigoniidae; genus Anabrus; species Anabrus simplex. Next base: position 383,255,403 of record NC_090267.1, on the reverse strand, counting down.
GCAAATTTAGGTAACTTTGAGAGTGTGGATCCTTAGAGCATGTGATGACCTTATTTCAAGAGAGTCAATTGTAGCAGGGTTCAAGAAATATGTTGCATACGTCTTTAAGGGTATAAAAGAGGACACTTGGAAGGAACCTGGGAAATGGACTCAGTGAACCCAGTACAAAATACTGTGGTTTTTAGTTATAAGAGGAGTCTGAGGAATGTTCAATGATGTAGTGAAAGTAAGTAGTACTGACAGAAAAATAATTTTTCTTACAAATTTGACAATTTGTCATTTAAAAAGTATTTGCATTTTTTCCTTTTATTTCTGAAATGAATGATAGACTAGCTTCTGTCAGTGGTTGGTTGGTTAGCATGGTAGCTTTTTGTAACCAGAATCAAGGATAGTGAATTTTTGAAGACTGGAAAATCCATAGCACAACATGTCATTCATGTCATCGTGTCAGAAAACCCTGATGAACTGGTTTAAGAATGCTGATATAACTACTATTATTGAGAACAGATCGAAATTTTCACATAAGTCATCCAGGGCGTCTCTACTCAAACGGGTTGACCATCTACTACAAGCCTCTCAACACTATGATCATCATATTCCTCTGGTTTTGTTGAAGTTGACCAGGTCATTTTATAGAGCCTGGTCACTCTACGGGCCCATGATAACATCCTACATCCTCATCTTGGCTATATGGAATTTTGTTTTGTCTGGTTTTTAGTAGCCTTTATTCCAAGTCATAAAGAATGGCAGGACGGACAACCGTTTTATAAATTTTGTCCTCCAGGTGGAGTGGGATCTCCTTAGCACATAAAACTCCTGTAGTTGCCCGCCACTCTTCGCCTGATCATTGTTTTACCAATGGGAATTCCCTATGGGAATCAACATCTATATGATCATTGTTTGTCCAATTGGTAATATCCCAATCAATGTTTGCATCATATCATAATTATATGGACTCAGCTACCATGTGCAGACATTTTAATTTGATGCCATCTGGCTGCCTGCTCTTCAGTCTCTACATTCTGTTTTACTTTAGACCTACTAGATGGCAGAATAAACCGAATCTCTCTTGGGCATCTATGGCTGAGTTTTAATTAATTTTGTCGGTTGAATACCACGTGTCACCAGGGATCTTTTACATGGTGACGTACGACATGGACTGTTCCGTGGACCTTTTCCCACCCTTCAAAAATCTGAATACTTCTGCCAGGTTTGAATGTTTGCATTATTCAGTATTACAGTCCAAGGTATCTAAGGGTATTTGTTGTCATTACCTGTTCATTTCCAATATTTAATCCATCGTGGCTGTATATTCTTGTTGAAAAATTGCAGTATAAGTCTATACATTCTCTTCATTTTAAGCCCATCTCCTTCTAACATATCCTATCAGATATTAACCCTTTCGCTTTCAAGCTCTCGGCTGATGGATGTGTGAAAACTGTCAGCCATATTTACCACACTATGTACACATTTCTTTTAAAATTACATGGAAAACACACCAATAAGGATATCAACATGAAAGTTTGTACATATCACTTATTATCACTACAAGTAAGTCACGTCCCTAAACCAGAAAGGTTCAGTTTAAAAAAATAACAAATGCAGAAACAAAGTTACAAGTTTCAGATTTTGAAAGTTTTTAAGTACTTCTGAGAAATGGAGTTCAGTGCACACATTTGTGATTGATGTTAGTAGAAATGTCATATTATTGTTTACTGTCATCGTAAATATCAAGATTCTATGTGCATTAGATCGAAGGGTAGATTAATTTGCGTGAAGTGATGTATCACTGAAAAAAGTCGGCCATTTTGTATAAAATACACATTTTCTGGAGGTGCTGATTATTATCATCGTTATCGACACTTTCTGATTCGGACAAAGAAACATCATCACTTGAATAACTGTCAAGATATTCAGTGATATCGTCAGCTAAATGAACTCTCTTCGCCATGTCGCACACGATAAATAACTAGGCCTAACCTAAATGAACTATATCCGACTAGGCTATATGTACCGGTAACACTTTGCTTACAATATGCACCTAATTACCTAAAAAGACTATTTAATAATGAATTAGCAAGTAGGCTAAATATAATGCATATGATACTGCTTAATTTCACTATATAATCAGTATCCTCAACAAAAAAGGAGAGAAATGCTTGCATGTTTGCCGCCAACCACGACGTAAACAAAACACTGAACTCCAGTGATCCCATGTTTTAAACCCTAAGAATATCGATAAATATGAATAGTCGTCAGTTCCTGCAGACTATAACGTGAGTTAAAACCGTGCTCTTCTTAATTCCATGCAAAATGTAAATAACGAAATAATAATAACAAAGGCCGGTAACGATGGATCGTTACCATGTCAGTTTTCGCAGGAACTGTGGGTACCGATAGATCGTTACCCACCACCTCGATAGCTGCAGTTGCTTAAGTGCGGCCAGTATCCAGTATTCGGGAGATAGTGAGTCGAACTCCAACGTTGGCAGCCCTGAATATGGTTTTCCGTGGTTTATAGGCCGGTGGAGTTAAGATTAATATCAACCCTGATGGCTGATATAATTTTGAGGAATGCTGGAAATTTGAAAGGTTCGAACATTTATTTGAAGGCTGAGATAGAGAAAGAAGACAGGATGCGGTTGGATGTCTATAAACGGCATATGTGGCGTGCTAGAGCGCAGGGGTTGCGAGTCAAGATAGTGGGGAGGTGTCTGGTAACTTCAGGCAGAAATTGGTCGCGATCGTGGACACAGGAGGAACTGCTGAGAATGGAAAAATGTGAGGAGGAAATGAGTTGCAGAAATCGAGAGCAGGGCGACATCAGTACGGAGAAGGAAGAGAGAAGGCGGGACTGCGGTGTCAGCGGGCAGGTAGCGGAGACAGCAGAGTCCTTGGTGAGTCAGAACAACCCAGGAAGGAGTGAATCAACAAGTAGGACACTAGACCGAAGTGAAGTGGATATAGGTAGTGAAGAGGTGACTGGAAGGGAAAGGAGTCAGGGTAGTGACTCAACCTCCCCGAATAAGAGAACTGCAGAAAGAAACCTGGAGAGAAAGCAGGCGTTGAATAAGGCGAGATCGTAAAGTTTAAAAGATCTATGGGGTGGGAAAAAAGGCTCTGGCACGGAAAAGGGGAAGGATGGGGGGGAGAAGAAAGAGAGGGAAGGGGAGAGGGATGGGGTGGAGCCAAAAGGAAGAATCATGAGAAGCGAGGAAGTGGTGAAATGCAGAAGTATAGGGAGGGAGGGGGAGGAAATAAATAACTAGATATGGTGATAGGGGTACTGAATATTGAGGGGTTGATGGGGAAGTTAGGGAATAAGGAAATTGTGGATTTAGTGAAAGATTTTGAGATTACTCTAGTAGAGACGTGGTTAGGGAAGGGGGTTGAAATTACATGGGACGGTTATAGAGTAGTTAACATGTTAAGGAAAAAAATAGGGAAGAGGGGCCGAAACCCAGGGGGCATAGTAGTTTTAATAAGAAATGAGATAGCTGAATGGGTGGAGACGTTACAGACTAGGGTAGAAGGGGTAGTGTGGTTGAGAGTAAAAATGGGGAAGGGGGCAGCGGAAGCAATTTGTCTGGCACTGCTTTATAACCATCCAAGCGATTCAGTTTATGCAAATAAACATTTTTTCGATGAACTGATTGAAGAAATAAACACAATAAAAGGGATGTATGTAGAAGATGGGATGATTTTATTGGGGGGATTGGAATGCGAGAGTGAGCAATAGGGTACAGGTGTACGGGAAAGAAGTAAAAGTAGACAGGGAACTGCAAAGAAAGAGTAAGGATAATGGTGTAAATAGTTATGGAGAAAGGTTATTAGAGTTATGTGCTATAGAACATTTATTTATTTTAAATGGGTGGATGAAAGGGGATAGTGTGGGAGATTTGACGTATATTACAACAAGTGGAGGGAGTGTAGTGGATATAGGAATAAGCTCAGAGATAGCGTTAAGGAGAATAATAAGTTTTGAGGTGTTAGAATGTGGGTTAACGGAACATATGCCTATCAAAGTAAAAGTGAGAACTTTGGTTGCTGATGAGAAGGGAAAGATGGAGGAAAGTAGGGAGAGATATAGGAATGGAGGATGGAAGTATGTATGGGATGATAATGCTAAAGAGAAATTGAGACAGCATTTGAAAGAGGAAGGAGATATATTAAGGGTAGGAACTGAAAGGGCGGCAGAAGGGAATGATATGGATAACGTGCTAAAATTAATAGAACACCCTGTATGGAGGGTGGGGAAGAAAGTGAGGAGAAGGGTAGAGGGAAAAAAGAATAAAATGAATGGATGGTTTGATGAAGACTGCAAGAAAAAACGCGAGGTTGTAATGAGAGCCCTAGCGGAGTTTAGGAAGGATGGTGTGCAAGAAAAAAGGAAGGAATATTGTAAATTGAGAAGGGAATATAAGGAGGTATTGAATGAGAAGAAAAGAGGATGGCAGGAGGCGGAAGCTGAAAAAATAAATATATATTGTAGAGAGAAGAAATTTGAGAGGATTTGGGAGTCAATAAACAAGATCAGAAGAACGAAACCGGTGGGGAAGGGGGATAAAATAGGAGAAAACGAGTGGGTTAGGCAATTTAAAAGGCTTTTAGAAGGGGAGAGAAAATTGGGTAGAGAAATAGACAAGTCACATATAGGAAGAGAATTGGAAGTAGTCATTACAATATTGGATGGGGAGATAACAAGGCAAGAGGTAATTACAGTATTAAAATATGCTAGACCCAAGGCTGCAGGAGGTGTGAATGGTATTTCCAATAGTGTATGGAAGGAGGTTGGGGCAAATGAACCAATGTTGAGAGGGATTGTGAAATTCTTTACTAGGTTGCTGGAAAGGGGGAAATTTCCTAGATAATTGAGGAAGGGGGTATTATGCCCTATTTATAAAAATAAAGGAGCTAGTAGCGATCCTAACAACTATAGAGGAATTACACTCCTAGACTCGTTGTCGAAGGTGTACACAGGGGTTTTGGCGAATAGGATAACAAATTGGGCGGAACAGTACGGTAGGATATCTGAGTTCCAAAATGGATTTCGGAAAGGAAGGAATACAGTCGATAATGTTTGGATTCTGGACACTTTGATTACAAAGTATGTGAGGATAGCAGGGCGTAAATTATGTATAGCAGCGATCAACTTAGAAAAAGCCTTCGATACGGTCAGTAGGGAGGCGCTATTTTTGAGATTAAGGGAGGTTGGAATGTCGAAGAAAATGAGGGTGGCAATAGAAATTATTTATGAGGAAGTGTTTGTGATGATTAAATTGCAGGATGGAAGGTTGAGTAAGTGTTTTGAATCGAAAAGCGGGGTGAGACAGGGGTGTAAGGTATCCCCGATATTATTTATAAATAATATTTTAGAGGAGCATGGTCGAGACGCATGGCAATGCCCTTGGATAGGGAAAATGGAGGTTCCGGGGTTGCTATTCACGGACGACTTATTGATTTTGGCTTTGACGGCAAGTGGGTTGCAAAAAGGGTTGGACAAGGTAGTTGAGTATACTAGGAAATGGTCTCTCAGAGTAAATGTAAGAAAGACTCAGATAATGGTGTGTAGGAAAAGGGGTGGGTGAAAGAATAAGGAAGTTTGGAGGCTAGATCAGGAAGAAATTAGACCAGGGGGAAAAATTGAGTACCTAGGTGTAATAATTAGTAAGAATGCTTCTTGGAAAAATCAGTGTAAGATGGCAAAATTTAAAGGAAGAGGAGCGCTTGCGGCAGTAGGGGTATTAGAAAAGAAATTTCCGGACGTTAAATACAAAATTCAGAAAACGGTGTTGAAATCACTGGTAATGGGCAAAATGCTATTTGGGGTTGAAGTATGGGGAATGGAGGAGGGCAGGGGTGAACTAAACCAGGTGGTGGCGAAATTTAGTAAGATCATGATGGACCTCCCAAATTGTACAGCCAATGCCGGTGCCAGATTAGTCTGTAAAGAATCGATAGAAGTTGAAATAGCTAAGAGGGTGTTCAAGTACTAGATTCGATTGGAGGAAGGGAAGGGCGGGGCATTAGTACAAGAAACGTTTAGTTTTCAGAAAGGTATGACGAATGAAGCTTACTGGGTGAATAAGTGCAAAAAGTGGTTACAAAAGATTGGATTGGAGGTATATGGAGAGGTCTGGGGGGGTAGTAGGAATAAATGGGTATGGGAAAGGATAAAGGGAAGACTACTAGATACTGAAAGACAGAGATTAATAGGGGAATGTAGAGAGAGAGTCTCTTTATCAGTATTAAATTAATTGGTGGAAGTAATAAACCCGAAAACGGAGTTTGAAGGTAGAAGGGATAAGAGAGGTTTGTATTAGTGGATATTGGGTGTTCCGAGGAATAGGAGATGGGTAGGGAGTGAGAATAGGGATAGATGTGTGTTATGTGGAGAGAAGTGGGAGGACCTGCATATTTTTAATCAATGCCGAGCTTTAGCGGAGATAAAGATCAAACTACTAAGTAAGAAGGAGCTGGACATGGTAGGGGAAAGCTATAAGATGACATCTTGGTTATGTAGAGAGTGGGAGAAAGGAACGAATATAGCGAAATTCTTAAATGTGGCCAGAGCTATATTTATAAAGAAATTGAGGGAGTAACAGGGGTTGTGCAGATAATGTGGTGCTTGCCGAGGGAGGAAGGGGGTAGGCATTCTGCTCAGAGGAATGGATATCCGCCCTGAGCAGAAGCGGGAAGGGTATCATGGTAACCATGATATCAGAAGAGGGGGCTGTAGTGTTAGGGGAAAGGGGATCCGCCTGGGGCAAATTGTTGGAAAGTAGATAGAGAAGTAGTAGGATGGGAGGAGGTGATTGATTAATGACTTGAGGAATATGAGAGTAGATGTGTTTATGAGAAGAGTTGGTAACAAGGGAAAGCCTGAGAAAATTAGGTAAGAGTTGATAAAAGGGGAGGTTTAGTAGGCTTGAGGGTAGTGTAAATTGAAGAAGCTGGTATATAGTTTAAGTTTATCGTGGATAGATGAAATGAAGCTTAGGTGGAAGCAAAAAAATATATATATATAGTGAGATGACTGAGTGAACTAATGGACTTGGAATGGAGCACTGTCTTTTTGTGTGTAAATGAGGAGTGAAAAGACAAATGGATTGTTTAAGTGTATATGTGGGAGGAGGGGTTATAAGGAAGGTGTATGTAATAGAATTGAGATAGATTAAGTGGGACCCTAGTTAAGGAGAAAATGTTGGCAGTATGGAAATTATGAAAGTAGGTCATATGAAAAAAAAAAAAAAAAATTAAATGGTGTAGATGCCTTGAGGAGGGGTGTAAAACTGAGGGATTCTTGATGTTTAATGTACTAGGTTTAATAGGATGGAAGAAATGAGATAAGTCTAACAGTCTGACGTAAGTGTGGTCCTGTAGATTGAGAAGACTGAGTGAACTAATAGACTTGGAATGGAAACTGTTTGTGTGTAAAAAAAAAAAAAAAGTTAAATGGTTTTAAAGTAAGCTGGTATATAGTTTAAGTTTATCGTGGATAGTTGAAATGAAGCTTAGGTGGAAGCAAAAAAAATATATATATATATATAGTGAGATGACTGAGTGAGCTAATGGACTTGGAATGGAGCACTGTCTGTTTGTGTGTAAATGAGTGAAAACAAAATGGATTGTTTAACCCCTCAGCGCCGACCTCTATACGTGGTATAGACCCTCTTTCCTTCCGTAGCCGCCGACCTCTATACGTGGTATAGACCCATACATGGTTTCACATATACGGCTATAGCGCAAAGAGTTCTGGAGTTACTGATATGCAAATTGTTTTGTTTCCAAGAAGACATTTTCGGGTTTATTAGTGTTGTAAATAAGAATTGAAAAATCGTTATAATGTAGTTGTTTTTGCAAGAATAATTATTTGTCAAATAAGTCTGAGCACTAATCTCTTGCTTTTTTTAAAGTCTGTTTGCTTCATTCTTTCCCACAGAATAAAATAAAGAAATGATGATCTGAGAAGTTTGTCTTTTCGTGTGATGTTCTTTGCTGTATGTGTACATTGGGAGTGCGGTTTATTTATTATATTTGTCTTTATTTCTCGGATTGTAATATTTTCGTAACTCTCCACGAGCGCTCTGTGTAGGCATCGGTTAGTGCTGCTTTCTGTCATACGATACGAGAACCAGTTGTTCATGGTATATATCTCACTTGAAAGACGTTGTCTCGACCTTTTATCTGAAATATGTATCGAGTTGGTTTGTTTCGTCATAAATGTTATTCCCCTCATTCAGTTTCGTCCTGTTGCTTTAGGTCTCGCTGCAGCTTCATCAGTCCGTGTGACGCGCCGCACTCAGCCGTGGTATGACTGACAGTAACGTGCTTGAAATATTGTATAATTCAGATGAAAGTTTAATCGGAAGTAGTAGTGACAGTATAAGCAGCAGTGATGATGAAATAGATGATGTAGCAGTGGTAAATGATGAGAGTGACGATGAGGAGGAAACAGTACTTGGAAATTTCGTGTAAGAGACTATAGATAATTATACAGGTCAAAGAGAACTTTTCAACGGTGAATTCTGATTGATAAATTCTCTAATAATACTCACACAGGTCACAGAGACAAATATTGAGAAATTACCTTATCGGGTTCAGCTGGTGAAAGGTTTGTTTACAAAATACGCTCGGGAGGGAGAGGAACGAAATATTCAAGGCCGGCGCGCATCAGATAATACAGTTCCAAGGTTGCAGGAAAGACATTTTATCAGGAAATTAGCACCCAAGAGTTGGAAATCCAAACCTCAGAGACATTATATCCTGTGTTCAAAACACGGCGAAAAGAAGACGTCAGTGTACTGCTGCCAGTAGTGTGACTTGAGTCCCTGTCTCAAAGAGTGCTTCGAACTCTATCACACGGAACTAAATTACTAAGGAAATGTGAAACAATTATGTAATTATTTGCATATTCATAGTTCTGTCATAAGGAATTCCAAATTTCGTGAAAATCGGGCTACTCTTATACTTATAGTAACGCTTTAAGTGAATCGATGCATTTCAGTCGCGCGTAGTTGAAATCTCATCCGGCCGCAGAGTAGGAAGCTATTTAAATGGCTGCGACGCTGAGGGGTTAAGTATATTTGTGTGAGGAGGGAGTATAAAGAAGGTGTATGTAATAGAATTGAGATAGATTAAGTAGGACTGTAGTTAAGGAGAAAATGCTGGCAGTATGGAAATTATGAAAGTAGATCATATGAAAAAAAAAAAAAAGTTAAATGGTGTAGATGCCTTGTTGAGGGGTGTAAAATCGAGGGATTCTTGATGTTTATGTACGTAGTTGAATAGGATGGAAGAAATGGGATAAGTCTAATAGTCTGATGTAAGTGTGGTCCTGTAGATTGAGAAGACTGAGTGAATTAATGGACTTAGAATGGAAACTGTTGGTGTGTAAGAAAAAAAAAAAGTGAAATTGCTTTAAGTGCGATGATGAGGGATGTAATATGGTTGTTAGTTGATGTTTAAGTCTTAAGCTTAATAAGGTGAGATGTAGTGGACGAGAATAGTGCGAGAAGGGAGAAGGTGACGTATCAAAGGGAGAGGGAGGGGATGGGCCTTGACCCACCCCAAAGAAGTTAGGCTGGAGCACGTCTGCACGGGAAGAAAAAGGAGAGGGAAGATAGAGAGCTGACAATGAACATAGTAGGTGTGACGTTCTAGCGGAAGTGTGTGGCAAGCCATGTGTTGGGTCTGGCTTCCGCCAAGCTGGCTTGTCACACATGGTAGGGAGGGAATACATTGTCAGCAAGTGTAGGTGAGATAGGAGATCAGTTCTCACGTGGCGAGGCTGGTGGCTGCGATCAACGGGTTGGTGGGCATGTATTCCATGCTAGGGCTGACGCAGCGACCAGTCTACTAACATTTTTTTTTTTTTTTTAGGTGGTAGGTGGGAATAGGGGAATAGGGTAGTTTGTAGTCCGGTGCTTCCTGCACGTATGCTGGCTATCCGCGTACGTGTGGGAGGGCACTGAGTAGATGTAGAGGTAGATAATTTAGTTAAGTAGTTTTAGGAGAGATGTAGTGCCTATTGTTTGTTTGTTCTGTGTTTTGCTCTGCCTTTATTACCTGTAAGCCGATGGTGTTTACTAGGGTGGGTAATAAAGATATGTATGTATGTATGTATGTATGTATGTATGTATGTATGTATGTATGTATGTTTTCCATGGTTTCCCATTTTCACACCAGGCAAATGCTGGGGCTGTACCTTAATTAAGGCCACAGCCGCTTCTTTCCCACTCCTAGCCCTTTCCTGTCCCATCGTCGCCATAAGACCTATCTGTGTCAGTGCAATGGAAAACAACTTGTAAAAAAAAATTTTAAAAAAATAGACATCGTTACCTTGAAAACATAAGGGTTAGGCTTTCCTTGTAAGTGCTCCTACACTTTCATAGAATTTCAAAGGGAAATAATACCCTTGGTACCCAGGACGAAGATGGGCAATGTTGATGAGGAATGGAAAAGATTTAAGGAAGCACTGGTTGGATGTGCAGAAAAGGTATGTGGTAGGACATCAGGAAATGTGAAAGACAAAGAGACACACTGGTGGAACAATAGGGTAAAAAGTGAAGGAAAAGAAAATGGCATGAAAAACATCGAAGACTGAAGAAAGTAGAAGAAAATATGTGGAGGCAAAGAATTTGGCCAAGAAATTAGTGGAGGAAAAAAAGAGGAAAAGCTGGGCCTTATCACACAGAAATTGAGAGATGATATGCAGGGCAGCAAGAAATTATTGTATGGTATCTTAAGAAACAAAAGGAGAGATCAAGTAAACACCAGATTTGTGAAGTATGAAGAAGGCATAATATTGACGACAAAGCCAGAAGAAATAAGAAATAAATTGAGGGAGTATTTTTAGACGTTAATGAACATGAGAAATAATGACAGTCATCCAATGGACCACCAAGAAAGGCAATTAGTTGATGAAGAAATGGATAAAGAAATTACAATGGATGAAATTGAAATGGCAGTAAGAAAGATGAAGAATGGAAAAACTGCTCGAACAGATGAAATTTTAGTGGAGATGATAAAGGCAGCTGGAGCTGTAGGCCTGCAGTGGATATATCAAGTTCTCAGGACTGTCTGGGAGAATAAGGAGGTCCCTGAGGATTGGCAAAAAGAAATAATCATCCCAATTTTCAAGAAAGGTGATAAGAAAGTATTGAAGAACTACAGGGGAATTACTCTGATATCCTATGTTGCTAAGATAATGGAGAGGATACTGGAAAGTAGGATAAGATTGAGGGTTGAAAATCAGATACAGGAAAATCAGTTTGATTCCAGTAGTGAGAGGTCAACAACAGAGACCATTCTCATTATGAGACAACTAATGGAAAAGCAATGGGAGTATGGGAATGATATGGTGATGACATTCATTGACATTAGAAAGGCATATGACAGTGTCCCCAGGACTAAAGTTTGGGACAGTCTGGTACAAAAAGGAATTGGAACAGGGATTAATAAAAATGATCATGGGAATGTACAAGGAATGTTGCAGTTGCGTGCAAACACAAGGTGGCAGTACAAGTTGGTTCAAAATCACTAGTGGGCTGAGACAGGGAAGTGTTCTATCACCAATCCTGTTTTCAATAGCAATGGATGACATCATGAAAGCAGCAAAAACAGCATATGGAGGAAGAGAAATGAACATGTTGTTATTTGCAGATGATATTGTGATTTGGGGAGAAGACGACATGAAGGTTCAAGAACAGTTGGATGTGGTGAATGGGAAGATTGAAGAATGTGGATTAAAAATAAGTGTAGAAAAAAGTAAAACTCTTGTTATGACTAGAGGGGAGAAGGAAGGGAAAGGTCAGATTAGACTTGCAGACAAACCCCCGAAAGTAGTGGAGATGTTCAAATACCTGGGGAGTGAATTAATGGAGAATGCTCCACTGGATGTTGAAATTAGTAAGATGATTCAAGCTAGAAGCTGTTTCTATCATAGTATAAGAAACATGCTATGGGAAAAAGATGTGCCAATGGAAGCAAAGAAAACTACGTACAAGATGTATTACGTACTCTAACAACTTACAGAGGAGAAACTTGGACAATGACAAAGAAGGATGAGAGGTTAATACAGGCAGCCGAAATGAAGTTCTTGAGGAGTATTATACAGAAGAGTAGAAGAGACAAAATAAGGAATGAGAAAATCCGGGAAGAAATTTGAGTGGAATAAATGAATGACAGAATAGAGAAGAACCGATTAAGATGGTTTGGGCACATAAAGCGAATGAGTGATAAAAGAATGCCAAAAACAGGTGGTGGAAATGTAAATGCAAGGAAGAGGAGGGCACGGATGACGACTGAGATGGAAGGACACAATCCATCGCAGTATTAGAGAAAGAAACCTCGACTGGGACACAGTGTTGGAGGAGGAGTGGCGGAAAGACCGAAGAAAGTGGAAAGGAACCATATTTGCCCCTACCCGGCTACAGCTGAATAATGAGAAATGATGAATATGATGACCTGGTTAAATACGCCTTGTCAATATGACAATACTCTTTCTGTTAATAGACCTTATTTATTCATCGTACATGTTTCGAGAACAATACACATTATCTTCATCACTGACCATACAAACTCATTTCTACTGTCAAAGTCTAACTTAAAACAAAGATTTTATATAATTACAACATCAATGAATAAAAACAATGTAACAATTTTCATTTGTTTAGCCTAAATTTACAGAACTATTATATCACGATTTCTAATATCAATGAATAAACAGTCAGGAAACTACTACAGTCGAACCTGCCCTAACGGACACCTCCCTATACGGACAATTTTCCATGGAACCGATTTTATTTTACATAAGACACGTGTTAAATAACCCCAATTTAAGCAGACATTGATATTAGTCTCATCCACTTGTCTTAAGCGGAGAATTTACACGTCCCAGGACAATTTTTACACCTGGCTATGTCATCTTTTCTTATAAAACCATCCTGCAGACATATAAGAAATCCTTTTGAATTTCTGTACTACAGTAGAACCTCAATAATCTGGACCCCATTAGTCCAGACAGCTGTTTAATAATAATTCATAAATACAATTACAGTATAAAGCTGAGTTACGAACGCAACGGTGTAAACTACGCTGGAGGAGATCGTTGAAAGTGTGATTGCTGCAGAAAGCTCTGAAATGGATGAATATAACCAGGATGAAGCAGATGATATTATTATTAACCCTAAACCAAAACTTAGTGAAATTAAAGACATTCTAAAAAGTGTCATTAAATACATTGAAGATAACAACAATGAACAACAATTATGAACATTTGAGGCATCTGTGTGAGTTTAATTATTAAAGAAATTAATGTCAAGGGAAGACGACAAAAGATCAGCAGTTTCTTCAAACCAGTAAGAATGTCAAGTGTGGGCAATGAAGGTGTATCTGGTCTGCACTAGTTATTCTGTATTTTGTAGAGTTTATACTAGAGATGGGGATTCTGATTCTTTTAGAAGAACCGATTCATTTGAACCGATTCACTAAAATGATTCATTCATTTGATTCGTTCATTTAATTCGTTCATTCCAATACCACGTGATGGAGAGCCGAAAGCGAAACCACGGACTCAGACGAACCATTCCGTTATGTTCTTTATAACTGCTACTGCTTTACGTGTTTACAGGTTCCAAGAAGTGAAATGTTCAAGGTATAATAATAATAATAATAATAATAATAATAATAATAATAATAATAATAATAATAATTGATAGCATTTTAACAAGAGTAATATCCTTTTTAGAGGTTACAGTTGAAAAATGCTACACAACTGTCTGACTAATCCTTTTCAAACTTAAGTAGCTACCATTCGAAACTATACGAGAATCGAATTATTATTTATAGTAGATATGAACATTTTTGTGGCCATGTTTCACGTGTTAGTTCACGAGAACAAAAACGTGAACGGGAACCTTGAAGTAAACTTAACCTAACATTTCGCAACGAGCTGGTAGTTGAGTGTATATTAAAGTTCCGAGCAGTGTGTGACTTGAAACTACGTGATAATATCTTATTTAAAAAAAAAAAAAAATTCCTGTAAGGTTAGGTTAGGAGTATTTGACTTGTGGACCGACTTAGTTCAGCTTAAATAAAAAATAACAGAGTCGTTCTTCACAAGTAGTCATTGATTCAAAAATGGTGGATACCCGATTTGGCGATATGAATCAGAACGAACGAGGAACCAAGGAACGAGTTGCCGCGTTCGGCTGCCATCTCTCGATTCAGATTTCGATTCACAAACGAGTCGATTCATTTCGTTCACTGAATCATGATTCAATCGTTCAGTGCAATGATTCGTTCATTTTGAATCACTCGTTCAGAATCTCCCCATCTCTAGTTTATACTGTACCAGTATTGCCTTTGTATTTCTTAAATTTAAAATATTATACAGTACTCGTTCTTTTTACTGAATAGAGCAAGTTGTTCCAAATCCATGAGTTTGAGTATGCGAACGTGCGAGTATGCCGCAGTGTTGCTCAGAGCACGGTTGGAGGGTGATAGCCAATACGTCAGTGGGCGAAGGTCATAGCACAAGTCCATGAGCTTCCTGCCAGTCTTGATGTTGTATTGTTTCCCATCACTACATAACATATTATTCTGTCACTATGTCAAGCCGGGGAGGCCCATTGCCTAGTTTGTGGGAAGAACAATTCTTCTTTACCGAAAAGAACGGATTCCCGTAGTGTCTGTTGTGTCAAAAAGTGCTACATTCAATGAGAAAATGGAATGTACAGCGTCATTACACAACACTTCATTCAGCTCTGTATGAACAGATGGAAGGCGAAGCACAGCAGGAACTCATAGCTAGACTGAAAGCCGACATACAAAAAGACGTACGTTTTTAAAAACAATTATCACTGTAGATTCGTTTGACATAAATCATTACACATTAAAAGGGAAACTTATTCATACTTTCTTTTCCAGGTGAGTCCGGCTCCATGGCTAAATGGTTAGCGTGCTGGCCTTTGGTCACAGGAGTCCCGGGTTCGATTCCCGGCAGGGTCGGGAATTTTAACCTTAATTGGTTAATTTCGCTGGCACGGGGGCTGGGTGTATGTGTTGTCTGCATCATCATTTCATCCTCATCACGACGCGCAGGTCACCTACGGGTATCAACTCAAAAGACCTGCATCTGACGAGCCGAACATGTCCTCGGACACTCCCGGCACTAAAAGCCATACGCCATTTCATTTCCAGGTGAATTACATTGAAGAAACTACCAATGAGGCAGCAATTTGAGCGCGTTACAAAGTCAGTCACACCACTGCAGTGAATGGGAAACCATTCTCAGTGGGGCCTATCGTGAAAATGTGTTTGCTCTCTGTTCCGGAATGTTTAACTCTAAGGGAGAGGCAGAAATTTGAATCGGTCTGTCTCTCAAAACAGACAGTGTTTCGTCTCATTTGCACCATGGGAGCGGATTTGGAGGGCAGCTTAAGTGTAGAATTCAAAACATGGTGGCCTTTCCGCTCGCACCTGATGAAAATACAGATGTAGTTGATTACGGTGAGCTAACTACATTTGTGCCTGGTGTTGACATGGGACTGCAAGTTACGGAGGAACTCTTAGATGTGTACTGCTGGATTACAGTGCTACTGGTCAAGATATATTTGAGGTGGTTTGTGAATCTGTGGACAACATGAGCTTACCATGGGAAAAGCTCCATTCGGTGGCTTCAGACGGCGTGCCACAAATAGTTGGGCGAGAGCAGGACTTTGTCTCTCAGTTAAAAAAGAAAGTTAAATGTGAATTCAGGAAGGACATGGTGACTGTTCGTTGTTTTATTCACCAAGAGGCACTTTATGCTGCAACAGTTGAATTGGAATCTGTTATGAAAGTTATAATGATGTGTGTAAATTTTGTCCAGCATCACAGTGTTAACCCTAGAATCGTAAAGTCCCTCCGGTGTAACACGAATCATAAACTTTCGTCTGTCAGACTACCAAAAAGCACTTTAATAAGCATCAACCCAACATTTTACACAAAATACAGAATATTATACTTAAAAATACCACACGTAGTGATGACAATACACTCTGGTCAGTTTTTCTTCAATAGGCACATTCAATGCACTGTTTTGCTTGGTGATCAAGACAAGTGCCTTCGGCATGTCTTACAAAAGAATCGGGTCATTCTTAATTTATTTTGATGGACAAAACGCACAAATTATTCTTCCTTCAGCAGTACCTGATTGAGGCTCCTCAGGAATGCCATCTTTTCCAACAATTTCAGCGATGGTCCACTTCAGACTGCGCCTCAAAGTTGGTGTCTGAAGTCTCTCTTGCAGCTTTGGAGCCATTAGCATTTCGGATACATCCTTTGCAAACTCTCACCTTGAAAGTGGCTTTTGGCCTTTTTGAACCATCTTATGCACATTAACAAAGTATCCATTGACAAGTGATATATTAATCATACTATAAAAGATACACATTGGCCATCTTCCCGTTTTTCTTGAAGAGGACATCAATGTTGACATTTCATCGAAAGTGTCCACGGCACCTTTAGTCCCATTGTAGTCTTCCGCCGTATCTTTTTCCGACTGGCTGCTATTGTTCCTACTTCATGGCATGTAGAAAGGAGGATTACATTCTTGTTTGGTTTTCCTTTATAGGATTCCATTGTTTTTATACCATCATAACAAAACATGGAGGACCCGAGCATTCTTCCTTTGACTTGTTTTCATCTCTGGCTTGTCTTTTCTCATTGTTCCAATGATTGTCAGGTTATGGTCGCAATGCAGATAATCACCCAGATGAATTGAGGTGAACCAATTGTCGGTCGTAATATTTGAACCATGTATTGGCCGGGTAATTTCATTCACGAAATACATTACCACTTATGTCTCCTGAAGAGAGTGGTTCTCTGTCTAATTCAGAAAGAACTGCCATCATCGTGCGCTAGATTTTCCATTTCAGTATCCTATTAAGCTTACGTACTATGGACAAAAAAAACATTACTGTAATAAACCAAATATTTACACTATTTACAGTTATGTACAAATCACAAATACTTTCACAAATCATAAACTTTCGTCTCTCAGACGACGGTCATATCGCAGTGAACAAACAACTGGACCTTTATGCTTGAAACCAAGGTCATCAGTGATTGTTGATAGCTGGGGAAGATTAGATGGAGGGGGAAGGCACAGTTCATTAGCGTCTGAAAATTTCTGTGAAAACTACAGGGGTGCGTAGTTTGGGAGACGAAAGTTTATGATTCTAGGGTTAATCATTGTCAGTCTGAAGGGTTCTTAAAAGATCTCAGAGCGGCTTATGGTGATATATCCTACCACAGCACTGTTCACTAAGTCGGGGAAAAGTACTTGACGTGTTTTTTGCCATTCACGAAGAAATTGCTCCTTTCCTGGAAATGAAAGGACAGGCAGAGCAGTATCTGTCTGATCCAACATGGGTAGCAGATTTGATAATGCACCTAAACCATCTGAAAACATCATTGTAAAGAAAAGATCTATTAATTGTAGATATGTACGATAAACTCAAGAGCGTTCACAGAAAAGCTTCGTTTGTTTCAGCGGCAGATTCAAAATAGAGATTCAACATTTTTCACTCGTCTTGACTCTTCGAAAATTATGAGGCTTCTTCAGTCTTTTGAAATGAGGTTCCAAGAGCTCAATGTTTGTGAAAAAGAAATGTGATTATTCGGCACTCTTTTCTCATTTACCCCTGATGACAACCTGCTGTCAATGCAGCTGGAAATTATAGACTTAAGAATTCTACCCTACTAAATAACAGATATTAGAATGCGGATCTGTCATGATGGTATCGTTTCCTGCACCATGAAACCTTTCCCAGGCTGCACAAGAACGCAGCACAGTTCATGTGTATGTTTGGGTCCACATACTGTTGCAAGCAACTTTTCTTGGCTATGAACTGAAGAAAATGCAAAGACAGATCAATGCTTGGAGATCCAACACTGAAGAATGCTCTACCCATCATGTCAGCAAATGCATTCACTCCCGATATATCAGCACTAGTGTCCACAGTGAAACATGAACCTTCTGATATTCAATAAACATATTGTATTCTGTACCTTAAACTTTCCTTATGAATATCTCCTACATTCACACACTTCCACAGTCATGCAACCCTGTTCATCAGTACTCTCCGTCACAGGTCTCCGCCAGTATCCACCACGCCGTGACAACAGCTTACCCCAGAGCAGAGCTGTATTGCAGGTTTCTGGCTTACTCACCATGCAAGGCAGCGAGCACACCATTACTCACTGGTTAGCAGCTCGGCTGAAACAGCCTAGAATGATGTGTTTAAATATGTACCATGGCTCATTTCATAAGTTATTTTGTTTAATCTGGACTTTCATTAATTCAGACAACCTAGAGTCTCAATTAGTCCAGATAATGAGGTTCTACTGTATTTCGGGTTCAAGGAAAAGAGGGAAAGAGGAATGTTGTAGTAATTAGTGTACATTCTCAGAATTCTAGTTGCCCGGGAATGCTATCAGCGACTCTGTTTACTCACAAGATACCAAGGGACTTTCCAACCTAGCTTTCATCATTCTGTTCATAACTCAGATTGTTGCTAATAAGGTTGAGGTCAGGTAGTTCAGTTAAAGTTGAAAAGGAAGAGACTTGTGCGCTATACCATGTGCCCAGTAAACATCAGTAACAAGGAACGAGGACTTTAAGTGAAAAAAATTCAAACACAAGGGAAAGTCAAAAACAATTGTGAAGAATTAAAATGAAATTTTAAGTGAGTGGGAGGAAAATAGGAAGCGAGGGGTGAAAAGTGGGAGTCACTTTTCCCAGAAGTGAACGTTGCAGTGTATAAGTAGTTCAAGTATGTTCAAGCAAAGAAAATGTGAGGGAGAGGGCCAATGTTACAAGATACACTGCAAGGAATCGCAAATAATCTGAAAGTTGAGATTCTTGAGCAGGTGAAGAATTTGTCTCTCATGCTGGATTGCGAGTACCAGGATACAATAATGGAACTATTTAACAGAATTTATCCCTTTTTAAGAATATTGCAGTAAAGAAAAACTGTGCTAAAACCACACACATACTCTCTCTCTCTCTCTGTAATGTTTGTAAAGGCTCTAAAATATCTTATAATATCTCCCAGGCAAATATTTAGTTAGAAATGATTTAGAATAATCAAAATACAGTCGAACCTGCCCTAACGGACACCTTTATTCAATGGACACCTTTCTATGTGGACATTTTTCCTCGGAACCGATTTTATTTTACATAAAACGTGTTAAATAAGCCTCATTTAAGCGGACACCTCAAATTCCGGACACCAGACATCACCACTAATCTCGTCCACTTGTCTTGTGTCATTCCAGGACACTTCATCTTAAAATAATTCTGCAGGCCTACGGGAATTCCTTTTAATGTTTGTACTATTTTTTGTGTCCATGTGAAAACGAAGGAAGTTAATTGTTATGTATAGGGCTCTTTCCAAACCTATCGTTAGGGTCGTCTTGTGTTCTAATTAGTGTACATTCTGAGAATTCTAGTTGCCCGGGAATGCTGCTCGTAATTGTTTACTCACAAGTTACAAAGGGATTTTCTAGCATATCTCACATCATTCCATTCATAACTAAGATTGTTGCTAATAAAGTATAGGTCAGGTAGTTCAGTTAAACTTGACAAGGAAGAGACTTTCATGTGCTGATTGTTGAGGCAGAAATACCATAGCATTTCAATCGCCCGTAAACAGAAGTAGGAGGGATGAGCATGTTTAGGGCTTGAGACAAGAAAAAACTTAGTGCAAAAGGACTTTCAATGAGAAAAGCTCCCTGAAAATTAAACTGCAGGAAAACACAATTGTGAAGTATAGAAAAGACCATTTAAGTGACTGGGAAGAAATTAGGAATCAATGAATGAAAATAAAGTGGGAGTCAGATTTGCAGAAGTGAACACTGTGTTATATGAGTGATTCATATTTGTTCGAGCAAAGAAACTGTGAGTGAGCCAATGTTACAAGAAAAAGAGCGAGAAATTGCAAATATTCTGAAAACTGAGATTAGTTCAGTAAAAAATGTGTGTGTCACGCAAGGTCGTTACTCCCTTTTCAAGAATATCGCAGTAAAGAAAAATGTGCTAAATTTGTAGACCCAGCTGAATGATTACATCCCGATGATGTAATGAATGTAAAAGCTGTAAAATTACTTGTAATATTTAGGCAAATATTTAGTTAGAAATTATTTAGAATAATCAAAATAAAGATGTATGCTTATATTTAAGGTGGATGTTTTTTGCCATTTAAGTGTTCGATTAATTTTTACAACCTTGTTTCAATGGACATTTTTCCACAGAACCGATGGTGCCCGCAGAAGAGAGGTTCAGCTGTATCGTATAAAACAGTCAATATTAAGATGATGTTAAAAGATATTCATTTCTTTCACATACTCAAGATCTTCAAATCTAATATTTTTCTTCTTTTTTTTCCCCTTCATCCTTAAATGATTATATGCTAGTTTATATAATGGATCTTCATTTCCAATTTTTTAATTTAAACCCAAATCAAAATTATTTTTCTGTGCAAGATATATTTTCCAAAACATTCATGAATTTTCCTCTTTGGGCCGAATGTTTTAATTCCATATCACTATTAATGTCTGTGAATTTATGATTATTTCCTAGCATGTATTCTCCCATTGCTGAATCTCTCTCATGTTCAACAGCAATTACATGTTCCTTAGACCTTATAACCAAACTTCTTCCTGATTCTCCAATGTATTATTGCTTACATGTTTGCATTTTGTAAATACCGGACTTATTATACATACTTTTCTCAATTTTATTTGAATTAAAAATTATCTTATTAGTATTATTAATAGTTCTGTAGGTGACATTTTCTTTTTTTGACATTTTTATTTTAGCCAGTTGATAATATTGCTTATTTCTAGAAGTTAAAACAGCAAAATTTTCTTTTTCTCCTTTCAATCTTTAAGTAAAGTTGTTTTAGGTTCATGTGTCACTTTATTTATCATGCTAATAACATTTTTTGAATATCCATTGTTATGAGCAGTCTGGCAGATTATATTTATTTCTTTGTCATAATTCTTTTTAGACATTAGTACATTCATAGCTCTGTTAATTAAGCTGTAAAATGTTGCCTTTTTATGTTGACCTGGATGATTAGAGTCGTTCTAATAATAGTATCCGAGTATACTTTCTGAAAATTTGAAAATTAAAATGACCCATATTTTTGGTAATTGTTATATCCAAATAACTTAAAGACCCACTAATCGTAAACTCCATTCTGAAATGCACCTGTTTATCCAAAGTATTTAAATATTCTAATAATACATCCGGTTTTACATCTTGTTCATCGATAACAACAAAGATACCAACGAATCATAACCATGTAACCAATCCATCTATCTTATTCACTATAATATTATATCTGTGTAATCTATGTATGTTTGCTAAAATTCCTAACATTGGAGAAACCATTACTAGACCCTTTGACTGCTTGTAAATTTTGCTGCCTAAAAATAAGTTATTTTCCAATTCCAATTCTAATCATGATAAAAATTCTTCAATTTCCATTTTACTCAACTTGCTGTGTTGCATTAGATACTTTCTTTGTTACTATTTTTTATATCTGCTATATGTATAGTACGTGAACCTTTTCTTGAGCCCCAGTTCCCATTCAGCACTATGGATCTCAGGGCTCAAGAAAAGGTTCGTGTACTATATGTTGGAGTACATATCTTTGAAATCACCCCTGTGGGTGGGGAAGACACAAGAAGACTACACTCATGGTATCCCCTGCCTGTCGTAAGAGGCGACTAAGAAGGGGTGACCAAGGGATGATGTAATTAGAACCATGAGACTACTTGTGATTAGTAGCATTACATGAGCAAGTGGTGGTGGTGATTATTGTTTTATGAGGAAGTACAACTAGACAACCATCTTCTATATAGGCGTAACACTAATCAGAGAGAGAGAAAATGGAAGGGATCCAACACTTCAAAAGAAGGTATCAGCCAAAGAAAGGCAAGGGCCACGAAGGGTGTGAAAATAAAAGACTCACTAGGCCTCGAATGCTGTAATACTATTGGGGTCAGAAAAGAACAAGAGTTGACCAAAGGAGGTTGGATAGGACATATGAAAGTGAGGAGCCTGGCACAAGTAAGTGGGAGCAATGCCAGGACTCAGCTGAGGGCCCCATGGCTGCCAACCCACACCCCCAAGTTGAAGAGACCTGGGGCCCCTTACGACAGGCAGGGGTTACCATGGGTGTTTTTCCACCACCCCCGCCCACAAGGGTAACATGAGCAACACCATGGGTCGACGTTACTTGTGATTAGTACTACCATGTGAGGAACAGCACGAGTCTATGTTACCTAGGAGAGGTACCATTCTGCGAGGAAAACCATGGGTCTGGGCGTTGCCTGTGATTAGTACCATTGTGTACATTCCATCAAGGCGGGGGAGCGGGCGCTTGGCTGCACAGTAGTGATGGGCAACACTCTCGCTCGAGACTGACGTCACAGACCTCAAGACCAATTCTCCTGTGCTGCAATCTGTGACGTTCCAGTAACTATGAGTAAAAGCTTGATAGGATATCAGGAGTTATCGCGTAAAACATTCTCATATGGAAACGTGTACCGATAAATTTTGTCAAAAGCCTGGAAAAGTATTGCATGTTTAACTATGAACACCTTAATACCACTAACGAAAGTGAAAACAGAATGTCAGTTTCTTAAATTGTTCAAGACTTATTTAAGGTGGACATCTTCGCCGAATAACCCTGTATAATTTGTGAATAACTGTAGATAGGATGTACACCTATCTGCATACTACAGGTGTGCATTATTCAAATGCGAGATGGAGCAAGATGCGCCTTACTGCATATGCAACCATCATTATGCACGAGTGAAACATGTAATCTAAAATGCCCGAGTTTGCTCCAGTTCCTTCAACAGGGTAGTGATGGGAAATGCTCTCAAGACCGATTTTCATGTGCGGCGATCTATGCAAATCCTAGTAACTACAAGTAAAAGCTTATCATGTGGAAATGTGTCAATAAATTTTGTCAAAAGCCTAGAAAAGTACTGCATGTTCAACTATAAGCCCCTTAAAACTATTTACCATTAACAAAAGTGAAAACACGTCAGTATCTTATACGGTTGATGAGTTATTTGAGGTGGGCATCTAGCTGAATAAGCCTGCATAATTTTAGTGAATAACTGTCGATAGGATGTACACTTACCTGGATACTTTGCAACTGTTGTCAACAGGATAGCTTCTTGTGATGGCCCTTAGCTGAATCCTGGCATTGCTTCCACTTACTTGTGCCAGGCTTCTTACTTTCATCTATCCTATCCGCCCTCCCTTGGTCAACCCTAGTTGTTTTCTGACCCTGATGGTATTAGGTTTCCGAGGCCTAAAGAGTCTTTCATTTTCACGCCTTTTGCAGCCCTTGTCTTCCTTTGGCCGATGCCTTCATTTTAGGAAGTATCAAATCCCTTCCATTTTTCCCTCTTGATTACTGGTGTTATATACAGGAAAGTGGCCTAGTTTTCTTCTTCTTAAAACAATAATCACCACTACCACCACCACTTCCTGTGATGTAGGCCGGGCCAGGGGTGTTCTCTGTGATGATTTCCCTTCAGCAATATTGTGTGTTTTAGTGCCGGATCATCCCAGAATTATTTCTGCTGATGTATTTTACTTCTTTTGAATAAACAAACAACACAGCAGGCTGTGCTATGTGGTATCTCTTCAAAATAACCTACCTCCACAACTTACATTGTGTTTCGGACATAGTCTTAAAATTGTTGCGTACAATTAGACACAGTTACACATTGCACCATCATATACCGAAGTACCTAACTAAGACACAAACACACTAATGCTGTAAGGAATTATTTCCTCAGTCACCAAAATATCGGTAAACATAAGCAGTGGTCATATGATATTGAATGTGGGGTCTGATAATGATGTACATCTACCTGTCAAAAGAATTGGAACAAACTCAGGCATTTTACATCACACGTTCCACTCATGCATAATGGTGGTTGCATATGCAGCAAGGCACATCTTGCCCCATCTCAAGTTTGAATAATGCACACCTCTAGTATCCTGGTAGATGTACCTACAATAGCCACCAGCTTCTATACTTTGCCTACTCATTCGTATACTTACCGCTGCATACAACGCTGGAATGCGTATCCTTTTATACTGCGTCAAAATAAACCTTGGTAGAAATGACCGGCCTAGTCGCTTGTTGACACGAATTTACGGACTGAGGAAGGCTCGCGGTTGGCTATTCACATACTCGGCACAAACAACATTCAGCTCTGTCTATACCTGTAGGCCTACAATACGCTGCTCGCCACACAATGCGGGAACAGCACTCTTGAGATATCTCAAAATTTCTCACGAGAAATAGTGCCTGCGCTAGTCTCGAGAAATCTCGAGACCCCATCTCAGACTGCCCATCACTACTGCATAGACTAGTGTCTGGCGAGAGAATGTGCCAAGCGCTGCGCTCGAGTGTATTGGTTCCACTGTGTTCAGAATAAGTCTGCGTTACCTATGAGTAGTAGCACTGTGGATTATGCACTGCCCGTGATTAGTACCCTATGTGAAGAACACCATGGGTCTACATTACCTGTGATTAGTACCACCATGCGAGGAACACGAGTCAATGTTACCTGTGATTAGTACCACTATTGGAGGAACACCATAGTTCTGCTTTACCAGTGATTAGTACTATTATGAGGGTCTGGTGACCTGGATTTTGGACCCATTTGGACAACAAGCTTCATCTCAGAAAATACAGTAGTGTGAATTGGATCCATGGTCTTTTTTTTCATCATCATTTGTTTTAAATTCTAGTCAGTGAATACATTTTGAAGTTTTAATTATCATTTCATTTCGTTGCACCTTGTACCATTACGGCCCAATGACATAGTTGTTTGGCCCCTTTAAATAACAATCATCATCTATATCTTTTTGATATCCAAACTATGCATCGTGTAGTAGTCAGTTGGCTCAACGTTTTTGATTCTGACGATGTTGATGTTTGTTGTTTAAAGGGGCGTAAAGGCCATCGGCCCCTAATGGTAAGAGGTGAACGAAACAAAAATTATAACATCAAAATTTATCCACTGACTAGAATCTAAAATGATGAAAAAAAATGATAGTGAAACAAAAACAATCAGTGGATCCAATTCACAAAGCCTGAATTACTGGGATGGTGCATTGTTATCTAAAGGGGTCCTAAATCCAAGTCGCCGGCCCCTCATAATGGTACCAATCACTGGGGGGTAGAACCATTGTGTTCCTCCTATAGTGGTACTAATCACAGGTAATGTAGACTCATGGTTTTTCCCTAATAATGGTACTAATTACAGGAAATGCAGCCTATCGTATGTCACACAAAATGGCATCACTCACAGATAACACAAACCCATGATATTTCGCACATAAGGGTACTACTCACATGCAACGCAAACCTATGGTGCTCCGCACATAGTGGGACTAATCACGGGCGCTGGTATTCCCGAGTTGTCTCTTACTAAGTGGAACTAATCACAGGCAACGTATACTCATTGTGTTGCTCACATAGTGCTACTAATCATAGGCAATGTAGATCCACGGTGTACGACACATTATGGTAACAACCACAGTTAATACAAACCCATAGTATTCGTCACATAATGGAACTTCTTTCAGGTAATGCACACCCTTGGTTGTCGCACATAGTGGTACTTACCACGGGGGCCAGCCAAACCCGTGGTTTTTCTCACATAGTGGTACTAATCACAGGCAACATACACCCATGGTGTTTCTCGTAAAGTGGTACTACTCATAGGTAGCGCAGATCTAATCTGAACTCAGGGGAACAGACACATTCCAGTACAGTATTATGGCACAGGGACATTAGTTTGCGCAGCCGAATGCCCGCTCCCCTGCTTCGGTGGAATACACACAATCGTAGACCATACTAACCACACAACCGTCATGTTCCTGACATAAAGGCATTACTCATTGGTAACGTAGATCCATGGTATTCCTGACATGGCGATACTAAGTGCAAGTAACGTCGACCCATGGTGCTCCTCACGTAATGATACTAAGCACAAGTAGTTTCATGGTTCTAACGTCATCATACCTTGGTCACCCCTTTTAGTCGCCTCTTACGACAGGCAGGGGATACCACGGGTGTTTTCTCCGTCTGCGTCCCCCACCCACAGGGGGTTGTGTGTTTGGTCCGCGAGAGCTATTTTATTTCGCTCAAGGACCCCCCTCCCTATCCGCCACCTGGGATGCGCCACGTTGGAGTATCACCTCTCCCCCTGCCATGCTAGCATAGTACGTTCGTGGTTTTTGATTCTATTACAAAAGTCTACAGTATTGTAAACTTAGTGTTCTTTTAAACATCTTTGTATTCACTTAGTTGTCTTATATACCAGACTACTACTAAAATTAACTATTGGTCTAAAAGGAATGTCTTGCTTATGAATTTTGGGTAGTGATCTTAAAGTAGGTATCTCTGGGCTCATATTAGACAGTTAATATCCTTGGGATTCAATAAAAAATTTATGTTAGTAGGAATTTGTTTAATTCTCTCTTTTTTTTTTTTTTACCAAATCAAAATTAATGCTCATTCGAAAATCCTTAGCCTTTTCAATATAATCTTGTTCTTCTATCAGCACAGTAGTATTACTTTTATTAGCTTTTATCACTACAATATTATTATTATTATTATTATTTATTTATTTATTTTTTCTTCAATAATTTAATTTTCTTATTCAATTTCCTATGGTTATTTCATCATGTTCTAATATATTAGATAATGTTTTACTCACTTTACGTCTAAGCATAACTTGTTCATCAACTAGTAGGTTAGCTATGGCTACTACTGTTTCAGCTATTCTTCTTCTTCTTCTTCTTCTTCTTCAGTTTTTCCCACATTGGTGGGGTCGCAGGGTGAACTGTGTCGCACATATAGATTTGGCCCTGTTTTGCGGCTGGATACCCTTCCTGATGCCTATATGGAGGGATGTAATCACTGTTACAAGTTTCTGTGGTGACTGGTAGTGTAGTGTGTTGTCTGAATATGAAGAGGAAAGTGTTGGGACAAACACAAACTCCCAGTCCCTGGGCCAGAAGATTTAATCAGACACGATTAAAATCCCCGACCTAGCCGGGAATCAAACCCGGGGCCCTCTGAACCGAAGGCCTCAACGCTAACCATTCAGCCAA
The DNA here is from genome assembly GCF_040414725.1 of Anabrus simplex. Lineage (NCBI taxonomy): Eukaryota > Metazoa > Arthropoda > Insecta > Orthoptera > Tettigoniidae > Anabrus > Anabrus simplex. The sequence goes on along the minus strand of NC_090267.1, from coordinate 383,228,189 downwards.
TGAGTCGGACGTCTGCTTCAGCTATCAACATAACCAAATCATTTCCACGATTATAATTCACCTTTAACCAATTTAATTTAAGCCCTTTACATAAAATGTTAATTTCACTAATGTTAAATTTTAGATTTCTAACTGGCTGAAAGAATTTGTGTTCGTTATCATTCAGTATATTTAGCTTCTTAATATCATTAAGTGTTTTGCTTTATCATCAAGCATATTTTGGAACTTCTTATCCAGTATCATTTGTTTCTTGCTCAAAATATTATACACTGATATTTCTATGTTCTTCTGCAACCAGTCCCATTCTATTTTTGATGCTGTTGTAATTTATACAGTTAAATAAAGAGTTCTTTAATTTAAAAAATAGAGAAAGCATAATTTAAAAAAATAACACTCAATTTTTATTTAATTGCAAATAACATTCCTTCCGTTTTCAAAGTGTCCCCAAACAGCTCACAGTCTATATGAACTTAACCAACTAACATTATTTCACGTGCCACACAACAGGACATGAATATTACCTACCAGGAGGATACAGCAGGGAAATTCAACACACTGGAACTTTTGGCAGATTAAAACACATTCCACAGGAGTTTCCCCTTCGACATTTCACTCACTTTAAATAACATTTTAAATATCATAGTCAATTCCTAAACTTGAATTGATATAAAAAATTTAATTCTAAGCGTGTTCATATAACTTGGTGCTCAGGATACAATTTAAAGACTTAATCATCCACTTAATTTTAAGGTTATCCTTAAAATATTGAATTCTAGTTCTTTCATTCCCCTTTTTTTGAGTACAGGAAGTTGTAATTTATACAGTTAAATTGAGTTCTTTAATTAAAAAATAGAAAGCATAATTTAAAAAAATAACACTAAATTTTTATTTAATTGCAAATAACATTCCTTCTGTTTTCAAAGTGATCCCAAACAGGGTTTTGCTCTTTTTCATTTCCTTTTGTAGATTAGCAGTTTCTTAACATTAACCAAAGGAGATCCAATATGTAATACTGTCAAGGCAAGATGTTGCACATTTGTTAGGACAGATTAAAAATGATGTGATCCATTAAAACAGCTTGAGCCCTGCACTACAACAGCAAATTGTTAACAATGCATGAATAGAGCACAGTACTATCACATTGACTCAACAGGTGTTATGGATTCTTGAGTGAAAAGGATTCCCTTCCCTAATTTGCAAGTTCTGACTAGGTATCCCTATGAAGAATTGCAGCTCAAATTACTTCTTACAATCTCGTATTTTAATAGATATGCAGATATGCGTGTACCAAAACAAATCACGACTCTTAGCTTGAGAATCCGTATCTTAAATATCAGGTGCATAGTATAATTATCTTAAATATCAGGTGCATAGTATAATTACTGAGAGAAGAATAGATAGGTCTTGTACCATATATTTATTAACAATCACGTTCGAAGTGTAATACATATTATTCTCTTAAACATATTCTTTTTTTTTAAATGAAACATTTATGAATTACTGCATATCACAACAGTAAAATGTTTCAGTCTTCTACCTCCCCTCCCTCACCATCCCCTTCACCATCCTCATCATCCTCACCAGCATTAAACACCTGCCCTTCAATTTCTTCTTCTTCATCATCATCTCCAGCCACTTCTGCGTTCTCTGCTTCTGCTCGCTCCATTTGCCGTGCAAGTTCAGCTTCATCTGTAGCTGTCACTACTTTCGGCTGTTGATCAAAGTAACAGTACACAACCATCAAAAAGTATTTAGGGCAGGAAACTCAAGAATGACACAACAAAAGCTTATCCTAACATCTTTCATATATTTAATATGCACTGAAAGAAAGCAGGGATAATACAAAATAAGAAAGCTGTAGTAATTATTTCTTCTTGGGGCACCGGTCTGTATGAAGTCTCTTTGACAGCTGGTAGGTACCATCCTAGCATTCTTTTGGGGTTGAAGTCAGAAGGTAAAGGTGAAACTACAAATCACTCCTATGATGGCTGCAAGACTGTTTCCTGGCCAGATAACGAATTTTTACCTGGATCCGAGGACTGATTCGAGGTCCACTCAGCCTATTTGAGAACCACTGAGAAGCTATTTTATGGCAAGAGCAGCTCTGGTCTAGAAGATTCATTCTGCTGTGTGTCACCTTGTAATCTGCAGATCTTTGACCTGAGCAATGGTTGCTCGATAGATTATCTGTTGGGTAAAATGCTGCGCAGAACAGCAGCATGAATTTTACTGTTTGAAGATGGGTTAGTGTCCTATTAAAATTTCATAAAACTAGGGCTGTTAGCACCATTGGGGGGAGGGAGTTCAATTATGTTACTTAACCCTTTCCCACGGACTATCTATGACTCACTGTCTGGCGAAACCTACAGTAAATAATTTATCCTGTAAAAACCACTTAAGATATTGCTTTCAAATTTTGTAACAATGGAAAATATACTATAGTTATTCCAAAATGATACGAGATCACGTAATTACACGCAGACCCCCCCCCCCACCCCCTCTGTTTGGAATGATACATCAAGAAGCATCCAATATGGTGCATAATGTTAAATTGGTGCCGCTTCCGTACCCGGTGTGCAGATTTAGGGATGATAAAAATCATATAAGAATGTGCAACGATACCTTAAGTAGCAGAAAGGAGAGATCCTTCCTTCATGCTTGCCAGAAACCCACCATCCCGACCCCAAAAGTATTCTTACTTATATAGAAGAATTAAAACTGAGACTGTGTAAATGAGATGATAGCGACCATGTGCTGTGTTCCTATTGGCCGGCTAATGTCTCCAACAGAGCTCGCATCGTGTGCATGTACAGGGCTGCCATATTCGCTAAAAGTAAGAGAACCATAAATTCCTAACTCGCTGAAATCTATCTTTGCAAATCCAGGCCAAGCTCTGTCATGAGAACAGTAGCCCCCTTCGGGGGCCACACTCCCTTCGAGAGGCTCTTAACTATGGCCGCAGCGCATACTGGCCGCACGGCAAGAAAAAAATATGATTTAGCAGCTCTAACCTATCTTTGCAAATCCAGGCCAAGCTCTGGTCTTGTCACTAAGAATGCGTAAGTTGGCAAACCTCCTGAGTGTTACGTGACGTCGCCCGTTTCACGCCATGTTGGATGTCTAACCTCACTTTTGCACACCGGGTACAGAAGCTTTACCAAGTAATTATGTAAGAGGCCCATAAACCGAAACAGAATTAACTGGAGGACTAAAACTCAGAATTATTTTTTGTATAAGTAGGCCTAATATTTCAAAAGGAGACGGTACCTGAATGAACATTTCCTGTCCTGTGCCGTATTTCGATTTCCCTCAGATTCATATCTTGTACCAACTGATTCCCACACCATCTTTATTATCATACCTACAACTTCAAACTCACTACCATTGCATTCTTCAACATATTAATCTAATTTGTAACAAATATCCTCTGCACTCAACTGGTTATGTGCAGCCATGTTGCTGCAATGTGTTTACATTCACTCAGCTGTCTGTTCTATCTAAGAAAACATATAAAAGAACACTATTTTAGGATTCCGTGCATGCCAGTTGTATCTAGGAAGCGTAGGGAATTCACTGGTTCCAAGAAGTTATATGTTGAGCAGACAGATGGCAGAGGAAGTCTGTTTGAAAGTCGAGTAAGCTTTACTATGCAATCCGCTGAGACAATGTGCGACTCCAGTACGCTTTACTAAGCAACCCACGGGAAAGAGTTAAGGGTGAGTGCAGATCAGAAGGTTTAAAAGGAACCAGTCAAATGTGGGTGAGGTTGTGTAAGAAGACCTTTCCTTTATTTCTCCAAAATAACAACAAAATAAAACATTATATTAAACAAAAGAAAGGTATTCATTCTCAACATTTTCCACTAATAAATCTGACAGCATTTAAATTTGTCTGTACTACCAATCCTTGGATTGGAAGAGCAAAACTCTGCATAGATGTTTCAGATGACAATTAGCAAATTTACTTCCTTGACAGGAGGATGTCATGGATTGGATGAGGTAAAACTCTGTTCTATCTGATTTATAGATTTTCTGTTGGGTTAACTGCTGAGCAAAACAGCAGCATTATTTCCACTGATCGAAGCTGGGTTAGTGTCATCTTAAAATTTCATAAATTCAACCTATTTGCTCAAAAGACAACTTGGCATGAATAGCATGGTCATTTGGAAACAGTTCAAAGTGAACAGCATAGAGAATCACCTTTTGACCAAAATAACCTAGATATCTAGTTAAGGCTCTTTATTGTAATATATCCATGTTTTTCACACAACTGGTTACCAAAAGGAATTTTGACAAGTTGTTTGCAGATATCAATTTATTTTAGGGCTGCAGTCAGCACAGAGGGCTTGATCTTCATAATGCTACGTTTCATTAGTGGCTTTGGAAACACAAAGGTTTTTTAATGATTGATTAGTGCTAGCAAGTGGCTATTCAAACATGGTGCCTAGGACCTCACTTTCTCCAGGGATTGTTTTCAAGGTTAGACACTCCAAAATCAATCTGATGATCTAATCCAGGCCAACCCCTTTATTTTTCCTTTGCATTCAAAACTTTCTCCAAAAGAATCTAAAAACGCAGCTGAAATGAAATTTTGTGATCACTCATTTCTCTCATATTCTGGATAACATGTGCAAAATACACACATGTATACACTGCTGTGCAAAAGTTACAGACAAAAGTAACTTTCACATGTTGTGTCACTGCCAAGTAAAATAGCTCAATGAAACTTGAACCATACATAGGAACAACTGCTACAGTATGGTACGGTAGGCACCTGAAATGAATATGCAATGAGACAAACAGAAATGACACTGTTATACAGAGACAATAAATTACACGTAAGTCACTGCAACTTATGATGGTCCCCTCAACATCACGAAAGAAGGGACATGATTCTTAAAAGGATGTGTGATCACTATGGACAGTGATAGATGCTCTGCAACATATTCCTATGATGGCCACAAGATTGGTAAGGAGTTCTTGTGGTAGGGCGTTCCATTCCTCCACCAGTGCAGTTGACAACTGCTGGATGGTCGTTGATGCATGTGGACGTGCTGCAATACGTCTGATCAACATGTCCCACACGTACTCGATGGGATTTAAGTCAGGGGAATGGGCAGGCCAATCCATTCGCCAAATATCCCCTCGTTCTGAGAGCTCCTCCACCTGTGATGTTCAATGTGGTTGTGCATTGTCATCCATAAAAATGAAGTCAGGGCCGAATGCACCCCTGAAAAGATGCACATGGGGAAGGAGTACACTGTCGCAATAACGTTGACTGGTTAGTGTACCTTGATCAAAGATTTGGAGGTCGGTATACCCATGCAACATTACGCATCCCCATACCATAACACTTGGACCACCACAATGATCATGTTCGACAATGTTCCTGGGTACATCACGTGTTCCTACCTCTCGCCAGATGAGGGTACGTTTAGAATCACTGCTCAGAATGAATCTGCTCTCATCTGAGAAGTGCACGCGACCCCACTCCTCATCGGTCCAGACCTGATGCTCTTAGCACCATCGCAAGCGGTGCTGCCGATGTGTGGGTGTCAAAGGAACACAACGTAATGGTCATCGGTTAAACAGACCACCCCCATGCAGTCACCGTGCCACTGTTGAACGTGACATTCAGTGCCTTGCAGTCCTGTTAAATGTGGTTGCAACTGCACCCGCTGTTTGACATGAGTTTCTTCTTGCCTGTTGCACAATGTAGCAGTCTTCTGCTGCTGTACTTGACCGAGGTCGACCCTCCTCTCCTTTGGGCAGCAGTGCCTGTGGTTCAGAATGCTCTCCATGCACGTGAAACAATGCATTGAGTAATATCAAACTCCTGGGCTATACTCGTCACACTTCATCCTTCTTCCAGTTTCCCAATGATTCTTCCCCAAGTGAAGTCATCCAAATGTTGTCTCTGGGCCATGTTGTAATGAATACCACCACCACAGTGCATATTAACACTGTCTTTTGTTCCTTCAACTGCTCGGTTTGTGGAGCCAGACCCATTTGGCGCTATAGTCGTGGTGACCTCATGCCAGGTTTCTATGCACGTGTGCAAGACCTCTGGCAACATGTTATCACACTTGCCTTTATTTCCGAGTAGTTGATATATTATTTTGCTTTATCTATCTCATCCTTAAATTTTGCACATAAGTGTAGTTTTGTCTTAAAGTATTCTTTAAAATAGTACCAACAACACATACTAATTATTTATAGAGAAGCAACTTGAAGACATAAACATAACAGTTATAGGAAAATATTTTTCAGCCTAGTACTATATAATATTTTACAAATATTTATATCAGCAGTTTCATGAAGAAAGTAAATTACTCACAGCCATCTGAATTTGAAATACTCCTCCCATTGTTGTGATGGTATCCTCAATCTTCTCGATTGCATACGAGAGAGCCTTTAAACCATCCTGTTTCTCTGGAGTGGATGTTGTCATAACTGAACAAAAGAAAAGAGTAATTCAAATTATAACAAATGTGTTTCATCCTTTTTACTGATTTGCTGTTAATAAAAAGCCAAAATGAGCTGCAGTATGTACAGTGAAAAACTGGCCAAGTAATTAAGATAAAAAGATGTGAAGAGTGGCAGAAAGTATTTTTTTAAAGGTAGCCTAAATAGGAGATTATGATCCCCTCAGAACACACAAAAACTATCCACAGATTATGTTCTGCATTATTCTGAGTAACCACAACATATGAAACAATAACAATGCAAACTTCATACAAGGGTACTACTAAGGTGTGTTTCTGGATACAAACCTTTTATTTTAATTTCAGGTATACGTTACACAACTTAACAATATTTCTTATTTAACCCTCCATTAGATGCAATAGTTTTATAAAACCAGTGGACGCAATGTGCTTGAGAAGCAGAGCCTCTTATTCTTTGTGTGGTTTTTTTTCTTTCACAATTTGCTTTAAGTCGCACCAACACAGATAGGTCTTACGGCAACGATGGGATAGGAAAGGGCTAGAAGTGGGAAGGAAATGGCCTTGGCCTTAAGGTACAGCCTGGTGTGAAAAAATGGGAAACCACGGAAAACCACCTTCAGGGCTGCCGACAGTGGGGTTCGAACTCACTATCTCCTCGATGCAAGCTCACAGTTGCGTGACACGCCCAACTCACCCGGTTTCATGTGTTCTATCCACAAATGTTGTTTACTAGCCCTTCTATTGACAGAGCAGTTACACTCGAACCTCGATGTCTAGAACCTCAATTACTCACATTTTCAGTATCTCTTGTGTGAATTTCTCGATTTCTTGAAGCAAACATTTCCTTCCTTGAAGCAAAACATACTCTGTAACTCGAATTTTGTGCAACATTAACTATACAATATGGCATTTGCGGTTTGTGAATAAGAGTTAACAAGCAAAGAAAGGGTTACAATGGCGCAGAGCTAATATGACAGGAACCGAAAAATAAAAACTTCTAGTGATCGGAAGATCGGCGAAGCCTTGCTGTTTTTCGGGTGTGAATTAATTACTGGTTACGTACGAAAACAACCCCCGAAGTCGTGGATGACAAGCTCCATTTACGAATCTCAGCTGCGTTGTATTGACGAGAAGTTTCAATGTGAAGGGAGGAAAGGTTAACAGTATCAAACAGAAGAAACTAACAGATATTCTTCCAAAGGCGTTAATGGAGGTATGTTTCTTGTTTCACTACTGTATGTACTGTATTCTGTCTTTTAAAAAGTTACTATACAGTAGTAATGGTTATAATTAAAATGATGTGACGTAAAGCCACTAGCAAAAAAAAATATGCCGTAAAATAGAGTTGGTTTGTATATTTTTAAATACTGTTGAAAATAATGTATTCAGTATAAGCCCATAGATACATATGATTCAATTATGTGCTATACATGCTCAAAAACGGTATTCTCTGCAACTCGAAATAAAATTTAGCTGCCAAGGCGATTCCAAATATCAAGGTCCCACTGTATTTTATGGTAAAAATATCTTGATTATTATGAGGAAGAGAAAATTATTGTTAGGAGTAGTCTTACAATATAAACTTCATTCAGTTTCATGGTTCCTGGTGTGGATTACTGTAGTCATGTCCTAGTTCGTTAACCATGGACAACGGCTGAGTGGCCTAGTAAGCAGTACTGAGAGTCGTTATAACAGTTGCTACGGAATGGGAGTGGGCATCTCGGCGGACATATTCTGAGATATGGCCTTCCTTGTGCTTAGGCGGCTAGGGTAATACAATCCACCGGAGGTCCCTAACCCGTTAGAGGAGAGATTCTCAATTGGACTATGCGTATGCCTTTCAGCGTTCAGTCTGCAAGCCTCTGTAAATTTATTAAATGTCCCCACAATCCTCTATTTGCAACTAACGCTGTGGCCTCAATTAGTTTTATACCTCTTATGTTTAAATCGTTAGAAACTGAGTCTAATCATCATCATCATCATCATCATCTTGGTCTTCCTCTACTTCTCTTACCCTCCATAACAGAGCCAGTTATTATCCTAGGTAACCAAAAAAAAATATACACAGCCTGTTTCCTGTCATTCGACTGGGTCAAGAATGGAATGAATGAAGCCCCCATCTAGCGGTGAGGATAGGAATTGTGCTGGGTGCCGAAGCCTATCGCACTCCTCTGGGGTGATGATTCATGAATGACAGAAGAAATGAAATGATATTGGAGTGTGTTGCTGGAATAAAATATGACAGGAAAAACCGGAGTATCTGGAGAAAAACCTGTCCCGCCTCCGCTTTGTCCAGCACAAACCTCACATCGAGTGACCGGGATTTGAACCACGGAACTCACCGGTGAGAGGCCGGTGCGCTGCTGCCTGAGCCACAGAGGCTCCCTAGGTAACCTATTCTCTTCCATTCACCTCACATGACCCCACCACCGAAGCCGATTTATGCATACAGCTTCATCCATCAAGTTCATTCCTAACTTAGCCTTTATCTCCTCATTCCAAGTACCCTCCTGCCATTGTTCCCACCTGTTTGTACCAGCATTCATTCTCGCTACTTTCATGTCTGTTAGTTCTAACTCATGAATAAGGCTCAGAAGTTCATGCCCTAAAAATCTACGAAATATGCATGCAAATATGCACTTAAAACTTGAAAATATGCCAATAAATATGCACTATTAAAATGAAAAAACGGCAGTAGACAAGTCAGGTTAGTATTGATGATAATAAAGTTACATTTATTTATTTCCATTTATTCCTTGGAGGTTGAAGCAGAAATGGTCCCGCTGTCATTACTGAGTGATGAATTGCAGTTCACAACCATCACTCTGCACAAATTTTCAACTGAAAAACATCGTCTGTTGTCTCGCAAAACACTTTTGTAACGTGAAAAGCTTCTTTCCACATCACAAGATGTTATTGGGGCATATTTAAATGATGATAACTGCTCCACAGAAAGAGGCAAGTCTCTTGGTGTGACAGACGGTTTTTCTACGAGAATGTCTCGAATATCGCAGAAATGTTTATAACCAGGATTTTTTGACGTTACATAATTTCTTTTTTCTTTCTTTTTTGTCCTATACTACCAGGAACAGAATTTAGATTGGATATTGTTTTTTCGAAAACAGTATTTCCCTTAAGGGAGATCCTACAGCTTCCAGTGACGTCATGGCGGTTGGCAAAAAAGAAAAATGGGCATTTATAAAAACAAGATTCTCTTCTAACTCATTGCCTGACAGAATATTTTGCACTGTTTGTATTAATGCAGCTTCATTCAAGTCCAATGAATTAACAACCTCTTTGAATACTTCTATGCGTTGAGCATAATACAAAGCTGCATCCAGCCATGTTCCCCATCGTGTTAAAACTGGCTCAGGAGGAAGTGGGATATTGGGTGCTGTTAATCAAAACAACTTGACTGCTGAAGGAGATTTAACAAAAATTTTCTTTGAACAGGCCACAAATCGATCTACCAATGGGATTGTCTCAGCAATGTGATTAAGAGCATGTGCCAAACAAGTTACATGAATTAAGTTAGGAAAAATGCCTTTCAGTGTTTGTCCTGATTTTACCATACAAGTACCTGCATCGGTAACAAATAAAAGTAGCCGGTTGTATTTGATTCCAGATGGCCATAATAATTTCAATGAGTCCATCACACACTGCGTTACAGTTACACTGTTTGTGGCCGGCAATTCATACACATTAAGAAGATATGGTATCATCTTTTGTTCCTTATTTAAGGTGCCCACAATTACATTTGCAATAAATCAGCCCTCAGAATCAGTGGTTTCATCAATAGACAACCACACAAACTGATCCGCTAATTAAATTTGCAAATTTTGACAATACGTTATTGTAACAACGTCCTACGTAAGTCTTACACAATGTACTTGCTTCAGGCACATGTTGTCGAGTGTATTTGGCAAGAAGTTTTAATGTGGGGTTATTAATTTTATACAAGCGAACATCAGCAGCTAAAAATGCTTCGCACAAGTCATAAGAAAATTCACTAATCCTACTTCCTAAACACTCTAATAGTTGTTTTTGAACAGGCTTTTTATTTGCGAGTTTGCTACTCAAGTTCTCCTTGTGTTTTGCTGTGTTTATGTGTTGAACTATTTGAAATCTTTTCTCACTCCCGATAGTTTTCTCACGCTCCACAGAACAGTACGTTATTACCGGTAGATATCAAGTCAGCTGAAAACTCCTTCTGTAAATTAGTTAATCTACAACTCGAAGTTGCTCTCATTTTCAGCATTTAAAGAACTTTTTAAGACACTTAATACGCGAAACATAGTTTGGTCACAACCAGTTCACAACACCGGTACACGATTCAATGGACAGCCAGTCGACAGCTAAGCACAAAACATGAGTGTAGATGATGAAACAGGGGATTCACTGCGTGACATAACTCCTCACCACATGACAAGTTACATCATCATGCGTAACATTACTGCCAACATAAACCAGATGAAAAAGCTGTTTAAAAATTACTGTAATAACCATTAAACTAATTGAAATATGCTGTATAGGCATTAAAATATAAAAAATATGATGTATATATCAAAATCACGAAAATATGCAGTTATATGCACCATAAAAACATGTTCAATTGACTGAAAATTCCATAATTCGTGCACATAATGTATAAGCATACATTTTAAACCCCTAAAAAAACATGCAAATGCATGAACTTCTGAGCCCTACTCATGAATAAGATATCCTGAGTCCACCCAGCTTTCGCTCCCGTAAAGCAAGGTTGCTCTGAAAACGGATCGATGTATAGATAGTTTCATCCAGGAACTGACTTCCTTCCTACAGAATACTGTTGATAACAAATGCAAGTTCACTGCATTAGCTTTACTGCACCTTGATTCAATCTCACTATATTACAATCCTGGGAGAACATTCATCCTAAATACTTGAAATTATCTACATGTTCCAGCTTTGTATCACCAATCTGACATTCAATTCTGTTCAATTTCTTACCTACTGACATCAATTTAGTCTTCGAGAGGCTAATTTTCATACCATACTCATTGCACTGCAGGTTTTCGGCACAATCTGCCATTAAGACCAAGTTTTCAGCATAGGCCAGACTGCTTACTACATTTCCACCTAACTGAATCGCTCCCTGCCACTTTATACCTTTCAGCAGATGATCCATGTAAACAACGAACAACAAAGGTGTAAAATTATAGCCTTACCTAACCCCTGTAAGTACCCTGAACCAAGAACTCATTCTACCATCAGTTCTCACTGAAGCCCAATTGTCAACATAAATGCCTTTGATTGATTTTAATAATCTACCCTTAATTCCATAGTCCCCCAATATGGCGAACATCTTTCCCCTCGGTACCCTGTGATATGCTTTCACTAGATCTACAAAACATAAAAGCAACTACCTATTCCCCTCGTAGCATTTTTCAATTACCTGCCGCATACCGAAAATCTGATTCTGACAGCCCCTCTGCGGTCTGCAACCACACTGGTTTTCATTTAACTTCCTCTCAACTACTGATCGCACCCTCCCTTCCACGATGCCAGTGAATACTTTGCCTAGTATACTAATCAACGAGATATCTCAATAGTTGTTGCAATCTTTCCTGTTCCTTTTGCTTACACATAGGTGAAATTACAGCTTTTGTCCAATCTGAAGTTACCTTACTAACAAAAAAAACAAATCATACCCCATGGCGCAACAGCCCCGAAGGACCATGGCCTACCAAGCGACTGCTGCAGATCACGAGGTGTCGTGTGGCCAGAACGACGGATCCTCTCGGCCGTTATTCTTGGCTTTCATGACCGGGGCCGCCATCTCACCGCCAGATAGCTCCTCAACTGTAATCACGTAGGCTGAGTGGAACTCGAACCCGCCCTCAGATGCAGGTAAAAAACCCTTACCTGGCCAGGAATCGAACCCGGGGCCTCCGGGTAAGAGGCAGGTATGCTACCCGTACACTGCGGGGCCGGTACCTTACTAACACTCCATGCTAATTCTATGAAGCCATTTCATCCCTACCTTCCCACTATACTTCACCATTTCAGGTCTAATTTCATGTATACCCTCTGCTTTCTGACAATTGTGTTATCCTTTCCACTTCCTCAAGCGTAATTTCACCAATATTTTCTATTGTTCACGACACCACCATGAAGATTTTCTTTTACGTTGAAAAGATTTTCAAAACATTCCCTCCACCTGTCCAGTGATTCCCTGGGATCTATTATGAGTTCACCTGAATTATCCAAAACACTGTTCATTTCCTTTTTCCCTCCCTTCCTAAGATTCTTTATTACTGTCCAGAAAGGTCTCCCTGCTGCTTGACCTAGCCTTTCCAGGTTATTACTAAAATCTTCCCATGACTTCTTCTTGGATTCAACAACTATTTGTTTTACTCTGCTTCTTTCATCTATGTACAATTGCCTGTCTGCATCAGCCCTTGTTTGGAGCCATGTCTGATAAGCCTTCTTTTTTACATTTACAAGCTGCTCTCACTTCATAATTCCACCAAGATGTTCTCTTTTTCCCATCTTTACACATAGTTGTTCCTCAGCATTCCCTTGCTGTTGCTACTACAGCATCCCTGTATGTCACCCATTCTCTTTCTATATCCTGAACTTGCTTACTGTCCACCGTTCAGAACTTCTCACTAATTGTATCCATGTACTTCTATCTAATTTCCTCGTCCTGGAGATTTTCTACCCTTATTTATTTGCTGACAGATTTCACTTTCTCTATCCTAGGTCTAGAGATACTTAGTTCACTGTTCTGTTTCATCGAAAAATCCCCGAAAATCCCCCCCATATTCCTCACAGATCTCCTGAATTCGAAGTTGGTTAAGATACAGTCTATTATGGATCTGGTACCCCCTACCCTCCCATGTGTAGCAGTGAATAGCTTTATGCTTGAAGAATGTATTTGTAACTGCTAAACCCTTACTAGCACAGAAGTCTAGCAGACTCTTCCCATTCCTATTAGGTTCCATGTCTTCTCCACATTTACCAATCATCCTTTCGTATCCTTCAGTTCTGTTTCCAACTCTCTCATTGAAATCGTCCATTAGCACTATCCTATCCTTGCTGTTGACCCTGACTATGATGTCACTCAATGCTTCATAAAACTTGTCTATTTCATTGTCATTTGCATCCTCACATGGTGAATACACTGAGACAATTCTCATCCTAATTCCTCCAACTGCCAAATCTACCCACATCATTCGCTCGTTTACGTGCCTTAACAGAAACTATGTTGCGTGCAATAGCATTCCTGATGAACGTGCAATAGCATTCCTGATGAACAGCCCTACCCCAGACTCTGCCCTTCCCTTTTTAACACCCGTCAAGTACACTTTATAATCTCCTATCTCTTCCTCATTCTTACTTGAATATCACTTACTCCTAGCACATCCAGATGCATCCTCTTTGCTGACTAAGCCAGTTCTACTTTCTTTCTTCCATAAGCCAAGGAGTCCCACGCCTGTCAAAAGGGAGTGGGACTCCATTACTCCCATATGTCTGAGGCTTGCTTAAAATGTTCTGATCTCGGCAAATTCATGAAGCAGGATGCTACCCTACTCACACATAGTCCTAGTGAGGCTCTCTCCTCTAACGGGTTAGGGACCACCGGTGGACTGTATAGCCCTAGCCGCCGGAGCACGAGGAAGGTCACGACTCAGAATATGTCCGAGATGCCCACGTCCATTCCGTAGCAACTGGTATCTCGACTCTCAGGACCACCTACTAGGCCACTCAGCCATTGCCCATGGTTCATGAATTAGGACGCGACTTCAGTAACCCACATGACAAAAGAATAGTGTTATAAAAATGTTTCAAACTTCAGGCTGGTAAGACTTGGGAGTAGGAGATTAGATACTCAACTAAGCAGTATGTTCTGAGCTGACTGTGTAGAGTAGGCATGAAATGATATTAAGAGACGAATAAGTTTGAGTGGTGTCTTTAAAAGTTGGAAATATAATATGGAGATAAAGCCTGAATTATATAGGACAGGCTGAGGCAAGTATTAATTTATACGATGAGGGGTTAATGATTGGAATAATTTACCAACAGAGTTGTTCAATGAATTTCCAACTTCTTAGAAATTATTTAAAATAGACTAGGTAAACAACTGATAGTGAATCTGCCATTTGCGCAACTACCCTGAATGCAGATCAGTGGTGAATGATTGCACTTTTCCTTCATCAGAAATTCTATCAGTAATTGTTGAACCAGTTATCACAATTTATGTTATATCCTGAACTGTATATCCTCACATACTCTATTCACAGCATCTGCTGGTTTATTGGGAACTTGGAAGGGTCCATCTGGTTATTTTCCAAGATATACCTTCAGATTCTGAAATTCACATATTCAGACGAGGCAAGGTCTGTACCTTAATTAAGGTCACATTCGCAAGAGTATGTACTGTATTTTGATACCATAGCTGTTGGGCTTCAAGGGAATATAGGTAATTTGATAATGTCCAATAAAGGACCAACTACAGTATATTGGTATTCAAGAGGTTTCTTTGCATTTTTCGCATCACCTATATTTGGTTCAGGCAAATGCTTCAGTATATTATATACTCCAGTTCTCTTTTATTTGAAGGTGGAATATTACACCATTCAGTGTTATACATCGTGTTCTGATTGGGAATGACTCTACCATTTGCATCATCCTCTTGCACGAA
Organism: Anabrus simplex; assembly: GCF_040414725.1. Lineage (NCBI taxonomy): Eukaryota > Metazoa > Arthropoda > Insecta > Orthoptera > Tettigoniidae > Anabrus > Anabrus simplex. The sequence goes on along the minus strand of NC_090267.1, from coordinate 383,213,058 downwards.
TCTTTCTTGTGTTCTTCAACTATATCTTCCAAATCACAGTCAAATTTTCTTATCTTCAGCCTCTCCTAAATCCTTATTACAATCTGCATCATCTAAGAAATGATTAACTTCTAAAACAAGATCAGGGATCTAAAGGTCATAATTTTCCTTGTCGCTGCCATTATATGTTCAATTATTACACTGGACATTTTCAACATAAACACACTAATTTCCATTGGTTTCACTTAAATACACACAAATAATTCACAAAGAACAACTTACCAATTATAAATCTCTTTATGAAGAAATGAACATGATGGGGCACAACGTGCCCGACAGGCCAAATGTACTCGTATTATTAAGGCTAACATGAACTGTGCTACCAAAACCGCGGCAAGAAGGGGAGTCGGGAAGGTACCAGGGAGAGGAGGGAGCCATGCCCGGTGGCCTTGGTTTTGTTCTTTTGCCTCAGAACCAACCAACCAACCAACCAACCAACCAACCAACCAACCAACCAACCAACCAACCAACCAGCCGTAGTTAGGGCTGTCACCCAGGTGGCAGATTCCTTATGAATTGAAATGTCCCAAGTAAAAGAAAGAGAGATACAAAAGCATTGTCCACCACATAAGCAAGAATTATCCAAAAAGAAAAGTTTGATTAATGTATCAATATGGATCATGCCGGGGAAGCTTAATATGCCGTTAAATCCTGGCAATGTCATTGTAAAATTTTCTTAACTGCTAGAGAAAATTAAGTAGTAAACAATATTACCATAAAGAGGAGGTGCAATAAGGTTTATCTTGATGGGAAGTTCTTCTGTAGAACATGCCAGCCCTGCTCTTAAGGCTGCCTTCACAGCATCAATGCCTTCATAACCATAGCACGCTACCTCAATATCAGCACGAATTTTCACAGCTTGAGATGTCAGCTTACGTTTGATGTTATTTAATAAAACCTCCTTTGTCTCATCATCCAAACCACACTCAGCAAGAATTGATGGGTCCCTGAAAGATAAAGGGTATACTTAGCTGTAACAATGCTATAAAAATATATTTAAAAACAATTTCCAATTATAAAACTTTCTACATCTTTTTTTCATAGGTGATGTTCTCAAACCACATGAGCTAAGAATCAGTAACTCAACTCAATTTTTATAAATCTACAATGCAATCAAAAAATTATTAGTTTAAAAGAAAAGTTACCTTCCCAGTAGTGTTTCAGACTGCATATATCTACATCAACACTAGAGAAGTTTCATTTGTATATAATTAGTGCTGGTTCGTGTATCTGCCAATGTTATCCAAAAGACAACTCTGACATTCAGGAAGTTTCTTTGCATTTTTCACATCCCCTATATATTGAGGCACTATTCAAATCACTGCCAAGATGTTCAGTCAAGCATTACAGATGCTGTAAAGCATTCACGACTGTGGTCATTCATATTACTTTTTAAAAAAACCCATGGCACAACAGCCCTGACGGGCCATGGCCTACCAAGTGACCGCTGCTCAGTCTGAAGCCCTGCAGATCACGAGGTGTCTTGTCAGCACGACGGATCCTCTCGACCGTTTCTTGGCTTTCTAGACCGGGACCGATATCTCATCGTCAGATAGCGCGTCAATTGTAATCATGTAGGCTGAGTGGACCTCGAACCAGCCCTCAGATGCAGGTAAAAATCCCTGCCCTGGCCGTGAATCGAACTCAGGGCCTCCGGGTAAGAGGCAGGCACGCTACCCCTGCACCACGGGGCAGGCTCATATTACTTTGAAGTGAATTTAATATTGAGCCTTCTTAATGTACATTTTCTGGAATGAATGCAGCTACTTTTAGCCAGTCTGATAGCCGTAATAGTTGAGGCATTAAGTCTACATGGTCTGACACCGTGGTTAGTCGCTGTTGGCGGGGGTGTTGACTGACAAGGTAGGAGAAGTGATGGTATACAATTTCTAATAACCAGATTGTGTGCCAAAAGCCTAGAATCAATTCAAAACCTCTCCTCAGAGTTCAAAAGGAGCTAGGACATATGAGGCTATTGATGGGGATTCATATGTTGGATGGGGACATAAAGTTTCCAGCAGATCCCTTGATCTTATTCGACAGGAGTATGCTATGTGCTGACGGAGAGTTTTACCCTCTCCCTACCTCATTAAAATCAACATCTCGCATCCAGATGCACAGGTTACTTATGATCATCAAACAGACCAGCACCGGGTCAGCCGAACATGTCCTTGGACACTCCCGACAATAAAAGACATATGCTAACTAAGTAAATAAATAGCAACTGTTAACAATGGCAGATAATTTGAATGCTATGTCTAATCATTTGTAACACAAATAGATCAATTTTTCTGTTTTTTTTCCTTTTCTTTTTTCAAATTTGCTTTTATGTCGCACCGACGCAGATAAGTCTTCTGACAATGATGGGATAGGAAAGGCCTAGGAGTGGGAAAGTGGGAAGCCACAGAAAACCATCTTCAGGGTTGCCGACAGTGGGGTTCAAATCCACTATTTCCCAGGTGGAAGCTCACAGCTTTGCGCTCCTACCCCTTAAGACAATAAGTTTGTCAGATTGGGGAGCTGCACTATCAAGAGCTCCAAGCTGTTGCTGTTCTTCTCTCACCCTTATCCAGGGGTGTTCTATATCACCAACTGTGTTTAACACTCTCACTACCAGACCATGTTTATGTATATGTTCCTGAAAACCAGGCATTTTATGCAATAATTACATTTCTTTTGTGTTGAAATTATGCTACAAACATTAAAAATAAAATATTTCCAATAAATCTCAAATCTTATGAATTTTTTTTTCAACCACATGAAAGTCACACAATATAAGTCAAACAAAGGGTCACTGTTCATAAAATTGTATCATTTCACTTACCGCTTGTTGTATAAAGGGGCCTAACATCTAGGTCATTGCCCCATTTCACTTATCACTATCAATTGAATTCATAGCATGTTTTACACCATTATGATTAGTTTTAGGTGGATTATTACATGGAATCATATTGTTAATTTGTATAATCAATTTTGAAGCATAGCTCCATACACAGCACAATACTGCACTACTCACATTGGTAGCATGTTTCCTTACAATAAATTTCACGCTTGATTTCTTACTTCTCACACTGCAAACGTGGCATATCCTAGCAGCATGCTTCTTGGTTGTAGAAAGAATGTGTTGTGTAAAATTCTGTTCTGTTAGCCTTCAAACAGTTTCAGTTGATGTGACTGTATTAGGAACAGCATTTTCAACAAGCTGTACTGCAAGCTGGGTGATGAAATCAGTGACAGCAATGAACTGTACAGCCAAAATGCATTGGACATAGCAAGAAGTATCAAGCATATTTCGGAGAGCACATAATAAGGACCGGCAAGATAGTACTCAAACCACTATTTTGGACTACAACATGCATAAGTCTCGAATTGATTTGAGTGATCAGCGCATTCAGTACAACCCGTCTGAACACAAAACTTAATAGGTAAAGGAATACTTGCCCCAACTGAATTCCACCTTTATCTTTCCTGCTTTTAAAAACACTACTCAAACCTGTTCATCTACTAATGTCGTTCCACGCCATCTCTCCACTGATAGCTCAGAACAAACTGTCTAGCTGAGCAGCTCATAAGTCCCAAGTCTTCCCAGCCCAAAGTTGAAAACATTTTCATAACACTACTCTTTCACCAGAAATTACCCAGAACAAATCGTGCTGTTTTACTTTGGATCTTTTCTAGTTCTTGTATCAAGTAATCTCATACACTGGAACTAGACTCTAATTGGGGTCTTGCCAGTAGCTTATACACCCTCTCCATTACATGTTTACTATAGCCACTAAATACCCTCGTAAGCATATGAAGAGATCTAATCATTATTTACAATCTTGTTAATGCGATTATCTCAATGAAGATTTTATATTAACACCCAAGTGATCCCCATGATGTACTTTAACCCTATCAACACAGAAATTAAACCGGAGGGGACTTTTCCTCTTTGTGAAACGCCTAACCCGACTTTTTGCCCTGATAACCATCACACCATTGCCTATTGTCCATCTCACCACATTGCCGAAGTCTTTTGAAGTCGCTCACAATCTTGTAACTTATTTATTAACACGCTATACAGAATAACACTCTGACTCCAGTTCTTTACTCACGTAATTTATATACTTAATAAAACAAAGGTCCATTAACAACACTGCCCTTGAGGAATACCCCTCTTAATAATTACGAGATCAGATAATGCTTGTCACTCTTTTGTCTAGTCCAATTGCAAGCATTCCCGTTAGTAGTGTCCCATAATCTACCCTATCAAAAGCCTTCAATAGGTCAATCGTGATACAGTCCATTTGACTTGAATCTAAAATATCTGCTATATATTACTGGAATTCTACAAGTTGAGCTTCACTGGAATAAGATTTCCTAAGCCCAAGCTGCTTTCTATCAAACCCATTAGTAATTTTGCAAACATGTCTTAATATAATCAGAAAGAATGCTTTCCCAAAGCTTACATAAAACACGTCAAGCTGACTGGCCTGTAATTATAGGCTTTATGTTTATCACCCTTTCCTGTATACACAGGGGCTACTACAGCAAGTCTCCATTCATACCTCCTTCATGCAAACAGTAATCAAATAAGGGTGGTCAAGCTTTCATGAGGTAATCTATACGGGTTCAAAATCAATACCTATTTGGGCTTAAAACCTCAAGATACTAATGTTCAGATTTCCTTACACCAGTTATAAGCTGTTGTGTAAGCCAGCGTTTTGGGGAGCATTCTTGTAATAGAGTGGTCAAGGTGCTTGCTCCAAAATAAAAGAGATATAAACTTGATTCTCAATTAGGCTTTGTTTTTTATTTAATTTAAATTCAAAGTTATTTTTTTCCCTGCCATTGTTCTTAACTATGTTTACGTGCTTCCATAAACGTATATGCATGTATCTTCCTTATGGACTTACAGCGCCGGACTGAGTGGCTCAGACGGTTGAGGTGTTGGCCTTCTGACCTCGACTTAGCAGGTTCGATCCTGACTCAGTCTGGTGGTATTTGAAGGTGCTCAAATACGCCAGCCTTGTTTACTGGCACTTAAAAGAACTCTGCAGGACTAAATCCCGGCACCTCAGCATCTCCGAAAACCGTAAAACGTAGTTAGTGGACGTAAAGTCAATATTATTATTATTATTATTATTATTATTATTGATTTCTAGCCTTTGAGCATCCTATCTGCAGGCTTCTCCACGATCCTCTATTTTCTACCAGCTCTGTGGCCTTGTTTAGGTTCCTTTTATGGATCATCATCATCATCATATGCAGTTTCCAGCTGTTGGCCAGGTCTGCTTGGAACATAAGCCTTTCCATCTACTCTTGTCTTCCTACCACTTCTCCCTCTTCACTCTTGCCCAGTCCTCTATTCTTCTTTGCGCATGCACGCACACTCTCTCTCTCTTTTCCACTCCTTTTATCCACCTGGCTCCTGGTCTTCCTCTTGGTCGTTTTCCTGTTATCTCCATTTCGTGCATCCTCCTAAGTATCTTTTCCTCTGTCATTCTCTTCATGTCTAGATACCTCTATCTTTTTCTGTAGTGATTCTTCTTTTACTATATCCCTAATCTTCTCATTTCTCATCTTATGCATTCTTGTCGCTCCTATCCTGCTTCTCAGAAATTTCATTTCATTTTCCTGTATCCCAGTCGCATCTCTCCACCTTATTACCCAAGTTTCTGCTGCAAACATCAGAATAGGTACATAGTACGTCCTGTATATCACTATTTTACTTCTCTGATTTTTTTATTTTGGTGAAGTTTGTGTTTACTTTAGGGATATTTTGGGATGGACGTCATGCAATTTCTTCACATTGATTTTAATATCACAGACTATTTTGCCCAATTTTAATTTTAAATTAATTCAAAGGTGTTTTCAGTAATGATTATATTATTTTTTGATAAGTTTGGATCCCAGGCAAAGGGATTGCAACTCTTTAAATTGATTGTTAGTTGTCAATTCTTTATTCAGCGTTTTTCTCACAATTATTTACATTTTATTCTTTGATTTTAAGTCTGAATTAATTAATTTTAATTCTTCATTTAATGGCTCATTTATGTAATTTGGTTATTCATTTTGCATCTCAATTCTAATTCTTAACTTATATGCTAATTTTTAAAACTTAATTTGGTAATACTTGCAAATTGTAGATATTATCTCGGCAAGATTTTGAGTTTACTTACTGCTTAATAATTTGAAAGACATTTATTCGTGTAAATTCCTGTTTTGGTTTCTCCGCTAACTCACTCCTGTATCTCACCCAACCAGCGTCCTAGGAGAAGCGTAGACCTGACACTGATACATGGTTATGTACGGGTAAGTGGCAGGTGTTTTGAGCCATTGTGGCCAAGGTCATATTTGTTCTCTGGAAAGGATCCAAGCCATAGGTCCGGCACCACTGCCACCACACTGCAGAGTGCGTTGTGGTCCGTTGTGGGCCAAGTCAATGAACACTGAACCCTCATGACTGCATTGCAATTGAATAATTAATAGAATTCTTCATTTGGCACTCCTTGAAAATTTTGAATGATTCACTGGGAGAGAAAAAACTAACAACTTCGTAGATATTTCTCTCTTATCCAAAAGTCCCTGTCGGACAGTTGCACGGTGTAACCGACCTGGGAGAATACGTGCACTTTTTTTGGACACTTATTGTTGTTTAAATTTTCTTCTTCTACTGGTGATTGTTATACCCAAGAGAATATTATTTTTGGGAACACTTACAATTTTACTGCAATAAATGGACATACATCATCATCAGTATTCTGGCACACGGCAGGTCTTCACATGGCAGCTCTCCACACAATCCTGTCTCTTGCCACCCTCTTTGTTTCCTCATACTTGTATTCTATCCTGATACTGTCCAGATTCTGATATCTTCTCCGTCTTCTTTGTCTTTTTCCATTTACCGTTCCTTCTATAGCATCTATAAGCAAGCAACCTCTCCTCATCCAATGACCAATCCAATTGTGCTTTCTCTTCTTGATTACTTTTAATATATTTCTCTCTTCCCCAACTCTTCTGAAGACTTCTTCATTCTTTACCTTTTCTATCCATTGTATACTTTCCATTCTCCTCCAAATCCACATCTCAAACGCTTCCAGTCTTCTTTTGTCTTCTTTCCTCAATGTCCAAGTCTCAGCTCCATACAGTGCCACACTCCATACAAAGCACTTCACGAATCGCTTCCTCAAGTCTCTATCCATGCCCCCACAAATAAGTCTGCTCTTCTTATTAAATGCTTCCTTCGCAATCGCAATACGTGTTTTCACCCCTCGACTGCACATCATGTCCTCTGTTATTACACTTCCCAAGTATTTGAAAGCATCCACCTGTTCTATTATTTCCTGCCCTAACTTTATAGTTGTCTTCACTTTTCTTCTGCGTATCACCATATATTTTGTCTATTTCTTATTAATTCTCATTCCAAATTCTTCACAGAAAGCATTTAGATCTGTTAGCATCGATATCATAGTTCGTTCATTCTCTGCCATTATGACCATGTCATCAGCAAATCTAATACATTCTATTCTCCTACCACCAACTTTCACTCCTCTTTTTCCATTCATGTATACATGTTAAAAAGAAACTGTACCATGAAACATTATTCAAATATTTTCAGGGTTAATAACAAAGCACATTTCCATTAAGGTAAGTATTTAGTGATATGGTGTAATCATTCGTATCTACACCAGATATTATTTACATGCTGGGGTACTGTTAGAGGTTACAAATTTTTCTTACCTCAGATTCACTGTTTGGCACAAATCTTGTTCATAGTTTGGGTCCTTATCCATGTCATCAAACACTGAATTACTGTCTGAAAGGTTTCACACCCCATTGTCGGCAGCCCTGAAGATGATTTTCCTTGGTTTCCCATTTTCACACCAGGCAAAACTTCAAACTCAGTACCGGTGAGGTACGGTCTAGAACTTTAACTGTGACAGTGGCACAACTCTACGTTCTACAGTTTTCCGTCCTTTCTAAAGGACTCATGTAAAGCATTCGAACATTTGAACATTTTGCGTGGCTTACTTATGAACACAAGTGTCATATGTTGGACATTATTAATTTATGCTGTGTTCTATAGAACAGTTGTGGCTACTCCTACCACTACTCTTATACCTTCATATCTTCCTTCACACAATATACATAACATTTGTTTGAGCGCCAGTTGCTTTTTTAAGAAAAACAACAAAATTCGGTAGAGCATACCTCTTATATCAATTATCTCAAGGCGTGAGGTGATAAACTCACATATTTGGCAATATACAGGGATATGGATCAGGACAATATTAAATTACTGTTGCATTTCCACAATTGAGGATTATACATGTAACTGGAATCACTTATTATAATTAAAATAAAACGGAGTTTATGACTATAATTTACGTCACAATGAACAATCATTGACGTCTTTTAATTTAACAAAAGAAATATATCGTGAGATTTGCGGTACAAAGAAAAGGAAAATTTAATCTAAACAAAAAAAACTATTGGCATGAACTTGACGTGAGATGTGATATCGCCGCTGATTACACTCTTCTTCATGTTATGAATGCATAACATGTCTGATGCTTTAATTACCTGTTGTCTGCATACACCGCTGTTGAACTTGAAATTCTTGGGAAAACCTGTGAGCTGAAGTCGGGAGCCGTCTGCTGTAATCTTCTTATGTCACAAGAAGTTGGCCTACATACCATGTACGCGTGTAGGGAGCTCCAATGTAATAACGTCCACTCAATATATTTTAAATAATTGAAAAATATTATTGCAACATCTTGTGAAGTCCATCCTCACAAGAAGATGATGTTTCTTTATCAGCATAGTACCCGTCTCTGCTCGGATACAAGCACCACTTGTAGACTTCCTCGATGATTACCTCTTCAAACACAACTCGTAGCTCTGACCATCACACTAAGATCACTTCTTCCATTTGATACATCTGACTGTTACATATGCTCTGCACGATATCAACTGCTTATGAACTGAGTACTATCAACTGATTGATATCATCTGAATGAGTACCTCTCCCTACCGTAGCATCACCTTTATATCACCTCGCGATGACGACTCATCTCCCCACTCACTGTTCATCCCTTCCACTTCCACAGACAGTAGCTGGCGAATACTGACACTTGGTCGCAATCACGTGTCCACGCACTGATGTCATCAGTCATGTGTCGTCTAAGCATACCCAAGCGGTCCGAGAATGACTATACCGAATGCGTCACCGGGAAATCTCCTTGCACAGTTAAACATAGCCTCGATTGCAAAATACTATGCCAGCTCATCTAGCCAAAGTTACAAGCCACAGCATGACAATATGAAACCAACAAATCTCACTTACTACAATACAGAATAATTACAAACATATTCACTTAACCTATGATGAAATACAATAATATACGTGATACCTAATTATTACAGTCTAAATGATGAGAAACAGAATATATAAAATATAATGAATCGGGTTAATAATGATAATAATAATAATAATAATAATAATAAATACAGAATGGAGTCTGTAACCCTGTTGTACGGTTACACAGTCAAACTTATAATTTAATAAGACAAGTTTATGTACTGAATTTCTGCAAGTAACCAACTAGTTAGGATCATGTTTATTGAAGTTACATGTATATTAGTTCACGCAATGGGACATAGACAGTGAAATCAAATATTAACACTTTTAGACTTGCTAATTAGGAACGCAAAGTGACGTGTGCAATTTGATGCCACATGCATCATCGTGTGAACTTCTGTTGATGGAGGCATGGTAGCTTCGGGGGATGAGTAGTGATGGTGTTCCACTAATGGTGTTCCTGATCACCAGTGGATATGGTATACAGACCTGTGAGGACACAGGCAAATGCAGCCAGCACTTCAAAAAGGTGATATACATCTGTGTTATCAAAGAACAGAGACTTATCATTTAATTTTCTAGTCTACAAGTCACTTTTAATCTTCCAAGCTACTTTTTCTTATAGTGACTTCAAGATGAACTCCGAGCTCATAAGTAATTTCCAATTTATCAAATAACTTACAATTTTATAAAGCCAGTGTAGTATTAAGTCTTACCAATGAACTTGCAAATGAGTGGGACTTCGAAGAACATTTACAACACAATTGAGAGATAGCTCCTCCATAAAATGACTTTCCAGTGAATCAGAACTTTATTTAATTTCATAATATGTCGACCAATTAATTGTTTCAAGAGGGAACTTTGGTTAGTTTTGATCATTTTGTCTTAGGTACTTCAAGAATGAACTTTATTTGTTTTTATAGTCAATCAAACTGACTAATTAATTCAAAAGAAAACTTAGTTTATTTCTTATTCATTTCATTTGAAGTGAGCATTTGAAACTTCAAGAATGAACTTTACTAAAATTAAAAGTTTATCACTAGTGATATTTAACATCAAGAATGAACTACATCTGTTTTTTTAAACATCTAATTTTGATGCTAGTTCAATTTGACAATGATTTAATAAAGCCACAGGGAATCCATTTACATTTGCTAACATTAATAAAGTTTGGGTGGCCTGTATATACAATGCTTATTCTCTCTCTGTACACTCTCCTGATCTAAGACCGCACACACCCTGCATACTTCTCATGCTCCATTACACGCGTAATTTAGTGAGTGTCAGTTACGGGTACAATATACTTTACTTGAATAAAATCCCTCTCTTGAGACTTAGCAAGTAAATGAAATTCAGTAACCAAAATGGTCTTGTATAATTTAATGGATATTATCAGTATACAGAGCAGAAGAAATCAAATGGGCAGTGTGAATGTTTCATGAATTAAAAAGCTGACAAATTACAAGGTACCTTCAAAAAATAAGGTAGCAAGAGCTTCCAAGCAGAAACCCTATTTTATTTTATAGGCAAATATAAGGATACACAGAAGAAGGAAACCAATACTTATTATTAGGGCTCGGATGTTTAAGACCTAAAAATAGCCCAAATAAGCAAGCAAATATGACCTCAAAAGAGACGAAATATGACGTAAAAATTACAAAATATGACCCGAAAGTGATAAATCTGAATATGTCAACTTTAAAATAAATTTTAAACTGAAACGGCAATCCCTTTGGTTCATATTCATTAACTAAATTCTTGAGTCTTACTTTCATATTAATTTTCTGATTATACATGTTTAGCGGTTATTCAGTCAATTGTCCTTGATTCACTTATCAAACATTTGTGAATACATACTTATACTGTAAAGTACTAATTTTGCTAAGATTATCAGATCACACAACATTTTAAAAGTCAAAACATGTGGTGGTTTGAAATACAAGAAAACTAGAAACCAATCTATTAAAAAATATATATATTTTGGAACGTTTAAGCCCAGTTTCCATTAATATTACTTAAATGCGTTAAAGTTTAAACTGAACACCACGAAATGAATTAAGTAGACGTCTTTCAATACATTATGGTACGGCAGCAGGGAAAATTGTGCAAACTCACATATCTTTACTGTTCTTCTCCGCGGGTGGAACTGAAGTGCATGACAAGATTCATCTTCAAAGTATCAGGCTGAAAGACCTCCGATTATCATTTAACACATTCTTGTAAGATAAGAAGAGGCTTCTTTGTACGTCACAAGATGTTATTGGTGCATATTGAAATAATGTTAGATCACTGCTGTCGAGTATGCGTCATCTTAAACTGTACTGGTACCTTCTCCTCTAACATCATTTATCTTGCATGCACAGCAAAAAACTGTTATTTCGATTAAGCATGTTTTGAAGTTTCTGTTTTATACTGTCACCAGATATTCCATGTAACTGTTGCACTGAAAGTTCAACACTTATAACAATTTCAATATTTGCATGAATTTCTAAGCTAGTAGCTTCTAAACGAGTAATTGCGCTCGATATAATTCCAAAGTTCAACTTAGTATATGCCAGACTTTCTGACAACTGTTGGAAAACAATTCTTGCGCAATCTTGATAGAAGAGGCAGAGTATTCCACTTGTATTTACTGCAGATGTGATACTGAGAAGCACTTTTGTGATCATTAGTTCGCATTCGGTAAGTTGAAGATGATTTTGCAGAGCTACAGCTGTCGTCAAACCGCCGAAATATGACGTTTCTATGAAAACAGCTCAAAATATGACTTTATGACAAAAAATAGCCAAAATATGCATTTATATGACCAATAAGAATCACTTAATTGTGACTATAACTGCCCGATTTGCACCAAAATCCAATCAGGCAAGAAAATATGACTTTTCCTAAACATCCGAGCCCTACTCATTACTATTCAACATAGTCACCATTGTTGTCTCAGCACTTGTTCCAATGGTACACAAAGGCATTGATGGCAGCATGAAAAAAAATCTGCATTCAGTCCCGAAAGCCACATCATATTGAACGGCCATATCATTGTCGAAACGCATACCACCCAGGTGCTTCTTCAAAGATCTGAAGAGATGGAAATCACAAGGTACCATGAACATTCGTAAAACAGATCCTTTGAGCATGCCCCGAATCAAGAGAGAAGATGCAGTCATTTTCTACATCCTTGCAGTAACCAGTGTACATTAACACGTTCAATAACCTACAGGACCATTATGAACAATGCGTGAGACACGAGGGTGTACATTTTGAACACATGATGTATCAACACAGCTGGATATGTGCTTCATCATCAACTTGCACGTTATAATGATGTACCTTGATGTTAACAGCGTTTTTCTAATTTTAATACCATCTATTTAGCCGCATGTTGTATTGTCACTGGATAGGAGATATGTGCTCCTCCATAGTTGGATACAAGGCCACGAGTTCGTACTATATAGACTAGTGGTAGACAGACACCCTCCAGATTCCATGACTGTGAGTTCAAATTCAGCAGAGGCACTCATTTTTGAAACGTGGAAAAATGTCTATTCAACAGAACATGCAGTTGGCATGTAAAAGATCTCTGGCAACACATTTGGTGTTTACTCGACAAAATTAATAAAAAAGCAAAGCTATTTATCACCCAACCGAGATTCTGATCTGGAAGAGTAAAATGGAATGTTAAAATTGACAGGCAGGCAGACTAAATGGTGTCAAAATGGAACACCTGCACATGGTAGCCGAGGTCATATAAGAGGGGAAACTACAGAAAACAAAGCCTTCGTTGGTGGTGCAGAGATTGGTGCACATGGTCAAAGATGTGTAGTTGTGTGCTCAGTATTTCATATGAAATTAAAATGAATTGACAAGAGGGTCCACCTTTTCAATAGCTTATAATTAAACTCAGTATTTCAGTCGCTGTGTGGATTCTTGTGATACAGAGTCTCGTACACCACACCCTTGATAGTGTCCCAATCAATTAAGTCTTTCACCATGTGCACCAATCTCTGTACTGACGATGTAGGCTCTGCAATGAAGTAGGATGACAATTCAAACCTCTTTTGTAATTTAATGCATGTTGAGATGTATGTTCTCTCTGGTTGGGTTGGTGGAGGTTTCTTGAACAAATGTGGAATGCATTTTCATCATCACATCAAAAACATTTTCAAACTTTGATGCCCCTCTGGGTTAAAACCATGTACAGCGGAACCTTGATTCTCCGTTTTTGGAGGGACCACGGAAAAAAAAAACGTACAACACGGTAAAACGGGAAATCTGGGAATGAACGAACCATCAACAATTTGGCTGAACATCACAAAAATGAAATATGTATACTTATATAATCTTACAAACACCCCTAAACCAAACCAAACTAGCCCCAACAGGCCTTCTGCCTACCAAGCAACTGCCCTCGGTCTGAAGGCCTGCAGATTACAAGGTGACGCATGGTCAGTGTGACGAATCCTCTTGGCCATTATTTCGGGCTCTCTAGACTGGGGGCCGCCGTATCACCATTCAACAGCTCCTCAATTAAAGGTAATCGTAGAATGAGTGAACCTGGAACCAGCCGTCATATTGAGGTAAAAATGCCTGACCTGGCCAGTAATCGAAACTGGGCCCTCCGGGTGAGAGGCAGGCAAGTTAGACCGCAGGGACGGTCTCAAACATCAATTAGTGGCACGCAACTTACAAATCTCGAAACTTTACATTCAGTTTTACCGGGGAAACTTGGTCAGTTTCCTCTGAAAACTTCTTTCAGTTCAGCAACTTTGATTAGCCAGAGCCAAACTCTTCGAAAAATCGAATACGGTACCTGTAACGACAAGCCAAACAACAATCGACCACAAGTAGTTTTTAATTCTCCATCTAATAAAATAAAGCACTTTGGATACAAAAGTGTCCAACATGATGGCAAAATCCTCTTTTTTTATCTTCCATTATAATTTGGTCACCGGTATACTGTTCGTAGTCAGTTTATGGAAATCTTGTATTGCGTAAATTAGGCCTGCAGCGGCTTTTCAAGGTTATGTTGAACTTGAGAATATGGTTTTGAAAGTAAGTATCGATCTTCAAGTTCTCAAATGCACTAAATTCAATTCTGCCTGTCACTAATCATAATCAAATTGAAAAGAGAAAAAATACCATTAACACTTCCGAAATTACGATTATTCGTGACCTTGTGCTCAGCTGGAAAGCGAGCTCGCTGTACAATTACATAAAATCAGCTTCATGGTCCGTATCGCACTTCAATAGATTCACAATTAAGTATTTAATTTATTTTCCACCTAGTCGATACAATGATTGCTTAAGGCAATTTTTAATGGTCAAAAGTGGTACATGTTTCGTATATTATCAACATCTTCAGCCACATAACACTGTTTAGATGAAAAATATATAAAATTGACAAAGTAATGCTTTAGAGGAAATGTCCTTAAAATTAACATAAGATTTGTTTGTTTTAATCTTGTCAATCTTATGTTAATTTTAAGGACACTTCCTCTAAAGCATTACTTTGTCAATTTTATATATTTTTCATCTAAACAGTGTTATGTGGCTGAAGATGTTGATAATATACGAAACATGTACCACTTTTGACCATTAAAAATTGCCTTAAGCAATCATTGTATCGACTAGGTGGAAAATAAATTAAATACTTAATTGTGAATCTCGCTGTACAAGTCGGTACGAGTGTGAAATGATACAAAGCTTTAAATGTAACGTGCGCAAATAAAACGACTGCAGTTTTCACAACATTTTAACACAAAAACGTGAAATTCCCAGTCTTATATTAGGACGAAAACAGTAATAGGCAATCTCAAAACCTCCCATGGCTTCATGTATGTAAGGTGCAACATCTGTTCTGGTCTCGATAACATAATCGTGTACGATAATATTACAATACAACTGTACATTTGTGTTACTTAAGAAGGAGCAGTTTCGATTTCTGCCTGAAATCCCATTGACTATACAGTGCCCTGAGGGAAATGCCGAAAACCTGTTCGGCGATACACTCAAAAAAAGAGTAAAAAAAATAAACATCTAACCCTGGACATAATCTAGACGTTTTGCAAGTACGAACATTTGACGAAATTCGTTTCGTGTTCAAGTAGAGCTATCAAAGAAATGCACTCTGTTTCCTTCCAGTTGTTGTGGACACTCTCTGCTTTATGATTTCCACGGATTTTCTAAACAATACCATTGGAATGCGATGCTAAGATGCTCTCTTATGCAAGATCGCCGCCGATCGCTTTTCCAGTACAGTACTTCCTCAAATTACCGGTACCTCAATGACGAGATGTTAACACCAAGATCCGTAAGTATGCCGTAGCAGTCCTTTCATGAGATACAGTTTCTTGAAATACGCGTGATCGAGGATTTAGTGCTGATGTGACTGAATTTTCTGGACGGTTGATCCGGGAAATCGTTTCTTCGAGGAACGGATAATATGGGATTTTTACAACATGATTTAATTAGGATGCTCGCGAGACCACGTAATTTGAACAAATAATGTGGGAAAGCGTAGTTTCCGGGAATGTATAATCGAGGTTCTACTGTATTTCTAAACATGGGTTCCCTCTTCAAAACTGATCAATCTACTGACCCACACAATATGCTAAGCAGTGTCACATTAAATCTGAATCACCCTGCATTCGGCATGCGATATGCCATCAGCACATGCTACTTTAAAAGTGCTATTTATCCAAGTTGTAAAAACAGTTATTATTGGCTTTCTCACCTAAGAACGATATTTCTATTTGCATGCTGCTGTGGTGAAAGTGTACTGTGACTGGAAAAATGGTTATCACTGCAATAACAAACTTAGAGCTTTCCATTAAACTTTGGTGAAATCTTCTGATCACAGAACACAGGCATATTTTGTTCCCAATTCAGCCAGCCTACACTGACAGCTACACTAATCTGAGAACAATTTCAAAGGATCTCCAAGTAAAAAATTTAAAAGGATCTGATTTAAATTTTAAAAATTGCTGATTCTCATTCTTTCATAAGTCATACAATTTTCTTTTAATAACATAAGAATCCCAATAATACACAGTTAAATACAGTTTCACTGGATCTTTCATGTATAATGTTTTGTGTACATTAAACATACGCTAATGCCTTTGTTGACGGGATGTTGTAGTGTTTACAGTGCACAATGTCTTCTGGTATGGGCTAGAATAAATTTGTTACTTTCATTGACCTGTCTCAGTCTCATCCTTGGCTTTGACAATATGAAAGTGACCGAGGTATGAGCGATTCTAGTAATACCGTTCCTTGTGCAGCCAGTCCCTGTTATGAATGGTGTGAAAATATCGCTCATAGGGTCGGGTGGTGCATGCATTTCAGTGGGCTTGGCAGACTGATATGTAATAGCAACTTCTGACTCAGTGAGGAAAGCAACGGGAAACTACCTCATTCCTCATTTCCCTAGTATACCTCTTCAGTGACACCTAGGCTATCTATGACAGCTGTTGGTGGAGCTGTAAAGGATCCAACCAGCCTTTGGGCTGAATAACCAACATACATACAACATATGCTAATAATAATAATAATATCTTTCTACTAGCTGCCTTTCCTGGTACAAATGGTAAGCACGATTGCTTAACAAACACGAGAGCTTAGTTTTTCCAATTGGCTTAACGTTGCACCAACATAGATAGGTCTGACGGCGACGATGGGATAAGAAGGGCTGTTATAATCATTCCTACAACATTGTCTTCCTCTTATATACGTATGTTTTAGTTATCATATGATCTGCTTAATTTTTATTTTGGCTGATGATAACCACTAAGTGGCTGAAACTAGTCCCAAGACTATTTACTATTTCTTATAGACTATTTATATGCGGAATGTTTAATGCCAACTTCATGATATTTTCACTAACTCGCTTTAGCTTAATTAAGGTGCAGCCCACCATTTGCCTGGTGTAAAAATGGGAAACCATGGGGGGCCTTTTCAATAGTATCGACCAAGACATGAAAATTCTCACTCAAAGTTATTGAAAAAGTTATAATACTATGGAAAACTGTTTTATCCATCTGGAACAGTTTTTCAATTCTAACTTCATTCTTAATGAAATCTCAGAGAAATCAATAATTTCATTTGACCGTTTTATCACTATCTTTAGTAATCATGTCTCAGATGAAAATAATTCTTTCTTTTATAATCTCTCTAAATTCACCTCTCAGCAGCAGCCTTCCTTTCTGCTCCTTCAGTCCCACCTCAGACAACCTTTCTCTCCTTCTCCCTTCTATATTTCCCCCATCCCTCACTATTACCTCCTTTGTTTCCATGACCTGCTTCCACCAACATGTCAGTGTTTTGTTCTACAGCAGTACCATCAGACATGAGATGTATTATTATTTCACACTGGAGGTGAGTTTCGTAAATCATTTTTCTCCTTTTTCTTTTTTTTCCTTTTCTGTTCGTTTGTTCATTCCTAATTCTAGCTATCATTTCCAGATTTACTTCATTGCCCGAGATCTGCTCTGATTTGCCTAATCCAGTTTAAAGACAGCATCATATTATGACATGGAGGTCACACCCATAACTTTTGTTGTTATAATTGTTCCTACAACATTGTCTTCCTCTACAGTACAAGTCTGTTATAGCGAGAATTCATAACAGCGAAAAATTTACTCGCTATAGCGGATTGTCGTTATATCCGATTTTTGTTTAAAAAGTCGGAAAAAACCCATACAAACTAAAATTCGGTATGAAACGGCAATCAGTTTGTTCAAAACTTGCGTTTCCGCAGATGATCTCCACACTACGGCTTACTTGTTATTTCTCGAAATCCGATACTACGTGAAAGTGTACCGTATGTTTAATTTCATTCTGAAAAAATATAGTACCATATTTCTCCGAATCCAAGACGAACCCCACTTTTTCCTTCAAAAAATTTAAATCAGGCTCAAAAAGTATTTTGTAAAATCATTTGGATGCCTTTGTTGTACAGTAGGCTTACGCTTTTTAGACGCCGAACATTGGCTTTCGTCATGCCGAAACATTTCTTTCTTTGCGGCTGCACAATTATTCTTTATTTCCGCGGGCTTAATGACCATTAACTTATAATTGGCATAATAACACCGAAGAGAACCCGTTGAAGATTTGCCGGCAATACCTATTCCATGCGGCTCTACAATACGACGATCCATCAGGAAATGATTCTTGCTGTCTATAAAACTGTTACTTTTACTCAGCGTCAGATATAACCGGCTAACACTACACGCACATCTCGCTTGCCGCCTAGCGATGTATAGGCCTAATTGCGGACGTCGAAAGTCAACAAACGAGTTTATTGCGCCACAGTATGGCCATTCCGCCCTTGTGATTTTCGTACACATACCTCACAATTTCATCTTCGACTTCTTTAAAGCATCCTTGTTGCGGACCACTGAATGCATTTTTTGTACAGTACACATTTTTTCAGCTCTTTGTCTTCACGCTAACGCCAAATATTGGCTTTAGTTAGGCTTATGCCGCATTTTCTTGCGGCTGCACAATTACTTTACATTTCCGAGTGTTTAATAACCATTAACTTAAAATTGGCATTATAATATCGACGAGAACCAGTTAAAAATTTGCCGGCAATACCTTTTCCACGTATCTTTACAATATGACTATCCATCACGAAAATATTCCTGCTGTCTATCAAACTTAATTTTACTACAGTAAGCATCAAGTACAATAGACGCGTTATAACTCTGCCACTGAGTAGCCGGCCTGTCTAAGAATTCCAAGGGTCGCATGTTTTGATGCCATTCTGCAGATTTGAAAAACGTTTTTATATAGGTTAATAGAACGTCATTCTCTCTTCACTATTTCCCAAGATCCAGTTACATTACACACAG
The DNA here is from genome assembly GCF_040414725.1 of Anabrus simplex. Taxonomy (NCBI): domain Eukaryota; kingdom Metazoa; phylum Arthropoda; class Insecta; order Orthoptera; family Tettigoniidae; genus Anabrus; species Anabrus simplex. The sequence continues at coordinate 383,193,825 of NC_090267.1, read as the reverse complement.
GGACTGTACAACCGGTTGTCGTGGCTAGCGATGTATAATAAAGAGGCAGTCGTTTATTGTCAACGAGTTTTGTGTGTGCGTGCGGGTGCGGGGGTGAAAAGAAGCAGTGTAGTTACCGCGGTAGTTGCCAGTGGTAGCCATTAACTTACTGTGTCAGGCCGCAAATGTAAGACAACCCTTGAGTTTTCGCATGAGATTCTGAGAGAAAAAAACATCTTGGATTCGGAGAAATACGGTATCACTCCAGAGGTTTCTGTGGCAAACACTTCAGTTTTCTTCTTCAAACGGCGTCACCTAACCTAACCATATATGTATCATGAAAACATATTTGAAACACATGTAGAGAAATGATAACCTCCTTGTTAAAAATTTACATGTAAATAGCCTTTCCGAAATTTAACTAGATGTGAGAAGATATGGACTATCCTCTGAACTCAGTGATGTACTCTGCCATATCTTGAGGTGTTATCACATTCTTAATCTCCGTATGTAACATTAAAATTAAGAGATCGTTTACCTCAGTCTTTATTTTTAACGAGTTAACAACTGCTATCGGCCACATTATTTACGCATTTATTACGAAAACGTGTTTTCCTCTTTTATTTTGAATTTTTTTTTTTAGAGAATAGCAGTCGACAGGTATTACTAATCAACTCCAGCATCGCCTTTGAATGTCGACGACAGATCTCGCAAATGCACATAGTGAGAAAACTATACCGTACCGAAGATGATCGATCGCATTTTGTAGCAAACATTTCAGTTTTCTTATTCAAACAACGTCACCTATCCTAACTTATCCATATTATATGTATGATGAAAACGTACTTCAAGCGCCAGTAGAGAAATGATAACCTTCTCGCTGTAAATGTTCATAATAGCTTTCCCGTAATTTATCCAGACACGAGAAAATATAAACTAATCTCTGAAATCAATTATGCACTCTACCATATCTTGAGGTGTACCCCATTCTTACTAAATTGCAGTATTTAGCCTTAAAATTAAGTGGTCATTTAGTCAGCCTTTACTTTTAACGAGTTAACAACCGTTATCAGACACATTTATGCATTTATTACGAAATTGTCCTCTTTCATTTCGAATTTTCTTTACGGAACAGCAGTCGACGGGTATTACTAATCGACTCCGACATCGCCTTCGAATCAGATCAAAAATTAGATGTATGGCTTTTCAGGCGTTTGCTCTATTAACCAGCATTTCGTCTTAGGTCTGACACTAGACTCGTCAGAGTGGGATGTGTCAGACCCTACCCACTGATGCTGGGGTGTATGCAGGTGAACTTATCAGAAGCCTCTTATGTGGCACAGTCTGTAACTGCATACGGGAGATAAAACTCCACAATGGAATTAATGCCCGCCTAGCAATTCCAAATGGTAATTCTAAATTCCCATAGAGGGAATCAGATATTTTTCCACCAATAGAGCTCGTAATAACGGATGCGTCCGTGATAGGTCTCTCGCTGTAACCGAAGGACGACACAGAGTTTAATAGGAATTTTGAAAGGACAGAAATATATTGTAGCTATAACGGAGTTCTCGTTATATGCCGTACTCGCTATTGCGGACTTCTACTGTAATGTTTTAGTTATCATATGATCTGCTTAATTTTTATTTTGGCTGATGATAACCATTAAGAGGCTGAAATTAGTCCCAAGACTATTTACTATTTCTTATAGACTATTTATATGCGGAATGTTTAATGCCAACTTCATGATATTTTCACTAAATCGCTTTAGCTTGCCAGAGTGTTCAACCCTAATCTTCAGTATTACTAGTGGATATATAGCCATGGCTATCATTAACATTTTATCAACATTCTCTGTTAGAAAATAATGGGCACTATGTTGTACATGGTTAAATCACTGAAATTTAGTTCAAGGAACATTACATTAGCTTTATTTAATTGGAGTGCTCATTCAATTAATGATTGATTTCCTCCAACCTTTCCTTTCAGATCCCGAATCTTAGTAAGGAACAACAGGCACCACCACAGAAAAGGCAGAGTCAACAAGAACATATATTGAAAATTAGTCCTTAAAATGTAGAAGTTATGAATGATTAAATAAACTAATTTTATATTAAATCGTGCTCAGCGAGTAGCATTGCACTTTAAATTATATTAAAATAATTTCTTACAAAACGGCTTGTTTGAAAAAGTCATAAGCAGAAGCCTTCTTTTTCAGTTTCTCTTCAAAGTGCCATGCAGTCTTCTGGTATAATTCTTCTAGTTGCTCATCTGTCTCATACTGGAGTAGTTCAGCTACATGTCTCAGGATTGAATTGACAGCTTTTGCTTTGGCAAATCGCTCTGTGCATTTCTCTACATCTTCTGCAGATACTCGACGCTTACTGAGATCAATGTAACCTGTAATACAAAGTACGGATAAATAAATAAAAATACAGTATTGTGTATAATAATATGATTGTTCATTAGAAAAGGATCAGAGTGAAGAGCAAGATATTTCAATAACACCACCAATTTTTATTCCTTTCTTCCAGATATTCAATAACCTGGATTGAATCGAAACTTTGAGCTTCGCATCAGTAGCAAACAGAGGGCTTTTTTAATTAAAGTCTGCTGGTCAATAAAATAAGAACTACTAAATATTTTTTTTTTGCTAGCTGCTTTACGTCGCACCGACACATATAGGACTTATGGCGACTATGGGACAGGGAAGGGCTAGGAGTGAGAAGGAAGCGGCCGTGGCCTTAAGGTACAGCCCCAGCATTTGCCTGGTGTGAAAAATGGGCAACCACAGAAAACCACTGCCAACAGTGGGGTTTGAACCTACTATCTCCCGAATGCTGGATACTGGCCGCACTTAAGCGACTGCAGCTATCGAGCTCGGTCTACTACATATTATTGGTTAATTCCTTTTTTGCATTTCTACATAACTTTAGCAATATCTCCATATAATTTCATGCTTATTCAAACATTTGGTTTTCCGTAGTTTTCCACTTTCACATAAGGCAAAAATTAATTAAGGCCACAGATGCTTCCTTCCCACTCCTAGCCCTTTCTTATCCCATAGTCGCCATAAGACCTACCTAAGACAGAACGTCGTAAAGCAACTTGTAAAACAAACAAAAATAAAAACACATTTATCATAGTGTGGAACAAGTTTTTGTAGATCCTCATCTAGAAGTCTGCCATCCGTGATGAAAACCATTTCTGAATCAGAGTTTTTACTTCACCATCAGTCTGTTTCTAGAAAATAGAACTCATAGAATTAGAGTACGCCAAGCTTTATCTGTCCCTGTAATAATCAAGAGGGGAATTCCTCAAGGCAGTATTATTGGACCTTTATGTTATCTTATATATATCAATGATATGTGTAAAGAAGTGGAATCAGAGATAAGGCTTTTTGCAGATGATGTTATTCTGCACAGAGTAATAAATAAGTTACAAGATTGTGAGCAACTGCAAAATGACCTCGATAATGTTGAGAGACGGACAGTAGGCAATGGCATGATGATAAATGGGGTCAAAAGTCAGGTTGTGAGTTTCACAAATAGGATGATGATGATGATGATGATTATTATTCTGATGATGCTTGTTTTAAGGGGCCTAACATAAAAGGTCATCGGCCCCTACACAAATGGGAAAAGTCCTCTCAGTTTTAATTACTGCATTGATGGGGTGAAAGTTCCCTTTGGGGATCATTGTAAATACCTAGGTAATCACATAAATATGATTGTAAATAAAGGGTACAGATCTCTGCACATGGTTATGAGGGTATTTAGGGGTTGTAGTAAGGATGTAAAGGAGAGGGCATATAAGTCTCTGGTAAGACCTAACCAGAGTATGGTTCCACTGTGTGGGACCCTCACCAGGATTACTTGATTCAAGAACTGGAAAAAATCCAAAGAAAAGCAGCTCGATTTGTTCTGGGCGATTTCCGACAAAAGAGTAGTGTTACAAAATTGTTGCAAAGTTTGGCCTGGGAAGAATTGGGAGAAAGGAGATGAGCAGTGTGATGTGGTCTGTATGCTAGCTTGATTTAGAGGTGGGAGGGGAAGCGAAGACATGTCGTCATTTGTTGTTTCTTGCAAAGAGGTGGCTTCCGTCTGTGAAGTAGTGCCCTCGTGCTTGCTTGTTACAATTGCTGGGAGTGTTTGATTCCTACCTAATAAATCCAAGAATCTCAGTATATGTTCGTATGTCACAGACAGAAGCCACCTCCTAGCGAGAAACAACAAATGACGACACGTCCTCGCTTCCCCTCCCCCCTCCGAATCAAGCTAGCATACAGACCACATCACACTGCTATTACACAAGGTTGAGGACAGTAGAATCAGACCCATACCCGTAATTATGGGAAGTAAAGGAGTGAATTGGACAGAGGTAAGTTCAATATTTCTCAATCAATTTCCATTATTTTAAACAATTTCCTTACACAACACTTCCCCAGGTGATTTTAACTAATAGACGCATATTTCTTTCTGCCGGTTACAGATCTTACAACAAGCTATCCAACCTGATATGTTTATGAATACAATTTTTAATTCAACCAACAGCAGATACACCCTTTCCACTTAGAGAAGGATAAACAAGAGGATCAGCCTTTTTAGTACAGTACAAAGTGACGAGGAAGAAAACTAGAAATCAAGTAAAGAAGAAGCATATTTTAGCAAAAAAAACATTCTTAAGGATCACACCACCAATTTTTTAGTTTTTTAAACAAGTGATTTTATTAAGCCTTTGGGACCTAAAATGATACCAAAGACATTTTAGCTCATAGATCTGATCCTGTGATAATTGCTACACAAATGGGAAAAGTCCTCTCAGTTTTAATTACTGCATTGATGGGGTGAAAGTTCCCTTTGGGGATCATTGTAAATACCTAGGTAATCACATAAATATGATTGTAAATAAAGGGTACAGATCTCTGCACATGGTTATGAGGGTATTTAGGGGTTGTAGTAAGGATGTAAAGGAGAGGGCATATAAGTCTCTGGTAAGACCTAACCAGAGTATGGTTCCACTGTGTGGGACCCTCACCAGGATTACTTGATTCAACGCTAAATGCCGCCCCACAAGACTGACATCGAACATTACTGTCGGATATTGTTTTCTTAATAAATGGGAATTTATTTTGCAAATCTGTATTAAATATGTATTTGCATTTAGGCATTGTGCAATCACAGAAAAGAAACCAAACGTTCCAAACCACACCACATCAAGCCAGAAAGCAGAAACTATTGTGAAGTCTGAACGAGAAATGGAAGTTCGGAAGTTTTGAGTATCGATATCGTGAATAATGAATCGATATAGATAAACGACTTTTTACCAGTTTCTACTGAAGTGCGATGTTTAAAATTGTCAATCTGCAAAGCGGGACATTTAAGCGTCCTCAGAGTTTTCGAGGGGACAGCGGGACAGAATGTCTAGAAGCAGAACTGTCTCGCCAAATCCGGGACGTCTGGTCAGTTTACCCATAAGGAACTTTTACCCCATCAGTGCATTAATTAAAACTGAGAGGACTTTTCCTATTAGTGAAACAACTTGACTTTAAACCTAGTTTACCTACATACCATTACCTGGTGTCCATTTCACAACATTGTTGAGATCTTTTTGCAGTTACTCACAATCTTGTAAGTTATTTATTACTCTATACAGCATAATAATCTGCTGAAAGTCTTACTTCTGATACCAGTTCTTTATTCGTATCATTTATATATATGTAAGAAAACATTGAAATTCAGAAATTCCCATTTATTAAGAAAACAATATCCGACAGTAATGTTCGATGTCAGTCTTGTGGGGCGGCATTTAGCGTTGCACATGCCGGTGGACATGATATAACCAAACATTTGCAATCTACCAAACATAAATCTGCTGAAAGTACTGCGAGTTCAAGCAAAGCATTAACAAGTTTTTTCAAGAGTGCAACACCTACGTCCAAGGACTTGAAAATCGCAGCTGCTGAAGGAGCCTGAGCTTACCATACAGCTAAAGAAAATCAAAGCTTTTGCTCATGTGACTGCGCTTCGAAACTTCTCCAAACTAATGCTTCAGTTGAAAGAGTTTTCTCTCAAATGAACAAACTGTGGACATCTGAAAAATCGCACCTGAAACTTTCTACTCTTAAGGCTTTGTTAATGAACAAGTTTAACTTTTCACAGAATTGATTAGAGTTTCATAAGTTTTTGAAATCATCACCACAGTCATCACAGCTAATTATATCCTCTGAGAAGTACGAGTAACATTGGAATGTATCACAAGGGAAGGTACTGGTTTATCATAATTTTATCTCAAAATGTGTAGTGGAGAAATATTGCAATACCAACTTCAACGTGTAAAAAATAGCTGTGTCAAAATCTGACCTCTCGTTTATGTGTAGGCTGTCGGAATCAGTGTGTCCCGCTTTGAGACATGGAAAAAATGGTCAGTTTACTTATGGGGATAACTGTAAATGAGACTATAAATAGAGGGTAACAATCTCTGCACATGGTTATGAAGGTATTTAAGGGTTGTAGTAAGGATGTAAAGGAGAGGCCATATACTGTAAGTTTTTGGTAAGACCCCAACTAGAATATGGTTCCAGTGTATGGTACCCTCACCAGGAATCCTTGATTCAAGAACTGGAAAAAAATCCGAAGAAAAGCAGTTCGATTTATTCTGGGTGATTTCCAACAAAAGGGAAGCGTTAAGAAAATGTTGCAAAGTTTGGTCTGGAAAGACTTGGAAGAAAGGGAGACAGGAGACAACATGCTCGACTACATGGTATGTACATTAAATCAATAAAAGTAAACTTCCACCTGTTTGTACTATATATTTGCTTTAAGCAAATTATTTGTAAAACATGTTTCATTCCTTAGAAATATCTTTAACTACATTTTGAAACATTCCGAGATGTCAGTGGAGAAATGGCGTGGAATGACATCAGTAGTCGATTAAGTTTGGGTGGTGTTTTTAAAAGTAGGAAAGATCACAATATTAAGATAAAGTTGGAAATTCAAGAGGACAAATAGGGGCAAATTTATGTTTATAGGAAGGGGAGAGGGGGGATTGGAATAATTTATCAAGGGAGATGCTCAATAAATTTCCAAATTCTTTTCAATTATTTAAAAAAAGGCTATGTAAACAACAGATAGAGAATCTACCACCTGGGCAACTGCCCTAAATGCAAATCAGTGGTGACTGATTGATTAGTATGTGTGCTAGTTACTAACTGATGGGCCCAAGTTGGCACACTGGGGCAAAACACTGGCAACCAAGAATGAGTTAGCTGGAAAATGTATAATTTCTAATAATGGACCAGTTACTGTAAACTTGAAATAAGTATGTAGGTAGGAGAAGGATTTTTGGTCAGACAACTACAGAATCAATACAAAATAAAATAGGGGAAATGCAAGAGTTAGTTTAATAATGAATAAGAAAATAGGGCAGTGGGTATAGTGAACAGATTATCAAGATAGACACCTTTAGGGGCCAATGACCTTCGATGTTAGGCCCCTTAAAACAACAAGCATCATCATCATCATCATCAAGATAGACACCAAGCCAATGCCCACTACAATGGTGCAGGTTTATAGCCTATGCCTACTAGTTCAGCAGATGAAGAAATCAAAAGAATATATCAAGAGAGCAAATATTGAATACAAAATATGTAAAAGGAGATGAGAATCTTTTGTGATGAGAGACTGGAATGAAATGGTAGGCCAAGGAAGAGACAAAAATGTAGGAGAATTCAGACTAGGACAAAGGAATAAAAGAGGAAGTTGGCTGGTAGAATACTATACCCATCGTAATTTAGTCCTTGCTAATACTTGATTCAACAACCACAAATGACGGTTATATATGTGGAAAAGACCTAGATACACTGGAAGGTATCAAACAGACTCCATTATGATTAGGCAGAGATTCAGAAACCAGGTGTTGGATTGCAAGATCTTCCCAGAAGCAGATGTGGCTTCTGACCACGACCACAACTTGGTGGTCATGAAATGCTGCCTGAAGTTGACGGAAAAGAAATTAAGGGATTGTTTCAAGGAACATGTTGCACACAGATTAAAAGAAAATGAATGAAACACAACAGGAGAATAGACAACCATGAAGAAAGAGATCAATAGGGCTGTTGAAGACATGTTCAGAAGAAGCAAGATCAAGCAAGAATCAGTGGATAACTCAGGAGATACTATACCTGACTGACGACTGGCAACAGTACAAGAATGTGAAAAATGAGGAGGGCAAAATAGAATATAGGCAATTAAAGAATGAAGTAGATAGAAAGTGCAGGAGAGCTAAGGAAGAATGGCTGAAAGAGAAGCGCAAGGATGTTGAAGGTTGTAGTAAAGATACACACTGCATATAGGAAAATTAAGGAAACCTTTGGAGAAAGGAAAACTAGGTACATGAATATTAAGATAAGAGACAAAAATGTAGGAGAATTCAGACTAGGAAGAAAAGAGGAAGTTGGCTGGTAGAATACTGCACCCATCGTAATTTAGTCCTTGCTAATACTTGATTCAACAACCACAAACGATGGTTATATATGTGGACAAGACCTAGATATCAAACAGACTTCATTATGATTAGGCAGAGATTCAGAAACCAGGTGTTTGATTGCAAGATCTTCCCAGAAGCAGACCTGGCTTCTGACCATGACCACAACTTGGTGGTCATGAAATGTTCCCTGAAGTTGACAGGAAAAAAAAAAAGATTCAACAACTGTATCAAGAAAGAAGTAAACATTAAGGTTTTGGAATAAGAAGAGGTTGTTGATGCAGATGAAATGGAAGAATAAATTTTGAAGTCAGAATTCAACAGAGCTCTGAGAGACCCAAATAAGAACGAGGCACCAGAACTGATGGCATATTCTTAGAATTTAACATTAAGCGTAAAGGATGTATGATACAGGAGAAGTGCCATCCATTTTTACATACACTTCCTAAGAAAGCAGCAGCTGACAAGTGAGGTGGCAGAAGGTAAGTTTAGCTTTAGAAGAAATAAGAACAGAGAAGCAATCCAGACTTTATGGCACAGGTGGTAAAAGAAATCAAAAGGAAATCAAAGAGGAATTTGGAAAAGGAATCACAGTCCAAGGAGAGGAAATCAAAACTCTGAGATTTGCTGATAATATTGTTATTTTATCTGAGTCTGCAGACGATTTGGAGAAATTACTTAATGGTATGGACAGAGTCTTGGGGAAAGAATACAAGATGAAAATAAATCCAAAACAAAAGTAATGGAGTGGAGTCAAACGAATTTAAGTGATGAAGGTAATATTAGATTAGGAAATTAAGTCTTAAGTAAGTGGATTAATATTGTTACTTGGGTAGTAAAATAACTAACAATGACAGAAGTGAGGAGGACATAAAATTCAGACTAGCACAAGCAAGGAAATCTTTCTAAAGAAAAGGAATTTGCTCACTTCAAACATTGATATAGGAATTAGATGTTTTTGAAAACTTTCGTCTGGAGCGTGGAAGTGAAACATGGACAATAACTAGCTCAGAATGAAGAGAATGATTTTGCATTATTTGACCAGAAGAAGAGATAGAACGATAGGACACATCTTATGGCACCCAGAACTTGTTCCAAAGTTGGTTTTTAAGGGAAGTGTATGTGATAAGAATGGCAAGGTATGAATATGACAAACAGATCAGAGTAGATGTAGGGTAAAATAATTACACAGAAATGAAAAGGTTAGCACAGGATCGGGTGGCATAGAGCGCTGCATCAAACCAGACTATGGAATGATGAACCAAACAACAAACGTCTGATCTTATAGAATATCATCATTCAATCATTCACCACTGATCTACATTTAAGGCAGTCCCCCAGGTGCCAGATTCCCTACCTGTAGTTTACCTAGCCTTTTCTTAAATAAGTGCAAAGAATTTGGAAATTCACTGAAGATCTCCCTTGGTAAATTATTTCAATCCCTAACTCCCCTTCCTATAAACAAATATTAGCCTCAATCTGTCCTATTATAAATAAATTTATGTCGTAATGGTCCACCATTTCAATACTATATTATGCAATGTTTACATTACATTTCTAAGAATTTTAGAGCCTGATTTTAATTTCATCATATTTTACTTGTTGTGCACATAGTTCATCCCAGATGTTTTTAACACATTTTAATGTCATTTGTGTGTGCTTGTACTTTTGTTTTAGTTACTGGATGTGTTTGTACAGTTTTGCATTAAGGCTGATGATGGCCAGCCAAGGCCAAAACCAGTGCCTAGACTAGAAATGTAATGTAAACATTGTATAATATACACAGTCAAAAAAAATAGGGGAACATGTTTTTGAATGTATGCCATGCTCCACAAAACAATACTTCACACCTAGGTATATTATCAACTAAACCTTTATTCTTTACCATTGAAGTATACAAAAGAACATTGATGGATTCACATTCATTTTCAGAATTATAGACTATGAATCTCATGTCAAATCCCTTAAATACGACCTTGAAATTCTGAGTAATGGACCCAAACATAATTGGCCCACCACCTCCAAACATGATAGTTTGATGATGATGCTTGTTGTTTAAAGGGGCCTAACATCGAGGTCATTGGCCCCTAATGGTACAAAATGAAATGACAAACAAAAATTTCAAAATCATCGACTGACCAAAATAAAATAAAAAATAAAAAATGTCATGAAGAATGAATGGATGGACATGAACCCAAAAAAAACAAAAAACAGTGGATCCAACTCAAAAAATAATCATAAATAATAGTATTACTGACCAAGGGAAAACTTATAAAGCACAATCCTGAATCGAGGATGCTTGATGTCTAAAGGGGTCCAAAATCAAGTCAAAGGTCCCTCAGAATGGTACTTATTGCTAGTAAAGTAGAATCATGGTATTTGTCATGTTGGGGTACTAATCAAAAGTAGCAAAGACTCACGATGTTCCACACATGATGGTACTACTCACAAGTATTGTATGTCGTACAGGTAACGCAGACCTATGGTGTTTCTCACACAATGGCGCCACTCATAGCTAACGCAAACCGATGAGGTTCCTCACCTAGGTGTACTAGTCATGGGCACCAGTATTCCCGTGGTGTTCCTCACATAGTGGGTACTAATCACAGGTGTCGCTCATATAGTGGTACAACTCACAGGCAACGCCCAGACCCGCGGTGTTGCTCACATGGGTACGACTCACAGGTACTGGAAACCCACAGGGGAAGTACTCTCTGCTGCTACTAATCACAAACCTATTTCGTACCTAATACAGTAGTACTACTCGCAAGTAAAGGCGACCCACGGTGTTCCCCGCGTGATGGTACAAATCAAAAGTAGTTTCATGGTTTTAAGACAAACATCCCTTGTTCGCCCCTTTTAGTTGCCTCTCCCCCTGCTACACCAGCGTAGTAGGTTCGTGGAACATAATAGTTTAATTACCACTTTAGCAGAAACAGAAATGGCAGTCAACAAATTACCCTTAGATAAACAGGAAGAGATAAAATACCTTATAAAAAACTAACTTATCTTATCATAAACAGGTATTTAATCATAACACAGACCGATCCATTAATAAGAAAGTTAAAAACCTCAAAGGAAAATTAAAGATTAATGACCTAATAGCAACTAAATCTGATAAAGTAAATGCAATAGTAATCGTGGAGAAGAACAATTATATTAATAAAACGCATTCGTGTTTCGCGGAAAACAAATTTGATATAATGAAGAAGGATCCCTTAAATAACGTGCAAAAAGAATTAAAATCAATAGTCAATAATAGTACTTTTCTTTTCAATGAATTTGAAAAGAAAAAACTCATTGCCATGAACCCGAGGTTACCCAAAATACAGCAGAGACAATACGCGACACTTCCGGATTTAGCCTTGTTAAAATGGGAGACAAGTCGGAAGTGGCACTCCTAGTGGCTTGACCTGAAACTTCGCGCTAAATTCAAATACCAATGGAAATGTATATACGGAAATGGATAAATAATTTTCGTCTAGAAACAAAGTATTACTAAGATATTAACTTCAAAGTTGCTAAAGCAATTCTGGATAAATGAATGAAGAATTATTTAACAGGTTATTATTTAAAGACTGAAATTAGACACATAATCGAGATGTGAAATGGACTGCTGTGAAAGGGCTTGATCTTTCATTTATGCATTACTTTTTTAGCTTTAGAATTCCTGCCTGAACGTTCAAGGCTATATATTTTTTTTCTTACTTAAAAGCATTGTATCGTCATATTAAAACACTTCTTCTTCTTCTTAATCTGTTTACCCTCCAGGGCCAGTTTTTCCCTCGGATTCAGCAAGGGATCCCACCTCTACCGCCTCAAGGGCAGTGCCCTGGAGCTTCGGACTTTGGGTCGTGGATACAACTGGGGAGAATGACCAGTACCTCGCCCAGGCGGCCTCACCTGCTATACTGAACAGGGACCTTGTGGAGGAATGGGAAGATTGGATGGGACAGGCAAGGAAGAGGGAAGGAAGTGGCCGTGGCCTTGAGTTAGGTACCATCCCGGCATTTGCCTGGAGAAGTGGGAAACCACGGAAAACCACTTCTAGGATGGCTGAGGTGGGAATCGAACCCACCCCTACTCATTTGACCTCCCGAGGCTTAATGGACCCCGTTCCAGCCCTCGTACCACTTTTCAAATTTTGTGGCAGAGCCGGGAATCGAACCCGGACCTCTGGGAGTGGCAGCTAATCACACTAACCACTACACCACAGAGGCGGGCATTAAGACACTTATCAACAAATATATTGACACATTCCTTACACACATGATTCAATGAATTTACATTTAAGAGCTGGACAATTTTCCTTTTAACTTGAAGCCTACTAACAGAAAGAAAATCTATAAATTTAGCCTCAAAAGCATTCAAACTTTCCCTATAAGCAATACTTGCCATAATGCCAATACATTAGGGTAAAGCAAATTTGCATCATCATACTGTTTCAACAAAATATGTACATTTCTTAAATCACCCATATTTTCTTCAGTGCTTGATAACGCATTGCTACATTCCAAATTGGATAACTTGGAACCCAACCAGCCACACTCATATGCATTATGTATTTTACGTAATTAAAACAAACCCACAGATCACACCTACAACACATCGGTATTGAAGGTTAACTGCTGCACTATACAATAACATGTGCGTATTATATTTTAAGCTAGTTAAAATTCGGGTCAAGCAGGTCAGAAGATTATGAAGTACTATAAAAATTTCTTTGTCACTGGAAGAATATATATGCAAACACGATATTACTTACATTTTCTTGTCATGAGGGAAACGGAAGAAAGACCGCACATTCTTCTCTACTTCATAGTTACTGCAGCCAAACACAGCACATACCTTTCCCCTCATGTTGAGAGGAGATATCAAGAAATGACACACGCTACTATTTAATTATGTCAACTCGCTGAAAACGCATAAATAACACCAAAAACTTCACACACAAATACCCGTGCTCTTACGACAGAATCAGTAGTTCTCAGGTCAATCCGCTAGAGAGAGCTCTAATAGCTGTCCCTCGATATCTCGCAGAGTGTCGCGTACTGTCTCTACTGTATTAGGTTACCCGTAGCGAAATAGTTACCAAAAATTCATAAGGCTAACACCCCTACACCAATCAAATTTAGGGGTAGTCCAACTTACAAATTATCTCAATTTATTCAAGATTTCCTTAGTACATATTATCACTACCAAGCGAATACAACGATAAAGAACTCCATAGAACTTTACAAAAGAATAAAACATATAAAGGTACCAGAACACCACAAGATCCTTTCATTTGATGTCATCAATATGTATGCCAATATCCCGTTAAAACCACTATAAATTTGATATGGAATAATTTAACCAAATTCAGTAAATTAAGCATTGGTGAAATAGACAAGTTTATATGCCTATTAAAATTCTCTTTAAGTAATAATTATTTCATTTCTGAGAATAAAATCTACAAACAGAGAGGTTTACCTACAGGAGCACTGTCCTCAAGTATTTTGGCGAACATATACATGGACCACTTAGAACACACAAACATCATAGATAAGATCAAAGCTATAAAATACTGGACACGTTACGTTGACGATGTGCTAGCCATAGTAGATAGAATCGTTAACGAAGGAAAGGAAATTTTGGAACTACTCAACAGTTTAGATCAGAATATTAAATTCACTTAATTATTTAGACATAACACTATCACTAGGTACCAACTGATGAGCCCACCACAGCACACAAGGGCGAAACGCTGGCAACCAAGAATGAGCTAGCTGGAAAATTTATAATGTCCAATAACGGACCATTTATATTGGTATTATAAATTTGCTCATTCAGGACAAATATTTCAGATTCCCTATGGGAATCAACATCTATATCATCTGATGGCCAAGCAGGCATCAATTTTTAGTGATGAGACAAAGTCTCTTAGTGCATTGGCACTGCCGGTGGCTCCAGTTAGCCTACGCAGTGGCCTCCACGGTATGCACTAGCCAGCGTATTGGTACGTGTGCTAGGTACCAACTGATGAGCCCACCCTAGCACACGAGGGCGAAACGCTGGCAACCAAGAATGAGCTAGCTGGAAAATTTATAATGTCCAATAACGGACCATTTATATTGGTATTATAAATTTGCTCATTCAGGACAAATATTTCAGATTCCCTATGGGAATCAACATCTATATCATCTGATGGCCAAGCAGGCATCAATTTTTAGTGATGAGACAAAGTCTCTTAGTGCATTGGCACTGCCGGTGGCTCCAGTTAGCCTACGCAGTGGCCTCCACGGTATGCACTAGCCAGCGTATTGGTACGTGTGCTAGGTACCAACTGATGAGCCCACCCTAGCACACGAGGGCGAAACGCTGGCAACCAAGAATGAGCTAGCTGGAAAATTTATAATGTCCAATAACGGACCATTTATATTGGTATTATAACACTATCACGTCATAAGAATAATCACCTGGCATTTAACATTTACCGGAAACCAACTTACACTGCTAACACCATTAAACAGAATTAAATACATCCTGAAGCTCACAAAAAAGCTGCCTATAATAGCATGTTCGAAAGAGCTTTAAAAATCCTGCTCTCAAAGAGAAATTGGAAAAAAGAAATATGGACCATCCACGAAATAGCTTTGAACAACGGATTCAGCACAAAATTTATAAATAAGCTAATCGATAAACATACTAACAAGCCCACAACTACTTTAACAAACGAGTCAAAAACTAAAGAAAAATATGCCACATTCACATTTAGCAATAATAATATACACATAATCACCAACGTCCTAAGAAAATAGAACCTAAAAATTGCTTTCGAAACCAGCAACACTAATGAAAGAATATTATTTAACTCTCACACAGTAAATACTAGCAATAAATACACAAATTCTGCGATACATAAACTGGAATGTCAGGGATGCGGGTAAAGTTACATCAAACTGGTAGGAACTTCCTCATAAGATATACAGAACATTGCAATGCTTTAAAATATAATTGTTTCTCTGCTATGAGTAACAATCATAAAGATTATAATCACAATTATACCACAATAGATCAAGATCCAAAAAATCTACAACGTGAACAAAAAGGTCCACTACTTAACTTTTCAGAGAATTTTTACATCAGTATGGATCAATATAAGAACCCAGCCCTCAACTTAAATGAGATAAATGAAAAAAAGAACATAATATGGGAAACTTTTATTCCGATCATCTATAGTAAAAAACAGGAACATAAGAACTCACAATTATTACACTCTGTTTCAATCACCACCCCAATTATTCCACACACTCCCATCCCCCCCGCAAGCCCCGCCCCATTTCCCCACTCCACTTCCTTGTTGCAACAGATCTTGTATCTCGACTGCGGGAGCAAGTCACTCGAGAGCTGGACTCCGTAGTCAGAGAACACAGGTGATACAAGCGGGCCACGTAATGTAAGTTAATTTTTCGTTTTTCATAACTTAATCTAAATAATGTTCCTGTTTGTCACCATTTTTCAACATTAATTTCATTTGTATTATCCATTTTACTGACTAAAAAAGACTGTTCAACTTCAATAATGCTTATGTACATCAGCCCATGTCGGAACATAACTAAGCCAACAGTATAGAGATACCAGCTGAACCACACCAAAAGACAACAAAAACATTGAAACAGGAAGACCTCCAGCTCAAGACTATTTTAACGATCAACATTTCATAGTTTAACTTTCATCATGCTTTTTAAGAGACTTTTTAACTAACAATTCATTTTGTGTGTTTCCTATGTTTTTAATTCATTTTACATGTCTTACTGAGGATGACCCAATGCCAGGTCGAAACATGTCTATTTTTGTGTGAAGTTTCATCTTAATTGGATGTAAAATGCATAGTATTGACAAGGAGTATTAAAATAGTTTTGTACAATTTTGTAAGAAGTTCATTTTCAGAACACAAACGGAAATGTACAAATACTGGCAAAAACAGTGATAACAATCCTCCAGGGTGGATTATCATCATCATTGGAGAGCTTCAGTATGGTGCATGTTCTCCACGAGCATTTATCATAGCTTGACACCTACGTGGCACGCTCCGTTAAGTCGACTGAAGTCACATTGAGGTATCAGGTTCCATTCTCAATGAGAGCCTGTTCAAGGTCTTGGAGAGTTTGTGGTGGAACAGGATGCCCATGAACCCTTCTGTCAAACCTATCCCACACATGCTTGATGGGATTAAGGTCGGGACTCATTGCTGGCCATTCCATCTCTTGAATGTCCAGTTCTCGCAAGACAGCTCTGGTGATGCACGCTACATGAGCACTGGCATTGTCATGCTTGAGTACGATTTCAGGGCGAACACTGTATGCAGCAACCAACATATGCTGTAGCAGTATCTGCTCGATGTATCTCAAAGCAATAAGATTACCACGGACGACGACAAGATCCCTACGGCAATCAACACTGATGCCACCTCACACCATCACAGAAAATGGTCCAAATCGGTCGCCTTCCTGGACAACAATTGGCATGTATTGCTCACCATGGCATCTCCATACATGTTGACGTCCAACACGCTGTGTCAGGGGAAATCTGGACTCGTCTGTGAACAACACAGGTCTCCATTGCAAAGTTGCCAGTTGACATGGGTATGGACTCATATGTTCATACCTTTTACAATATCATTGTAAATCATTTTAAATTTATATGTATTACTAGCTGATGTACCCGTGCTTCGCTACGGGATTCGCAGAAAGACTGACTTTGTGGTTTTCCTAACTGAAATCAACATAGGTCATTATTAAAAAAAAGTATGAATGTAGCGATTAAAAGCAATGCTATCATATAAAATACTCGATCAAATGCAAAGCCACACGTTTTATCACTTTTAACGAACAGTGCTGCGGTTAGATTGTGGTGCCAATCTAATAGTCCAAAGTTCCAGAGCTGGGATGACCAGGCCGCAGATTGCCATTAACACTGATCTGCCATTATTCCGCTAAATATGCACACTGTTCATTCCAATCAGTGTCTCAGAGTAGGGATTGAATAGCCCGAATGCTATGATGATCCAGTGTGTTACGTACCAGTAGTATCAGAAAATTTATAAACCAGGGGAATGGCATGCTAAAGAAGGCTGTTACACTCTGTACGACTGGGCGAGTTGACCGTGTGGTTAGCGGTACGCAGCTGTGAGCTTGCATCTGAGAGATAGTGGATTCGAACCCCATTGTCGGCAGCGCAGAAGATTGTATTCCGTGGTTTCCCACTTTCATACCAATGAAATGCTGGGCCTGTACCTTAATTAAGGCCTAAGGCACTCCTAGCCCTTTCCTATCCCATCGTCGCCATAAAACCTATCTATGTTGGTGCGACGTAAATCAAATAAAAAATACTCTGTAAGCAGCAGTAGTCCTATCTACCGGAGATGAGGGGCAACAGAAGACACAAAGCACATCACGACAAACAATGGTCAATGTAATGTTATTGTTGATCAATGTTAGCTTTCTATATTGTAGGCCTTCACATTTAGTTTTCTTTCGACTCTGTGATTTGTATAATATTTTATACCGTAAACTGCAGTTTCTTATTCTCCGACTTACATAGCGATTTTCATTAAATACTGTTTACCCATTTTCTCGTTACTCGGCGCTGATATGGACTTAGTAACAAAAATCCAAATTCATGAATATGTTTGTGATCATAGCCAGCACAGTAACAATGTATAAGACATGAATAATAGGAAATTTAATACTATATAACCTTAGTTGTGTAGCATTCATCGATTACACCTCTAATAAGAAATATTTGAGAATTACATTTTAAGCCTTCCCCTAAACTACCATTTCACTCAGCGTGAATAAAATAATTTACAGCCTAGACTATAGCGACTTATTTCCTGACTTTGCATACCGATTTTCATCAAGATAGGACCACTAATAACAATATTTGAGAATTAAATTTTAGGCCTTCCCCTAAACTACCATTTTTCTCAGCGTGAATACAATTATTGATAGCCTAGATTGTAGTATCTTATTCCCCAACTTTGCATACCCATTTTCTTTAAAATACGACCACTAACAACATAAATAGTTGAGAATTCAATTTTAGGCCTTCCCCTAAACTACCATTTCTCTCAGCGTGAGTAAAATGATTTATAGCCTAGATTGTAGAGGCTCATCCCCCGACTTCACATACCAATTTTCATTAGACCACTAATAGCCAAAATAGTTGAGAATTCAATTTTAGGCCTTCCCCTAAACTACCATTTCACTCAGCGTGAATAAAATGATCGATAGCCTAGATTGTAGAGGCTCATCCCCCGACTTCACATACCGATTTTCATTAAATTCTCTTCAACCATTTTCTCGTGATGCGTGTACATACATACATACATACAGACAGACAGACAGACAGACAGAAATTACGGAAAAGTAAAAAGTACATATTCTTGTTACTATGGATATGACCGATACAGAAATACCATTATTTTCAAATTCTGAGCAATGTACAGACAAAACTCTTATTTTATATAAATAGATTTGCATACTTTTACACTTGTTTTTTTCTTTTTCTTATTTTACAGTTAATGTCTACAGGGCTACATTTTGAACTCATTTTAACTAATTTTGACGACACACTCATGTGGAATTAAATTTAAATTCTAACACTGATGATGGACCTTAGTGTCTGAAAACCGGTTATGTTTTAAAAAAGGTTGTGCTGATACGACTGTATATAATAATTAATAATAATAATAATAATAATAAAATAACTACATCAGCACTGTTAATAAGAAATGGCTTTGATATTTTATAATGATTATAATTCGGCAAACAGAAGGCAAGCTGCGCGATGTTGCTGCATTAAACGAGGCACTCGAACAGGACGTCTGGGTCGTAAGGAAACTTCTCTTAACCTGTTCCTTACTGTCTGGTCAGACACTGTGACTCCAGTGACCCTCCTGAGGTCTTGTTGCAGTTCTCTGGCAGTTGCTGAATGACGCTGCAACGCACAGATGGTCAGATATCCGTCATCCTGTGGGGCTGTCATGCGTCCACAACCTTGTCCAACACTCCTTGTGAACTGGCCTGTCTCACTGTAGTGATTCTACAAGCGTTGAATAACTGATGGAGAGACATTGAGATCCACAGCAACACGACGAAAAGTCCATCCTTCCTGGATCAAAGTGACGGCCCTTGCGACTTGGAACCTCGTTAATGTCTCATGGGATGTTCTGGCTGACGGACAACGTGCTCAAATGACCACAGTAGTCTGTGTACCTCACAATGACACACCGCTATTCACTTTGTTTTAAGGGGTCATCTGACAGTTTAATGCATGGCTACACCTACAGGCGGAGTATAACTTCGGTTTGACATACCCTGAGTAGCTACGGTCTCAAGGTATGCTGTACGATCATTGGAACCCCATCTACCACATTAATGTTCACATACCAGACGATACAAAACATGTTCCCCTAATTTTTTTGAACTGTGTAGTATTGAAAAGGTGGACCATTATGACATAAGTTTAGTTATTATTGTGATTACAATTCAATACGGATCAAAACCATGAAGTTTATATCCTATGATTGACCTATTATGTCGTATTAAGAAGGACAAATCCACGTATATGACATTCATAGAGTTAGAAAAGGCATTTGATAATGTTTGATTGGACCAAGCTATTTGAGATTCTGCAGGTGTTTAGGATCAGATACAGAGAAAGAAAGATTATCTACAATCTGTTCAAAAATTAGTCTGTAGTGATGAGAATTGAGGGCATTATAAAGAAGCAGCAATCAAGAAAGGAGTAAGACAAGGATGCAGTTTATACCGTCTCCTTTCCAATGTTTATAATATAGAACAGGCAGTAAAAGAAATCTAAGAGGAATTTTGAAACTGAATCACAATCGAAGGAGAGGAAATCTAAGTTTGAGATTTGCCGATGATAATGTTATCTGAGTCTGCAGAAGATCTGGAGAAGGCTGAATGGTGTGTTGGAGTGTCTTAGAGGAGGAGTACTATATAGAAATAAATGAATCCAAAACGAAAGTAATGGAGTGCAGTTGAACAAAGTCAGGTAATGCAGGAGATATTAGATTAGGAAATGGTTTTAAAGGAAGTAGATTAATATTGTTAATACTGTAGAATAATTAACAATGGCAAAAGAAAGGACGACATAAATCATCATAGGCATTTATTCGTCATTGAATATATAATAAATAAATACAATGTCATTTGGAAGTATTAATGTGTCGTCTCAGATGGCTGAACAGTCCGATTCTGGATGCACAGGTTTTATTGCAGTGACAGCACACACTAGTTGCAGCAGATGGTTGTGCAAGAACACCATACCTCGCATTCATTCGTTCTTTCCTGCGGTTCCTCCTCTCAGCTTCTAATCTTCTCCTATCTTGTTCTACATGTTCAACTCCAAATTATACAATGCTACGCCATTTGGGCCTATCCTCGGCTGTAGTTTCCCAGTTGACCGTATCAATAGGACACCTTTTTGGGATTACACTTTAGGACATCCTTATATCGTTTAAGCTGCCCTCCATGGTTACGCTGGCCATTCTTTAGTTGGGACTACAAGATTTTCTTTGGGAGGCGTGTATCTGGCATTGGGATGAAATGGCCAGCCCAACGTAGCTGATGCCTGACTATCTTTGCCTCCAGGCTTGTAGTGTTGGCTTCCTCGAGGATACTAATGTTCATTTGACGATCTTCGAGGATACTAATGTTCATTTGACGATCTTGCCATTTAACTTTCAGTATTCTCCGCAAGCATCGTTGATTGTATTTTTCCAGGCATTTTAGGTTTCTCCTGCAAGTTGTCCAGGTCTTGCAACCAGAGAGAAGAGTAGTGATTACAACAGCATTGTAAATGTAGAGTTTGGTTCTCACACTGATATCATGATTGTCAAACACTCTTCTTGCTGCTGGAACAGCCCGACGTACTTAACACGCACCGTACGAGAAAAAACTCTATCATTTCTTCCAACAAATGTTTCAACGGGGTTAATAACACCCACTTGACCGTCTTTTGGATCCAATTGATTACCGCACCAACATAATTACTGACATCCGCTACCTTTGACACAACATTTTATCATTAGCAACGTCTCCACAAGAAGTCCCATTTTCTTTTCTACGACTTTCAGATATATCAACCGTACATATTTTAACATAACTGATACGTTCACACTTCTGTTTTAAACAACTGACAGTGATTTTACTATCTTGGACTCATGCTACGGAAATGGAACACATTCTCCTTTGATGACTGTGCTTACACTCAAGGCCGTCACAATCTTAATGCTGTATAAGAAGAGGATCCATTTTGGTTTTTAAACACTCAAATATTCATGATTAACCACGTTTTAATCTTCAAAAACTGTTAATTCACAGTATTTTTAACATACTTTCTGTGCAATATCATTATTTTAGACGTTATTGTATAATATTTTATGAAAACATTGTCCAACATTTTACTCTATAGTTTATAAGATTAGAAAGATTCCATATCCATTAATTTTTAAGATTGATAATATGGCTGATGATGCCCGTAAAAAAAAGGGTGAAACATGTACCATTGACTTTTATGTATTATGTATAAATTTTAACCACATGAAATAGTGGATTATATCGTATTGTACTGAACAGGTGGATCTATAACTATTATAATAATATTTGAGATATACCCTTCTTAGTAGACGACTGAAAGCCACACTAGCACATCTTAAATGATATTGGATTTCTGAATCAATGTTTGCACATGTTGAGAGGTGGCTTCCAAGGTAAGGAAAATGATTTATGTTCAGCAGAGATTGGCCACTGACAAAAATAGCCGGAGTTCTCTTATTGGAATTTGGTGCTGGATGGTAAAGGATCTAAATCTTATTAATAATAATTTCCAAACCGATACTGTAATATGCTTGATTAAAAGCATTTAGACTGATTGCAGATCTTCCTCTGTGTTGACTAAAATAACATTGTCATCTGCGTACTGAAGCTCTATAACTGACACTGAGGATACCTTGGTCTTAGCTCGTAGTCTGTTAATATTAAACAGATTTCCATCAGTTCTATACACAAGTTCTATACCTGATAGCAGTTTATCATCCACAAGGTGTAGTATAGTTCCAATAAATACTGAGAACAATGTTGGAGCAATTACACAACCTTCCTTGACTCCATTAGAAGTACGGAAAGGGTCTCCTGGTCTTATATTGGAATGAACAGTACCAAACATGCTGTCGTCCAGTAGTCTAAGTATCTGTATGTATTTGATTGGACATCCAATCAGAGCTAGAATTCTCCATAGAGCTCCTCGATTAACAGAATCAAACGCCTTGACAAGATCTATAAAAGCCATGTACAAGGGTTGGTTTCGCTCTCTGGACTTTTCCTGCATTTTTCTTGCACTGAAAATCATATCAATTGTACTTCTGTTTGGCCGGAAACCACACTGTGTTTCTGGTAGGCACATTTCAGTCAATGGTAGTAGACGATTGGATAATACTCTAGCAAGAATTTTTCCTGCAACAGAGAGTAATGATATTCTTCGATAATTGTTTCATCCCCTTTCTTGAAGGTAGTGATGATGGAAGCATCTCACAGATCAGCAGGGATGGTTCCAGTGTTTCATAGTTTCACAATCATCCTGTGTGCATGCTGAATTAGCAAAGGACCACCCTCCTTGAAGAGCTCGGCTGGAATTCCATCTAGTCCGGGTGCCTTTTTATTCTTCAGCTGTTGAATGGCCTTCACCTAAGTGATCTTGAATTGGCTGTTGTAGAATATCAGCAAAACACATCTTCCTCGACATGCAAGTTTCTGTTCGGAGGTCTTGAAAATGTTCTTTCCAACGGGAAGCTATCGAGTCAGGGTCTTTAAGAACTTCAGTACCGTCTTGGGATTTTAGACACCTAAGACCTTTGGTGGAGGGACCATAAATAGCTTTGGTAGCACTGAAGAAGGCACTATTGTTGTTGGAGGCGATTAAATTCTCCATGTCCAATGATTTGTCTATCCACCATTTATTCTTGATCACCCTGCATCTTTTCTGGACTTCCGTTTTGATTTGTTGATATCTCTGTTTCTTGGGAAAAGAATTTGGATCATTTTGCCAAGCGTTGTAGGCTTTCTGTTTTTCATCAGTTAGGTCACATATTTCTTTGTCATTCTCATCAAACCAGTCCTGTTTCCTCTTATTTTAATAATTGGTTTTAACCAACTGCTTCTTTGCCAGCTGCTATAACTGCTGATTTTAATAACAACCAGTGCTCCTCAATATCTTCTGGGTATACAATTGGAAGTTTATCAGACAATAGTACCTAATAGGCAGATTTGGTACTCTTGTTCCTAAGTTGTTCAGTATTTAGTTTGTGTTTTATCACCTTCCCCTGAATCTGTCGTTTTGGAGGAACCTGTATAGCCATCACAGATGGAACTAAGCGGTGGTCAGTCCAACAATCATCAGCACCGGTCATAACTTTGGTTATATGAACATCGCGCTGATCTCTGGTGCGGACAATAATATAGTCTATTAAGTGCCAGTGTTTTGATTTGGAATGTTGCCATGTTTTAAATCTATCCTTCTGGCGGAAGAGTATATTATTGTACTTACAAGATAACATTCAGAACACTTTGTGAGAAGGAGGGTTCCACTGGTGTTGACTTTGCCTACACCCATTTTACCAATAGTTACAGGCCACAGTGACGATTCTCTGCCAACCCGAGCATTAAAGTCTCCTAGCAGAATAAGCTTATCTGACTTGGGTACATTCGACAAGAGTTCATCAAGTTTGTTATAGAACGCTTCCTTTTGATCATGTTCTGACTTCAATGTTGGGGCGTATGCACCGATTACCGTAGCTCTTTGGTTGTTCTAGACTTCCAGGCGGAGTGTCATGAGTATTTCCTTAATTCCAGATGGGAACTCATAAAGGTTGTAAATAAGCTCATTTCTTATTGCAAAACCTACTCCATGAATTCTTAGTTCACCTTCATCTTTTCCTTTCCAGAGAAATGTATAGCCACCGCCATGCTCCTCGAGTTGTCCTACTCCAGCACGCCTAGTTTCACTAAGAGCAGCGATATCTATATTTCTTCAACTCAAGATTATTATTGCTGTACATCGCTCTGGTAGGGTATCTACACCAGTGTCCATCAGAGTACGAATATTCCAGGTAGCTATATTCATGTTGCAAATCTTTCTTTTGTTTCTACCGCAAATTGATGTACCCACTGATCACGGTAATCCAGTCAGGTAAGAAGACTGCCTATGCTTAGAGCACCTTTTATAGACCCCTCCCCATTCAGGGCGAACAGAGGGGATCCTAAATAGGACTGCTCAGTCACAGGTGTAGCACACAAGTTGCTCTACAGTCTGTCCTCGAGCAAAACGGCGACCACACACTTGCCGCCTACGTGCTGACTCATCACTAGGAGCTCCCAGATTACACTATCCTTTCCCCGCCACAACTTGCCGATCGCCGCAGGACTCTGATATTGAGCAGATGGTGTTGCTTTTCAAACGACGCCTGTGCGCGAAATATTTTTACATGGGAATGCTCATGCACATCAACAGTCACACGGCCCTTGACAGTTTTAGGACGCTGGCCCAGTGGCATAGTGTCTACGATGACTGGAGATCCAAAAACTGCAGAAGTTGTTAGACCTCATGGACATTATCTGGTGTAGTTGGAGTTATACCTTATCAGACATTTGGAGATTAAGATGGTATTCTCCAGGAGCGTATTTCAAGTTGTTGACTATCTCTGATTGCGCTCCTATGGCTACAAGCAGTACAGCATGCCATATATGCCATAGTAATCACCAGTCCTGAATGATAGAGTGGTGATCCTCCCACACTGATCTGCTCACTGATCCAGTTTGCCGCTGGGGTTGTAAATCCAACCTTTCACTGGGTTGCTCAGTTTAACAAGGGCTCCTCTTGTACGTTACGTGCTTGGAGTTGGAGTAAGAGAGGCTAGAGAACTCAAACTTGCCAAGTTCTTTTATTATTGTTGCTAGATGGACTGCAACGACGCATCTCACTCCCATTATGCCACGACATATAATGCAGACTAACAAGCAAGAAAGGCCTTTCTTACGAAAAGAAATATGCTCACTTCGAACATTGATATAGGAATTAGAAATGTTTTAGAAGATTTTTCATCTGGATCATGACACAGTATGGAAGTGGAACATGGCCAATAACTAGGTCAGAAAGAAGGACAACAGAAGCTTTTGAGATGTGGTGCTACAGAAGAATGCTGAGGGTGAGGTGGGTAGATCGAATCACAAATGAATAAGTAACTTACAGAGTCAAATTGATGAGAGAAGAATGATTTGGTGAAATTTGACCAGAAGACAATATAGACTGAAAGGACACATCTTTAGACACCCAGGACATGTTCAGTTGGTTTTTGAGGGATATTTAGGCAGTAAGAATGAAAGGGGTAGATCAAGGCATGGATATGACAAACAGATTAAGAGTAGATGTAAGGTGGAGTGCCATGAAAAGTTTAGCATAGTAAAGTTGCATCAAACCAGTCTATAGACTAAAGACCCAAACAATATGTCCATCAACTTCTTTCATAGCACTCTCTCAAAGGCCTTTTCTACATCAATAAAAACCACATAAACTTCTTTTCTCAATGGTTCTCTCACTTACTGTTCCCGACACTTCACTTCAGGGATAGTATCGACACAAATTTCCATCTCTGAAATGCTTTCGTGTACTGCTTCCGTTACCAGGGTAGAAATATAGAGCCCGCCCTGCAAGGACTGTAACATAATATGTTACTTTCAGTGCTGCTATTCTTACCTAAAAATGATTCTGGAGGAGAGATGTGTTCAATTACGCTTGCCAGGGACCAACCCTCCCGCCCCTAGAAGTATATTTACTTTTATAACCTTAAGTAATGGTCCAGGCGCCAGTACCCATTACTTCTGCCAAGGATCACGGGCTTTGGTCGAGATATCGAAGATCAAGACATCATTCCCACCAATGGAGACACAGACATTTCGTTACCAACTACTGCGTAAGAAAAAGTGCTAAAGAGGCCAGCGAAGTTCGAAAGTGTCATGGTGTCGGATGATAACCTTACACTTTCTCAATTCCTCCTTTAATCTCGGGGCTTACAGCAAGAAGAGAAAAGGTCATTTAATAGCTGTAACGTATTTTTGCACATCCAGACCAATCACTGCCATGAGGACAGTGGCCCCTTCGGGGCTACATTCCCTTCAAGAGGCTATTTTATATCGCCGCAGCGCATACTATCCACATGGCAAGGAAAAAAAAAAAAAAAAAAAAAAGACAGCCATACCAAACCAACAACCAACAGTTGGCACCAGTGCTATTCTACTTTCCTCAACTTACCTCAGCGCTACTAGTGGAACCAAACCAAACCAAACCAAACCCCATGGCACTACAGCCCTTGACGGGCCTTGGCCTACCAAGCGACCGCTGCTCAGCCCGAAGGTCTGCAGATTACGAGGTGTCGTGTGGTCAGTACGACGAATCCTCTCGGCCGTTATTCTTGGCTTTCTAGACCGGGGCCGCCATCTCACCGTCAGATAGCTCCTCAATTCTAATCACGTAGGCTGAGTGGACCTCAAACCAGCCCTCACGTCCAGGTAAAAATACCTGACCTGGCCGGGAATCGAACCCAGGGCCTCCAGGTAAGAGGCAGGCACGCTACTAGTGGAAACCCTAAGTATTAAACAAAGGACAGTCACTTCGCATGCAACACATAGTGGTGCCTAGTGTTACTAACATTGTGGGGCGGAATATATAGTTATGCCCTAAAATTTTATTGAAAATATATGAATCGTACTTTGGCTTGCCTACTGTAGAGCACCATTTTGTATTCTAACGTATAGGTTAAAATATGTAGCAGGAAAGTGGGGTTTCCCAACATTTAATTAAATATTTCTAGGATTCCCCAAAACAAGAAAAGTTAGGAAACACTGGTCTAAAGGTACCCAAAAGTTATCTTAAGATATAGGCTAACTTAAATTACATGTAACTTAATGACAGAATGTGATTAAAAATGCTTATGTACCATAGTATTGCAAATATAAAATGTAAAGAAGTGTCATTATCAGTTGGAAGTCTCACCGTTCTCTTTCCACTTGGACGTGCTTTGAAATAATGGTAAAAACGTATAGCATGATTGCAAAAGGGAGGTTAGAAATCCAACTTGGGGTGACTCGTATAACACTGCAACATGCTAACACTAGAACGGCTGGGAATCTTACATTCGTAGAACAGCGGTAAGGGGTTATTTTGATCCATCATAAGAAATGCTTGGAAATATTGAAATTCAAACTCAGTAAAAGATGTATTTTCTTCTAATGTGTTTCCACAAATTTCTTGTTCTTTCTTCTTTCCTTGGTACACTGTGAAGGTCCACTACATGTTCCCTCCTGACAGTGTATGGATCTTTTATATTACTGATGGACATGTGAATAATCACAAAAAACAGCATCGTGTTTAAGTTTCTCTAAAGAGTTTTAACAAAATGAACCAATTTAACACCTTTTGATAGTCAGTCATCTACATTGCAACAAATTATAAATTTTAAGAAAATTTAAAAGAACTTAAAACACATTTGGCACACACAACTTCTACTTTTCGTGCACATTTTCTGCACACTACTTTGAGGCACTTGCTGCAGACATCGCTAGACTTGTGGCCTTTACACAGACCAACTTGTCACTTTTTTCAGTTTCTAGGTGGACACGGTCCTACAGCCTCCTGTTGTTGTTGGCCTTGATCGTCCAATCTTGTCATACCGCTTTTCACGGGAGTTTAATCCTGATGTAAACAAATAGGCAGAGCACCTTGCCTTTGCACGTGGATATAGACGTAGTTGACTAGAGAAGCAAACCGTCGCACTCATTCGACTGTACGCAAGCTCGAAGAAAAGTAGTACGTCGCATTAATTTTATTTTAGTTTATTACATTTAGAGAGTTTGGAAGAGTACGTAATCAAATTAAAATATGATTGTCATATATACCGGTACATATATATATATATGCTTGTTTATAAAATAATGATTAAATAACGAGAAATAAGGGCACAAGGCATGGTGTAATACAGGAAGTCTTCTCGTAGTGGGGGAAAGTCCCAAGCTGTACAGCGTGGAGATTAGGTGTTGCATCTTGCAGCAGCAGTCAGTGAGTCAGTATTCATAGTGAGAGAAATGGAGCAAGAGGTAGGACTATTGCGTGTAGTGAAGCATAAAAGAGGAAAACTGCTCAGAAGTGACCATAGGCAGTGCATTGTGAATGTGTTCAATAAACTAAATGAACAGAATCCAGGTTTAGTCATTTATTCAGAAGTTCAGATCTTCACACTGTCATATGCGATGCGCAGCCCTGTACGTCTGAACACCAGACGGTGACGAGGTGGAGGTCAGTACTACACGCTCAGTGAATCACAACTCTTTCTTTGGCGGAGGCGTGGACATAACATGTTTATATCAGGATTAAACTCTCGTGAAAAGACATAGTTCATTTGTCACCTGGAGGATGAATTTCTTTTGCTTTATCTTCCTGCCTGTTACATATTTGTAAACGACCCAAGCAATGATAGCTGTTAAGTCTATGATATTGTAAAAGACATGCATTGGCCACTTCCAGCATGCAGCCTTGGTGGCATATTTACGAGACATTTGGTCTACCACATCTCTCCAGTGTTTTGTGCTGTTGTAGAAAGTTATAGTTTCTAGCTTCTTCTTTCGTCTGTGCTCATTGTTACTTGAACACGTTGTGTGCTAAGAAGGATGTTCTTATTCCCTTGGTACAATGTGAAGCAGCACTGTGTGTTCCCAGTCTGTTGCAGGATGGTTGCAGAGTATAATTCAGGCTTGGACTTCTTCACCTTAGTAGGGATTTCACGAAGAATGGGATTGATTGTTCCCACCAATGAAGTTCCTTTGTCTTGGAACTTTTTTTTTGCTACTTGCTTTACGTCGCACTGACACAGATAGGTCTTATGGTGACGATGGGACAGGAAAGGGCTAGGAGTGGGAAGGAAGCGGCGGTGGCCTTAATTAAGGTACAGCCCCAGCATTTGCCTGGTGTGAAAATGGGAAACCACGGAAAACCATTTTCAGAGCTGCCGATAGTGGGGTTCGAACCTACTATCTCCCGAATACTGGATACTGGCCGCACTTAAGCGACTGCAGCTATCGAGCTCGGTTGGAACTTCTTAGCAAGTTGGAGAGATGTGAAGGAGCTGTCAGTCAAGTTTCTCCCTTGGTTTAGAAATGGCTCCATGAGGTGAAGCACAACATGCTCTCCCAGTGGTTGCTTCTCCGGACGCGCATCAACCTTACCAAAGTATAAAAATGTGTTGCAGATGAAATATGTGGCTACATCTGCAGCACTCCAGAATTTGACTCCATACTTGTCATGTCACGAACTGGGTAAACCTGCACCGGATTTTCCTGGGAAGTAACTGTTCATTGCCTGTTATATTTTCACTTTGTTAGTAACAATGAAGGCAATTTTCCTCAAATATGTCTCAAATTTCAGAGACAAGAGTGAACCTGTTAGCTAGCAGGCGCTCAGCATGGATTTCTCGTTGAAACTGAGGAATCTGAGAAGCTCTCGAAATCTATCTCTTTGTTCTTCATGAATTGCTGTTCACAAAAACCCGACCATAGACCATCCACAGTCAGATCTTTTGAACACAGAACACCTAGGATATACAGGATGGCAATCATACCTCCAACTCCTCGAGCGACACAGTCTAGTCCGTGTTCTTCAGTACTTTCTGAGCGTTTGACTATGTGTGTTGTTTCATTAGATGAAGCATTGATTCATCAAAGAGGAAACGAAAGGCACTAATGAGAGTCGTCAACTGTAGTGGGACCTCCCCACTCTTTCAGGACGATGACTGTAACCCGCCTTCCAGATGAAGAATTTGAATCCAAGACTTCCCAGTCAGTTCCATCTCAAGTGACCACCTTCACTGATGAAACACCTAAGTGAGAAGGAGATGTTTTAGGTGAGTTCTGAGGCAGATTAGCACTTTTGACTTCTGCTAATAATTCATCCTCAGTCTCATTATGATCTTTGTCCTCACTAGTCTCCCTTGTCTCCAGCAAAAATCCATCATATGAATCAGATAGTTCACCTTCAGATTCAACATCCAAATTTTCTAACATATGAGACACCTCATCTGACAGTAAGAGCTCAGCAATACTAATAATCCAAGCCAGGTATACACTGTTGTCTGACAATGCACTGCATTGTAGTAAATTGTACAAGTATCAAAATAACCCCTTCCGTTAGCCAGGTTATTCCATATAAAAAATTTATGAGAAGTTGATGATGCTTGTCGTTTTAAGGGGCCTAACATCTAGGTCAATGGCCCCTGATGGTATGAAATGAAATGATAAAACAAATGTTTTAAATCATCCATTGACCAAAAGAAAAAAAGGTGACATGAAGAATGAATGGACATGAACCCAAAAATAATCAGTGGATCCTACCCAAAAACTATCTGAAAGAAGCAGCGTTACCGACCAAGGGACCATTCTAAAGTACGATCCTGACGATGATGATGATGATGATGATGATGATGATGACGACGGTTGTTTTCTAAAGGGGTCCAAAAGCCAGGTCAACGGCCCCTCATAATGGTACATGTCGCTAGTAAAGTACAACCATAGTATTTGTCATGTTGGGGTTTTAATCAAAAGTAGCGAAGATTCATGGTGTTCCACACAAGATGGTACCACTCACAAGTATTGTACTTCGTACAGGTAACGCAGACCTATGGTGTTTCTTACACAATGGCGCCACTCATAGCCAACGCAAACCGATGAGGTTCTTCACCCAGGTGTACTAGTCACGGGTGCCGGTATTCCCGTGGTGTTCCTCACATAGTGGGTAATAATCCCAGGCAACACAGACCCACAGTGTCGCTCATATAGTGGTACAACTCACAGGCAACACCCAGACCTGCGGTGTTGCTCACATGAGTACAACTCACGGGTACTGGAAACCCACAGGAGAACCAACTCTTTGCTGCTACTAATCACAAACATATTTCGTACCTAGTATAGTGGTACTACTCGCAAGTACAGGCAACTCATGGTGTTCCCCACGTGATGGTACTAATCAAAAGTAGTTTCATGGTTCTAATTCAATCATCCCTTGGTCGCCCCTTTTAGTCGCCTCTCACGACAGGCAGGGGATACCGTGGGTGTATTTTTCATCTGCGTACCCCACCCACAGGGGTTAGAGAGAGAAAAAGAAGAAAGAAGGGATCCGTCACTTCGAAAAATGAAGTAACGGACGATGAAAGGCAAGGGCCACGAAGGGCGTGAAAATGAAAGACTCCCTAGGCCTCGAATGCTCTAATACGGTCGGGGTCGGAAAAGAACAAGAGTTGACCAAGGGAGGTCGGACAGGATAGACGAAAGTGAGGAGCCTGGCACAAGTAAGTGGAAGCAATGCCAAGACACAGCTAAGGGCCCCGTGGCCGCCAATCCACACTCCCAGGTTGAGAGCCCCTTGGGCCCCTTTTAGTTGCCTCTTACGACAGGCAGGGATACCGCGGGTGTATTCTAGATGTGCATCCTCCACCCCCAGGGGGTAGTGTGTTTGGTCCGCGAGAGGTATTTTATTTCTCTCAAGTCTGCCGGCAAGTCGGTTAGGACCCCCCTATCCGCCACCTGGGACGCGCCACATGGGAGTATCACCTCTCCCCCTCCTACACCTGTGTAGTAGGTTCGTGGTTTATGAGAAGTATAGATAACTTATATGGAGGAAAAACAATATAAAAATATACACATTATTAAAGAAAAATTGAAGATGGATGTCATTTTGACCCCTTCTGCTGTTCTAGTGCTAAAGAAGGTTGCCAGCTTAGATGTGGTTAGTGAAAAGACCATTGCTCTGGATAGGTTAGACCATTAGCTAGGCCTAGTGACAAGACCATTGATCTGGGGACATAAGCCCCTAAGTTAGAGTCACAAAGCAGCCTACAGACCTCTAGTATCCCCTGTGACAACATTGCATTCTATGTTCGACAGCGGACAAATTTTCAGTTAATGAACATCGACTACTTACTATGGTAGGGGGATACAGTGTGCTTGCTGTCAGTAGTGCCTGTTTTTTAGTAATTAGGAAGCTATGAAAGATATAAACAGTGATGGGGAAAAAGATTTCTCCCCAAAACAGTACCCTTTAGTTTATTTTCATGGAATGTGACAGCTCTCCAGGAACACAGAAAATGTTTGAATTTCTTAGATTAATATCTCAATTTAATTTTTTTAATACAAGTAAGGATACTTTTAGGGGTCGGCTGGTGGGTCCCTGGAAAGCATAAAGGAAGTATCTCTCCTCTCTGTTACGTAAGGTATCATTTCACGCCAATTTTGCATGATTTTCTCTCCTCCCTTAAAATGCACCCCACCAGTAAAAAAAATAAGTGCTAACAAATTAGTATATTAATTTGAAAGCATTGCACTCAAAGTACAAGTACAAAGTACAAGAGAGAGAAAAAAAAAAAAAAAAGCCTTTTGCATTATCTTCATAAATTTTGTCAACAGTCTCCAATGTTGGCTTGGTATAGTATGCCCGATACGTAAATGGAAAATAAATTTAAATAAATCCTACATTCACAATTAAGTATTTATTTATTTTCCACCTAGTCGATACAATGATTGCTTAAGGCAATTTAATGGTTAAAAGTGGTACATGTTTTGTATATTATCAACGTCTTTAGCCACATAACACTGTTTAGATGAAAAATACATAAATTGACAAAGTAATGCTTTAGAGGAAGTGTCCTTAAAATTAATTTAAGATTGACAACATTAAAACAAACAAAAAAACTTAAGAGAAAATATATAAATTATTTCTACAATTGAAAGCAGTCGTCAAGGAAACACTTGTACAATATTCCATAGAGAATATGCCCTAATAAATACTCTTACCTTAATAAGTCATGAAAAAAGGTCAATTTATAAATTAAAAATTATACGATTTATAAGTAATTGATATACTAACAATTTGTTGGTTATTTTGATCCACCTTTTCAATACAAATTATGAGATTAGTTACATGTAATTGTAAGTAATTGTCGAAATGAAGAAATCCAGATATCACAATGTGGCTCTTATTATTAATGCAGATGTAAATATAACTAATTCCTAGTTGTCAATTCTTATTAAGCCTCCTTTCCTTTGGAACAGTAACTCCTGTCATTCTTTCACAGTCTTGAGTTTGGTGCAATATTGATGATGCGTTCTTCCTTGCTCTTGCACCTGAGGAGGTGGAGGAGCGGGGGATATAGGTGTGTCAAGAACCTCCTTGCTGTCACCTATAGCTTCAACTGAGGAGGAATAAGTTGTAGGGCTATCTGTAGGTGGAGAAATTCCAATTCTTTTTACGTGATCTTTCTCTAGCATTTTTAAGTATACTAGAATCTGATGATATAATGGATTCTTATATTCTACAGCCTCATTAAGGTTATCATCAAATTCTAGTATACTTAAAAATGCTTGAGAAAGATCACGTAAAAAGAATTGGAATTTCTCCACCTACAGATAGCCCTACAACTTATTCCTCCTCAGTTGAAGCTATAGGTGACAGCAAGGAGGTTCTTGACACACCTATATCCCCCGCTCCTCCACCTCCTCAGGTGCAAGAGCAAGGAAGAACGCATCATCAATATTGCACCAAACTCAAGACTGTGAAAGAATGACAGGAGTTACTGATCCAAAGGAAAGCAGGCTTAATAAGAATTGACAACTAGGAATTAGTTATATTTTCATCTGCATTAATAACAAGAGCCACATTGCGATATCTGGATTTCTTCATTTCGACAATTACTTATAAATTGTAAAATTTTTAATTTATAAATTGACCTTTTTTCATGACTTATTAAGGTAAGAGTATTTATTAGGGCATATTCTCTATGGAATATTGTAGAAGTGTTTTCTTGACGACTGCTTTCAATTGTAGAAATAATTTATAATTTTCTCTTGAGGTTTTTTTTTTGTTTGTTTTAATGTTGTCAATCTTATGTTAATTTTAAGGACACTTCCTCTCAAGCATTACTTTGTCAATTTATGTATTTTTCATCTAAACAGTGTTATGTGGCTGAAGATGTTGATAATATATGAAACATGTACCATTTTTAACCATTAAATTGCCTTAAGCAATCATTGTATCGACTAGGTGGAAAATAAATAAATACTTAATTGTGAATCTATTGAAGTGCGATACAGACCATGAAGCTGATTTTATGTAAATCCTACATGTCGAATAAAACAAGTCAAAGGCAGGAAGTACTGTATAACAGGTAAAGTCATTCTGGTCATCTTTCTCCAAACACAGAATGGAAGTTAGGCCACTGGTAATGACCATCTCTTGCACCATTTAAACAATGTAACTTAAACAGAACACATTAAAGTGGAGAGTTAGTGATATTTTGGGTTAAAACTATATGGGGTCATAGAACACCTCTCCAGGTCATTTAAGGCACACTGATACACCGATATATTGGAGCAATTTCCTCTAATCCACTCTGGAATAGCAGGTCAAAATTTCCAAGAGGAATTGATCCTTATGTTCAATAACCTACTAGTCTATTGTAATCTCTTTCTTGCCGACATCAATATTGCATTACTAGGGTGAGCTATTTGCACCACAGACAAGTTCTATCGAACCCATCAAGGATTGAGAAATCTTAGTCTGATGCTTAACTACACGTATTGTAGATATTACATTTTCATGTCACATCCACTTTTGTGTTTAAAGGTCTAGTCAGTGAACACATGATAGAAAGCTTTTCACGATGTGTGTAAATGCTCTCAGCTAAGCAAGAGGAACACTGATGTATGTAATCAAATTAAAACTTGACCTATATGAACACATGGCCTCTGCCATAATCTTGTTAGGCCTAATATTCAACAAGCAATCACAAAGAGAACACTGTCAATTTTTGTAACCATAAGTCACATCCAAGGTAACAAGGAAAAATGTTCTTCTTGGGCAACCCATTTGCCACGCAAATTTTTTTTTTTTTTTTTTTTTTGCTAGTGACTTTATGTCGCGCCGGCACAGATAGGTCTTATGGCGGGGATGGGATAGGAAAGGCTTAGGAGTTGAAAGGAAGAGTCCGTGGCCTTAATTACGGTACAACCCGAGCATTTGCCTGGTGTGAAAATGGGAAACCACAGAAAACCATCTTCAGGGCTGCCGACAGTGGGATTTGAACCCACTATCTCCCGGATGCAAGCTCACAGCTGCATCCCCCTAACCACAGGCCAACTCACCCGGTGAACCCAAAATTTTAACATGAAAACCTGACAGCTGAATGAGCAAGTGCAGTATAACATACTAGTATTAACTTCAGATTCTCCTACGAGAAAAGGAAACAGGTTCATACACTTCTCCATAGAGCAAGATCCTCTAGGACTTGAGAACACCTTCAAGATTATAATGTCTTAAGACAAGAATACAAGACACTCTTAAGAGAAAAAAGGGCTGCCTGGCTGGAAGAGAAAGGAAGAAAAATTCTACATAGTGTACACAGAAATGTTCTCTCAAATTTCCCTGACTTTCCCTGACCTACTAAGAAAAATTTTCCTGACTCATGAAAGCCGAGTGACAAGTTAATTCACCGAACAGCATGTTTTACAAGGAACAGAAAAGGAAATTCCGACCTCCACTAAGTAGTGTATTCTTGACAGCTTGTCTAAGGTATTGAAGGTGGTTTGTTCAGTGTACTCTTTCACAAATTTGTCATTGTGATCATATATTTTAAAAGCTGGCCTAATTCCCTCTCCACTTCCCTTTTTTAAATTATTTATGGAAAAACAATTACACTGATGGCACTTTATATACACTGTATAAACAAATTGTTTAAAGGTAACATCCTAACATATACCTTTATTTTATCATTTCCAAGGAACAAAGTACAACTAACTTATTAATAGAGTAATTCAAATACAAAAATAAAATTATTTTACGACAACAATCTAATAATATTTCATATGGATTTAAAGCACTCTTGAGATCAAAAGCAATTAACTTGTGTTTCTAATGTAGATGAATATAATGAATTCCAATTAGTCTAGGTCTATATTCAAAACAGTCTTCAAATTTGAAGACATATCAGTCAGGAAAGATAGGAATGAAAAATAAAAGATTACTATTTTCGTTTTATGTTTTCTACAACTGTTTTCTTCCTTTCGATTTCAGCATCTTGCTTTTCTCTTTCAATTTTCAACTTTTTCTGTTTTTACTCCAAATCTTTCCATTGTAATTCAACTTCCCTTTTCTCCATTTTTTACTTTTCCTCTTCTGATTGCTTTTTTTTTTTTCTTTTCTTTTCCAGGTATGACTGATACCTCCTTCTCGAAGCTTGGATCGAGGTCAGCATACTTGTATGATAGTAACATTCCTCGAACCACCAACATGTTTCACACTATCAAAAATTATTCTATGGGACACAAGTGGCCCTTCTAAAAAAAATTTGACTCATAAATGTTTACTGAAGAAAAGCCTGTTTCAACAAATGCATTCCCATGGGATAAAATGAAACAAAGTTTCATTACAGACCAGAGACCTTCATATTTCTCATCTTCTTCTAAAAGATTGTAGTAAAATTCATCCAAACCCAAGTCATCCATTCTTTTAGAAATAAGTCATTAATTTGTTTGTTGATTCCTGCATTGTTCTGAGCTTCCTCGGTTAGCAGACAGAACTGTCATTTGGCCTTTTCAGCACTTTTATCACATTTTTTTTTTTTTTTTTTTTTTTTTTTGCTAGGGGCTTTACGTTGCACCGACACAGATAGGTCTTATGGCGACGATGGGATAGGAAAGGCCTAGGAGTTGGAAGGAAGCGGGCGTGGCCTTAATTAAGGTACAGCCCCAGCATTTGCCTGGTGTGAAAATGGGAAACCACGGAAAACCATCTTCAGGGCTGCCGATAGTGGGATTCGAACCTACTATCTCCCGGATGCAAGCTCACAGCCGCGTGCCTCTACGCGCACGGCCAACTCGCCCGGTCTTTTTATCACATATGGCTGTGCAAGTTTTAAAGAATACAACAATAATTTTCATTGCCCAAACTGGATTTGAGCAATATCATTTTAGGGTCTAGAATAGTGACACCCCTTGCTAAATGTGATTTTAGAGCACTTTTCTCTCTGAGTTTTTCTAACATGCTGATCAAGAGATTTTTGTACTCATTCTTAAAAGTAACTTTTTCCTTTTCAGAACATTTAACTTGTTTCAGTAAGCTCTTGGCAGCATAATCAATATCCAATTTTTCTACTGAAAGCAGATCGGCACTATCTTGTAAGTCTAAATATTTTATCTTTTAAGAAGTACTTCCTTCAGCTATCTTTTCAGACTTATCAAATCTCAAAGTTCTTCAAGCGTTGCAAAAAGGTACGGCACCATAGGTTTCTGACTGAAATCTTCTGAGGAG
This sequence comes from Anabrus simplex, assembly GCF_040414725.1. NCBI lineage: Eukaryota > Metazoa > Arthropoda > Insecta > Orthoptera > Tettigoniidae > Anabrus > Anabrus simplex. The sequence goes on along the minus strand of NC_090267.1, from coordinate 383,155,896 downwards.
AGGTTCAACATCTGACAAAATACTTCTAAAAGCACTTAATTTTGCCTTAAGTAGTGTATTCTTGACAGCTTGTCTAAGGTATTGAAGGTGGTTTGTTCAGTGTACTCTTTCACAAATTTGTCATTGTGATCATATATTTTAAAAGCTTGATCAACACAACCTCCATTTTCTAACCATCTTATTGCAGTGAACTTGTAAGGAAATGCAGTGCTTGTTGTTATGTCTGTATATTTAGCACGTCGAGCAGGACTACCTTTAAAAGATTGTACAGAGACCTGAAAAAATGAAAAAGGTCCCAGTCAATTTTGGAGATCCCAGTTTTCATGGTTCCATTCACTGTACGCAAACTGCATATGCGTATATCAAGAAGAGATTTGCCCTTGGGGTTTAGCACTTGCAAATGATTTTCAAGTATTTTTTATAAAACTGAGGTTAACATTCGGCCCATCCACTGAGTCTTGCAAAATATTTCCTAAAGGTAAGGAGAGTACATGTATAAACCTACCTAATAAGTGATCCGCAGTTGCCCTGCCTAAAAATACACTATTCCAATACCTTGTTGCAACTTTCTTAAGATTTACATCCCAAAACCTTATACAAAAGTCCATTTGTCCTCTTTGGACAAATTTGTTTAATGATTTATCAAACCAAAAATGCAGTCACAACACTGTTTTAAGTCATTTTGCTAACTTTCTTTAAAATATGGGGCTAAACCATTATTTACAGTATAAGAAACTAAGACTTAGTCTTAACCATAGTGTTTTGAGCAATTTTACTGTTTGGGAGTGATGGTGGTAAAGTCTTTAAACTCGTCTGACTTGTTCCTGGCACAGTTAATTCCATTGTAGCTGTGGATGTAGTGCTAACTCTTCAAGTAGAGATGGAGTAGAGGTATTCTTTGCAAAGAAAGAAATTGTTGGCTGGGAAGACTTAGCTTTCATGTATTTTATATGAGGAGGTCCTTTAGCATGAAAAGTGACTGCTTATTTACCCATATTACTAAGTTTGAATGATTCACAACACACTTTACAATATACTGAAGTTGCATCATTTACCAATATGTCCACCCAACCACTCAGTTCGGGAAACAGTTTACTGCCTCGCCAAAGTTTATTAAATGTACATTGCTTGTTGGCCATTGTCATTCAAGAAAGCATACTAGAAGTGAAATAAAAAACAATAACATCAAAATGATTGAAAGAAATGACACAAGGGCACAACAAAAATTGCAGAATTCTTGTGCACTTTTTGTGAAAACAAATACCTGAAAAAGAAATGCTTCAATAGCCTGGTTTACAGAAGACTAGAGCCTAAAAATATCCCCTCAAATCAATCACTGAGGAAAATTTCCTTGACTTTCCAGATTTTTTGTCCATTTCCCTGACCAAAATTTTTTCTCTGACTTTCCTGAATGTGGATATTATGTTGTAGAAGCTACCAATAAAAACAACTCTGATGGAATGAAGCCAAGATCACCTAAATTCTGTCATCTATTGCCATGGATACATGGGTAAACCATTTCCAGCAAATTCTCAATGATGGAACTGCACTGAAAACACAAGTTTTCAGTTTTCCTACCATTATGGAGGATGAAGTGAGAAAGAACAATATTGGGACTAAAAACTAGAAAATCGCTTGCCCAGACAACATCTACATGGGAATTTTTTTTTTTTTTGTTTTTTGCTAGTGGCTTTACGCCACACCGACACAGATAGGTCTTATGGCGACAAAGGTATAGGAAAGGCCTAGGAGTTGGAAGGAAGCGGCCGTGGCCTTAATTAAGGTTTGCCTGGTGTGAAAATGGAAAACCACAGATAACCAGGATAACCATCTTCAGGGCTGCCGACAGTGGGATTCGAACCTACTATCTTCCAGATGGAAGCTCACAGCCGCGCGCCCCTAACCGCATAACCAACTCGCCCGGTTGAACTGCACTCTTCAACAAGTGTCTAGAGATGAGCGAAATACCATCTAGCTGGAAAACCTCCTTACTGAGGATACAATAATAAGGTGCAGGAAACCAAGACTCCCCCAATTAGAGGAATCGCTTTACAAAATGCAATCTTCAAAGTCTTTTCCAAAATCCTAACAGACAGGGTCACCTCACTACCAACCGAAACTATCCCCGATTAACAACACAGGTTCAGGAAAGGCAGGTCAACTTAATACGCGATACAGAACTTACTTAGAACAATGTACTAGGTATTATCCGCACACTTTATCTTGGTGCATTTACACCCTAGTGCTGAATCGGTCGACCTCGGCGATCTTCGAGATTCGTACTGGCAGCCTTTGAAACACAAACTATGAATCGCTTAAGCATCGTCGTGCGACATCTGGCGTACACTTTACGTACTAGTACTGTTGTTGTTTACACAACAAAACCAAAGTATAGAATTCATGCTAGGAACAAGATTCGCATCGAGAAATGTTTTATAATGTTATATAATGCGTATGTGACATAATTGTTGGCTTAAGATGATAACGGTTTAGAAATTTCATATCGATCGATTTCATATTCTCGATTCAATTCAGATTTCATTTTCATTCAGTTGGCAGCACCAGGCAGCACTATCGATACCGGGACAGCTCCCTCCTTACTCCTCACCCCCGTACACAAATGCACCAAGATAAAGTGTGAGGATAATAGATAGGCCTACATGAGAAAAATAAGAGGACAATGACTCAGCAGATGTTTCAACGTTGGTCTGGCTCAGCAAGTTGTAATGGGTCACGTGTTGACATGTAGGAGTGGAATGTGAATGACTTGCTATGTCAGTCAGGAGAGGAATGGGAGGACATTACTCCTCCATATGGATGACCAAGCTCCATGTGCCATGCTGCTGTTTTTATTTTATTTTACCTTATTTTATGCTATGTATGCCATTTTGTTTTGTGTTCACACAGTTGAATACCTGCCAGCAAAACCGTTGTAACCCTTAAAATGCAACTTTGTCCAGCAATACAAAGTTTCTGCACCCGCGCGACCCATGGCAAAATTTAATCAAAAGGAAAAAGGCGCTTAACGTTCAAGTTTGCTAACATAACTTCCTACATGCCTCACTCTGACCGCATACATCGTTTATGGACGGAAATCCATCATTCTAGAAAAGTGAGGGTTACAACATCTTTGCCGGCAGGTATTCAGTTGTCGTATTCCCATGGATAACGGATCTCCGAAGAGGAGATGACCGTGGGCCTTTTGACAGTGTCTGTCCATGATTTCATGGAAATTTATTTTGGTTTGTCTGTTTATTTTTCAGCAAATGCAAATTAATTGAACAAAAGTTGATAAGGTTAGACATTGTTATTTTTCTCCGTTATAGATCATTAAGGTCATGTACTGTAGATCTGGAGGAAAATAAATAAATACAGAACTTAATGGAAGACATCGGAGAAGCACAGAGACATAAGAGGCAAATACCATGACATTTTTATAGACTACAAAAAAGGCTTTCAGATCCGCTGAATCGCCAGATTCTTATTGATAAACTTGGGAGAGAATCTTCAATCCTTACAACCTATCATCCACACATAACGTGCTCAACAGGGTGACCCGATCAGTCCGCTCTTATTCAACCTGATTACTTCAGACGTCATGGAAATGCAGAAGGGATGTGAAAGGCAAATCTCTCTTCGTACCTATACAGATGACATGGCCCTTGGCTCTTCCAATTTAGAAGACTTACAGAAATGCTGGGATCTGTTGTTATCCTGCGCAAAAAGAAACAAATTCTAGTTAAACATGGAAAAAATGGTTCACATGATATTCAGAAAGAGTGGCAGAGTTGCCACCACACATCAACTGTCCTATGAACAAGTTTGCCTAAAAATTGTTATGATTTCAACTATCTTTGTGTAAACTTGCAGATCTCCAGAAGCTCCTTCACAAAACATGTAATAAAGAGGGCAGCAGAAGCAGTAATAGCAATGAGAGATATCAAACTGCTAGAAGACTATCAAATGACACGGCTATTAAGAACTTCTTTAGTAAAATAAGTCCCATCGCCATCTATAGGACAGAAATCGTTTGGCCCTATCTCACCAAAAACAACTTATAAGAAATTGAAAAAAACAAAGGCAACTTTTCTAAAGATGAATCAGGCAGGGGTTTATTTTATATATGCGCCTACCATCCACAGCCACCTACCACGACCTGCTAACAGAGCTACAAGCTAAGAAGAAAGAAATATGGTCTGAATTATATGCAACTGAAGCCACGACATCTTCACTGGAAAGGCCCGACTATTACCTACGATATATGGCAACTATCAATTCCACTTTCGAGTGTGAAAACCAAAGCCTTCCACGAGCCAGCCTCAGAGTGCATCTGTGAACTATGTGGGCAGTGGGGTAATAGGAGACAGGGGTCTCTTAAGGACTTATGTAGTGAATAACCTTTCTTTTTTCACTATAACTGATTCTTTTGATTAATGGCTATTAGCTGCAATAAGTCCATTATTAATATTATTATTACTATCTTCAGCTTATTCAACAGCAAGTTACATACGTTCTATTTCAAAGCATTTGGATCAAACACCAATGAGGCAATTCGTTGATTTCTCTTCTTTACAGAGTGGACACATGGTAGATATACATTAAAAAACATTACAGTAACATAAAATAGAAAAAAAAATGTCTTCAACATTACCTTTTTCTTTATCGACACGTATCACAACAACGGGTTCCGTTTTCCCGACTCGAATCAACTTATTTATGGATCTAATTCTTCGTCGGGAAAGTTCGGACAGAAGAATCATCCCTTCTATGTTGTTGTATTCTAATAAATGAACGTAAGCTCCCATTTCAGCAATACTTCTTACGTTCACCATAACTACATCCTCAACTTCAGGGTACTTCTCCTTATAAAATCGGCACGACAGGGGCATTATGAATTACGTTTCTTCCTGAAAGAAATGTCAAACTTCGGTATTGAGGTTAGGAATCAACATCTGTTCATAAGAGCAAGCACAAAATATTTTCAACGTTTCTTATATCATGTAACATATTACTTCAAGGACATGCCTTACTCGGAATTAATTGAGGATGAATATGTGACAGACTACAGAAAAGTTCAACAAAGCTGTTGCACAGTATGCCGAAAACCGAGTTAAACCATGTGGCACAAAGGATGCATTGGAGCTATTCTATCCTCTAAGCCAAGGAAACCGCGGATGTATATATTATCAAAGAGAATGGGTATTCATCACCAAGGAGAATTCTTTAGTCACCATTTTGTTTAGTAGGTAGAATGGGCTTTATGTAGGTTATAATTTTTTGCGAGACGTTCCTCATTTTCTATCTCAACGCTAAAGTACTGTCAATACAAGTACGGTAATTTTATAATCTATAAAAAAACTAATGAATAGTAAGGTATTTATTATTTAAAAAAATTTATACTTGTTGAAATGAGGCACTATAATATTAAACTAGGGAACAAAAGTGTATAACCAGAGCTGAAGTGACCAATCCTCTTTCGGGGCGCGGAATTGAATTCTACAATTTGATTGGTTACTCACAAAACGCCTTTAGATGCCCGCCATATTGCAAAGCAGTGTGTGGTGCAAAATGTCGGCTGAGAAGGAGAATTCGAAATCGGATGATATGAAGGTTTGTGTTTTGTTGATGAGCTCTGGAAAAATAATCAGAGTGATATTTTGTACGTAGTGGTGTAAAATACTTTGTTTTCTAGTTATTTAAACAAGTGCGATGGACACATTTAAATCACGTCTTCGTATTATGTGGATCAAGATGGCGTAGGCGGTACCTAGTTGTTTATATCGGAAAACGCGGGAATCTGGAAATTGTTGAAGTTACCGTACGTATTGAACCCTGAACTCTTTTTTGTTTGCTCTGGGGTTCTTTAATGCCATTTATTGATGGTCAGGTTATTATATCTTTATTTTTTAAATTGTTATTGAGGTTATGTCACCCTTCGCCTGACGGCTTTGTGGCCTGTATTAACCAGTTCATTGGACTGAGGAGTGCTATCTACTTTTCTAAAGAAAGATTGTCATACGTGCTTATGTCCGTTGAGTTTTAGTTGATTGAGAATTTTGCTGTTTGCTTGCCTCCGGACATGTAACGCTTTCTGTCCAGCCGGCACGCTTTTACCGCATCGTTCTGGTTGTTGGTTACTCGTGATGACAATTTTAAAATCCTTGGCGTTTTGCTATTCTAGTTAGTATTCCATGCATATGTCTTTCTTTTTAAATTGATTATGTGATTTTCTCGTATATAGCCTCTATTTTACTTGTGGCCATGCAGTCACGAATATCGCTAACGATTTATGAGTTTTAAATTAGCTTGTATTGCCTTTTACTGTGTTCATTCCTTGCACTTTCGCCGTTCATGAATCAATTCATGTTGCTGTGCACTGCACCTTCATGGCTGCCGAAACGTGTGTCTGTCTAATATAGCATACTACAGCATGTTTTCAACTCAAAGTACTGTTAAGTAATAAATTCAGGCACCTAATAACATTGTACTAATTTTAGCAGGTATTGCCTGCTCAATGGGAAGCCACTGTAAGTGTCGCCATGTTTCACTCTGTTGGTTACGGATAGAATTGCTATGGATGAGGAGGGTGTCATTGATCACCTGCATTTTTTAACGTGTAGACTAGGATTGATTATTCTCAACAGACACTGGCTTACGGGTTTATAATGTGCCTATTCAATTATTTCTATTTCTAGATTTATGCCATTTTCAGTAGTTTGTTTACTGGATTGAACCTCTACTTCATCTGAATTTCATCACATTACGTAGTGCAGTATGCCACTTTCCTGTTTTTGTTTGTACCTTTCTTGACTAAAAATGAAAAATTAATCTGCCGTATTAGTTGCAAAAACCCAACGGTGAAGAACTCGTAATTGAATTGAGCAAAACTCTGTAATGCGATGAACAGTGGAGGTCATTTGCTCGACCTCAGGTAACAGGGCTATGGAAACCAAGGCTTGTTTTGCCTTAGGTTGAAAATAGGATTGCTGCTACCCTGGTACTGTCAGTGTCCAGTCATCTGTAAACAGTCAAATGGCAGCAGCAAATCGGTAGAAATTCAGTATGACTTACATTACTTTTATAGCATGATAGGTATGTAATATGTTAGAAATCTTAAGTGGAATACCTTGTAGCGGAGAGATTTGTTCACTGCGACAGCCAAGAACCCACGCGCCGTACCCCAGGAGTAAAAAAGTGTAAAATGAAATGGCGTATGGCTCTTAGTGCCGGGAGTGTCAGAAGACATGTTCGGCTCGCCAGGTGCAGGTCTTTCGATTTGATGCCCGTAGACGACCTGCGTGTCGTTATGAGCATGAGATGATGAAGGCGACGCATACACCCAGCCCCCATGTGAGAGAAATTAACCAATGATGGTTAAAATTCCCGACCCTGTCAAAAATCGAACTGGGGACCCCTGTGACCAAAGGCCAGCGCGCTAACCATTTAGCCATGAAGCCGGACCACCAGAAGCAATTTTACTTTCCTAACCTAATGCAATTTATCCCGCACCATTGTCAGTCGCCTAACTATGTACCAGCATTTCCATTGGGTGAGAGACAACGGCATATGACGTCACTCCCAGCAATGAAATAAAATGAATTCAGTTACCAACCTGCACACAATAAATACACAACTGGTTTTTTCCCCTATGCTTGATCGTAGTCCAATGGCTTTGTCATTAACCTACCTTAACGTATCCAGACCAATGGAGGTGTCACGCGAGATACAAGAGGCCTAAGGGCCACTTCGTGGCTTCTAACCGGGGGCTTCCCCCTTTTGTTTGATCCAGATAAATGGCTTTGTCGCTAACCTACCGTAGCAAAACAATTCTATGAATATCAATACAACAAATAGTCTGGATGATGTGCATACTGCAGATGCTAAGAATGTAGAGCCTAATTTATTCTTCAGAATTTACACTTAGTTCATCCCAGATTTTAATGTTAATTGTGTGTTTGTACATTAGTTTTCATGTCAATTGTGGCTCCATGGCTAAATGGTTAGTGTGCTGGCCTTTGGTTACAGGGGTCTCGGGTTCGATTACCGGAAGGGTCGGGAATTTTAACCTTAATTGGTTAATTTCACTAGCACGGGCGCTGGGTGTATGTGCCATCTTCATCATTTCATCCTCATCACAACACGCAGGTCGCCTATGGGTGTCAAATCGAAAGACCTGCATCTGGCGAGCCAAACTTGTCCTCAGACACTTCTGACACTAAAGGCCATACGCCATTTCATGTCAGTTGTGTGTTTTTACATTTGTTTAGTTATTAGACGTATTACATTAAGGCTGAAAATGGCCAGCCAAGGCCGAAACTAGTCCTTAGTTTAGTAATGTAATTCAATAATATTGCATAATATAGTATTGAAAAGGTGGACCATATGGCATTAATTTAATAATTGTTGTGGTACCCTAACGAATACAGACCAATGTAGTTCTTTAGATGAACAGTTGGCAGCCCTTTACACCGCACGATCACGACCATTGCGAGATGCAAGAGAGAAACAAATGACAGTGCAGTCTAGATGCGTGCACTGAAAAATTGTGTGTCTTACTGAACTTTTGCCCGAAACTTTACGCTTGCCAGGGACCCGCCAGCCTGCCCCTAGAAGTATTCTTACTTATGTAGATTGTGATTGTGGTGCCTCTTCTCAGTCAATCCACCACTTTATTGCTGACTGCCCAATTCGAGCTTTCAAAGGAACACTAATGGACATTCACCGCACATCGGATGAAGCAGTTGATTGGGTCAAAATACTAGATCTACAGTTGTAGTATTGTACGGACTTGTGACTGCGCACATTTATCCTGAAATTATATGTGTGTGTACTTACATTCATCATACGATAAATAATAATAATAAAAAAATTCAGATATGGATTTGATCGCTGCAGTGCATCGTTCCTGTATGTGTTTAGTAAACATCTTCCCAGTTACTTGCAAGGTTAAGCCTAAATAACTATACGAGTTTACCAGCTCTAGTTTGTTATTGCCGCACTCGACATCTTCTGTGGATGTATTTCCTCTTCGCCTAAATTTCAGAACTTTTGTTTTGCTGGTATTTGGATCATTTCTCAGAGATCGTTCGTTTAGTTATTGAGTCCTTGCTGCAGGGATTTTCTGTTTTTTGATAGCAATATCATGTCCTCAGCGTACAGGAACATTGCAATATCTTCCGAGGCCACCTCACTGATGACATCGTGGGTCAACAGATTTAAAAACATTGGGCTGAGAGGGTTCCCTTGGAGTACGCCATTAGTCTGGGTTATAAGTCCAGACCAGGCTACTTTATCACTAACCGTAAGCCAATTAAAACTTAGTATATCTTCCAGTAATTGCAATAGTGGATTCCCTGGTCCTATGATATCAGATAGTTTCCTAATTAGAATTGTTATGTTAACTCCATCGGACGCTTTAGTATAATCCACGATTGCATAAACAAAGCCTCCGGTTACGCTTGTAGCATCCCATATGATGCCAAGTACCCTCTCAATTGCTTGGATTGGTAGGCCTATCATTGTACATCATATTAACCCTTTCCAGCCCAAATTATCTGCAGTGATGGAAAAGAATATTTTCCCATGAATTTTGTCTAAAATGTGCATCCTGAACATGAAACCACCAATATTTAATTTTTGTCGGACTCCCATATGCACAAAAATTAGTGACGCCGTATGGCATCATTGGGCACACACGATGCAAGTCCTCATGAAAAGTTCTTCAAATTGTGAACCTGAAATACAATCATAATACCGTTTATATAACTGCTCTGTGCCGCCGATTCTCCTGGTTATAAAATAGTACTTTTACCAACAAACACTCAAAATTGTGGACAATGCCACTAAAACCAGCTCGAGCAAAAACGTTTACACCGCATTTATGAGGGTTATTTTTCATGTATTTTCAATGAACTTCGCCCTTTGACTTCTTATTATCATCGTTGATATGGAAGAAGTTTCTGAGTTTGTCAAACCTATTGCGGGACATAATGTCAGCAATTGGGGGAAATCTGGTTGCTTGTGCCCAGTATGTTCTGTAACTTGGCATGCTGACTATGCCTGACAGAATGTGAATTCCAAGAAATTGCACGTGACACAGAGGAAAGCGGGAAGAAAGATGGCATGATGTCAGTATTGTACATACATACATTATCATTATAGACTGTTATGCCTTTCAGCATTCAGTCTGCAAGCCTCTGAGAATTTACTAAACGTCGCCACAATCCTTGATTTACAACTTGTGATGTGGCCTCATTTAGTTCTATAACTCTTATCTTTAAATTGTTAGAAACTGAGTCTAACCATCGTCGTCTTGGTCCCCCTCTACTTCTCTTACCCTCCATAGCGTAGTCCATTATTCTCCTACGTAACCTATCCTCCTCCATTCGCCTCACATGACCCCACCACCGAAGCCGGTTTATGCATACAGCTTCATCCATTGGGTTCATTCCTAAATTAGCCTATATCTCCTCGTTCCGCGTACCCTCCTGCCATTGTTCCCACCTGTTTGTACCACCAATCATTCTTGCTACTTTCATGTCTGTTACTTCTAACTTATGAATAAGATATCCTGAGACCACCCAGCTTTCGCTCCCGTAAAGCAAAGTTGCTCTGAAAACAGACCTATGTAAAGATAGTTTTGTCTGGGAGCTCACTTCCTTCTTTCAGAATACTGCTGATCGCAACTGCGAGTTCACTGCATTAGCTTTACGACACCTTGATTCAATCTCACCGTATTGCCATCCTGCGAGAACACACAACCTAAATACTTGAAATTATCGACCTGTTCTAGCTTTGTATCACCAATCTGACATTCAATTCTGTTGAATTTCTTACCCACTGACGTCAATTTAATCTTCGAGAGGCTAATTTTCATACCATATTCATTGCACCTATTTTCTAGTTCCAAGATGTTAGACTGCAGGCTTTCGGCACAGTCTGCCATTAAGACCAAGTCGTCAGCATAGGCCAGACTGCTTACTACATTTCCACCTAACTAAATCCCTCCCTGCCATTTTATACCTTTCAGCAGATGATCCATATAAACTACGAACAGCAAAGGTGGAAGATTACAGCCTTGTCTAACCCCTATAAGTACCCTGAACCAAGAACTCATTCTACCATCAATTCTCACTGAAGCCCAATTGTCAACATAAATGCCTTTGATTTTAATAATCTACCCTTTAATTCCATAGTCTCCCTATAGGGAACATCTTTTCCCTCGGTACCCTGTCATATGCTTTCTCTAGATCTACGAAACATAAACACAACTGCCTATTCTTCTCGTAGCATTTTTCAGTTACATGGCGCATACTGAAAATCTGATCCTGACAGCCTCTCTGTGGTCTGAAACCACACTGGTTTTCATCCAACTTCCTCTCAACGACTGATCGCACCCTCCCTTCCAAGTTGCTAGTGAATACTTTGCCTGGTATGCTAATCAATGAGATACCGCGATCGTTGTTGCAATCCTTCCTGTTCCCTTGCTTACAGTTAGGTGCAATTACTGCTTTTGTCCAATCTGAAGGTACCTTACCAACACTCCACGCTAATTTTACTACTCTATGAAGCCATTTCATTCCTGCCTTCCCACTATACTTCACCATTTCAGGTCTAATTTCATCTATTCCTGCTGCCTTATGACAATAGAGTTTATTTACCATCCTTTCCACTTCCTCAAGCATAATTTCACCCCCATCATTTTCCTCCTCCCCATGAGCTTGGCTGTTTGCAACACCACCAGGATGATTTCCTTTTACATTGAGATGATGTTCAAAATATTCCCTCCACCTCTCCAGTGATTCCCTGGGATCTATTATGAGTTCACCAGAATTACTCTAAACACTGTTCATTTCCTTTTTCCCTCCCTTCCTAAGATTCTTTATTACTGTCCAGAAAGGTTTCCCTGCTGCTTGACCTAGTCTTTCCAGATTATTACCAAAATCTTTCCACGACTTCTTTTGGAAATCAACAACTATTTGTTTCGCTCTTTTTCTTTCATCTACGTACAAATCCCTGTCTGCCTCGGCCATTGTTTGGAGCCATTTCTGATAAGCCTTCTTTTTACATTTACAGGCTGCTCTCGCTTCATCTGTCCACCAAGATGTTTGCCTCTTCCCATCTTTACACACAGTTGTTCCTAGGCATTCCCTTGCTGTTTCTACTACAATATCCATGTATGCCACCCATTCACTTTCTATATCCTGAACCTGCTTATTGTCTACTGTTCGAAACTTCTCACTCGTCCTGGAGATTTTCTACCCATATTCGTTTGCAGACAGATTTCACTTTCTCTACCCTAGGCCTAGATACTTAGTTCACTACAGATCAGACACTGGTCTGTATCATCGAAAAATCCGCGAAAAACTCGTACATTTCTGACAGATTTCCTGAATTCGAAGTCGGTTAAGATATAGCCTATTATGGATTCGGTACCCCTAGCCTCCCATGTGCAGCGGTGTATAGCCTTATGCTTGAAGAATGTATTCATAACAGCTAAACCCATACTAGCACAGAAGTCCAGCAAACGCTTCCCATTCCCATTAGCTTCCATATCTTCCCCACATTTACCAATCGCCCTTTCGTATCCTTCAGTTCTATTCCCAACTCTCGCATTGAAATCGCCCATTAGCATTATTCTATCCTTGCTGTTGACCCTGACCACGAAGTCACTCAATGCTTCATAAAACTTGTCATCTTCATCCTCATCTGCACCCTGACATGCTGAATACATGGACATAATTCTTGTCCTAATTCCTCCAACTGACAAATCTACCCACATCGTTCGCTCATTTACGTGCCTAACAGAAACTATGTTGCGTGCAATGGTATTCTTGATAAAGAGCCCTACCCCAGACTCTGCCCTTCCCTTTCTAACACCCGTCAAGTACTCTATCTCTTCCTCATTTTCTCCCCTTACCCGAATATCACTTACTCCTAGCACATCCAGATGCATCCTCTTTGCTGATTCAGCCAGTTCTAGTTTCTTTCTCGCGTAAGCCCCATTAATATTGATAGCTCCCCATCGAATTCCATTTTGTTCGCCAAGTTGTTTCCAAGGAGTCACCTGTCAAATGGGAGTGGGACGCTGTTACTCCCATAGGTCCGAGGCTTGCTTAAAATGTTCTGAGCTTGGTAAATTCATGAAGCAGGATGCTACCCTACTTGCACATAGTCCAAGTGAGGATCTCTCCTCTTAACGGGTTATGGGCCACCGGTGAATTGTATAGTCCTAGCCGCCTGAGCACAAGGAGGGCCATGACTCGGAATACGTCCGAGATGCCCACTCCCATTCCATAGCAACTGGTATCCCGATTCTCAGGACCACTTACTAGGCCACTCAGCCGTTGCTCATTGTTCACGAACTAGGACGTGACTACAATAACCCATAAACATGAACAAGTCAGTATTGTTACGAGGACAAATACTTTCCTGTGATGAAAGCTTCCACCTGTAGAGTTGACTGCTGTGTAAATGTCATACTGATATGTAATGAAAGTCAACCTCAATTTTCATTTTCATAGGATAATTATCTTGTACTTTCCCTTAAAGCTATGAACTCCAGTCAATCTTCATTTACCTTATGTGCCTCTTCAGTGACTCGTGAGTCTTCTACAATGTAGCAAAGGTTGCTAAAAATCTATTGTGATGTCGAATGTCTTTTTTTACATTGAGAACTTTTACTGTGTCTGCAGTCTCCTAGATATTGTGTTTGTCATGTGCAAATTTTGCTCTGCATTTGTTATATTAATTTACTGAAATTGCTTGCTAAGGTATAACAATGCCTTTAATACAAATTACTGCAACATGTTATGTAGTATGTGATTGTTTCTAGGAGGAAGAGAAGGATGCCAAGGATGAAAGCACAGTTGATTCTAAGGAGGATACGGATGACAAATCTGCTGACGAGTCAGAGGAAAAGGAAAAGGAATCATCAAAAAGGAAACCTGCTAAAGTGAAAGAATCCAAGAAAGAAGTTAAGAGTGAGGATGATGATGAGGAGGAGGATGATGGTGATGATGAAGAGGATGAAGATGAAGCAGATGGCGATGATAAGGGTAATGATAAAGGTGCGTGGTGGAGGTTGCTTGTAGATGGGTGGTTTCATATAGAAGAGTGGAAATCCTCTTTTGCTGTCATAGAATGGGGGTTATTAATATTTTCCTGCCTAGTTAGTATAACTGCACTAGTAATTGGACAAATGTAGTACCGATGTTGGTCATGATGTCCCTTTCATGAAGCATCTTTGTAGAATCCTTGTGTTGCCAGAAGTCAAGTATTCGTTTTATAGTATTCCCTCCATTACATAATGGGAATAGAGCAACTATGAAATTAGTTTTAACATTTTGTAGACAACATACCTTTTTGCAATTTCTGGAACTACTGTAATTCTTTCTGTTCTCTTTGATGGTTTTTTTTTTTTTTTTTTTCAATTCCAAGGATGTGATCCTGGGTGGTTGGTTTTTTATTTATTTTTGCCCTCTTTTAACAGCAGTCGTCACTGTCGCACAACACTGATTTTTATATGTTATTATTATTATTATTATTATTATTACTAAAAACTATTTCTTGGGATGTCTTTAAAGTAGTCATCCTCAGTAGATTCTTTGACCCATTTTTATACTGCTATTTGAATCCTATTTACACCTTCATTGGTGAGGTCTTACATATACCGTATTTACGCGAATAATCCCTGCACCCTAATGTTAGGAAGGCTCATTTTGAAAAATTTAAATGAACTAAAATTCCTTCCATCGAAAGAGTAACGTAGGCATAAACAAACATTTCATATCAGTCCGCATGGTCTTTACGCAAATGTGAACATGTAAATTTACGGATTTAGCTGGTTTGTCTGAGATGATAAAAATACATGAAAATTAGCTAGTAGGTTTGCTTGCATGACAGACATTTAATTAATCTGAACTTGCAATAGGCTCAGTTCCCTGCAGATTGGAAGATTCATTGTCTCATGCATCACTAGAATCCTCTCCTAAATTACTTACAAATTCGTCACACTCAACGTCTTAAACACTTCTTACACGCTCTCCTTTTTTACTCGGATAGTAACACAACCGGTGGTGGATAATTCTTTCCGTGCAATGTAAACGCTTGAAGCAGACACACCGGCGAACTCGGATGTTAGTTTTGCGATACAATAAAACCTTGTTAATTCAAAGTCTTAGGAACGCAGAAGTCGGATTTCAAATTAACCGCCAACTTGTACTTCAGAAATGCCATCGCTGCATCACAAAATATTCTAATACCCATTACTACATGCAATTAACATTGATTCACAGTTTAAAACTTGCAAATACCATGAAAAAACTACTTCCAACATGTATTTAACAAGGTGCATGTACAGTATACAACCTGTGACAAAGTTCGGTGAATAGTCCTGTACTATCAACATAGATGAACAATGCACAACAGTGACCTTACTGCCCTTCAGAATAGTCCCCTCCCATAACTATGCACTGCTGAGATCGGCGATACATGTTCTGGAAACTTTGCAAGAAGGCTTCCTTTGGGATGGTGTTCAAAAGCCTTGTCACGTTTCGTTTGTATGTCAGGAATATCATCAGATCTCTTAATCTGCCATTCATCCGCTTTCATGCGCACAGTTAATCGCTGATCGTTCATGATCAATGTCCTCCTTCTAAATGTTTTCGGCACTGACGGCGGTCGCTGGCCTTCTGGTACAGGAGTTGTCGGAAACACTGTTCCGGCCTCCTCGAAAGCGGGCGAACCACTCGTACACACACTTAAAGGACGGTGCTTGATCTTCATAAACACGTACCAGCATCGCGTGTGTTTCTTTCGGTGTCTTGCCAAGATTAAAACAAAACTGTACATTGATCTTTTGGTTGTTTATGTTCCCGTTTGCTGTTTGGAACCAACACAATAAACACACAATGTGTCAAACAAGTTTTACACGGCACACACACAGTGCTCAACTGAACAACTTTGGGAGCAGGTGTTCGAAACCTTCTGCTACGCAGCTGCAGCGTTTTGTGTCGCCAGTGTTGCTGGATCGACCGTTCTGTTCTGACTTAATTCACCGAAGTTTGTCACAGGTTGTATAATGCTCTTTGATAATTCGCGGACAAACATAACCTCATGCAACAAATGAAAAAGAATTGTTCAAAGGCGAGGAGAAATCTATGCTGGCTCCCCTGTGCAAGTGCTTTATTCATTTGATTACTGTATGAATTTTAGAGGCCTTATACTTGCAAGGAAAGTATCCGATTCCCTTAAAACATCGTGGTTTATCAAACCTTCCTATGACGAGGGAAGGAAGTAGGAAGTCTCTCGCTTCTTCTTCTTTGTATTTGATGGACTTTGCTCGCACATTACATCCAGCCATTAGTCTTATATATAATAAAAGGGAAGTTTTGTGAATAAATGAGGTTGGGACAACTTTATAAGTGGATTAAGCGTGTAGGATATATCTCTCTCGCTGCATTTTGCATTGTACTACAGTACGATTTCCCGCCATGGCCAAATGCCAACCCTTGCTGCGTAACAAAGTATTCTAAGACCCATTAACATATGCAATCACCTTGATTCACAGTTTAAAACTTTTTAAATGCCATGGAAGAAAATTATTTCCGAACTGTACCCAACAAGGTGCATTTACATTCAAGTAATGCACTTGGATAAATCAGTGGCAAACATGATCTCACGCAACGAGAGAAAATACACACGAGTCAGGAAGAGGATAAATTATGCTGGCTTCCCTGTGCAAGTGCTTTATTCATTGGATTACTGTACTGTATGAATTTTACATGCCTTACACTTGCATGGAAAGTGCCCGACGCCCTTAAAACATCATGGCTTATCAAACTTTTTTATGACGACGGAAGGAAGTCTTTCGCTTTCATCTGCATTGCAACACAGTACATTACCACAAGTCTGTATGGGCTCAGCGTGGAAAAAAAGCAAAGATGCAGTTTCATCGGTGCTTACGAATTAGTGATTATGAGCCACGATTTTTTTTTTTTTTTTTGCCAACTGTCGGCATCGCCGTATTTCGCGGATTCTGCTTCTCCGCACACTGCCTGCTACATGATATTGTAGCATTCTTTAAAACGCTGAATACAAAAGAATTACGATTTCACTTGAACTTCAAACATGAAACACACTACAGATACGCCAAAGTGAGCAAAAGTGCGGAGAGCTACCCCTGCACGTTCTATCGTAACACAGAGAAATTTTGAATTACTCTGTAAAATACTTTTTTTTTAAATGTAAAGGCAGTTTAGAATTAAAAGTCTGAATTGTTTTCCGTTTAAATATGACATGGGGAGTTTTCTTCCATCTGTGGTTACACAAAGCATAACTGTCCACTCAACATCGAAAAACTAGGTGAGCCTGGAGCTTGTTGCCAACCCTGGCGCAAATGAAACCCGTACCGTAATTTTGTGCCTCAAAACCCTTTTTTAAAATATGCGGGGATTCTTCGCATAAATACGATAGTTTGTCAATTAATGTCTCTCGTGTCTATCGACTTCAAAAAAGTGACTGGGAAGACTGCTCAAGACTAACTATTGCACTGAGCTAGGACAGGTGACAGAAAGAGCTTAACTTCCTTTTAACCTCTATTCGGCAACTAAGAAATTTAAATACCGTATTTTCTAGTGTAATTAACACACTTATTTGACAAAAAATAAAGGCGAAAACTTCAGATGCGTAAATTATTCAAGGAATTCAGATATTTAAAAAAATTATTTACAATTCATTTACATTCAAAGGATACATCAAATATAATATAAACACAATTTGTTCAACTCATTTGAGGTTATCGTCATTTGGCGTGAAATTCCGGCTTGATATTTTTTTCTGAGAAGTCAAATAGGGTAGGTTAAGACACGTGGGTTTGAAGTACCGACACTGGATAATATTCTTCCCCTTACGATCTGCCAATACGACCTGAAGTGAAATAAATTTGAACTAATAAAAGTACAATTCTTTCTAATGTCATAACCATGACATACCGGCAAAAAAAAAAGTCTCCAACAGGAGAAGGACCAGGCATTGAAGGAAGCACCCTGCGAGATTTCCCCAAACCATTCACATCCAATCTTGTACGAGTGACGTGTCATCCACACTTTTTCTTGAATACCGACGTGGATCACTCGCAGAAATTTTTCTTTGGGCATTGGTTTTCGTTTTAGAACAACGTAATGTGCAAGCTTTCTGCCATCAGCTGTTACAGCAAGCATTGCAGTACTGAACCCTTGAACTTACCATTCCATCGTTGGTCGGCCACAGCTGTTGCAGTAGAGCAATATTGAACTCTTAAATCTTGGGGTTGTAGCGGGGATATTACGGTCACGATCTCTACCAAACGATGGAGTTCAGAAGAGAGTCTAACTACTTGAAATGAGGAGCAAATACTGTATGTGCTTACTAACTTTTATTGAATTATCAAAATGCAAAAAAAAAAAAAAAAAAATGTTATAAAATCGTTCATTAAAAAATGTTAATCATTTAACATTTTAACGCAGTCACATTGCATTCCGTGAGTTTTATCTGTTACATTCATCGAAGAACTTTCTTCGAAGGAAAGTAGACATTATTACAAATTAGTGGACAGTGAAAACTTCGAAAAATGAAAATAAAACCTGAAAATCGGGCACCTATTGATCCAAACGATAACTGAGAATCCACACGATCCGTGGAAAATCTGACCTTCAACAAGTAGAATTCCAGATATACATTTAATTAGGGTTATCCACCAGTCAAATACCCTGTCGGATATGGAAACACCCGCCGAATGGACCCTTAATCGAACCAACCTGACTCTCAGTTGCTTTGGATAGGTTGCGAAATGCCACTGGCAAGCATGGTGTTCACTACAAGTTAACAGCAGCAGTCATAATTAAAAATAAAATTCCACCATGTATTGTCATCTCGTGACATCCTTAAGTTATGGAATAATCCTGATGCTGAAACATGCATCACCCAAACAGTGTTCAGAAGGAACCAACAACAACTCGATCCGAAGCGATCTTATGTTATGTTGTTCTGAAGGTACAAAACTGAGAAATGCAGGAAACACTTATTCATCATGCATTTAGAAGAAATGCCAAACATGAAGTTAAAGAAAAAGTGGCAAATCACTTGAAAAATATTCTTATAAAACCAACTTTCAGGTTATAAACAGTTACGTTAAGTTTAATATACTTACAAGTCCACATGATAAAATGAAATCAAAAATACCAAAAACAATCTACGGAAGTCTTTCCGTATTACAACTTATAACCACCATTACAGATCCATCTACTTATGTTTGTCCCAGTAAACTAACTACAAGTTATTGATAGACCACAGTCATGAAAATGAAAGAACGAAAATTGAAAATAAAAAATATATATCCAGCTGACGAATCAAAACCGCATTCGTAACTAAAGTCTCACCTAAATAAGCTAAGTGTCAACACGCACACTATCAAAGCAATCGGATGTCTGAACGACAAAATAATTAAGTCAAGAAATAAAATTAAATTACTAAAGTTAAATGAACTGAAACACATGTGGCAAACAGCAGTAAATAATCAATCACCATTAACTCAGTATCCAATGCTGGACAACCCTCACGTTCATGCCACTAGTGGTTCCATAATCTTGTGTAAACAGCTTCCAGCTGGTAAGGGTTGTGCCGAAACATGGCCTCAATATTACTTTGCTAACACTCTTCACATTGCATACACTACTGCAGACACTACCATCGTTCAAGTCACTTCACAAAAACACCTAACCTAAGACTTGAATATATACAGACGACACCCTAAATCTATTGTCGAGCTTCCATAGTGTCTACACACCCTAACACTAACATCTATACACACCTTCCTGAACCTATCGTCGAGCGTAAAATGAGGATATCTATTCATCAGTATACTCCTACGATAACGCGTAACGTCCTAAATCTATTGTCGAGCAGAAACTGCAATGTCTACTCATCCTCTAAAATGTTAGGTGAAATCGTAACTTCAAACACACTCTTTGATATTTAGCTGGAAACCCTGTCGAAACAATAGCACACAATGAAACGAATCTTGCCACAAAATGAACGCAAGTCTGGAAATGAAACTAAGTCTCTATCTCGTCAATAAGACATGGAATTAAAAATAAATAACGTGGGGCTACACAATCCACAACTCAAACATGATCTCAGCATACGCAGTGAAGTTTGAGAAAAATAATAACAAATTTCAGCACACGTCTAACATAACGTGAATATCGCCAAAACAGTAATCACCACCATCGCAAAAATCCACACTATAGTTCTAGGGTGAGGCCCAAAATCGCCTACCATTTCACTGTTCCAAACATTCATATCCAAAACTATCCCGTGAAGCGAAATTCAATAAATCTACACAGCCAAACTATCACTTTAATGACATCCAATATCTCATCCTACAATGTTTCCAATTTAAGGATAATTTATCGTCTCATATATGAAATTTACTGAATGGAAATTTGTTATAACAGTTAAATAACACCAACCGTGTATTCAGAATGCCCTTATATTTTAGAGGTCGCGTACTATAATATTCACTATGCTGACTTTACATAAATCGTCCTTTGGACTTAACTGCCAAAGCTACAAACTTCTACAGAAATTATTTTTCACGGGGAGTTCTTGACTTGAAATCATCATGTGCGTCACAAACCACTCACTTCGACTTGGACCATCATTCAACCAGTCAGCTGTTCCGGGTTGCTAACGGAATCTCAATACAGCCTGCCTCAGAAATATCACATTTAATATACAGCCTGTCTCAAAAATTCTTCGTCATTGACAAATATAGCCTGTCTCAAAAATTCATCTTTATCACCTATCACGGCGGCATTACTCATTAAAAAGAGGCTTCTATGCCTTCAACATCTACACAACTATTCTCTCAACATATCATTCCGACACAATCCATTTCTTTTTGTTTCAGAATCTTTCAAACCTTGATACTCCCGTGACAAACAGTTTTAAAAGAATCTTCTCATTCATTTTTATTACAACTTTTCTCGCACCTCAAGGACAAAATAACATACCGTGATTTCCCATATCACAAGATACACGGTGTTACAAAAATTAACTTCCCACGAATAAAGTTAACGTTATCAGACTTCACTGGATTTCGAAACGAACGCAAATCTATCCGACCCTTCAGTTAAATACATGTTTAATATTGAAAATTTTTATCCTTCTGTAAATAACATTATTATTATTATTTCGACTAAATTTTCTGAACTCGTAGGATATTCAAAATTATCGCATTCACCACGACTACGTTATCGTTATCACCTTCCTAACTTTATTCAGTTTGAACAATATCTCAAGGAATTTTAACACATTACTTAAACTTCGAATTTTACAGTTTCTAAATGTGATTTTTCTGCCCTGAAGACTCCCACACGACGACCAGAAATATAACACTTGCCCTGATCATTATTAAATATTAATTTGACACATGCACTGAAAAATTTTATTGGGACAAACAAACATTAATACAAATTGTACACAGACCTGTAAGGAGTCATCTTAGAGATTCTGGCTACATTTTGCCAGCTGACCTCAAATTTAGCCACTTGTGGCTACAGGATACATCATCTTCTTATAGATAACTTAAAAATACACAGATTTTACACTCGCTATCGATTAACAACACAAAATGACGCACTTTCCTCGCTTTACTCGTACGACGAACTTCCCTCTATGCAGTCGACTGCGACTGTTTCCCAGGACTCTGTCCTTGTTCACCCTAATAATAACAGGTGTTCCAAAGATAACGAAATCAGACCTTCTCTGACTAGCCTCCAAACTCCCTTTCACAATATCAAACACACACAATGTAAAAAGATGAAATCAGCTATGTATTTTAAGCAGATGTCTATGCCTTCAATTTTCGTTGGCGGAAGCTCAGGAAAATTTCTGTCATCTTCAGTTTAATACTCTACTATCATTCCCATTAATAGACGGCATAAGTTAATTTTAAGACACAAATCCCGCACGTTTATGTAGCCGAGCGACGTGGTTTCCACCGCCCAGACCTTCAGATAGAATGTGTGAATGTAGGTGGAGGGGATTTCTTTTATACCCTCCGAGAGGACGCTACCCTCACCTTGAAACTTGGTGGTGCAATATCCTAATTCCAATTCCGCTGGACCAACTTTCTTGAAATTTATTCCACAGATTCAGACAGAATTATAATTCGTTATGGTGTTAATTTAATATTTTTTCCATACTTGCAATGGGCTTAATAAATTTATTTCTGACGTAATTTCGCGGTCTTTCTTCAGAGATGACCTCGACGCGTGTCGCATATCCGCGAGTAGGACGCCAACTTTCCTCCAGGCTTAATTGCACTTAAATTCACCCTGTGGATTCTGTCTTCATGTAATGTTAATTAGTAATTTTGATCATTTGTTCCTGGATTAACCATGTCGCCAAAATCTCTCATTATGAAGGATTTTCCAAATTTGATAAATTAGTCGGTACTCGATGTCAACCGAAGTATCCCGGCATTTCACGAGAGGGTGGCACGCTTGTCACGGTGAGTTCTGCTCCCACAGGGGGAGCGAGACTCTTGAAATAAAACATGACTACTCTCAAAAAAGTTATTTGTAGCTGAAATAAATATCTGCAATTATTTTTCATCGTAGAATTATGGGTTCAGTACATTGTTGTTTTTCGCTTCCTTTAGCGCGTGCAATAACACTTGAGGTTCCTTTCTTATCGATTGTTCGACTTTTTGGCATATGG
Organism: Anabrus simplex; assembly: GCF_040414725.1. Taxonomy (NCBI): domain Eukaryota; kingdom Metazoa; phylum Arthropoda; class Insecta; order Orthoptera; family Tettigoniidae; genus Anabrus; species Anabrus simplex. The sequence continues at coordinate 383,133,132 of NC_090267.1, read as the reverse complement.
AAACTGATTGGCGTCTGACATGCGATTCCTATTTGGGAGATTAAATATTCCTTCGCTTTACACTTCTCAATCACAAAGTGATTCGTCATTTTTTGTCATAATGTTCTTCGTAAGAGATAAAAGTCCATCTCTTCATAAAAATAATCAAGCCTCAGCTAACCTTCAAATCCGAGGCACTGATTCCATGTGCAGGGGCAATTTCTCATTCCTTAAAATACAGCATTTCATGAGAAACGGCTTATCCAACACTGTGTAACAAAATCGTACATCTTTTAGCTGATCCTCCTCTACTTGCGGAATCTGGCTGCTTTTTTGGTTCGTGAAATGTTTTGCGAGACTTGTTGGTCGCTGGAAGTGCACTTCTCTGTTACCACAGTACCCCATGTTGCATTTGGACACTAAATACTTGCGGTCCGCTGCCCTATTCCCGTATGTTTCAGCGTAACTGATCACCGCAAGTTTGTACACTGCGGTCCAAAAATAATATCCCCATCCTCTCTTTGCTCCGTAATGAACAGGTAAGGTACGTTTAAAACAACCGTTGGTGATGTTTTATTGAATGAAATTAACTTTTGGTACAATGTGATTAATTTACCTCACAAATATCAACAGTTTAATATTCATTGTATTTCCCACAGGCTTTCTTGAGAGACTGAATCCTCTTGAATGAACCAAACTTTCACACAACATAGGCTCAATTTTGTGGTACCAGACATGAACGATCCTCTCTATCAGTTCAATTTTGCATGCACAGCAATACTGACTAGGCTTTTTTGACATTATTGACCAGAGATTCTCAATGGGGTTCATGTCTTGGGAGTTTGCTGGCCACCATAGTTGATGAAAGTTCAGATCAGCCAAACGTTGTGCAACCCTTGATTGGTGGCAAGTGGCGTTGTCGTCTTGAAATATAAACGGTCCAAAGTTTTTACCACTGAAATGCTCCCTAGCTGTGTTCATTACTTCTGTTTCAATGATTTTGCAGTATTCCACAGCATTGATTGTACCGATACTTATCTTGATCCTTCCAACCCCTTTTGAACAAAATGCACGCCCACACCATAACATTTTCAGAGAACTTTTTTGTGTGAATAACTCGCTCATTGTTAGTTTTTCCCCTGTCTGTATCCAGAGTTTCACGCCTGATTCACTACCATACACATTAACCCTGGATTACTAAGCTTTTGTCTGCCGGACGACGCGCGCAGATATTAGTAGCTTCCCCCGTATCATCGTCCTAAACCATCTCCAGTTTCCCGGGTGTGGTATATGAGCCTCCTCCATCTCATCCTGTTCTTGTACCATTTCTCCTCCACCAACTTGTCCCAATCATGACCTCTCAGCAGTACATCGTTCTTAACTAAATCTATCCTTATCCTTCGTGGCCTTCCCACGGGTCATCTTCCTTCTACTTTTCTGTCAAATTCCTTCCTTGCAGTTCTGATAACTGGCATACTCTTCATGTGACCAAACCCCTTCAGTCTTGATATCTTAATCTTATTGAGGAGAGAGTCATCTGTTCCTACTTCTGTAATTTTCTCATTCCTGATCTTGTCTTTCCTGGTTTTCTGGATCATAGTGCGTAGGAATTCCATTTCAGCTGTCTGGAGTTTGGAATTACCTCTATTGGTGAGTGTTGTGGTTTTGAGACTGTATATAAGAATTGGTGTATAATAAGACTTGTACAATGTCATTTTTGTTTTCATAGGTATTTGCTCATCCCACAGCAGGTGGGGCCTATTCCACAAGAGTATGGTCTTGTACATTACAAGTAAATTCTCTAGTAACTAGTACAAATAAGAGTTTCTGTTCCACAAAATAATTTTCTACAGTTGTACTTTACTACTCCATACTTACAAATTACCAGTGAATTTTTGTGGGTGTGTTCCACGAAGGTACTAGTACTTGTAACTTACTAGTGAACTGGGAAGTATTCTCTACCAGTGAAAGGACAATAATATTTAAGTGTACTAGTGCTATTTAAATATGCTTATTTCAGATACATTTTGATAAATATGTGGTCTAGCAGTAGTGACAGTGATGGTGATGAAAAGGAAAACTACCGGCTGTACAGGGAAAGAATAAACTTCTAGTTTAACACTGTATTTGAATACAACGAGCGTTTTAGGTTAAGCACAATACAAGTGGAAGAACTTTTGATAGATACTGGGCATAGGTTAAAACATCCTTCGAACAGAAATAAATCTCTCTGCTAAACAACAATTACTAACACTGCATTGACTAGGAAATGGTGGTAAGTACTAAACCAGTCGTGGTCGTTATGCCTCGTCTCTTTCTTCCGTTTAAGTCCCATGTTTCTTTCAAGTCCATAATTCATGACATTCTAGAAAATCCACAGCTAATGTCAGAGAACATCTAAGGGATTTCGTTAAACCAAAGAAAAAAATATTTTTTAACGTGGCTTCGACTGAGAATTATCCTTTTTCCCCCCTTTTATTTGCGATATATAAGTTTTATGGACCTTCAAGTTTAAATATCAGTATCAGATTCAATAACTAGCTATCTACCATGAGATCATCTTATAATAATATTATAATCTATGAAAATAATAATGGATTAAAAATCTCAGTTACTATATTCAAATAATAAAGAATATGATGGCTTAGTTAAATCACAAGTTAAAATATTTTTCATTATTTACAGTAATATTTCTTTATCAATCTCGGTTTGAATTCATTCTTTCGCTTTTGCTCATTTTATTCCGTCAATAAATAAAAATGTATCATCAGCTCTTCCAATGTCTTGATTTGTTAAACAAAACTTAATTCATCTCCAATCAGTCTATATGGATTTGAATTAGTTAAATGAAAATCATCTTGGCCTAACTTCAACTACTTCTCATACGTCCTAGTTTTCTTATTTAAAGCGTTAAAAAAGTCAAGAATTCATAATGTAAAAAAATAACACAATTAACATGGTCTGAATGTTTTGAAATCTCACAGTAATATGAAAATAAAGTTTTCAGGTCAACTAAGAATGATTTGTGGAAATTTTCATTCATCTCCAATGTTGAAGATTATTTACTTGTTTAAACATACGCAGAGCAAGATTAGTTTCACATTTTGTAGCTATCAGTGGCACCTACCAAAATAATAAAACATAATTTTATATCATGAAGAATCATATTCAACATACTTTCCCCAAACATAGTTAGGATTGTCCTAAATAGTCTCAATAACATTATTTACAGGTTGCATTTATGTCATATCGTCCCTGCTCTGGCAAACTAACGAATCTGCAAACTGTCAAAAGGTTAGGAGAGCTGAAAGAAGTTGTGATTACTCATGTCAAATCAATTTTTATATTTAATTATTGGTTTTATGTGTTAGGTATACAGAACGAGCTGCAGATGTGAGACTTTTTCAGAGGGTAGTCAATATATAAATAACAAAATCTAGACCAGAACTTCAGAACTACACATTCCTTAGTTTGCCAGTTTCGCTAGTTTGCCAGAGTGGGGACGATATCACTTCATAGGAATTAATCATATGATTGCAACTCAACAAGGAATACCATAGATAAACGTCCTAACTCTTCAGCAGTGATAGGGTAACATAATGAAGATAAGATCGTATTTCCAATCAATGATTTGCTATTTCAGTTCAAGTTAGCTTAAAGCCTTTAAATATTATATGTAATTTCCTTAGAAGTTGCCATCTAAGTTAATTATAGTACACCCTTCCGGGCTTCGAATGGATGACCCACGCATAAGAATGCCTCCAAGTAACGGGGTAAACACCCACGGATAAGATTGGATTGAAGAGCGGGTCGAATTGCTTAACGAGCTTCGAACCGCTCCCCTTCCTACTTTCTGTGCCGGCCCGGCAGCCTGAGCACTTGGGGGAGTGGTACGTTCGAAAGAAAGAAAAAAAAACCTAATACTTAAGATGGAGCCTTATGTCTATAATATGAAAGTAGGATCTCTGGGTTCAAATGCCTAGTGGATACTGCTTAGCACTGCTACAAATGACAAGAATCATAAAATAGGGGTTACGAATACGAATTTATTCAAATACGACATATCAAAGAAATTGACACAGCTCTATACAATGAATTCTCCACATATGGGAGGAAAAGAAAATAATGATCACTTTAAAAAATATGAATCGCCCATGGGCGTCGTCTGCATAACGGTATGATTGAGGTTTTTGCGATTTGCTATCGTTCATCTTTCCTCATTAGTTCAGACCGTTCATGAAATTTTTATATTATTCTGTCGATCACACCGTGAGATGATCTGAAGTCCCTATTCACAAATTACTTGTTGTTCTTAGCACGAACATAACCGGGGCCTACGCTACATAATTTTCATATTAAAAGAAACATTTACATGATACACAAACAAACACACATACCATTTTGCTAAACCCCGGACTCCTCATTTATCACCAAGACCACACAACGTGCACATAGGTTCTGTTTGAACTCAAAAATATATGCACATAATTACGAAACATACACAGATATACGGATATATACACTTCATGCACAAAGGAGAGCCATTCCTAGATAGAAACAGCATGGTTATCAATGTCTCCGGCCCAAGGCGCACGCCTCGAGCAGCTCGCTCAAGGGCGCCATCATAATCCGGAGTCGAACTGGCCGACTCCCGACCGAGAGGTACTGTGGGTTTCTGTAGATCCCTAGAATAGCTATAGTCTCATATCACCGGATATCTGGGGGAGATCCCTACTCATTTATTAAATACCTTTAAAAATCACCGTGATATTATCATTATACAAGTATTCTTAGCTAAGCCATTTAAACCAAACAGAGGGGCGCGTGGAGAGCCAGGGCTCCAAGTCTTAATACAATGGTGCAAACGCGATCCTTCTGTCATGAGGGCGAGAGCCAGACATTCACAAAAAAAACAAGGAAGGGCGGTCATTCACTTCGCGCGGCCATTCTCATTCATCGGCCACGCCAGATTCTTCTCTCCCTCACACGTCCACCCTCTCGTCTCGGGGGCACATATCCATGGCCCACTTCATTTGTTTATTCATATTATCGTGGAATTCCCCATGAAATACTCTTTTATTCTCTCTCATTATTATCGCTGAGCGCCGACTGTGGGCACGATCACTTCTAACTCATTTCATCGTAAATTACTCGGGTATTCGGCCCTCTCACTACGTCTCATACCGCGTATCTTCTTCCCTTGGGCATATGGCTCTCATGACCCCTCGTTCCTGCCTTTTCACACTCCTCGCTCCTCCCACAGGAAATATACTTATATTTAAATCTTCTGACCAAAGATTAGAGACTCCTGCCTCTGGGCCTCACCCCGGCTATAGATAAAAAAAAAAACACTCCAAACCATTCTGGCCAATTAATCAAAAATCACGGGAGACTTGCACATGGTTCCTCACACCTACTTTAAATACCACAACATATACCTCTCTCGGTCGGGATTTCTTCTTTCTTGCTGTACATGCACTGATTATATGTGTAAGCTAGGCATGCATTGTCTGACTGACCCATGAGTTTCCCCGGTCTATACGACAGCCACGTGGGACAGTAGCTACCAACATTTTGACATGGTTTTCCCTGCTCGCCAGCACTATTGTTCCAACCACCCCTAAGGGAAACTCAAATATTCTCCTAACCTGGTTCCCATATTTGCTAGGACATTCTACCTATTACTAAAAATATAACCCTCACGATAAGCTAATCATTAAGAAACAAAAAAAATGAGTCGTCCGGGAATTTAGCCCCCTTGAATTTACTTCAACTATCTAAAGATCAATAAAATTTCCATATAGGACATGCATTATCTTACAACATTTTGATATTTACAAAGAAATCTAATCCTATCCCCCGGTTATGTGACATGCTTAGAAATTAGATTTGGACATCACTCGTCTGTTTGGTGGCCGTTGTTTCTCCTTCCACGGGAGACCCATGGTGAAGTTCTTAGTACTCCATGACCACTCGGTAGGTGGCGGGCGTGCAGTCCTTCATCCCTGGTCCATACAAGTCCGACATCCTGGGGAACTCGTTCACAGCTGAAATCTTACAGTAATCCAAATGGGTGACACTTTACACTCGTCACACGGCCTCTATTTCCAGAGTTTACACCACGAATAAGGCGGTCTTTCAAATCGCGGCGGGCGCGTTCACAGCAGGGATCGGGTGGCTCACGAGACTCGAGCCCCCTGATTCAAAGTAACACTTTGGGTGATACCAAATTATGAATTTCACTGACTCATTAAAGCCGGCACTGTCTGAGCCGTATTCTGCTACTTGTTTGTAAATTATGCTCGCGGATTAACTAGTTTGACACGCAGCACAGAGACAATTCACCTAGGCTCGTTTGGCCTCCCGTTCACTTCACAAAGGCGATGGACACAATAGCACTTTCAGTAAGCGGTCAAGGGTTTCGGACTGTAAACTGGAGCACCGCGGGACACAGTGTCCGTCTCAACGACCCGCAAAGAACAACTGTCTCTGTGATGGCCAGCCCGGCCTATATCATCTTGCCCGCCGGAAGCCTGGGGGCGTCAACGTTCACGGTTCATTAAGAACAAGAGCTCCTTTCATACCAAGAATTGAAGACATTTAAATAGTGCATCTTGCAGCCCTCTGTCTGCCCTTTCATTTGAGCAAGGCGTGCTGGACCTACGATCGGCAGTTTTTATGTAATTTGCTTCCCGCCTTTGATTAATTCATAGCGTCCTTTGGAGGGTGGAGTCATCTTTTGAGCGCGACTCTTAGCTTGGGTGACGCCGTTGTATTCACATGTGTTAGCGATATATTACATCTGGACAGCTGGTGACCTCGTTTCTTCCCCTGAATAAGTTATTACATATTTTTAGTCTGGGAACCGCAGAAAATTCCGCTCTATTCAATGGTGCGTCTCACATAATTTTCCTATGTCTGGATCAAAATATCATTCCCTTCTTTACGCGCCAAAATCCGACGTTGGCACCCGTGACACGTGCATAAAAAACCGGAAGTTCCTTATGTTAGTTTGGAACTCTGGGAAGCTAAGCCACACCTCGGGGCGTATCTGACTACTCCAGCATCGCGTCCTCTTCTATCTCTCTCTGCAAGTTGAGAGGGTATTTCCGCGGGGGCTTGGCTCTTGCTCTGTCCTCCCTTTGTTTTTCAGGCGCTCTATCGCGGGTTTCGTTCTGGCCGGACGCCGCTCGATCCCCTTCGCCCATACTGCTACCAATGACGCGACCTTTAGGAGTAATTTTAATGGAGTAGAAAGGCACATATCATTCCCATGAGCTGTACAGGACACTGTACAGTTTCAATAGGTTACTTGAGATTATTTTTTACGACCATAATCTACTATTAACACGTAACTCCAATATCGAATTGCCATTAACTCATAGGTTATTCCATATTTCACGCCATTACTAGCATCTATAATAACCTCAATCCATATGTGCGTTACCTGATCTCTCATAAATTAACCTTACGTAAAATCTTTTCGTATACCTCTTCATATTTATCACAATTCGTCAATTACATTATCCAAGACAACATTATTTCTTAATCACACATCCCTTTCCTCATCTATCGCCACATATACAAATATTATGTATTCAATTCATTGTAACGCATAACTCAACTTCTCAACTCTTTAAAATTGGTATTTCATGGATCAACAACAAACCTATTCCGAGTAATATGCACTTCACTTATCAAAACATTACCATATTTAACCTATATTGATTTGAAATTGGCAATAAGTTGTCAATATTTATGACCTTGGTAACCTAAGATTTGACATATCACACTTCATATTCATTAAAACTCCCTATCTTTGGCATTGCTACTTGAGAATAAACTGAAATATTACTATCATAACACTTCATCAACATACATACCTTTTCCTACATTTGGATATTTGGATGTGATTTCCGTTATAGCGAGAATTCATTACAGCGAAAAATTTACTCCCTATAGCGGATTGTCGTTATACCCGATTTTTGTATGAAATTTGGGGAAAACCCCATACACATTAAAATCGGTATGAAACAGCTATCAGTTTGTTCAAAACTTGCGTTTCCGTGGATGATATCCACACTATGGATTACTTGTTTGTTATTTTTCGTGGAAGTGTGTATTTAATTTCATTCTGAAAAAATTATAGTACTGTATTTCTCCGAATTCAAGACAAACCCCACTTTTTCCTTCAAAAAATTTATATCAGGCTCAAAAAATGCTTTGTAAAATCATATGAATGCCTTTGTTGTACGGTACGCTTTTTTAGACGCCGAACATTGGCTTTTGTTATGGCGTTTTTTGCGGCTGTACAATTATTCTTTATTTCCGTGGGTTTAATGACCACTAATTTTAAAATGGCATGATACTCAAGAGAACCCGTTGAAAATTTGCCGACAATACCTATTCCCTGTGTCTGTACAATACGATGATCCATCAGGAAAATATTCTTCCTGTCTATAAAACTGTTACTTTTACTCAGCGTCAGATATAACCGGCTACCGTTACACGCACGTCCAACTTCAGCTGCTGGCGATGTATAGGCCTTATCGCGAGTGTTGAAGGTCAGCGTGCTTTTCTTGCACATACCTCACAATTCCATCTTCGACTTCTTTAAAGCGTCCTTATTGCGGACCACTGAATGCATTTTTTGTACAGTACGCATTTTTTTAGCTATCTTTGTCTTCACGCTAACATCAATTATTGACTTTAGTTAGTCCTATACCGTATTTTCTTCCTGCTGCACAATTTCCAAGTGTTTAATAACCATTAACTTAAAATTGGCTTCATGATATCGACGAGAAATCGTTGATAATTTGCTGGCAATACCTGTTATTCGTGTCATGTCGTCCATATCATACCATTAGGGGCCGAAGACGTAACATATTAGGCCCCTTTAAACAAGCATCATCATCAATAAACAACTGAGTGAAAGGCAAAATAATCTCACGGCTGCGGCTGTTCGTCTAATACAAACAATCCCTGCATAGTTTGTGAGACATATCAATTTATCACATTTCACTGTTAAAACAATACGCATACTTCTTCTAAATAAGACACAGTGTGTGAATACAAGTGATAAATCTATTGGTAAGGTTTTAAGAAAAACCATTTTAAAAAATACAAACGTGAAGGAACACACCTAAAACACATCCCTTTTTCATTTTACACTGTACACCCTACAACACACAACAGTCTTCTCCAAGTTTTCTGCTTATAATCTGTGACGTTTGTTTTTCGAAATTAGCTTCAGTGCAGAGAATGACCTCCCTACATCTATGGCTGTGAGAGGGCAGTACTTGAATTCCGGAGCGCATGTAGATGTTAAACATACTGGTAGATCCACATTATCAGTACCGGCCAGATATTTGTTTATAGCTATCATGATGCCGTAGCCCGGATTTCGTTTAAGGACATCACGATGTTGTTTGCAGGTGGAGTCTGTGGTCTCCTGCGATATCTTCCATTTCACGCTTCACGTTCTCCATCATGTTGTGAATCACCAAGACGCAATACACTGTGGGGGGGGAAAGGCTTTGTAACATAAAAACTTGATTCACAACTAAGTATTTTTTTTTTTTTTTTTTTTCCACCTTGTCGATACACTAAATTGCTTAAGGCAGCTTATTGGTTTAAAGTGGTACATGTTTCGTATATTATCAACATCTTAAGCCACATAACACTGTTCAGATGAAACATTCGTATAATGAGCCCAAATTGCCAAGTTCATTTTGGCTCAGTCCGGTGGTATTTGAAGGTAGACAAGTATGTCAGCACTGTGTTAGTAGATTTACTGGCACAATAAAGAACTCCTGCACAACAAAATTCCGCACCTCAGGTTCTCAAAAAACCGTAGAGGTAGTCAGCGAGTTGTAAGATTATTATTATCATCCTGCGAACCATGTAACCTTGCCGCGGTTGGGAGCCTTGCGTGTCTCAACGAAGCAGATAGCCGAGCCTCAGGTGCAACCATATCGGATGGGTATCTATTGAGAGACCAGACTAAGGAATGGTTCATCAAAAGGGGGATAGCAGCCTTTCGGACGTTCCAAGGGCGGCAGTCTAGATGATTAACTGATATGGCCTTGTAATAATACTCAACATGGTTTAACTGTGTTTATACTACTACACAGCTGAAAGCAGTGGGAAACTACAGCCGTAACTAACTCCCAAGGACATGCAGATTTTTCTGTATGAATGATGTACTGATGCTGGCTTCTTCCCCGGTAAAATATTCCCCCCGTTCGGATCTCCGGGTGGGGACTACACGAGAGGGTGCGGTCATAAGGAAGATGAATACTGACATTCTGCGAGTCGGAGCGTGGAATGTTGGAAGTTTGAATCGTTGTGGTAGATTAGAGAATCTGAAAATGGAAATGGATGGACTAAAGTTGGGTGTAGTTGGTATAAGTGAAGTACGTTGGCAGGAAGAACAGGATTTTTGGTCAGGCGACTACCGAATTATCAACACAAGATCAAACAGGGGAAATGCAGGAGTTGGTTTAATAATGAATAAGAAAATATGGCAGCGGGTAAGCTACTACGACCAGCATAGTGAACGAATTGTCATCAAGATAGACACCAAACCAATGCCCACCACAGTTGTGCAGGTCTATATGCCTACTAGCTCAGCGGATGATGAAGTCGAGAGAATATATGAAGAGATAGAATACTCCTGCCAACTCCTGGATTCGAGACCATCAAGGCTTATGTAGTGAATGGAGTGAAGCAATTAAGATGACAGCAAACATTTCAGCAGTTAGATCGGTACCAGGAAGATCTCAGAGCGGATTCCCTTTGTAGGCGCTGCCTCAAGGAGATTGTAATTCTTGCGCATGTTCTGGGATCTTGTCCTCATGGTGAACTTTTGAGGAATGTGCGTCATCATAACATCCGCTCGTTAATTGCAGCAACACTAAAAGACCATGGTTTCCAGGTATTTGAAGAGGATCCTGTCTTGGCGGACCACGGAAGCAGCAGAACGATTGACATCATTGCTTTCAAGAATAAGAAGAGAGGTTACATCATCGACTCCACAATTCGCTTTGAAAGCCATAAGTTGCAGCCCTCAGATGTTAACCTAGAGGAAAGGAATATTTACTTTCCAACAATTCCTTACTACAAGGAGAAATACCACATAGAGGAAATCGACATAGTAGGTCTGATGATTGGAGCAAGGGGAACGATTCCCGCTTTTGCCGCCGCTAATTTCTGGAAACAGATGTCTGCCAGTTACAACGTTACGGGAGATTGCCATCATAGCCTTAAGGGGCTCACTGATAATTCTAAGAAATCACTGTAATAGTTAGGTTACCTTCAACATTTCTCAAGTACAGTATATCTATTTCTCTTCTAAAAATAAATGTAAAAGTCTACTTTGTCACAAGGAAGCCTCTGCATGAGAGGAAGTATTTCATAAAATAATAAAGGTGACGAGAATCTAATTGTGATGGAAGACTGGAATGCAGTGGTAGGCCAAGGAAGAGAAGGTAATACAGTTGGAGAATTCGGATTGGGACAAAGGAACGAAAGAGGAAATCGGCTGGTTGAATTCTGCACTTGTCATAATTTAGTCCTTGCCAATACTTGGTTCAAACACCACAAACAACGGCTGTATACGTGGACGAGACCGGGAGACACTGGAATGTATCAAATAGACTTCATTATGATTAGGTAGAGATTCACAAACCAGGAGTTGGATGCAAAACATTCCCAGGAGCAGACATGGACTCTGACCACAACTTGTTGGTCATGAAATGCCATCTGAAGCTGAAGAAATTGAAGAAAGGAATGAATGCAAAAAATGGGATCTAGGCATGTTAAAAGAAAAGAGTGTGAGGGATTTTTTCAATGACCATGTTGCACAAGGACTAAATGAAAAGGCTGAAGGAAGCACAATAGAGGTAGAGTGGATAGTCATGAAAAATGAAATCGGTAGGGCTGCTGAAGAAATGTTTGGAAGGAAGAAAAGATCAACTAAGAATCAGTGGATAACTCAGGAGATATTAGACCTGATTGATGAACGACGATAATACAAGAATGCTAGAAGTGAAGTGGGCAGAAAAGAATACAGGCGATTAAAGAAGGAAGTGGATAGAAAGTGCAAGGTAGCTAAGGAAGAATGGCTGAAGGAAAAGTACAAGAATGTCGAAGGTTGTGTGGTTCTAGGAAAGGTAGATGCTGCATACAGGAAAGTCAAGGAAACCGTTGGAGAAAGGAAATCTAGCTGTATGAATACTAAGAACTCGGGTGGAAAGCCACTTCTAGGGAAAGAAGACAAAGCAGAAAGATGGCAATAACATATCCAACAGTTGTATCAAGGTGAAAATGTAGATCATTTGGTTCGGGAACAAGAAGAGGTTGTTGATGCTGATGAAATGGGAGACCCAATTTCGAGGTCAGAGTTTGACAGAGCTGTGAGCGACGTAAATAGGAACAAGGCACCTGGAATTGATGACATTCCCTCTGAATTACTGACTTCCTTAGGAGAAACCAGCATGGCAAGGTTATTCCATTTAGTGTGCAAGATGCATGAGACAGGAGAAGTCCCATCCGATTTTCGGCAGAATGTTGTTATACCTATTGCCAAGAAAGCCGGTGCTGACAGGTGTGAAAACTACCGCACCATTAGTTTAGTATCTCATGCCTGCAAAATTTTAACACGTATTATTTACAGAAGAATGGAAAAACATGTTGAGGTTGTGTTGGGAGAAGATCAATTTGGCTTCAGAAGAAATGTAGGAACACGTGAAGCGATCCTGACTTTACGTCTGATCTTAGAGGATCGAATTAAGGACAAGCCCACGTACATGGCATTTGTATCTCTAGAAAAGGCATTCGATAATGTTGATTGGACCAAGCTATTTGAGATTCTGAAGGTGATTGGGATCAGATACCAAGAACGAGAATTATCTACAATCTGTATAAAAATCAGTCTGCAGTGATAAGAATCAAGGGCTTTGAAAAAGAAGCAGCAATCCAGAAAGGAGTGAGGCAAGGCTGCAGTATTTCCCCCCTATTTTTCAGTGTTTACATAGAACAGCAGTAAAGATAATCAAAGAGGAATTTGGAAAGGGAATCACAATCCAAGGAGAGGAAATCAAAACCTTGAGATTTGCCGATGATATTGTTATTTTATCTGAGACTGCAGAAGATCTTGAAGCTGCTGAATGGTATGGATGAAGTCTTGGGTAAGGAGTACAAGATGAAAATAAATAAGTCCAAAACAAAAGTAATGGAGTGCAGTCAAACGAAGGCAGGTGATGCAGGAAATATTGGATTAGGAAATGAATCCTTAAAGGAAGTAGATGAATATTGTTACTTAGGTAGTAAAATAACTAACGATGGCAGAAGTAAGAAGGACATAAAATGTAGACCAGCACAAACAAGGAAGAGCTTTCTTAAGAAAAGAAATTTGCTCACTTCAAACATTGATATCGGAATTAGAAATAGGTTTTTAAAGACTTTCGTGTGGAGCGTGGCATTGTATGGAAGTGAAACATGGGCGATAACAACCCCTGAAAGAAAGGGAATAGAAGCTTTTAAAATGTGGTGTTACAGAAGAATGCTGAAGGTGAGATGGATAGATAAGATCACGAATGAAGAGATACTTAATCGAACTGGCGAGAGGAGATCGATTTGGCTAAATTTGATGAGAAAAAGAGATAGAATGATAGGACACATCTTAAGACAACCAGGACTTGTTCAGTTGGTTTTTGAAGAAAGTGTTGGTGGTAAGAACGGTAGGGGTAGATCAAGGTATTGTAACGAGTTGGCGGGGTAGTATGATCAATTAACACAAGACTGGTAGCTTCGATTTCATAGATTTATTAACTAAACACTACAACTACAGATTTACACACATACAGACGATAGCCGAGCAACAAGTTACGCGTACACGGTCACACACTTACAGACTGTACGCGCTCTCTCTCTTAGTTTCTCTTATGTTCCATCTACAATGACACACATACACACAGTCATTGATTATTTGCAGTACACTCTCTCAGCCACTCAGTTACACTCGTTAGCGCTGTCGCGGTCCACACCTTACACGTCAGCCTCGCAGGTCGAGATAGTATCCGCTGTTCACCCAACCCGTTGAACTCCGCAGTCTTCACACGTCGTCTCCTAGTGTTCCCTTCTTCGCCGCTCCAGAACACTCAAGCTTCTCCTCCAGCAGCCAGCCTCAAGGGACACACACACACGACATCAGGAAAACAGGAACGAGTCCTCGGCTCCAACAGACAGATACTCGATCGGGCCGCACTCTCTCAGGCTATCACTAACTGCGCTCCAGTGAACTCAATCTCGCTCTCCAATTCTCGACTGACTCCAGGCAGGTCGTTCCTCTCTTATATACCTGTGTTGGTTCTTCTAGAATCGTCCGGATGCTGGACGGGTCCAGGAACATCGCGAGATGGAACACTCCAGATTAATCGCACAGTCATTTCTTTCGTCCCACGCGGCGCAACTACGGACAGAAGAGAGAAGGGCCCGCCCAGCACGTAAATGTTGCTCGCGATTGGCGCACTCAAGTCTAAGGGGGTGGGGGCGATGGGTGACGAGCTCGGCGTGTAGCGACTTGACATGGCGGACCCTGTACCCATTACAGTATGAATATGACAGACAGATTAGAGCAGATGTAGGGTGCAATAGTTACGTAGAAATGAAAAGGTTAGCACAGGTCAGGGTGGCATGGAGAGCTGCATCAAACCAGTCTATGGACTGATGACTCAAACAACATTATTATTATTACTAGGAGTTTCCTGCTGGCTCCGACCGCAATGTGCAAAGTATGGTGTTGTTCGTTACCCTCCTCACGGATGTATTTGCAAAGTTCCGACTTAATGAAATAAAGCACGATCTGTTGCGGTAATAGAATGTAATATTATGTCAACAAAACGCTTGAAAATACATCACACACAGAAATTGAATTAAACGTTCCTTGGAACAACACTACGCGCTGAATTGTTGAAAAGTCCTTGAAAGATCTTCGTCACGGAGACAAATGTACTCATAACTTTTCTCTCAGAATCTACCAGTTTAAGTAGTTATTGCCTCAAAAGAAAGCACTTGATCCACTGAGTGTTTGTAGACCAAAACGAACTGTGTACCTCAATTAGAACGAAAGATTTAATTGCTTCAATGAGAAAAAAATGGTTAAGAAATGGGTCGTCAAATTGAATGTGCACTCATAACTTTCCTCAGAATCAACCAATTTGAATAGTTAAGAGCTGAAATGAAAGATCTTGATCCACTAAGTGTTCTTAGGTCAAAAGGAACTCCGTACCTCAATTAGAGCCAAAGATATAGCTTCAAAGAGACAAAAAATTGATTTTATCAAATAATTTGAGGAAGGCGAAAGTTAACTGAGTTATAGTGCCTGATGACAAATCTATGCATGAATACCTTTCAGTTAAAAAAAAAAAAAATGAAGGAAATCAAGCAGATAGAATGGCCCTTCTGACTGGCTTTAGTTTTTATCAATTGTTTTAATATATAGATTATTATTATACACTGCCTCCTGAATGCAAACTTATGGCAGCATGAATGATACCATGTAGCCATCTGTGATTCTTTAGGTTTATATACCGTATTTACACGAATAATCCCCGCGCCCTAACTTTAGGTAGGCTTGTTTTGAAAAAAAATCCAACTTTGATGCAAAAAAAAAAAGCATCCCAATTTCGTGCCTCAATTTTTTTTTAAATGTGTGGGTATTCCCCACCGCCGTATTTACGCGAATAATCCCGCACCCTAAATTTAGGAAGGATGATTTTGAGAAAATAATGGCAACATTGACGCAAATAATACCCGCACCCCAATTTCGTACCCCAAATTAAAAAAAATGTGCGAGTATTATTCGCGTAAATACGGTATTCACCTTGAGAGCATTAATCATTCCTAATTATTATATTGATGGTTTTGGAGTTGATAACATTTCTTGTACTTCTGTTTCTTGTTGTATCACTGATGAAATCAGTACTTATCTCCTTAGTAACCTGACCATGATTGAATTATTGATGTTTTGTTACCAGAATGGTATATTATAACTCTGTTTCTGGGAAGATATGCCTAAGTCACTACCATTGTTTTGATTTGTACAACCTTGTATTCAACAGTACCCTTGCTTGATCAACCTTTGGAGCTGTCTGGAACTCGGGAGCGTAAAAAAGTACAACGGTTTACTGAAGAATTCAAATCAGAGCCAAAGGATGCTGTTGTAATAGAAATTCCAGAGGGTAGAGGAGCTGCTCTGGGATCCATTCCCCGAATAGAAGCCAGTATCCAGGTGAGAACTTGGTGCAGTAGAGAACAAAATATAAAGATATGATATATGAGATTAAATTTTTCTTTTATTATTCCTTGGCATTGATTTTGATATTTATTTTTAAAGCAAATGATAGATACAGGCTTAAAATTTCAACACTATGCCCATGCGGGATATGGACGCTCTGCTTTCCTGGTTGTGGATGGCGCCCGTATTGCATACGCGTGTGATTTTCGCTCGTGTTTATAGGCAGCTGTACATACTCCATGCAACTCCCATCCCTTGCTTGCTGGTATTAGTTTGTGTAGCGTCCGCTTGAATGCAGCAGTTATCAGGAAGTTAACTGAAACGATTAAAAGGGAGGTTTTTCCCTTGCTTTGACCTCTACCGAAGCACTCGGTGTGTGCCAAATATGTCGCACTGTCAGCTCTGTTACTGTACTAACATTCCCTCACGCCAGCTCAATATTAGTGATATCTTGCATATTTTATTGGTAGAAGCAGGTTGCGGATTTTCATTTTCCAGAAATTCGGGCTTATTTTTCTTGTTTAGACGAGGAGACGCGGTCTGATGATTCACCTGTACCACAAAAAGCCAGTAGATGTTGGTGCAAGGAGTGTAAGGTTGTACTGTGCACATAGCCCAATGTTTTCAGTGCTGCTATACCAAAACAAACTATTCCTAAATAGGTAAATTTTGCACTTCAAATGTAATTGTGTTTGTGGCTTAGGTAGCCACATTGAATGATTCATTTTGTATTTCATAAGACTAATATAATTAAATTACTTCAGATACGTACCTCGTGATTAACATCATTTTACATGGCTAACACCTTCATATGATATAAAAATCAGGTACGTACTATGTTTTGCTGTTCTGTAATAATGTATTAAAATTGAGGGAAAAGGCCCAATTCACTGCTGGGGTCCATGATAAAATATGGTGGTGTTGAAAGTGTTAATGCTGGCTGTAATTATATTTTGATAGTCTGTGATTAGATTTACTCGTGCTGTCTGTCCTCCTCTGCCTTCGTTATTACTTCATAATACATGAGGTATACCATTTTAAGGTGGGATCTGTGGGGGGAAAAAGGAGTATTTGTGATTTTCCCACCTTATTTATTTGTTTTGTGACACATAGTACAGGCTAGATGTTTGGCAAAATACCTTTGGCTTATTTTTAAAAATATACCAGGTGTATGCATTAGTCTTTTCCGGTTTCTCTAAGAGATGGATCCAGCAAACAGTACGCAGCATATGAATTCGACACATAAATCAGTTCGTTTGTCTGACAACCTACCAACACACACAAGTTCAGTCTGCGAAACACTAGCATCTGTGTTGTATCGTTCAGTGATCATGTCGATGTTTGTGCCTGAAAAAGAACATTTGCGGCACAGATTGCTTTTCTTATTTAATCAATAGAAAAAGGCTCTGGAAAGTCATTGTTTACTGATAGAAACATATGGTGAATACGCTTCATCGATTAGAACATGTGAGACATGGCTTCGACAATTTAAACGGGGTGATTTCAATGTGAAAGGCAGTGCGCTCTGGTAGACCACAAAAGTGTGAAGACCAGCAATTGCAGACGTTACTGGATGATGACCCAACTCAAACTCAACAAATAATTCATTTAAATCACGCATTGATCGAAAGATGACAAGAATATACCGGAAGACATGGCATAATGATTTTTTTACACGACAATGTGCCGTCTCGCACAGCAAAAACAGTGAAAGACACCTTGAAATCGCTAGGATGGGACATTCTTCCGCATCCGCCGTACTACCGCAACCTGCCTCCAGCTATCACCTCTTCGCATCAATGGGGCATGTGCTCGTAGACTAGCACTTCAGCAATTTCAAGGAAGTTGGAAAATGGCTTGACGAATTGTTTGCCGCAAAAAACAAGCAGTTTTTCTGGCATGGTATTCATAAGTTACCTGAAAGATGGGCGAAGTGTGTAGAAGCCAGTGGCCGATATTTTGAATAAACAAAAAATGAATTTCCCTTGACAATTGCGTGTTTTCTTTACCACAAAAACTGGCAAGAACTTATGCATACACCTGGTGATACCATTAGCTGCAGTACCCAGCTCTGCTCGGGTACTTTCTTTCAATGTTTAACATTTAGAATGCCACACAACAATATATTGTAAGTTACTTGTGCATAAATTCCAGAAACGATATATCTTTGTTTGAAAGCACACCTTACTCTCTGCATTTAGCACGATTATTATATTTATTATTATATTTGCCTTTATTTGTAGTGGTGAAGTTAGGACTCATGGTCCTCTCTTACACTTAACCACACTTCATTAACATAGTACATCTGAGAGCAATATTCATAATCTTATCTTAAAACTACCATTACAAACTAGAAACAAAATATGAAACAAAATAACATAAACTCTATAAATATTCTTAGTCATGTCTTAAACTATCGTTACAAATTAAAAGTTGATTGACACTAAATACCCTAAGCACAGTAAACGAACATTCATACACACATTCCCTCTGCCAGATTCATTCAGCCTGGCGGCACACATCGAGGAGATGCTCACGGCAAGACAACTTGAAGGAATTTAAGGATTATATGGCTCTAATGTTGTGAGGGGGAGAGAATTCCATATTCTAGCTCCATTTGCAACAAAGGAACGGCTGAATGCTGCTGACCTGCTGAGAGGGATAGCAAGTGTACTGCCAGAGAGTGTGTTATGCTGGTGGAAAGAGGATAGGAAATTGAGTTGTGAAGATAAGTAGTATGGGATATTCTCTTTTTTGAAAGATTAATACTGCCACGTGGAGGTTTCTATATTGTTCAAATTTTAGAAGGGAAAGTTGTCGATAATAAGGGGTAACATGAACATCATAGCGTAAGGAAAAGATAAATCTAATACACGAATTCATAGCACGTTGTAATCGATTTAGTTGGTCTCTCGTGGCATCAATTAGTACTACGTCACAGTAGGAAAATATAGGGAGGATAAGAGTATTTATAAGCCTAATTCTCATGTTTAGTGGCAGCATATTTTGATGATATTTTAGTGGGTGAAGGGACGCGTACACTTTTCTACAGATATTTGTAATGTGCTCTCCCCAGTTAAGATTCTCGTTTATAATTACACCAAGATTTCTTACCGTGTTTTCGTACGGAATAATTTTACCAGATAAAGTTAGTGGAGGAATGTTTTTGTTTTTTGCCTCCACGAACCTGCTACGAAGGCGTAGCAGGGTTAGAGGTGATGGTCCCAGGTGGCGGATAGGGGGTCCTAACCGGCTTGACGGCGGACTTGAGGGAAATAAAATACCTCTCGCGGACCAAACACACTACCCCCTGCGGGTGGGGGACGCACATGTAGAATACACCCGCGGTATCCCCTGCCTGTCGTAAGAGGCGACTAAAAGGGGCGACCAAGGGCTGACTGAATTAGAACCATGAAACTAATTTTGAATCGTACCATCACGCGGGGAACACCATAGGTTGCCTGTACTTGCGAGTAGTACCACTAAATTCGGTACAAAATAGGTTTGTGATTAGTAGCAGTAAAAGCCTGGCCTGGTGGATTCCAGTATCCGTGCGTCGTACCCATGTGTGCAACACCGCGGGTCTGGGCGTAGCCTGTGAGTTGTATCACTATATGAGCAGCACCGTGGGTCTGCGTTGCCTGTGATTAGTACCCACTATGTGAGGAACACCACGGGAATACCGGCGCCCGTGTTTAGTACACCTAGGTGGGGAACCTTCTCGGTTTGCGTTGACTCTGAGTTGGGTCATTGTGTGAGACACACCATAGGTCTGCGTTACTTGTACGTATTGCAATACTTGTGAGTAGTACCATCTTTTGTGGAACACCGTGAGTCCTCGCTACTTCTGATTAATACCCCAACATGACACATACCATGGTTCTATTTTACTCGCGACATGTACCATTCTGTGGGGCCTTAGACGTGGATTTTGCACCCCCTTTAGACACCAAGCATCATTGTGCTTTATAAGTGGTTCCTTGGTCGGTAATAATGTTATTTTCAATCTGTATTGAGTCCGATCCACTGGTTTTTGTTTGTTTGTTTTGTATTTTGTTGAGTTCCTGTCCCTCCATTCATTCTCCATGCCATTTTTTATTTTTGTCAGTGGATGCCTTTGCAATTTTTGTTCTTTCATTTTGTACCATTAGGGGCCGATGACCTTCGATGTTAGACCCCTTAAAACAACAATCATCATCATCGTTTTTTGCCGCACTGATTTGTTTCGTCTGCCCAACAATAATAGCTTTAGATTTTGATGGATTAATTAAAATACAGTTTTCATGAGCGTATGCACAGATATTATTTAAGTTAGAGTTCATATAACCTATTGCTTGATTGATGTCTGAAATTTTGGAATGGTAATAGATCTGCAGATCGTCAGCATACAAGTGGTACGGTGTCTTAGCCGTGTCGATATATCGTTAATATAGATAACAAAGAGAAGTGGTCCAAGTACAGAGACTTGTGCTACTCCTGAAAATTTCATTACCCATTCGGATGACCTATTCTGAATAATTACGCGTTGTTTTCGTTCCGTAAGATATGAGAGAAAGAATTCTAGAGCTGTCTGTCCAGGGTGAAGCGATTTCAATTTAGCTACCAGTACGTCTATATTTACAGTGTCAAAAGCTCTGCTAAAATCAAGAAGTGTAAGTAACGTCACCTGCCTTTCGTCCATAGCGCGTCTCATGTCGTCTGTAACTTTCAGTAGGGCAGTGGCCGTACTGTGTCCCTTTTTGAAACCCGATTGTAAAGGGTCAAGTAGTTCGTATTTATTTAAATAGTCGGTTAATTGCACGTGTACTATGCGTTCAAGAGGCTTGGAGAGAGATCAAAGTATGCAAACAGGTCGATAATCTGTTATAAGTACAGGTGAGGAAGTTTTGGGAACAGGATTTATAATGGCATTTTTCCACATTTTTGGAAAGAGGCCACTTGTGAGGCACGTGTCGTATATATGAGTAATGGCAGGAAGAATGTCAATGATGTGTTTAATTATGAGTATGGGTATTTCATCAGGTCCTACAGCAGATGATGTAATTGATAATACCTCGCGTTTCACGTCAATCTCTGTGACTTCGCGAAATTCAAAGAATGGCCTATTTGGTGGTGGCTGGTTCAGAAGAGATTTTATAGTCTGTGATATTGTGCGTATTTCTGGTTTAATTTTTACTTCAGAAAAATGAGCATTCAATCTCTCCAGAGAGATGTCTGGATTACATGGCTGGGGCAAAGCTTTCCCAATTCCAATGGAACGAAGTTGTTTCCAAGTGTTTGACACATTTAAATTTTCAGCCAGGTGATTGTAAAAAGAAAATTTCTTATTTCGAATTATTACTTTAATTCTATTCCGAAGTTGTCGATACTGTTCAAGCACTCTGGAAGAGTGTGTGCGTCTGTAGAGCCGGTGTAACGCGTCACGGTGAGACATCATTTGTTTAATGTCATCGGTCAGCCATGGAGAAGGAGGTCGGGAGACTTTGGCCTTACGCTTAGGTGCATGGTTATCAAGGAGACCAAGTATAAGTGAACTTAAAGTTTCAACTTCCTTATCGATACCGTTTATATTTTTTACGTCATCCCAAGGACTATTCAAGACGTCAACTCTCAGATGATCTAAGTTTATATGTTTAATGTCCCTGAATGTGATGTATGTGGACTTATACTTCGGTACTTTGAGCGAGTAAGATAAGTATATTAAGTCATGTGTCGATATACTAGGGGTAGGAATTTGGCCATGTGGTACTATTTTCTGTGGGTTGTTAGTGACCATTAAGTCAGTTAGTGTATGTGAAGATGAGGTATGATTTGTCGGTTTTAGTGGAAGTATTGTCATGTCACACGTCTGGAAAATACTTAAGAGTTGCTTTGTATCTCCAGCCTGTTCCAGTAAATTAGTATTGAAGTCTCCAAATATTAAAATATGTTCATAAGCAGGTGATAGTCTCTGCAGGATGTCTTTAATGTCAGAGAGGTGACCTACCCGTGGTGGCCGATAAACAACTCCTATTAGGGCTTTAACTGTTGTCACAGTTATCTCGGCAAAAATGAACTCAGGTCTCGGGTCAGGACAGTGGGCAGATGTGCATACGATTTTACATTTAATATCATCTCTACGTGGATGGCAATATCTTACGTTTTGTTTCCATAGGGTAAAGAATGATGTTTCTAATTTTATCATTGGATGGCTCATTTTTTCATTTATTTACGTACATTGGAGTTCTGAATTTCACTTGTTTCTCTGGTCATGTGACATTTGGCAGTTGCATAACGGTAATAACATACTCTACTACCGAACAGATGCGTTCAAATTTTCAGTTGTTACTTCACTTGGAAGGTTGCATTGCTGATTGATTGCCATAGTTTATCTGTAATTTTAAGTTTGAATTATTTCATTGCTAGTTTTGAAATTCAATTTTCTTTTTTCAAAATGTTCAAAAACATTTAAAATATATTTTAAAATTTAAGTGTATTGTAATCATTGTCAGTATAACTCTTTTCTACACTGACTGCGAGCGGCCTACGTGCTGTCAGGGGAGTGGCGAGTGAGGGTGTCAACCAACCCAGTACGACGTAACAGACCAGTAAATGAATGGGACAGAGAGCACTACTACAACGTTGCTGGGATTGCGGGCACGTTAAAAGTTGAATAGAATTCTACATAACCATGAAATACAAATGTTCTAGTTCAAGTATACCCTCTGGATGTAGTATAATATGAGTTAGTTAATAATACATGTAACAAGCGTAATAATACATATAACAGGTGAATCAACAAAACACCCAGGAGCAATTCATTCAAATTTACAGCATTACACAACATACTTTCTTACCGTACCTCACTCCAGGTGAAGTATCCATGGTACGGCACTTCAACACTCGTCATTGTCACCAAAGCTGACACGGGAAATATCCTTGTCTCTTGAATTCTCGCTGTGGCTGTCATCTTGTATATTTATGATTTGATCCATGACTGTATCCAATACCACGTCCCTTTCATAATCTTCCCCCTGAAATTTGTCAACATACGACACACAAGACTTCCCTTGGTTACTTTAGCCAGTTCCTCTTCCATTAAAGACAGGCGTCAGCTAGTTTGAACGGTATGTTCCTTTTCCCAACAGCAGTTTTAATGTTTGCCTAACCTGCTCTATGGGATTATACTGACGGTGATATTGCAGTAGGTGAACAGTGGTATGACCTCTTCTTTCAGCAAGTGTATCAATTTTGTAAATTTATGCGTATGGCTTGGCTAGTTTCACAAGAGACAACAGTTCATCTCTGGTGTACTTGCTGTCATGAGGAATATTCCTAGCAGATAACCACAATATAATACAGTAAAACTATGGTACCAAAGGGGAAAAAAATGTGTAAGTGGGAAAAACGCTTTAATGAAATTCTGTAAATACGAAGCTGAGTTATATTCCAAAGTATACAGTGTGAATCGACCCACAATATCCATTCCGTCTTGATAACATCTGCCCTGCCGGTATGCTCAGACAACTCAACCGGATATCTTGATATTTACCGCCTCACCATGATAGGACGCCGTAATGTTATACAGTAGAACCTCGATGCATCGTTCCCAGAACTGTAGTTTTCCCGTATGCATAATTCAATGTATTTAGCCCCAAAAATGTTCCATATAAACTAATGTTAAATTTCCCCTCATCTATCGTTCCTCGAACTATCGGGGAGTTTTATTTTTTTCGCATTGATCGTCAAAAAATTGCTACTCTACCACAGCTTTCCCGTACAATATTGATCGTATATGAGAAAAATATATGCAAACGTTCATTTGAATTTAAAGCGGCATGGAACAGCGGCATTCCGTTACGTGGGAACGTACCTGCTACGAGCGATTAGGAGTTTCTAGGCTTGAGCAAGTTTCTCGGCTGGAGCAAAATTCATGTAGGCTGGACTGAAGTCCGCATATTATTTACGTAGAACCCCACTGTATAGGCCTCATCATGCCTACGAGAGTCCTGGCGCCAAGGCTTCTGTTCAAAGCTCCAAGCTGTCATTGTGCTGTTTCGTCTCATTCTGAGTGGACCTGTGCTGTGTCTTTGTTGTGTGCAGCGATTACAATTATATCTATCGTTCGTAATTACATTGTTTTTCTCATTTTGGTTCCCCTGTGTATTATCGTTATTCATGACGTCAACGCCATGCAAAAAGTAAGAACTCTGGAAGAACGACTGAAAATTATAGCGTCTTCAACTTTAAACTCCATATTTGCTAAGAAGAATGAGATAAACAGAGCAAATTGATAAATGTGGCAGTTCTAGTAAAAACAGAAAAACCGGAGGCAAATCCACATTCATTCAGCTGGAGATTGTCCTTTTCACTTGGTACCAGCAAGCAAGGGCTTCCAATATCCCTATAGATGGAACCATAATTATGGGAGAAAGCCAAGAAGATAGCTGCAAGATTGAAAAGTGATAATTTTACTGCATCGAATGAATGGATCGCTCGATTTATAGTGCGACTCGGGCTGGTCTTCAAGAAGGTTTCGGGTGAAAGTGTTCCTGTGGACACAGAAGCCAAGGAGCTATGGATCAATGGACTGCCTTCACTACTGGAGTGGTACGAGCCGCGTGACGTATATAACTCGGGACGAGACTGGGACCGGCCAACATAGGCACCGCAGGCACTGTCACAAATAAAGGTGTTAAAAGTTAAGTGAAACTATCAGTAATGCTTAAATAGTAAGCGATGAAGTCAGTGCTGAATTCACTACCGTATTTACTCGCGTATTAGACCCCTTTTTTTTTCCACTTTTACAGTCAAAAAATGCGAAGGGGGGTCCAATATGCGATAACGTCAAATTTCGTGCAGTGAACACATGACTTCTAGGCTATAAATTGTACACGTAAACATTCTACACTATTCTTTAATAAACTTATGAATGTATTCTGCGTTTTACTGGCTATTTTCGTTCGAAAATTTATAAATTTAAAAAGACAATGGTGAACATTACTTTTAGGCCTACATATATTTTAAATATAATCAATCACTTTTATTTACCGTATTAAGCAATGTTAACACAAAATAATGAAAAAGAACTTAATGGCCAGTCATTTGTCACTGTCAATTGTATTTGATAGTTCGGGAAACACGCGAGCATCGTCGTACCTACGTTACCAACGCTCAGCTGATGCAATACGACCACGGCGCACAGCCCGCATAAAATGTAATACTGTACTCCAAAAGATAATTATTCATGAGGTAAAATAAATTCACAAAATATACACTTACTAACAACATCCGGCACTAAAATGAGAATACAAGAATAAAAGAGAGTGAGGAAATAACAAATTACGGTACTTACAGTTAAGGGAGGTTATGGTGTACAAAAGAAACACTCCACTGATCCGAGACTCAAGTAACTTTCTTGCCACGTGTATTTCCCGGAATAAACGAGACATGGTACACACAGAACTAGATACACTAACCAACACACAAATATCAATAAAACTACAGCTACAATAAACTATTAAACGCATAAAAAACTACGTTATTGCACTAATGCTGTGAACTACGCTATCCTAGAGAGATGAAGACTAGAAGTAATATAACAATTTAAAAAACACAAATTACGGATGAAAATGTTCAAGATCGCAAACCGTATCGGTAGGCAAAAAGTCTATTTACAAGCTATAATGTTCAGGTTATAGCAATCCTAACCACTGCTTTCATCTGAACCATCGTCTGTGTCGTCATCTTCCCCGCTGCTGGCGTTACCATCCCACGTGACGTCGTCTTCACTCCCATCGAGAGCATTTGAGATCCCGGTTTTTTTGAAACTTTTCACAATAGTTTCGTTCTTGATAAGAGCCCACGCAGTGAGAACCCATTCACATATGGTTTCTAGAGATGGTCTCTGTATTCTCCCAGTTGGTGTGAATTTATGTGTAGCAGAAGCCATCCATTCCGAATATAGCCTTTTCATGTGACCCTTAAATGGCTTGTTAATGGACACATCTAGAGGCTGGAGTATTGATGTTAGTCCTCCAGGGATGATTGCGAGATCCGTCTTTACGGATTTCAGTTCGTCCTTAATGGCATCTAACAAATGACCCCTAAAGGTATCTAACACAATTAAGGCTTTCTGCTGCAGTAGTGCTCCAGGACGACGACTCCACACGGTTTTCAGCCAGTCTTGAACCAGGTCTGCTGTCATCCAACCTTTCTCATGTACTCGAAAATGAATACCGCTCGGAAATTTTCCCTTTGGTAGAGTCTTCCGTTTAAATATTATGTATGGAGGAAGCTTCCTACCATCGGCAGTTACGCAAAGCATGACTGTACATCTCATTTTCTCAGCACCACTTGTACGCATTACGACACTAGAAGCACCTTTTTCATGAATAGTAGTGTTTCGGGGCATGTCGAAATAGATCGGAGTTTGATCTGCGTTGCCAATCTGAGAAAGCAAGTAGTTTAATTTCCTTTGCTGAATGATGTAACGATGAAAAGAGATGACTTTATCCGTATAATCGTGAGGTAGTCTCTGGCAAATAGTTGTTCGTCTTCTCAAACTCAGACCATTTCTCCTCATGAAACGTGTAGACCAACCCCTGCTGGCTTTGAACTGTTGCCGACTGAGATTCAATGTTCTTGCCACTTCAAGTGCTTTAAGCTGTATCATATCATGAGTTACAGCAAAACCATCATTTCTCAACTCTGTTATATATTCTAGTACTTTGATATCGATCTCAGGATATTTGCCCGTTTTGGTCCCACGAAAAGTTCGCAAACTTTTATTTGCTGCTTCCAGTTTCTCTTTTTGCTTGCGCCAATATCTGATCATGTTTGGTTGCACATTAAATGTCCTGGCCGCTGACTTCACCCCTTGTTTTTCCGCTAAATTCACAGCGTTTAATTTGAAAGCTGCGGTGAAACCACATCTTATGTTTCGTACTATTTACCTCCATGATTTGAAGCAAAACTCACTTAACAACAGGCAACTTAACTAGACACACGCCACTATCGATAGAAAGTTGTTAATAGTACGTTTTCGCGCCGTTATTGTACCGATACCACTACCTTCGTGATGTAAGCAAGCTGTACTACTGTAGGCGTCCGTGCGTGCTCACTTGTGTCTAGGCAATGACGTGCAGCCATAATCGGCTGTACCCGGACCTGCTCGGGTAATCTCGGCATATAGCCCGTCCCACCAAGCATTTCAGCGCGGTGCAGCCAGCAGCACTCACAATGGCCAGTAGCATGAATACGAACAGCTGTTACTTTTTAGAATTAGGTACCGGTAATCAGTTTAATAGCCACAGAATCTCTTATGATAGTGTAATTCATATATTTCAGTTATTCCTATATTGGTCTGGTTGTTCTCTAGACATGAGTGAGAGAGTACATTCTATTTCACTTGATAGTTCACCTCGTGGGTCACTTTGGAAATTTGAAAAGCGCTGTTGTTATTAACTTAAATAAGAAATCGAACTCAGGGCCCCGGGAACGGCAGCTAATAGTGCTAAAGCTACGGAAATAGACATTTCTTAACTATAAGACAGGCGTATCACACGATTTTGGTGTGAGCTTGAATCGGGCGGGTCGGACAGTCGAACCTTGAGCTCTCTCAGTGTAGAAAGCTGCGGTGAGTGGAGAGTTTCACTTCCGCCTCTCTTCCTGCAGGGAGGCCAACCAGCCGGCAATAGAACCAACAGTAACAAAGTTCGTCATATTGACATATATAAGGTTAAGAATTCAAAGCATATTTTCATAAACCGACATTTGCGTCACAAGTACTGATTATATCAGCTTTTACGGGACATTTTAAGTCTCAATTCATTCACTGATGGCCGATTGCGAGTCTACGGAGGAATACTCGCCACCGTATTTTCTGACATGTTGGCAATTTTCCAAGACACAGACACACGTACTGTGATAGTCTGTAGTTGGAAAGTCGAGAATAAAAAAGTAGTAGGCCTATTTCTCCGTTTACGCTAATCCACCTACGAACTCGGACAATATTCTGTGATACTTGTACCGTACTGCTGTAGTGGCTGTCGCAGATAAAGCTGTCAGCTCCGATTGTGCCGATCTGGCAAAAGGCAGCTGAGGGCTCAAGAAAATGTGCGCAAACTTGTACACACATTTGTACGACGTCATCAGAGCTGCAGTACAGCTTGTAGTACCCGCTACGAAGTGGAATCGTTTATTGGTCTCAGCTGAATTTCATTACGGGGTCTAATATGCGAGATTTATTTTTTTCCATTCTCTTGGTCTCAAAAAGCCGGGGGGGGGGGGGTCTAATAGGCGAGGGGGTCTAATACACGAGTAAATACGGTAATAACCTTGCTAAACAGAGTCATGTTGAAATTTTATACAACCATTTAAAGAAAAGTAATTTGTTTAATATAGTGCAATTTCAAAATCTCAAGTTTCTCTTCAGGCAAACCTAAGTACGGTAAACAAATATTTTGAGAAACTCTCTTTTGACTCAGACCGAAATCTCTTCAGTTTTATTACACCCCATTACTCTCATCCTTGTTCCGTACTGAAAACAGCTAAGTATACAAAAGGAGTGTTCATTACCCCTCATATTCAATACAATTAATTCCACTGTTGTGTGGTTAAATGAACATAGAAATTACTAGATTTAAAGGGACATTTCTCCCTTCTTTTATTGGGCATCATCAGCCTTATTTAATCTTAAAACAAGCTTTGGTTTGAGGACATTATCACTTATAAAAATTGAACTGTTGATTTCTTAAAAGCATTGACACCGGGCGAGTTGGCCGTGCGCGTAGAGGCGCGCGGCTGTGAGCTTGCATCCGGGAGATAGTAGGTTCGAATCCCACTATCGGCAGCCCTGAAAATGGTTTTCCGTGGTTTCCCATTTTCACACCAGGCAAATGCTGGGGCTGTACCTTAATTAAGGCCACGGCCGCTTCCTTCCAACTCCTAGGCCTTTCCTATCCCATCGTCGCCATAAGACCTATCTGTGTCGGTGCGACGTAAAGCCCCAAGCAAAAAAAAAAAACAAAAAAAACAGCATTGACACTGTGGAATAGTTATTATACAAAATAAAAATACATATACAGCACATGCGAAAATTACTTTAAACAGTTTAAAAAAAAGAATTTTTTGTGTCATATTAATTCTAAAAATAACACATGTCCAACACTGGAATGGATCCTCTTCGTAAAGATTTTGAACATACGCATCGCTTGGGGATCAGATTATCGAACCCAAGACTTCAGTAGACAAGAATGGTATGACAAAACGCAAAAGCTGAGGCTGAAATCTGTTTTTTATGAAAAACACAGGAGCTAAAAATACTTGCCCAGAAAGAAGGTGAATGGGTTTACATTGAGTAAACAAAAATCATCATATGATGGACCCATGCAAGAAGACATTGGTATGTTGGTTACAGTCGCCACTGAGACAAATTTATCAGAGTATTTGACGGGTTTATATGACAGTCTTGTGAAAATTTGGTTCTTTCTTGAAGGTGTGGACATCCAAGGAAAAGAACGTGTTTACTCTGTAATGAAACCAAAAAACAAGCTCGACGGTGTGTGATTAGGTCGTGTGTAATTCCCTAGTAGTTATTTGCTATGTAAAACGGGTACTTACTCATTCACCGTAAACTATGTCAGTCTTGAAGTATCAGCAGCGTTAGTTTGTTTGGAGTGCCTATTCCTATGGCCGGTTTCTGGAATGACAGTTATCTGTAGATGCGTAGTTATCAGTGACTTAACATGGTGATACATTTAAAATGAGTTTCCTAAACAACATTATCGGCTTCTTCACAGTTATCCCCGCAACGGCTGGTAACTGCAGCTAGTGAGCTAGTTATCTCTATGTTAGAAACGTGCTTGGGTGTGCTGGACTCGACAGTATTTTGGTTAGTACGTTTACTTCCATGTTATCACTGGCTTTAGTCACGGATTCCACTTGTATGGTGTCATCTGTCCAAGCTGTTTAGGATATAATCTCCTTGGATCATGATGCCTCTACTGTAGGTATATCTTCCAATATGGGAAATGAATCGTCAAATAAAATAGAACTCGAGTCAAACGGATTTTCATCAGGCTCTAATTGATCTTTCAGTGTAGCTATAATGTTAAGATCTCTTTCGTCTGGCTTTGAATCATGAGTCTCACAAACAGTTAGTGAACACAATCTGAAATTATGAGGTACATATCATTAATATTTACATTTGTACTAAATAATAAATATCTTAGGTACCGGTATGCATTTAATATAAACCTGCTGAATAATAAATATCGATCTTTCATTGCTTTTTTAATGCTATTATATTCTTTGACCGGTGACGTGAAGTCTCATAAGACTCCCAATAAACATAAAACATCTGGACTTCTTTAATTAAAATCTTGCAGGGAGCTGTAGTTATGTTTCCTTCTTATCTGTTTCAACACACTTCACACCCTGAGTCAGGGTTAGCTCGCTATGTTCGGTTGAAATTCTCAAGTGGACATCACGTCAGCAGTTACGAGAGTATTTTTGTCAATTCATATTGTGTAAAAAAAAAAATCTGCAATGGTTGCAGCGAGAACAGATGGATATTGCACCTTCAGTGCCAGAATGATAGATTCCAAAATGTGCGGCACGTTTTTATTTATCTGATTATTTTCGTTTATGCTTGTTATCTTCTGGACCAGTGAAAAGTGATTTTTGGTAATTGCGGTGTATTTTTATAGTATTACTGATGACAATGAGCAAGGTGAAATTTAAGATGATGTCTGCATACTGTGAATGAGAAAGAAGGGGAAATAACATATACCTAATTTTTGCATCGTTAGATTGTTCATATTTTCATATTATGAGAGATTATTACATGCTGAATCAGATTGATTGAGATGACTGTGTACATATTTGCCAAGCATTCTTCATTGTAGAAAACTTCTGCTAGTAAAAGTAACTAGATATTACCAAAATAACCCTAAAATCATTTGCATAGAGGCATCTATTGGAGGACAAGAGATACTAAACATGGCGATAACTGTACTGTTTATTACCAGGGCTTATAAATCTGGATTTATGTTTCTGGAAACTCATTAAAGTTAACAGCACAGTTGAAGTTACAAGCGCTTTTAGGTAACTCAGAGCTAATTGTGGTGTACCAGAAACCGGCCTCTAGTGTTGTATCGATGCGGTAGAGATGGGGGAGAAGCGGAGGTAGGCGGAGCATTACGTGCCAATGTTAATATGGAAGGGGGGTTGTTTGGAGGAGCAAGTGCAGGCTTAGTGTTTAGTGAGATAAGGGGAGTTTTTAATTCAAAGGATTCGAATACTCGTAGGACTCTATTATGGTTTAGGTTGATCGTTTTAAGAACTTAGGCGTTTCAGTATATAGGGGACTTCTGACTTCCGTGTTGTTAAGATTTCGATCTTTATTATATGTCTTGTCCAGGAAAATATATATATATTCTTTAATTCATTTAAAGTTTACCTTTGCTTTTATTCCTGATTATTGTGAGATCCTTTTCTATAGAAGTGAAACCATAATTTAATCTCAAAATCTACATGTTTTAAGAGGAAACCTCAAAAACTCAAAACATGGAAACACCCTGACTACACTAAAGGAGAATGGCAACTGGACCACGTCTGCATGGACAAATACCACCACAAAGAGATCTATAACGTCAAAGTCCTCCGAGGAATAGACACAGGTTCAGATCACTACGTAGTTAAAATTAAAATTAAACTCACTCCCCAGAGGAGACAACAAAAGCAAGCCCTTAAAACTAAAAGAAAAATAGATCCTACCCAGCTAATCAACAACAAAAATTACCAGAAAGCAACTGAAAAAATAAAAATCACAGACAAACTTGAAGACTTAGTACACAACCTTAAACAAATTGCAGAAGACCTAGCTCCAATTAAACCACGTAAAAAACACCAATGGTGGAACAGTGAATGTGATGAAACAGTGGAGAAAAGACATCAGGCATGGCTATTACATCAGTCCCAAAAGACAGAAATATCGTATCAAAAGCTAGTAAAACAGAGAAAAGAAACTACCCAAGTCTTAAGAAGAATAAAAAGACAACATCATAAGGACACCCTGCAGTTAATTGAAGAACAGTTCAGTAAAACTAAATCAAGGGACTACTACAAAACCTTCAGAAAGCAGCTCCAAAAATATGAACCCCCGACCCTACTGATGAAGGATGAAGATGGTAAGCTGGCCCATAACAATAAAGACAATGCAGAAATTCTGGCTAAACATTTCAACAAGCTTTTAAATTGTGAGGAACCTACAGAACTCCTTCATTTGGACACCAACACCCCGATAAAAACATCACCAGAAAACATCAATCCCCCCACAATAAAGGAAGTCTACCAAGCTCTGAATAAATTAAAAAACTACAAAGCGCCAGGAGAAGATCAGACCTTTGCGGAAATCTGGAAATATGCAGGAACCTCAGCAAAAGTTGCCCTCCATCAACAACTTGTCTCTATCTGGATTAAAGAAGAACTACCAGAACACTGGACAACAGCCCTCATTCATCCTCTGCACAAAAAAGGGGACAAAACCGAACCTAATAACTACAGGGGAATCTCGCTCCTAGACATAACATACAAAATATTTTCAATAATCATCCTTAATAGGATAAGTTTACAACTTGAGAAAGAACTAGGAGAATATCAAGGAGGTTTCAGACCCTGGAGGAGCTGTCC
Source organism: Anabrus simplex (assembly GCF_040414725.1). Classification (NCBI taxonomy): domain Eukaryota; kingdom Metazoa; phylum Arthropoda; class Insecta; order Orthoptera; family Tettigoniidae; genus Anabrus; species Anabrus simplex. The sequence continues at coordinate 383,100,179 of NC_090267.1, read as the reverse complement.
TGATCAGATCATGAGTCTTAAGTTGATAATGGACTATAACAGGAGAAGAAACAGAGATATGGTGATAACATTTGTAGATTTCAAGAAAGCTTATGATTGCATCCATAGAGAATCTCTGTTTAAAATCTTAAGACACCTTGGACTACACCCCAAATTAATAAACATGATAAAATTGACTCTCACCAATACCAAGTCAAAAGTGAAGTTTAGAGGTGAAACATCAGAGACATTTGAAATTAAAACTGGACTACGGCAGGGAGATGGGCTCTCACCACTATTATTTAACTGTGCTCTAGAAATGGTAATGAGGGAATGGTTTAGAAAATGTCCCCCCAAAATAAAGATTGGCCGAAAAATCAAAACAAATTGCCTGGGTTTTGCTGACGATTTAGCATTACTAGCAGTGGACATAAAAGAAGCAAAAACTCAGATATCAGAACTTCAAAACATTGCAAATAAAATTGGCCTCAAAATATCATTTGAAAAAACAGAAATTATGCCCCAAAAACCAACACAGCTAAAAGAAGTCACCATAAATGGTAATAAAATCAAAATAGTAACTCAGTTTAAATATCTTGGAGAAGTAATAACACATAACTTAAATGAAAAAATCTCAATCCAAGTAAGAACAAATAGATTAGCTAAAGCACAAAAATTAACATGGGATATCTACAAAAAGAAATGTCTATCAATAAATACAAAAATAAAACACTACAACACAGTTATAAAACCGGAAGCTACATATGCAGCAGAAACACTCTTTTACCTGAATAAACAATCAAAGACTGACAGACTTCAGAAAATTGAAAGGAGGATTGGAAGAACCTGTATCAACAAAAAATATCAGAAAGATGGACAGTGGCGGTTAATACCTAACAAAGTCGTGTACAAAGAGCTAGAACCCATTACAGATACTATGCGTAAGAGGAGACTAGGATTCTTTGGACATATCATGAGGATGCAGGACTCGAGACTTCTGAAACAACTAGTACAACACAATCTCGTCTCAAAAAATACCACAACAGGATGTAAATGGATCAGAGAAGTAAGAGAGGATCTGAAGGAAATAGGCCTTACAACAGAAGACACCAAAAATAAGATAAAATTGAATACAAAACTCAAGAATACAAACCTCCGCTTTACCCTTACACAAAACAAACCAACAACACGCACATTTTCAACTGAGGAAAGGGCACGAAGATCGGAGCGTCTGAAGAAGTACTGGGAGGACCGCAAAGCCCGAACAATCCCTTCAAAGAGACCTGAACGACGGACTGACTAAAGTGATCCTATGTGGTCATAAAAGAAGAAGAAGAAGAAGAAGTGAAACGGTGACCAGTTTCCCTCCGTATGCATACTCATTGCAAGTGATAAAAATCATTGCTATCCGTATTGAAGATATTGAATGTAGGATGCTAAAAGGTTAGTTTTTTCCACCTATTCAATACAGTAGAACCTCGATAATTCGAAATCGGTTAATTCAAAATCCTGCCTAATTCGAAGAAGGTCTCGTTCCCGGAAACATGAGATACAGTTTTGCATGTTATTTAAATTGTTTAATTCGAAATACGGATAATTCGTAATTCGAAGTACAATGTCGGCCCCATTACCGAAATTTAGACTTTTAATTCGAAACTGCCTTTACATTTTAAAACAGTAGTATGTTACAGAGTAATTTCAACTCGAAATTTATCCGCGTCATAATAGAACGCGTGTTCCGGAACGTGGAGTGGTACCGTAGCTTTCCGCATTTACACTCACTTCGGTGGATCTACAGTGCGCTTCATGATTACTAAGTTGAATGAAATCGGAATTCTTTTGTATTCAAACTTTTAAGGAACGCCGTAATATCACGCAACGGGCAGTGTGCGGGAAAACAGAATCCGCGAACAACGGCGATGCCGACAGTTGACGAAAATAATAATAATTGTAAAAAAAACGTGGCTCATATAATAAATTCGTAAGCACCGAACAATATTGTTATTGCCGATGAAACTGCATTACTTTATTTTAATGCGAGCCCAAACGATCATATGGTTTTAAAGGAGGAAGTGCCAGCCGAGTAATCGTACAAGTGTGAGGGATGGGAGTCATTGTAGTGCGTTGCAATGCACATGGAAGCGAGAAACTTTATCCCCTCGTCATAGGAAAGATCGATAAGCCACAATGTTATGGGCGTCGGGAACTTTCCATGCCAGTACAAAGCATCTAAAAGTGCAAACAGTACAGAAATCCAAAAAATAATGCATTTGCACAGGGGAACCAGCATAATTTATCCCCGTTTTTGAATTGGGTGATATTTTACTTTCGTTGCGTGAGGTTATGTTTGTAAGTTATTTACCCCAAGTGCATTATTTGAACATTGTAAATGCACCTTGTTGGATACATGTTGGAAATAGATTTTTCCCATGGCATTTGAAAGGTTTAAACCGTGAATCGAGGTGATTGCATGTATTAATGAGTCTTAAAATACTTTGTGACGCGGCAAGTGTTTACATTTCTGAAGTACAAGAGAAGTGCCATGGCGGGAAATCGTACAAGGATAGTCATCGGAAAGTTCGATTTTAAGGACATCGGGCACTTTCTGTGTAAATACAAGGCATCTGAAATGCTTACAGTATAGTAATTCAATGAATAAAGTACTTGCACATGGGAGCCAGCATAGATTTCTCGTCTTTGAATCGTGCTTCTTTTTCTTTCTTTCGTTGCGTGAGGTTATGTTTGCCAGCGAGATATCCAAGTGCATTATTTGAATACTGTAAATGCACCTTCTTGCATACATTTTAGAAATAGTCTTTTTTCATGGCATTTGAATGGTATAAACTGTGAATCAAGGTTAACTGCATGCAGTAACGGGCCTTAGAATATTTTGTAACGCACCAAGGGTTGGTACTTCTGAATTGCGAATTGGCGGTTAATTCGAAATCACGTAATTCGAAGTCCGATTTTTGTGTCCCAACGACTTCGAATTAACGAGGTTTTACTGTACATATAAATTTTATAAATTAGGAATTTATTATTGATTCCACTTGAGACATGTTTTGCCCTTCATTGAGGGCATCATCAGTCAAAATATCACCTCAAGGTAAAAAATTAAATTAATTTTTGTAATTGTATTAATAATATGTATTAATTTGTACATGTCAACTACCAACCAGTTACCTGATTTTTTACCTTGAGGTGATATTTTGACTGATGATGCCCTCAATGAAGGGCGAAACATGTCTCAAGTGGAATCAATAATAAATTCCTAATTTATAAAATTTATATGTATTGAATAGGTGGAAAAAACTAACCTTTTAGCATCCTACATGCATACTCATTGTCGAATATTTGTGTTTTTCTGCATTGAAGTGTTCCATGTACCTTATATAGAAGCTTCATCCAGTCTATCCAACATATGAAATTCCACACTGAGAACATGTTAATCTGTAGACTCCCGAATCTGAATATCTTCTGTTATTATTGTTAATTTTATTATAATTGAAGAATATATTTTGAGTTGTGTTGATTGTTCTAAAGGCTATGTTCATATTACATTCGGCAGCGAGTTCACATATGAAGGAAACTGGTCATCGTTTCACTTCTATTGAAAAGGATCTCTCATTAATCAGGAATACAAGCAAAGGTAAACTTTTAAATGACTTAGAGAATATATACATTTTTCTGGACAAGACATATAATAAAGATCGAATTCTTAACGACGACACGGAAGTCAAGAATTCCCCTATATACTTTAATGCCTAAGTTATTAAAAACTATCAACCTAAATCATAACAGAGGCCCATGAGTATTTAAATCCTTTGAATTAAAAACTCTCCTTATCTCACCAAATACTAACCCTACACTTGCTCCTACAAACAACCCCCCTTCCACATTAACATCGGCATGTAATGCTCCACCTACCTCCGCTTCCCCACCACCTCTATCGCATCGATACAACACTAGGGGTGGCGTGCACCAACCAAGAGTAAGTTCTACTTCTGTAGTAAAGTACTCTTGAAGTCAGCATTCGGCGACTTCCACACGAGAGTAAATTACTTCCGAAGTATTTTAGTCCTTTCAGATACTCCTGGACTAAATTACTACAAGAGTAAAATGTTGAAGAGCACCATCTTGTAGTATATTACTAAAGAAGTAAATAACGTACGAATATAGGTTAGAATTTACTCTCACGTCGTGCATGGAGTAAGCTAAGTCTAGACTTGTTGACTAATGATAATATCGTGCCGTATATGAGAGGAAAGACGTTTCAAACGTGTTTATGGATTACTTAGATTATATTGACGATCTCGACGCAGTAAACGATGGGAAATGTAATAGTACGTAAGCCTACAGTGCGTGAAAGGCGATAGTCGTGTAATGTGAACACGGCGAGTTTCAGGAACGTTTTTGGTCTTAGGAAGGAATCCTTTACTTTCCTTCTAAATGTACTTTGAGATCACTTACAGCTGAATTCTTGTCTTAATTTTGTTGTATATCTAAAATTACAGTTGCTGTGTGCCCTACGAGTGTTTCGTACCGGAACATTTCAGTACACTTGCCGGTGATCTAATTAACGTTTACTGCACAACTGCTAGCCGTATCTTTCATCGCGTGGTTAAAGCACTAGTTGAGGCTAAGAGGGAGGTACGCCTGCAAATGATGATGATCGTTCGGAAAATAAAAGGATATTCTTCACGTTGGCAGGTTTCCACACGTCGTGGGTGCAATTGACTGTGACTGCGCGCATATTCCCATTTATTGCCCTCTCGGTGACAACGGTGAACTTTCAGAAATCGGAAGAGGTTTCTTTTTCAGTTTGCTTAACGTTGCACCGGCACAGATAGGTCTTATGGCAACGATAGGGCAGGAAAGGCCTAGGGATTGGGAAGCGACCGTGGCCTTAAGGTAGGGCCTACCTGCCTGGTGTGAAAATGGGAAAATTTCGCTGTGGATGTAGGCCATCTGTATGAAGAAACCGCCATCACTTTTAATTTTTCCCGCGTGTCCATGACTTTCTGCTTTGCTTCCCCTTCGCTTTTAAGTCCTTCTACAGAATCTTAACTTGCTTTTCACTGCGTTTTCTGTCACTCGAAGCATTGAATTCTTTCGCCACGACTTTCCATGAATTTCCTTTTCTTATCCAGCATCTTTATGTTGTGTTTCTTACACCTTATATCCTTTGCATAGATGGTCATTATCTCTATTAACAAGCCTTTATTTTTTTCGCTTACTTTTTTCCCCCGTTTCCTATCGCACATAACCTTATCTATTTGGATTTCTTTAAAGAAGATACACGAACACAGCACTACTCCGCGAGTAACGAACGCTACTTCTGTAGTAGTAACTAAAAGAGTAAATTGTACTTCAACTCCCCGACGTTACTTCCGGAGTAATTAACTCCCGTAGTAATTTACTTCTGTAGTATGGACTTCTTTAGTAAACGCTACTTCCGTAGTAATTTACTGCAAGATGGTGCACGCCACCCTAGGAGTAGGAACTTGAAACAGACTAACGCTGCTGATACATCAAGACGGACATGGTTAACGGTGAATGAGTAAGTACCCATTTTACATAGCAAATAACTCTTAGGGACTCGCACACGATCTAATCACACACCGTCAAGCTTTCTTTTTTTTTTTTTTCATTACAGACTAACCACATTTTCATGTGTCTTGTCTGTTAGGTCATCAGTCCGGTGGCTGGTTGGATCCTCATATAGCACCACCAAAGGCTATGCAGATACAGGGAAACAGCAAAAACCAATGGTAGAGCCAAAATGAGGTGTATTAGGCAAGATGAGTGAGGCAGTTTGCCATTCCTTTCCTCACTGGGCCAGAATGTGCCACTGCAGCATGATTGACCCTATAAGCAACACTTTCATAACACTCGGATACTATTTGTGCTGCGAATGTCATTATTCAACACCACCCATACCCCAGCAACTTCCATATTGTCACAGCCATGGATTTTACTATTTTATTTATTTATTTTATTTATTTATTTTATTTTTTTATTGTCTTGTTTTATATGGCGGGACTCAGACTATGAAGCCTGCTATTCTGTCCGACCATACGTACACCTACATGAAGAGTTAGATATACACTAAATAAGTTATCTACAATTTAATATCTTAAGGTATCACTTATGGATGAGACTGGGACTTCAGTGGAAGCTTCACTTTGCTCTGGCCTATGCCAAGAGACGGATACAAAAGTACTGCATCCGTCAAGAAATGGCAACAGGTGGCCACATTTTTATAAGACTGTCATATAAACCCGTCGAATACTCTGATAAATTCATCTCAGCAGTGACTTTAACCAACGTATCAATGTCTTCTTGCATTGGTCATCATACGATGATTTTTGTTTACTCAACATAAGATAATTTTTACTCGTTCGCCTTCTTTCTGGCCAAGTATTTTTAGCTCCTTTGTTTTTCATAAAAACAGATTTCAGCCTCAGCTTTTGTGTTTTGTCATACCATTCTTGTCTACCGAAGTCTCGGGTTTGATAATCTGAACCCCAAGCGATGCGTATGTTCAAACTTTTTATGAAGAGGATCCATATAAGTGTTAGACATGTGTTATTTTTAGAATTAATCATCATCTGCAGTTTCCAGCTGTTGGTGGGGTCTGCTTGGAACAATAAGCCTCTCCATCTAGTCTCCTCTTCCCACCACTTCTCCCTAATCACTCTTGCCCAGTCCTCTCCTCTTCTCTGTACATACTCTTCCACTCCTTTCATCCACCTGTCTCTTGGTCATTTACCTGTTATTTCCATTTCCTGCATCCTCCTCGGTATCCTTTCCTCTGTCATTCTCTTCATGTGTCCATACCATCCAAGTCTAGATGCCTCTATCCTATTCTGTAGTGGCTCTTCTTTTACTATATCTCGAACCTTCTCATTTCTCGTCTTATCCAATTTTCTTGATTTATGAATTTCATTTTCCGTATTGACATTTACCAATCGTCATAAAAGGAAAGAAAAAATTCCACCTAATCAATACATTTATTTTCTTGTAAAGTATTACAATCTAGGACCGGTTTCGACCCTTCACAGGTCATCCTCAGCTATATCAGAATCACATTTGCATTTCTATCTTATACCTCTGAAAGACCTTCATGATATATTGTTTCATAATTTTCAGTAGAAACTTATCTTAAAACTTACAAATTTACAAGCGTTTTGTTAAAATTAAAATTACAAAACTTTGTCTATTATATACATGCACTTTGGCTGACAGAATGCGTCCTTGGGTTGATTAAGCATATACTAGGTATTGTTGCTTATTCTGTTGAATCGATTCCCTTTTTTTTTACTTATGTACAATCGTGAATAGACTATTAGTAAAATTTGATAAATAAAACTTGCGTGCACGTGAACGCAATTAGGCATAATCATTTCTCGGCAATAGGGCAGCATACAAGGTGTGTTCAAAAAAAGACCGAACTGTGGCTAGAAAAACTTTATTATGTAGCTTACATCATTTCACAGACTGTCCCCTTCAAAATAGTCCCCTGTACTATCAACAGCGTGTTGCCAACGTTTCTTCCACTTTTGGAATGCTTCCTTTAATGCACTTTCTTTGATGGCGCGAAGTTGCCTCGTCGCATTCTCATTGATCTCTTCAATGTCTTGGAAACTATGTCCTTTCAAGGTGGTTTTCAATTTGGGGAATAAGAAAAAGTCTGCTGCAACCAAGTCGGGAGAATAGGGCGGATGGGGCACAACAGGAATTTGGTGTTTTGCCAGATAACTGCTGACCGACAGAGAGGCATGTGCTGGCGCATTGTCATGGTGCAACATCCAGGATTTGTTTTCCCACAGTTCAGGCCTCTTCCTGCGCACAGCATCTCTCAAATGCGTTATAACATTCTGGTACAGTTCTTTGTTCACTGTCTGGCCTCGGGGTACAAACTCGTGATGGACAATGCCTTTCCAATCGAAAAACACAATCAGCATCACCTTGATGTTTGAACGACTCATTCGTGCTTTTTTCGGTCGAAGAGAACCTTTCCCCACCCACTGTGATGATTGCCTTTTGGTTTCGACATCGTAACATCGTAACATTTCAAATGTTTCCACAAACGTTTTCCCAACTTTGAAGTAGAACTTCACGCACACGCGTTGTTCCTCAAGCTGTTTCATTATAGAATTCGACGAACATGTGACACACGCAATCACTTCAGAGGCTCTAACTCAACTGATAATGCAGGCAATGGAATGCGGAAAGCAGCGGTCTTTTGTCAGAAGTTGCCGCTAGGCGCCGCCACAGTCACAACTCGCTCAATGTTGCGGTTTGCGCACAATTTACAAAGTTCAGTCTTTTTTTGAACACACTTCGTATGCATGAATATAAGCACAATTTTACGGACATAAATAACGATTTAAAAATATTAAATGTAGAACCTAAAGGTCCTTTGCTTAATATAAGCGAAGAATTATATATAACACTAGATCAATATGCAAATCCTAATTATAACATAAATGAGTTATCTGAAAAAACTAATATTTTGTTCAATAAAATCGTTTCTGTCTTAAAAAACGACTACGTCAAAATAGTCAACAGACGACGTCATACACAAGCTACGGCGCAGACAGCGAACCTCAGTGACTCCGCCCATACACACGTAACAACCTCCCCTACTTATCCCTCCGCCCCTCTCACAACAGACAACACTAAAACCAATAGTACGAGGTACATTACTCGTCAAACGGCCAAGAAACTCGCATTTCAAACATCCAGCAGTAAGTAAATTAATTCAGGCTTTACAAATTCACACAATATTACACTTCTATTGACATCTAACTCACTTTATTCATTTCGGCTTACAGACTTTACCAGCCTCAAAAGGGAAAGGAACCACCACATTCTTACGGCATTTGATGGCAGAAAACTCCAGAACTGAATCACACATATAGTGCACAATTTAACACGTATCAAGCTTATACTGATCCATTTCACAATTATAGGAAAGTGCTGTTATTTACAAATGGAACCTATAAAGACCAACATTCGACATACATAAAAAAGGCAAATTATGGAAATATAACGCAAGAATCAAGGCCAACACGTTTCAATGTCACTAATACATTGACTATATTACTAGACATTCAAGTGTTTTTAAAAAACTTCTGTAGTAAATGATAAGCATTCTATTTAATAGACATTTATGTTTTTTATACAATACATAATCAACATAATATGAAACTTGTAATTTTATGCAAGAAGGAACTGACATTTAATCATTAGACTTAAAAGCCAACCATACACGGCATATTTAAACATTATCAATACCTGATGTTATATAAAGACAAATTGTTACAATATTTTACCACATAACAACGCAAGATCCAAAGCAATAAGTATTTTAGACTTTAAAGTACAGTGATTAGACTTTAAAATATATTACTAAATATTTTATAGAGGTCAACACGCATTTATATTCTACCTAAAATAATATCACTCCAGCAATATGGTGTAAAGATGTAACATGATATTTTATTGTAATTATCACGCAAGTTTTATTTATCAAATTTTACTAATAGTCTATTCACGATTGTACATAAGTATAAAAAAAGGGAATCGATTTAACAGAATAAGCAACAATACCTAATATATGCTTGATCAACCCAAGGACGCATTCTGTCAGCCAAAGTGCATGTATATAATAGACAAAGTTTTGTAATTTTAATTTTTAATTTTAACACAACGCTTGTAAATTTGTAAGTTTTTAAGATAAGTTTCTACTGAAAATATGAAACAGTGTATCATGAAGGTCTTTCAGAGGTATAAGATAGAAATGCAAATGTGATTCTGATATAGCTGAGGATGACCTGTGAAGGGTCAAAACCGGTCCTAGATTGTAATACTTTACAAGAAAATAAATGTATTGATTAGGTGGAATTTTTTCTTTCCTTGTATGACGATTATCCAATCTTGTCGCTCCTATCCTGCTTCTGTGAAATTTCATTTCACTTGCCTGTAAGCTATTCAAGGCTCTCTGCCTCATTACCCAAGTCTCAGCTGCATACATCAGAATAGGAATATAGTACATCCTGTATATCACACTTTTGCTTCTCTGAGGGACATCTTGCTCCAAACTAGGCTTCTGACACTTCAAGAATGCTCCTGCTTGTCTTCCCCATCGATTATTTCCTTCTCATTTCTTCCACTTTCCTCTGATACCACGAACCTGCTACGCTGGCGTAGCAGCGGGAGAGGTGATACTCCCCCGTGGCGCGTCCCAGGTGGCGGATAGAGGGGTCCTAACCGGCTTGCCAGCAGATTTGAGGGAAATAAGATACCTCTCGCGGACCAAACACACCCCCCCTGTGGGTGGGGGAGGCAGACGAAGAATTCACCCACGGTATCCCCTGCCTGTCGCAGGAGACTAAAAGGGGCGACCAAGGGATGATCAAATTAGAACCATGAAACTACTTGTGATTAGTACCACCACGCGGGGAACACCATCGTTGACTTTTACTTGCGCGTAGTACCACTACGTTGGTTACCAAATAGGTTGGTGATTGGTAGCAAACGAGGGCTCGGCGGCTTGTAGAGTACCTGTGATTAGTAGCACTATATGAGCGACACCATGGGATGAAGGAACCCATGGTTCTGACTTGCCTATGATTAGTACCCAATATATGAGGAACACCACGGGATATTACGAGTCCCTGTGGTTAGTACCCTTATGTGATGAACACCATAGGTTTGCGTTTCCTCTAAATGACATAAAATCAGCTTCATGGTCCGTATCGCACTGCAATAGATTCACAATTAAGTATTTATTTATTTTCCACCTAGTCGATACAATGATTGCTTAAGGCAATTTTTAATGGTGCTGCAATGTGCGAAACAGCGTAGGTCTGTAATACAAGTGCGAATTTCATTACCTGTGAGTAGTACCTAAGTGTGTGGAATACCGCGAGTCTACGCTACTCTTGATTAGTACTGCTACATGACAAATACCATGGTTCTACTTTCCTGGCGATAAGTACCATTGTGAGGGGCCGCTGACTTGGATCTTGGACCCCTTTTGCTGACAAGTATCATCGATTTAGTATTGTGCTATAGAAGCTGTCCCTTGGTCAGTACTACTATTGTTCTACGCCAGCTTCTGTGCATGTGAGGCACTGTGGGTCGGTTCCACTGATCGTTTTAAATTCATATCCATCCATTCGTTCTTCGTCCTCTTGTTTTGAATTGTGGTCAGTGGATGGTTTGGGGCTTTGAATTTTCATTTCATCTCATTTCATACCATTAGGGGCCGATGACCTCTATGTTAGGCCTGCGTTGCTTTATTTCAATGCGAGCCCAAACGGTCTTATGGTTTTAAAGGAGAAATTGCCAGCCGGGAAATCGTACAAGGGTGAGGGATGGGGGTCATAGCAAAGAGAGAATGCACATGAGCGCGAGATACTTTATCGCCACGTCATAGGAAAGTTCCATAAGCTACGTTTTCAGGGCCTCGGGCTCTTTCCATGCCAGTACAAAGCATCTAAAAATGCAAACAGTGCAGAAATCCAAAAAGATCATGCATTTGCACAGGGGAACCGGCAAAATTTATTCTCGTCTTTGTGCGATTTTTTTTTTTCTTTTCTTTCGTTGCGTGAGGTTATGTTTGTCAGTGATTTATCCAAGTGTATTATTTGAACATTGTAAATGCACCTTGTTGGATACATTTCGGAAATAGTTTTTTCCATGGCATTTGAAAGGTTTAAACTGTGAATCGAGAGGTGATTGCATGTATTAGTGGGTCTTGGAATAATTTGTGACGCGGCAAGTGTTTACATTTCTGAAGTACGAGAGAAGTGCCATGGCGGGAAATCGTACAAGAATAGTCATAGAAAAGTTCGATTTTAAGGGCATCGGGTACTTTCTGTGTAAATACAAGGCATCTAAAATGCATACAGTATAGTAATCCAATTAATAAAGCACTTGCACATGGGAGCTAGCATAGATTTCTCCTCGTCTTTGAATCGTGCTTTTTTTTTCTTTCTTTCGTTGCGAGAGGTTGTTTACCAGTGAGAAATCCGAGTGCATTATTTGAATACTGTAAATGCACCTTCTTGGATACATTTTGGAAATAGTTATTTTTTCATGGCATTTGGAAGGTATAAACTGTGAATCAAGGTTAACTGTATGCAGTAACGGGCCTTAGAATATTTAGTAACGCGGCAAGGGTTGGTACATCTGAATTGGGAACATGCATCATTTTCAAGAATATTTTTTTTTGAAAAGTACACCAATGAAATAGTACGTAAACGTATTACATTGTGGTATGTTGCCTTGTTTTCTACCATTAAAAAAATATTTAATAGTACCTTTCCGCAAGGCGAGTGAAACGGCCTCTGACGTAAGCGGCACGCTGTGACGTCACGAACCAGTACCGCATGGAGCTCTACCAGCCGTTGTACATCAGCCGTTGCTAAAAGCCGATTGTTTATTATTCATGATCGCGAATAACTTCAAAATGACAGAAGAAAGGTTCAAAACAGCACAATCAGACAATCTATCATGTGTAAAGTCATCATTCTTGAAAAATAGTGACTTTTGTGGCCGCAGAAGTTCGCGGATAACAAGCAAGTTTGTAAGTGGCGTCTTTTATATACGTGCAATGTACTGTAACCCATAGTATTAGGATAACAACGAACCTGGATAGATATCACATCACTTTCAACATTTCCTTCTAGACTGATTCCCCTATTAAAGAATAACATTACATTTTCGGGCTTTCAGCATTAGTAAAGTAAGAAATCGGATTTCAGCACTAACATAAACATATAGGTAGCATTATAGTACTAGTCCGCTTCTGTGGTGTAGTGGTTAATGTGTGCCACTCCCGGAGACCCGGTTTCGATTCCCGGCTCTGCCATGAAAGTTGAAAACAAATAGTACGAGGGCTGGAACGGGGTCTACTCAGCCTCGGGAGGTCAACTGAGTAGAAGGGTTTCGAATCCCACCTCAGCCATCCTCGAAGAGGTTTTTCGTATTTTCCTACTTCTCCTCCAGGCACCTAAGGCCACGGCCGTTTCCTTCCCTCTTCCTTGTCTATCCCTTCCGATCCTCCCATCCTCCAACAAGGCACCTGTTGAGCATAACAGGTGAGGCCGCCTGGGCGAGGTAATGGCCCTCCTCACCAGTTTCATCACCATACTCAAAGTCTCACGTTCCAGGACACTGGCCTTGAAGTGGTAGAGGTGAAATCCCTCGCTGAGTCCGAGAGAAAACCAACCCTGAAGGATAAACTGATTAAGAAAGAAAGAAAGATCATAGTACTATAGGGCTACAATCTATCATTCCCAAAAAAATATATATTTATGGTTGGGACAACTGGCCTACCCATTTCCGGGGCCCATGAAACAGAATTAAATATCTTTGTGGAGGTAAAAAGTTAAACATGATAAAGATTAATATGACTTCATCTAGTTTTCACAAGTCGGGCTGAGTGGTTCAGACTGTTGAGGTGCTGGCCTTCTGACCCCAACTTGGCAGGTTCGATCCTGGTTCAGTCCCGTGGTAGTTGAAGGTGCTCAAATACGTCAGCCTCGTGTCGGTAGATTTACTGGCACGTAAAATAACTCCTGCAGGACTAAATTCCTGCACATCGGCGTCTCCGAAAATCGTACAAGTAGTTAGTGGGGCGTGTGAAGCCAGTAACATTAATTACATTTGGCTTTTAACAAGCTGAACATATCAGGAAAGAAAAGTGTCCTGGTGACATTTTAGTCGCCGGTCAATACAGGAATGTCTTTGGGTGCTGTGACTTTTTGCTGTTTGCTTTACGTCACACCGTCACATATAGGTCTTATGGCGACGATGGAACAGGAAAGGCCTAGGAATGAGAACAAAGCTGCCGTGGCCTTAGGTACAGCCTCAGCATTTGCCTGGTGTGAAAATGGGAAACCACGGAAAACCATCTTCAGGGCTGCCGGCAGTGGGGTTCAAAACCCACTATCTCCCGGATGCGAGCTCACAGCTGTTTCCTTTCATGATGTACACGCCTATTCTTTGTTACATTATAGAGTATTTAGATATAGCCTAAATTTCTTTACCAATTAAACTCTTCAATAAAGACATACATAACTGTCCCATGCCAAGATATATTGGTAGAATTAGAGCTGTCAAAATGGTTCATAACCCCTTTGATTTATTATCTTGACACGGATCACCCAAAACATAGGTTAGGTTTGGAGAATACTTTAATAATCAGCATTATTTAATGCACTGTTTATTATTTTCATATTCCAAGATGTAATTGAAGCATTTAAATAAAGCATCATACATTAAAATTTAAAGTTTTACCACTAGAACAGCTGACATGGAAAAGTGATTTGAAAATTCAAACAAATTCATCTTACGTTAAAATCTTCAAAAAAATAAACTGTAGACTTTTCCGATATATCACCAGCATTTCTCCAGCTCGCCAAAATCCATTTCTCCGTAGTTTTAGCGTCTTTGGAACGTTTATAAACAATTTGTTTGGTATGGTATGCGATGTGCTATTGCACATCGGAACTCTACACCATTTATAAGTTTTCTGCCTCACTGTCTGCGCAGGATTCATTTTAAGTCTAAAATGTACCACTCAGATTATTATCCAATGTATAGACCTCGAATTTAACCATACTAGACACTAAAGAAAAGTAGAAATACGCCGAAGTGTATCCTGCTTCTCACAGCACACTATGTGTTATTTCGTCTGCTAATTCAGTCAACCTGTACGATGACGTCAGGCCAATGAGATCGCGTACTTGCGTGACGTGACATTTTCGTAGATTTTTATCATGTTTGGAGTTATTATTTGTACATTCTGATCACATTTTTGAATTCTGCATGCAATTTTGAATCACATTAGCATATTTGAAATTAAAACCCCGGATCATGCATGTTCCCTATTGCGAATTGGCGGTTAATTCGAAATCACGTAATTCGAAGTCTGATTTTTGAGTCCCAACGACTTTGAATTAACTGTAAGTCGGGCATTATGTGTGTATGAACATACTAATTAACAAAACTCAAATAACACAATACTACTCTTACAATGGCTAAAGAGCCACTGGTTTGGCTGACGGCCCACCTACCCAAACGGGTAGGAATTGAAACAACGTGATTTGGTTCAGACTTTTTTACTGTGTCCTTCCGGATAGAACACAAGCGCTGAAGGATGAATCTTGCCATAGGGGGAAAAGTTCAGAAGTAAGACTAACCGTTATGCTGTGTGTGAGCAGTGATGGCAGTGATATGAGAGTGCCAGTCATAGTGGGAAAATCATTAAAACCACATTGTTTTAAGAACACGGGAAAACTACCCATGACATGTTATGCAAACAAAAAAGCTTGGGTGACCCCTGAAATTTCTTCACAATTTTTGAGGTCATTTGAAGCCTCCATGGGTGCACAAGGAAGACAAGTCGTGCTCTTTGTGGTTAATTGTGCCGCTCATCCACAGGCCACGTCATTTCTTCGCAATGTGAAAGTTATGCATTTCACCCAAATTCTACCAGCGTGTGCAGCCTCTTGATCTTGGGGGTAATAAAATGCTTCAAGCAGCTATACCGTAAGTGCCTAGTGCAAACTGCTGTGTGCTTGTATGCTGGGAAAGAAATGAGCAAGAAAATCAATTTACTGCAGGCGATTCATTTCACAGTAGCTGCATGGCGGCAGATATCCCAGCCAACTGTTGGGAACTGTTTCCATAAAGGTGGTTTCAGCTACACGCGGCGGAAATAGATTCCGCTGAAAATCTCTGTGCTAATGGTGAAGATAGTGATGACGATGATGGCTTTAATGAAGACTGGGAACAATTAAAGGGTGAAAGTGATGCTGTCCCTGCTGATTTTGAAGATTATTTGCTGATCAATTCTCATGTAACCACATGTGGAGTGGAAACAATTGAAGAGCTGTGTGATGATGGCATGGGGGGAGGACCGATGAAGGGTAAGAAGACGATCATGAGCCTGAAGTCTTCCCAAGTTTCGTCGAAGTGCATGCTGCCTTAGCCAAGGTGATTATGTACTCCCACGATATCAGTGATCGTGAAGAACAGAACATTATGCAAGTAGAGAAACGCAAGGCTTCGACGAAACAAAAAACAATGGTTTTTTTTTACGAAAAGGAGAGAGTAATAAATTGGCAGATTTGGCATTCCGCCATTAGCTTTTTTTAAACATTTATGACGAAATTGATACGCATTAAAATTAGTATCCTGAAGCATTAATTACTCCAAGCAATATCAATTATTACCTGTCATTCTTTTTGGTAGATTAGGCCTATTTGAGAGACATAAATGAAATTCAGATATTCTTAATCAAATGAATGTACATAACCTAACCAATATTACAGTGTTCTGTTAAATACCTAATACCAGTAATAATGTTTATTGTTGCGAAGAAAAGATCAAATGGTGTAAGTTTTGTTTGTATATTTGAATTAAATAAAAACATTCCACAAATTTAAGAGTTTCTTCCATCAATCCTTTCCAGTATAAACACCGAATGAACATTTGTTTTTAAGTTTAACAACTGGCAATTATTGTAAGTATATTCTGAAAATTGACAGAATATTACAAACACTGCTATTTAAAAAAGCCTTTGTATTGGTGCATCCCTTCATTCTTCCCAAGATAACAAATGCCATCAAATGGGAGCCGACTTCATGCTCATAATTACAATTTAAATGTCCATAATTAAGTGATCTGTTTTTCACAAATTGATTAAACAATTCATGGATGGTGAATTGAGAACGTACACCATGTTTCTAATCGAGTCGTATGTACAGTAAAGAACGAAACAACTGAGCAAGTAGGTCATAACTAAAAGGCCGATACTTTTTAAATCCTAGCTCTCCTCATCCTTCCGTCGCTGAAAACCTTCCGACATGTTAGTGTGACGTTAAACAAGTAGGACAAATAAACTGAAAAAAACGAAGTCTGCAGACTTTCTATTTCAATTCTAAATAATGAAAAATTATACATTCTTTGAAATCGTTTGTATTTTGCTATAAATGCAGGTTATCGCCATAATATCCACTTACAGCAGTAATTTGCTATAAGAAAACTGACCTTAATGGTTTTCAATTATGTGATGTAAGGAAAATTGAAAAGAAACGCCATAAAAATTAATGCATATTATTTATCGCGTACATCGTGGTTGCAATATGTTGACCCTCTGTTAGGTTTGCATAAAGAAATATGTCCAAATACGGCGACCATATTTTATTATTTTGCTTTCCTCCAATTTTTTATGTTACCCGTATTTATCGTTTTCCCGCGTGCGTATGCATCATGACTTTATAACTTATAAATCTCATTTTACAACCGTATTGGATTACGGAATAAATTATTATATTATTAAAAACCACCTTTCCAATACTCAATGTCCTTTATATTTAGGATAAAACTATTTAATTACAAGTAGGACATGTTTCACTCAATCACAGTGAGCATCATCAGCTATAGATAACATAAACCATGGTGGGTCAGGGCCCTGATCCTGGTATATATAACGAAAAAATGTCTAATATGAATTTTAACCATTTAAAAATAATCAATAAGATTATATTATATCTCTTAAAACAAATTGATCATTAAAATTGCTTAAAATGTAAACTGGATTGAATAACTTAAAATGTTATTATAGTATGTAGTGATTAGATGTTCGTATAAATAGTTGACCATTATATCTTCGCTCAGTTGCATTAGACTGTTTATGTTAAAAGCAGTTATTCACATAAGGGTGAGCTCTTGTAATAAACTATGATGATGTTTTTTTTTTTAAACAAACAAGATGATGAATACTAAAATCGCATATAATGGTTGAAAAACAAACTTCACTGATGATAAAACGTCTGGATCGGCGTAAATTAACCTTTATTGGACTTCCTCGCGTTGTGTTTCAAACATTATTTTGTATAGTAATGTGTTAATATTGGTCTCCTAATGGGGAACTACTGATCTCGTAGGTGAAATTTAAATCAGGTGTATCCCGTGTGTGATTGAGGGGAGATTAGTCCCTTGGTTGTTTACTGAGGTTTGATGGTCACTGACTTGCTGTTATGTGTGTGTACAAGTAGTTCGCCCGTTTACGAGGATGCCTGGACAGTGTTTCTGACAATCCCCGTAGCGGAAGACCGGCGATCACCGCCAGTGGCAAAGATATTGAGAAGGTGAGAACATTAACCTGTATACTGGGGAGGCGACTTAAGTCGCTCGATTAAATAACCGCCAGGTGGGGAGAGCGACTTCAGTTGTACACTGCTGTATTATTTTTTTCCTCGACTTTCAACCTAGCCTGAGTTATGAAATTCATTCCTCGTTATTTGCATGCCCCTACCATCAAGTGGTATTTTTAGTAAGGACTTCCACTTGACAGAAACAGAGCAGGCAGAGCTGTATGCCATTCAACAAAATTTGCTTCCGTGCAAAAGCGCGATATGTGTTCGCGATGCACGGGAACTAGGCTAATCAGCTGTATTCTTGCTATGTGCTTACTCAAATGCTTTAGTGTTTTATGAGACTGGGAACTGTATAGTATATCAGTGTGGGAAGGAGTACTGTAATTACGGGGAGGAGTGAATTTGAACTTACTGATGCGTTGCATTTCTGTTGCATGAGAGTACTTTTAGTCATAATTGTGTCTTCCAAACGACTTTGAGTTGAAGAATTACATTATGACAGCTTGCTTTCACGTGTACATGAAATGTTGGAGTTTAGCGATGAGGACGATGACTTCAGTGACTTCCTTTCAGATAGTGAAGACAATTCGTTCTCTGGAGGAGGCGGCACAAGTGGTACAGGACAGCATTGTGGTGCTATCACAGTGAATGGTCGCGGATTCGACAGTGACGATGGAAAGATACAGGCAGGCTCAAACAGCAGTGATATGTCAGGGCCTATTACATGGGTAGAAGATGGACAGAAAAGGAATAGATTTCCAGCAAAATTCATTCCTGGAGTGAAAAGACAGTTCTTGGGTGTAAAGACTCCAGAGGATATTTACGAACTGTTTGTGGACAATACTATCTGTCAGTATATTGCTGAGCAAACTAATATTTATGCTCAACAGAAAATTCGTGGTAAAACACTGGTGAACAAAATGAAATGGAGGAGTAGGGGGAAAAAAATGGACTCCTACAAATAAGGATGAAATAAAACTTTTATTCCGACTTTTGCTTCTTCAAGGGATTATCCACAAACCTACAATGGGGCATTATTTTTCTCGTAACAAGTTATTGGCCACGCCCATATACTAAGAGATCATAACGGAAAAGAGGTTTTTCCTTCTCTTGAAATTTCTCCATTTTTCTGACAATGAGGCATACGATGGGCAGATGTCTCCTAAAGTATACAAGGTAAAGCCATTCCTCGATCACTTTGTGAAAATGTTTCAACATGCTTGCATCCCTGATGACCAGCTATCCATAGACGAAAGTTTTTTCCATGGAAAGGTCGCCTTGGTTGGAAGGCATGCATTCCAAACATTAGGTCCCAGTTCGGAATGGAATCTTACAAAATTTGCGAAGCGAAAGTGGGTTACGTGAGGAATATGTTGTGGTACACTGGAAAATCAACAGAACTCAACAATGAAGTCCATGACATTGATCTATCACAGTCTTTGCAGATAATCAACTGAAACAAGGATACCTGATAGAAATGGACAATTATTATAGCAACCCTGAATTAATAAGACTTGCTAAATGACCTCGATACTGACGCAGTGGGTACAGTAAGAACCAACTGGAAAAATCTCCCTAAGGAACTTATGAGTAAAAAGCTGAAGAAAGGAGAGGTAACACCTGCTTATCGAAAGAAACTCATGGTTCTAAAATGGAAGGACAAGAGACGTTTGCATGCTCAGTAGTATCCACGATGCTGAAATGCGAACTGTCCCTATGAGGAAAGGGCGAAACCAAAGAGAAACCTGTAGTTTGCACTGACCACAATGATTCTATGGGGGGAGTTGATCTTTCCGATCAGTACATCATTACGTACTCCACAGCAAGGAAGCGAATGAAGAAATAATACCAGAAAATTTTCCGGCGTCTTCTGGACCTCGTGGTATTCAATTAATCATTTTCCGACATGGAGGAAAATTCAATCACCTGCAGTTCAGAATTCACCTCATCGATAAAATCCTCAAAGTACACAGGTTCAACCCCCCGCAAAAGCAATGCCTGTCCTTCCCCCTGCTCCCACAGAAAGATTCAGCGGTAGGCATTTTCCTGATGTGAATCCACCAGCGAGGAGAAAGGCAGCATGGTGTGAAGAGGTGCGTGGTGTGTCTGGCGAAAAGAGAGAGATGTGAAACAATCTACAGGTGCAGTGAATGCGATGTCGCACTCTGTGTTTCTGTGCTTATCACATGCAAGATGTGTAAAAACAGTGCGTGAGATGTAAACTGTGAGAATAGTGTAAATAATATAATTAGTGAAATCAGTCCTCATGTGTAAATTCATTGCGATAGAGAAGTAATTACTGTGAGAAGATGACTAGAACCAGGCTACTGTTGTAAGTGCTTACTCTCAACTTATTATTGCAATTGCAAATCCTGCATGAAATGTATTTTTTTTCCATTGCTGTATTTATTTCAGAAATTGTAGATTAGTTAATGATAAAGTGTATTTGCAGTGTATATGTTTTTAATATTCCTGAAATTAATATGAAAATATGTATACTCTGGAAAGAAATTTATATTTGTAATATACAGAAGTTAGTACGAGACGTAGGTCGTTTTTGCTCAAAAACTAAAACACCTGCAAATATTAACAAATAGGCGAAAAATCACTTTCTATATCAGAATTAGGATATACATAGCATTTTATTATCAAGTATTTCAAAATTTGGAAGGTTTCTTCAATTTATTTGATTATTTTTCGAGTTACGAAAATTCGTCCCCACCAGAGCGGAGTTACGATATTGCGCGCTTCCCAGTTAACGGGTTCATCACTAACGGTCGGTGATTAACTGAGCGCATGATAGCGGATGAACTGTGGATTAACCGTGAATCCGTGCGACAAATCATTACCCAGAAGTTATGGAAGAGGAAAAAGTGTTCTCGTCTTGTGCCATATCACTTGACTGACGATCAGAAGCAGTCATGTTTAGAGGCTTCACAGGATTTTGTCGAAGTGGCAGATGCGACACCAAATTTCTTGAACTGTATTGTCACTGAGGATGAAAGCTGGTGTCTCAGGTACGACCCTGAACCGAAAAGGCAAAGCCCGGGGTCTCCTCTTATCAGAAAAAAGGTCAGAGCTGAAGTCGCGCATCAAAACGATGCTCATCAACTTTTTCGGTAGTCAAGGCATTATACAGAAGGAATTTCTACCTGAGGGATCGACGTTGAATGCTGGACGGTACATTGAAATTTTGACCCGTTTCGTGAAACGTCTACGCAGGGTGTGACCCCAGTACGCACAGCAAGGTTCATGATTTTTCTTTTCCATGACCGCTCGCCTACACACTGCCAGTGTCATCAAACAGTTCATGTCAAAAAAGGGGGCAGTGCAACTTGAACATCGCTCATACTCGCCAGATCTCAATCCTCCAGACTTCATCCTATTCCAACGGCTCACTCACTTTGAAAGGAAAGAGATTTGACGATATTCCTGGCATCCAACGAAACGTGACAACGCTTTTGTACACCATCCCAAAGGAAAACTTCTTGCAAAGTTTCCAAGACATGCATCGCCGATCTCAGCAGTGCATATTATGGGAGGGGACTATTTCTATGGACAATAAGGTCACTGTCGTACATTGTTCATCTATGTTGATAGTACAGGACTATTCACTGAACTTTATTGTCTCAGGTTCTTTGAACCTGACACACCGGCAAAACGCTAATTTGATATTCTGACCTCAGTAAACCTAATACTTTCTGCAAGCTTTCCAGTGTGCTGTACGGAACCATAGTGTAGTTGGTAAAGGCGTGGCGGAGCGGGCTTGCATGTCAGGTGGGAGGTTCGATTCCAGGGCAAAGATTACAAATTTTTGTAATATTTGTTTATTACGTACCGCGCGCAATGTAATTACAATACCTGCTTTCATGCAAATTGCGTGTGAATGTGTTTGTGGCCCTAGGAAGGGCCGATTACTTAGTAGGCCGGATACATACAAACCAGAAATAATAGGAACACAACTGGTCTGACAATGTTTTATCGCAGCAAATGCTCGATGTGATGATCGTTTTGGTTTCTGCACATGCGGGCCCAGTGTCCAATAGATCATCTTGCCCGCTCAAGCATTCCAGGTGTAATTGCTCGGCAGGCATCCGTGATCAGTTGCAAGAACTGGTCGGAGTTTTCCGCTGCTTGAGTTTAGAAAACGTTTTTCAAATGTCCCCACAAGAAGTAGTCTAATGGCGTTAAATCCGGTGATCTGGTGGCCCAAGAAACAGGACCTCCTCGTCCTATCCATTTCCCTGGCAGTTCCTCGTTCAGATGCTTACAAACTGGCGAAGCCAAATGTGGTGGAGCTCAATCCTGTTGCAACCACATCCTTGAATGATCGTGCAAGAAGGGCACATCCTTCAGCAGAAGTGGGAGTTCCTGACACCGAAAGTACAGGTAGCGTGGGCCCTTCCAGTGGCCCTCAAGGAAATAAGGTACAATCAGGCGATCGCTCAAGATTCCACTCCAGACATTTGCTCCCCATCGTACTTGATGGGCCGCTTGTCCCACCCAGTGAGGATTGTCCAGACTCTAATAGTGCATGTTGTGGCAATTGACGTTCCCATTATTGTGGAAGCGCGATTCGTCCGAGAACAAGGTATGCGATACGAATGCTGCATTATTGTCCAGCCTGCCTAATAGCCACCGACAGAACTCCATTCAAGCTTCAAAATCACGCCCTTGGAGCTCTTGTTGTAGCGTAAGATGCTATGGGTGAAACTTATGTTCATGCATTATTCGCCAGACGGGCGGCTAGCTGGTGTTCACTTGTGCAATCACCCTTGTACTGATGTGTGGATTATGACGAGCTGCCTCCAGAATGGCCTCTTCTGTTTTACCTGATGTAGCCGGCCTATTGTGGACTGGTAGTTGGTTGGTAAACGCTTGTTGTCCTTAGACGTCTTGCTTCCTCATGAATGAGGAGCATGTCAACGTATTCCTCTATGGAAAGCATGCCGAATGAGAGCAGAGATTAGAGTACATTCAGGCCCTACCCAGCGGAGTATGCGCAGGGCACAATATGAATAACACCGTCATTCTACTGTTTGAATGTGGCAAATGTGGGCCTTTGTTTGCGTATTCAAACATAGCGATGCAAAAATATTTGAACAATACAGGATTCAAACCACCGCTGGCACATTCCGTCACTTGGTAGGTGGACACCTAAGCACATCCACTACGCTACACTGCTGGAAACATGCTGGTAGTACATGAGAGCAGAGTACATACGCTATCCAGTTCGGTGCTATCCAGTGCACTGTTATCTAGTTTTATGCATCGATTCCCCTCTTTGTTACACCCGGTCACAAGGTACGACACAACATAGTTTCATGGTAAAAGGCCGTTGTTACACGATTTCAAGGTGTCATGTTTTGCGAACTGATGATATGACATTTTGCTAGGGTTCAGAATCTTGTGCAAAATGTGCTCACTGAACATTAGTACCATACAGTATGCCTACATTGTTTTTAATATCATTTAGTTTAATTAGTATTTTTAGTAGTTTTTAAATGAATCAATGTACCGTACCTGCAAATTAACGTGTTTTAAATCTTAGCAATTCACCTAAGTTACAGTAACAGCTGAGGATGTTCCTAAATAAGGAACGAAACATGTACTGTTGACAAATAAAAAATTTTGCCAAAAGGCAAAAAAAGTATCAAAATGGTGGAAGAATTTTAAATATTGTAAAACTTAGTGATTAAATTTTGATACAGAAAATGAAGTTGATTACTTGCAATGTACAGTATTCTCGGGCCGGTACAATTCGGCCATTATTTCCTCAGAAAAGTTACGTTCACAAAATGTTTGATAGTCCATACAACGTTGACAGCATCATAAAAGGTCATTGAATTATGCTGCGGCTCTTCGGTATCATCGTTGTCGTGTTTGCAGTCACTCTGACCCCTTTGTGCGTCTCCAGCAATCTCGGAAATAGTCGTGGCTTCTGCAGTGTGGAGGTTAGTGTCAACATTTACATAATCGTCGAATAATGCTTCCTCTTCCAATTTACTCCATTTGCTGTCATTATCAGGAGCGTCGCCATTATCATCTGTGATATTACAATAATCATCATCATCAGAACTCCCTCCAAATCCAGCTTTTCCAAAAACAATTTTGAACTGGTAAGTTCTGAAACATAGTGCTATGGCGCAGCGATGTAATGCACTGCGTATCGGAAGAAAATAGTAGATATTAGTTTATTGTTTTTAATTTGTTTGATGACACAAGATTATTAGAACAACTCAGAGAATCGTGTCTTTCAGGGCCACTTCACACTATGCGGCAGGAATCGACTACAGAGTAGTTCATGAATTCCGTGTCGCTGAGCAATAGCCGTATTTAAATTTTTTACATTATGAACTGTATTTTAGTATGAGCTCGCCGCACTACTTAGCTGCCTTCCTCAGCCTACTGCCCGTTTTTATCGTCTCGTTATTGTCGAAAAGAAAGAAAGAAAGGATGTCGTAGGTTTCATTCACGTCCTATGATGAAAGATCGTTTGAAAAAAGGACTTTTCCATAAATTATTCGATTATTTATGTGGTGACCAAGTTTGTTACTTGATAATCCTTTTGATAAACTCTTCGAAAGTGTGAAAGAAGATATAACAAGAATGGATACCAAGTTGAAATAAAAGAAAGCCTTAACTTTGAGGTAGTTATAACTGAGATGGTCATTACTGGAGACCATGCATTTCTCTTTTCAACTCTATTGCTTTATATGTCTCATTTTAAATTCCAGTTGGTTGTATAAGGCTAATTCCAGAGAACAGTCCACCCAAGTAGGAAAAAAGTATAGTTTAAAATAAAACTGAACAATCAGTTTTTATGATAGATAAGACATGAAATTTTATTATTTTTATAATATGTATTCATTTATTGATGTCTTTCAGTTTTTAAATGTGTGGTTAATTGAACCTCCATGGGCAGTCTAAATTCATTTTGATATTTCTCAATGATTTTAGGAATTGCTATTTATTATGATGAAAAGGAATCAAAATTATAGTAAATGTTAATTCTAATGCTCTTTCTCTTCGTAGTAAAACACTTATTTAGGTTATTAACTCTTTATATAAGGTGTAATAAGGCAATGAATTTATTTCTGCAGCCCATGTAAACACGCGACAAAAAGATATAAAAGTTTCTGTGGACGAAAAGTGCATAGCTCAATTTGAATGAAATTTGGTACGCAAAGTCAATACTGCACACCCTTTCAAGCTGCTATATCATCCGTTTCAAATTTCAAATGGATTCATACGAAGCTGATAGTAAAATACGTTGCGTGTTTAAGACTTCCTCATGAGCACTTTCCCCGCCGTATGGAGTCTTGAGTACAGGAACGCATTATGTGACGCAATACTTTGCCCGTAGGGTTCAGTTCTGCATGACACTCACTTGTAAAGGATGTATTTCAACTGAGGTAATCTTTAGTAATGCCGCCTACTCACAAGGAACGTTGTAAACGGTATTACGAGGAGAATAATGAAGATTTTAAAAGGAAATAAAAGGGAAAGGCATGCAAGGAAAAGGAGGAAGATGACACCTGCCCTGTTATGCATATGCCGCCAGCAGGTACGAGAATCTGTGAAGAAACACAGAACTCAGAAGAAACTTCAGGGCTTATCAACAGTAACTGTACTTCTTGTACTACAAGTCCAACAACACATCGATTACAGAGCCGAGTACACCAACGTCTGCTTGTAAATGCAAACACATTGGGGAAAGCTGTAAACCGTTTGGAACAAGTTTTACCAGCGAGTCCACGGAAGAAAAGGGAAGTTGTTTCTGCGCCCATTGCAAAATTTTGTGCAAGTTCATCTACCTCTGTCAAGCGCAGGAAATAAAGTTCTCAAATTTCTTAATCGGTATAATATCAGTTGGTCATCTCCTCGAGCAAGATATTATATCACCGTAAGGACAGTTCTGGAGAAAAATTAAAACAAACTATTCATGTGCGTCACAATGCAAGAAACATTCCAAGTGTTGATGTTTGTATCATAACTGAAAGTGATGGTGATGTTTATTTTGTAACCAATTTTTCCAAGTGCAACAATAGAACTAACTGACAAAAGATGAGTGCTTTTTAAATGAAGGTGAAATCGAAAGAAAATTATCGGTGCCTCATTTTACTCGTGAGAAATGGTATTTTGATGAGGCCATGCCAGGAGCTGAATGAACAAGAATGTTTTTTTTTTTTTTTTAATTTTGTATATGTTTTTGATCAAGCTTTCGTTCAAAATGTAGGCTACCCATTTACTGTTATTAGTGGTAAATAAATGTGTGACAATTCATAAAAACACTTTATTAAGTAGGTCGCATGTCAGTACTAGTATTATTATTGGGAGGGTGCTTGTAGTTCAATAATCTCACTATCATAAGCCGCGGGACCTCAGTTGTTACCTGAAATCCGAACCACCGGATATGACTTTAACCTCAAAAATCACATGCATTAATTGGGACTCGTACCCAGTCCGCCTTGATGGTTGCAAGCAGCTTGACCGCTGCGCCATCACGCCCCTTCTTTATTATTACTTACTGCGATATTAAATAAACATTTTATCATTCAGTGATCGTATTTGATGTGGAGTTTAAGATTTATTAGCCCCTCATGCCATGTCGCCATAGCACAGATTTGCGTGTGTAATCCAAAACATGCGTCAATCGCCTTTAACTGTATTATGCAACTTACACATTTTTATTTTTGCAAATGTACATCTGTCCTTGTAAACAATATTACCAATAAAAGTTACCGCAATTTGCAGAATTTAGGAAAAAACATTAAGGTATGTGAAGTTAAAAGTCCATTCCATGTAAACACCAATCGCTACGTTTAACATTTTATAAAATAATGTACATCAGGTTTACAACAATGAAATTTATGGGGGTTATTAAGTATCATTAAACGTTGTTATATATAAATCTCAATTTGTTTAGATGGTAAGATTCATATAAATGTTAAAAAGAAATGTACAAATGTAAACACGCAGTGCCTCGTATTGGCTGTAATGCAATCTTCCATGTTTATTCGGTCCACTTGTCTAGATATATCATACTGAATATTTTTCTTCTTCTACTGTGTTTCTCACGGTGGTGGAGTCGTGGGTGCAAACCAATCAATCAATCACTACTGATCTGCATTTAGGGCAGTCGCCCAGGTGGCAGATTCCCTATCTGTTGTTTGCCTAGCCCTTTCTTCAATGATTGCAAAGAAATTGGAAATTTATTGGACATCTCCCTTGGTAAGTTATTCCAATCCCTAACTCCCCTTCTTATAAACGAATATTTGCCCCAATTTGTCCTCTTGAATTCCAACTTTATCTTCATATTGTGATCTTTCCTACTTTTAAAGACACCACTCAAACTTATATGACTGTGTTGCCCATTCAGGGTTCCCAGCGACCTGGAAAGTCAGGGATTGTTAGGGAATTACAAAATTGTCAGGGAAGTATTTTAAAAGTTGGCATGTGTCGGAGAAAGTCAGGAAAGGTGACTCAAATTTTTGTGCCGGGTAATTCATACTAATGACAAAATGCAAGCTGTGAATCCTCTGAAGCGAGGAAAAGTGATCTGTTGATAAGGTAAGTTGAATTTTACTTTTAAAAAATCAAAATGTACATGTTTCGTGCTTTGGTAGCATTAAAACAACATGAGTTTGTTGAAATGTTGAACATTGTGTGGCAGCTCTGGCCCTACCAAGCTATACAAGTACATTTTTATCCCAACAAGGTATCTTTACATTGTTGAGATAAATGTATTTGTGCTTTGACATATTTTTTGTGTACAATTAACATGCTTTTGTTTTGTTTCTGATAAGGTTATGCATTAGATAAGATGGCAAGAAAAGCAACTTTCTTGCCATCTTATCTACAAATTTTGAATTAAGGGATGAATCCAGCCACTTGGCTTAGTGATGTACCGGACAATAAATTTGAAGCCTACTTTAATGTGTGAAGAAAGAAGTTTAAACTCAGCAATATGGGGTGCCAGGCAATTCATTCACATAGAACTGGACCAAAGCACACTCAGTTTGAGAACATTAAATTAAGACAGCCATCATTGTCACAATTTTTTTTGTAAAAGCTAGCGCTAGTTGAACAGAATTAAGAAGTGTAGCTACTAGTTCAACAGAAACAAGAAATGTAGACATCGAACATGGATCTCTTGATAACGCCGCTGTCAAATCGTGTGTTAAGTTCAATAGAAACCATTAAGACAGTTAAGGTGTAGAAAGTGGAAAGTTGATGCATTGTGCTACTTCTTATTTTAATAAAGATGAAGTAGCCAAAGCAGAAATTTTATGGGCGTTATAGTTGTTGCTAGTAAATACAAGAGGAGGTCCTATGCAGATATACGTGATACATTTAAACTTACGTTCTCAGATAGTGGTATTGCATAGAAATTCACCTGTGAAGTGTTCGTACATGATTAATCATGGTATTGCACGACATTTCAGTGAGTTATTAATCAACAATTCGAAAACTTGTAAGGACTATGTAGTTTTTGATGAGTCACTCAATAAGGTAACACAACAAGGACAAATAAAACAGGTTTATTGACTAAATTGGGAGCCTAACTTATTCCTACATAACATGTATTATACAAAGACTCACCAGCTCGCAGGGACCAGTTCACTGCATTGACTTGTACTACAGTGTTCCCACTGAAATATTGTACAGTACGATGACTTGTATATGTTCATTGTCTGGAAGGAGCCTTAAATGTATTTCACCATACCAAGGCATATGTTGCAAATGCTAAGTTGCCAGATAGTAAGTCCTGTAAAAATATTAATGAACAAATCCAAGACCCATTAATAAAATGCAAATTAGCATTTTCCAAAACCATTTATTTTTAATGTGAGCCTTTTCTCGGGAGATTTCAAAGTAACAAACCGTTTGTTCCATTTTTGTTCTCCCATCTGAATAAAATATTAAGAGGTTTGATGAATCGCTTTGTCAAGCGTAGTAAAATGGCAAATTACATTGAAATTGGGAGTGTGATTTTGCTTAATCTACAGGAACCAACAAACTTAATTGAGGTAGGTAAAGTTGATGTTGGATTTAGTACGAAACTATAGGCTTCTGCTTGTATATATTGTGTATATATTGTATACTTATATAATCTTTTTGTGCACATCATACAATAAATAAATAAGTGGCAGTTTTGACTGAACTGTTGGATAAGAGTCCTTTAAAGTATAGATTAGTGAAATTTTTATGAGTTTTGAACCCACATATATCAGCCAAGTCTTGGTCAGACCAAGACCAGCTACAATACATCAGTCCTTAATGCAGCTATCGATATTAGCTAAAATGGCAACCCAATCAGTTTGTTCACATGTAAGCATGAGCCTGTGCGAAGCATCTGTTTAGTTCTTTCTGTTGGTTTGGTTTGATTAAGAAACGTGAGTGTAGTCATGTTTTTATTGAAATGTGGTTTTAAAACTATTTTGATATATTAGGATGTGTTGATCCTATTGCATGCCTGGGATGTACTTCATATTACAAGAGATGCACTCACATTCAGATCATGTGTACTTAATGCATCGTGACGATTTCATAGTTAAAGTAATTAATTAGGGTGTGCATTAAAACATTTGAGGATAAATTTGTCAATAGAGAGTGTAACTTTTCGATGATGATGATGATGATAATAAATAAATAAAATCATGAATAAAATATATAAATAAAATTACTCAAAAACTTAATAAAATTAATAAGCATAATTAACCGAAATGTCCGTAGTATGGGCGCCAGAGTTCACCAGAATGGATCCCTCGAATTTAGATAAGAGCATGATAAACTGTATATCCCAGGGCGTGTACATAATGCTGCGTACTGGTACATCTGCTGCAGGCCTTACCCAACCTCCTGAAAATGACTAAATAGGTAGGAACTGCACCTAGGTTCATCAATAACACTGATTCTTAAATAGCTAACTATATTCTTAACAAAATCCGTGCATAAGCACCTCATCAGCATACAACATTATACATATAATACACACATAAAATATTGCTGGAAGATTCCATATTTACTACAACAACAATAATAAATCGTGGGAAATCGAAAGCGAGAACTAAGCTACCATTTGTAGATAATCCGATGTACAATGTACAAATGGAAATTCTAAGTTCCCTGAAGGGAATTAGATTCTTTTCCACCAATAGAGCATACATGTACAATGTACATGTATGAAGATAAATACCCTTCACTGTCTCTATATCAGTTCGACTTACCGATTCTCATAATCGGCAGTTATCACATCACACAGATACTGTACCTTGTACTACTGTGTTCACATATTTTAACACTTGTTGTACAGATATATACACACGTCTGTCGATCCTCAACATAAATTATGGAAAGTCTGAGATAGCTTTCACCAACATGTAATGCTAGGCCGCCACAAATGCTGCAATACTTAATGCGCAAGCACTCTCCACAATCAGCCACTTTCCACGAACATAACAAGACTACGCTCCACGAACGTTTGAAGTCAAGTCCATTGCAGCCGTGTCACTCCAGTACCGTGTATCAGCACCACTTCCTTCCCGAACAGTGCGTCAGTTGTAGTTCTCTTATACAGTGTCACTGGTTGTAGTTATCTTCCTTCTCGTTCCTTTACAATTACCAGGTTGCCGTCGTATGATCAACCTATATAGACATCAACATCCCCCTCCTCTCAGATGATACGTCTGGATTGGTGCTTGCCCGCCAATCATGAGTGATCTCTACTGGTCAATACCATGCCCTGAACTCATACTAGGTTCCAAGACAATAACAAACACTCGGGTTTATTAAATGGTTCACCGAACTTCCCTAGTACAACATCAACAAACACATCTCATCAGACACTGGGATATATACATGACTCGTGAATTTCCCGACACAAGTACATCACAACAAACACTGGGGTAGCCATATGACTCAACCAAATTGCCCGAGTTATTAAAGCAATGTTTTCCCACTCGTGCAAAATAAATTACTCATACCTACATATGTGGATATCTTCCAGCTTACCAATATAAATGGCAAAATATACAGATGAAATACTGATGATAATAATAATAAATCAAATACTGACAATAATATCTCTAACTTCTACATATAATTCGGGGGTGTGATATATGTACTATCACGCGGATGTGTTTCGTGTACTTGATGAGCTGTTTTTCTGGATAAGGCCAAAACTCTGTGTTGGTGTCAATCCTAGTACATTTCTTAATTACTGTACCTTTTGAGAATTTTAACAGTGAGGTTGTAAAAAGTTATAAGATCTATTTATTTTATCTGTGAATGAAGGTTATATTTTCCTTGTTAAATTACAAGACAAGATGGAGACAAAACCGACCCTAATAACTACAGGGGAATCTCGCTGCTAGACATACCATACAAAATATTTTCAATAATCATCCTTAATAGGATAAGTTTACAACTTGAGAAAGAACTACGAGAATATCAAGGAGGTTTCAGACCCTGGAGGAGCTGTCCTGATCAGATCATGAGTCTTAAGTTGATAATGGACTATAACAGGAGAAGAAACAGAGATATGCTGATAACATTTGTAGATTTCAAGAAAGCTTATGATTGCATCCTTAGAGAATCTCTGTTCAAAATTTTAAGACACCTTGGACTACACCCCAAATTAATAAACATGATAAAATTAACTCTCACTAACACCAAATCAAAAGTGAAGTTTAGGAGTGAAACATCAGAGACATTTGAAATGAAAACTGGACTACGGCAGGGAGATGGGCTCTCACCACTATTATTTAATTGTGCTCTAGAACTGGTAATGAGGGAATGGTTTAGGAAATGTCCCCCCCAAAATAAAGATTGGCCAAAAAATCAAAACAAATTGTCTGGGTTTCGCTGATGATTTAGCATTACTAGCAGTGGACATAAAAAAAAAGCAAAAACCCAGATATCAGAACTTCAAAACATTGCAAATAAAATCGGCCTCAAAATATCATTTGAAAAAACAGAAATTATACCCCAAAAACCAACACAACTAAAAGAAGTTACCATAAATGGTAATTGTACCGGGAGGTACACCTCCACTCCGCTAATTTAAAATGTGCGCCGGTTGAAACTCCTCTGCTGGAGGAAGTCTGAACTTTATCTACGCTATTAATTCTTTACCTTCTCAGAAGATGTCACCACGTGGAAAATTTTGAGTTTTTGAACTGTGTCATTTTTGATGTGTTTTTGTTTCGCTTGAAGTAAGAAGTGTGAACTTTCTCTTCTAGAGGACACTACTGAAGATCAACAATAGTGCACCCTAGTGCGGAGTCAAAGAACTATTTTGTTGGAGAAATTTTTATTTCAAATGTTTGTTTCTTGCTAAATTTCTTTCTGTTATTGTTTAAGTTGGCTGTATACCCCTCTTTTCCCCCTTGTTTTAGATTTATCCAATCCCGAATCTCTTTTAGTAATTTCCGACCAATCCGATGTATCTTCCCCCATCTTGGATATGTTTCCGTACCCTAGCCAATAAAGTAATTGTGGGCGGGTGTTTTCATTCCCCTAACGCCTAGAAACTTCCGCGAGAGGATTTAAACTGCTGATTTTAGGGTCTCCGGGCCACTTCTGTTCCATCTTCCAGTGTATAAAGTACATAGCAGGAGGCGGGAAGCGCCTCTTTCTTCGGCAGCGGTCAACAATAAGGTAATGGCCGATTAATAAATTCTTTCTTTGCTAGCTCAGCAGTTTAACTCTCAGGGCGGGTGCGAAGCGTTCCTCCATGTAACCTTTTCCTAAAATGTAACGATCTTTTCTTCTATTCTCTTTTAAGCTGCATATTGGGATAGAGAGTGCTAACCCTCTCGAGCTCCCACTCACATTGTCTTGAGGTGAACTTATTTTCTCAACCTATTCTTCGTTAATGTAAAACAAATTGCTCTTTTCTAAAGTCACCTCGGTAGTATGGGATTAGCCCTTGCATTAGTGGCCTAGAGCCAGATTAGGTTTTTAAAAACAAGTGTATTAGGAGTGCAGATTGCCTCCTCTCAAATTGTTATTTTAGAGGTCATGTAATTGCCCCTTTTCATTTAATAGACCTCAGTAGGTTGGGTATTGTACCCCTGTGTCTATGTCCAGTGAGGACAACTTGAAGGTGGAGTTTGGTGTGGCCTGGGAGAGGCTTAAATTTTGAGAGCGAGTGGCTCTTTTGAAAATTAAGTGTTGTATGCCTCGTGGAGGCTTTTCTGTGTAATTTGGAGCAAGGGCTCCTAGGTATGAATGGGGTTTTCTGCCCCTCTGTTAAAACTCGTGTTTGGGGTAAAACTGAGCTGATTGCCCAAGCTGTGTAAAATCAGGGCGCGAAGCCCAATTCCTGTAAATATTGTAACTACCCTTTTTGACTTGCTACTTTGTACCTACCATGCTTGTTATTTCTTGTTTTTGAAAAGAAAATATAACCTTGTTAAATTTTAAATTAATTTTGCTTTCGTAGCTGGAGACCTATTCACACCCGCACCTTCTTTCACCTCTACCTACCACGGAAAAACTCTGTAACAAGTGGTAGCAGAGCGTGGTTGAATGGGTCTCAATTTAGCCCCTTTTGACGGCTAAACATTGTTTGTTTCGAACTCTAACTATTTTCCCAGTTGCTGCAATTTTTTGAGTTTTTCAAAATTGTTCTGTCACCATGCCCGGCCCTCGCGATGTGCTCCATCTTAACTATTTGCGCAAGGAGGAGCTGATCTATGAATTGACTATTAGAAATGTACAATCTGGAGGCACGGTTGCAGTAGACACAAACAAGCTTAGAGAGTCCCTAGATTTGCCCATTTCCATCCCCAATTTGGGAGAGAAAGAAATTGACGACTCTCTTTCCACGATCACGGAGAATATTACTGGGCTAGCTTCTGTAGTTAGTTTTTTTGATGAAAATGATCCTTCTCCTAATCAAATTAAGCCTGTGCAAGCTAGACTATATCATTTTTCGAATAGGGTTAACGATCTGTTGTCTCTAAAGTTGAATGACGTTCAGAAGAAGGAAGCTAGTACGCTGCTTGAAAATATGTCTGAATTATCTAGCAAGGTCACTCAATTGTTAACAGGGGAGGTTCCTCCCAAAAGCGATCTACCCACCACAGTGAATGCAGGTAGTGAGGAAGCGCCTCCCAAGGGAGAAGTTAATAGGATAACCGTTGCTGCTCAAACTATTCCTGCCCCATTGGACAACGAATCTGAACGTCGTGCATCGTTGAGTAACATCCGTTCTGAATTAACTTCCTTGCCATTGAAACCTTTACCTACTATGTCACCCGGGTTTAGCAGCTTGCCTCACCCATTGGCAATGTTGCTCAGAGGTATCTCTAAGTTTTCGGTTAATACCACCAGTGAAGTAATTTCATTTTTAAGATTTCTGGTTGAATTTCAGGATCATGCACTTGTGTTTTCTCTTTCTCCATGTCAAATTTTGCAAATTATCTATCCGTATGCTATTGGTATTCTCTCGGATAAAATCGTAAGAGCCATTGCCGAGCAATCATCTATTGAGGATTTCCATGCCCATTTGCTAGCTAACTTCATCCCGGCTAGGGCCAGGTCTTCCCTTATTCAGAAGTACTATTATCGTGTACAGCGCTTGGATGAGAACTTGGCTAACTTCATACAAGACATTAAGTTTTATACTCGGGTGTTTGCTCTTCACTTCCCTGAGGATCAAATTGTACAAGCTATTGTGGAAGGTATTTCACCATCTTATAGGTCATACTTGTGTTTCGCGGCGTGCCCGCAAACTTTCTCTGAACTTGAAGCGTTGGCCGTTTCAGCGGAAGGAGTTAGGTACGCCGATTCTTTGCGTGTGGCAAAAGAACCCCCTCCTTCGTTTAGTAATACTCGGCCTCCACCTCGCCGACCAGTCACACCCCGTAAATGTTATGCTTGCGGGTCGCCTGACCATCTTCGCAATAAATGTCCATTGGTCAAAACTAGTAGGGCAAATAATGGAGCTGGTTCAGCACAAGGCTGTTTTAAATGTGGGGCTTTCTCACATATCGCCAAGAATTGCCCAAATTCGAATAGCACCCCCTCCTGGTCAACTTCTGGTGCAAATTCCACCTATGCCAATAATAAAAAGTGACTAGTGGCTTCGGCTGAGTCGACTAATCTATCTTCCCGAGACTCAGCCCCGGGTAAACAGGTTGTAAATTCAGGGAACGAGCAATTTTCAAATTCATCTTTTGAAGGTCCCAAAGAGTGTCTTAGGATTGCGGCGGATTCCCCCGCACCGGTCCCCTTTCTCAAAATTGAGTTAAATAACGAGCCTATAACAGCTCTCTTAGATTCAGGTAGTGTTTGTTCTATTATTTCGGCTGATTGGTATTCAAAATTGAAATCTGTTTGTAAACTTCCTAACTATTGTTTGTCGGCGATCCAATACGTTTCGGCTAATTCCTCTCCATTAGAAATTCTCGGTTCCTTATATGTCAAAATTCGTATTTTTCAATTCACATGGAAAGTTAAATTGTTTGTGGCCAAGCATTTGTCTTGCCCCATTATATTGGGAGCGGACTTTATTTCTCACACTGGTCTTGTGCTCGATCTTCAGAGTAGTTCTTGCACTTTCAAATTTGCCTCTAATTGTAATATCCCTCTATTAAAGTGTAATTCTGCATCATGTTCTTCTATTTCGCCTACCCAGGATGAGATGTTGTTAGACCTTAGACATCTACCTGAGGAGCAGGCTGATAGTATTCGCAAATTGTGTCAGTCGTTTCCCGAGGTGTTCTCTGATACTCTTGGTGTTACTGACCTTATTGAATACAAAATTGAGGTCACGGATTCGATTCCTGTCCGTTTTCCACCTTATAGGCTATCTCCACCTAAAATGAAGGCTCTAAAAGAAATCATCGATCAGATGTTGAAGGACGGTATTATTAGGCCCTCTAAGTCAGCGTATTCTTCGCCTATTTTTTTAGTCCCGAAACCCCAAGGAGGCTTCAGGCCTGTCATTGATTACAGGGCTCTCAATCGGAAGGTGGTGTTACAATCTGTGCCCCTTCCCGACCTTCATTCTTGTTTTTCATGGTTTCGTAAGGCCAAGTTCTTTACTATCTTGGACTTGAATCAGGCCTATAATCAAATTCCCCTTGCCGAAGAGTCTAAACATCTTACAGCGTTTGCCACGGACTGGAATTTATACGAATACAACCGCGTGCCTTTCGGGCTCCCCACGGGAGCAGCTGTACTCACTAGGCTACTAGATAGGGTCTTCTCCGACATCAAATTTGAGTACTTATATCACTACTTGGACGATGTCGTCGTATTTTCAGAGACTTTTGAAGAACATCTAGATCATCTGCGAGAAGTTCTCGATCGCCTTCGTAAGGCTGGGTTAACTGTTAAGTTGTCCAAGGTTGCTTTTGCTAAGCCCTCTATGTCTTTCCTAGGGCATATTGTGTCACCGGATGGTGTAGCAGTCGATCATTCTAGAACACAGGCCATCCGTGATTTTAAACCTCCCAAAGACATTAAAGGTATCGCCAGGTTCATTGGTATGGTGAATTTCTTCAGGAAGTTTATTCCTAACTTCGCTAATAGAGCGGCGCCCTTAAACCTTCTTCGTAGGAAAGGCATCAAATTCGAGTGGGGACCTTCTCAACAAGCCGCTTTTGAAGACCTTAAATTAGCTCTTTGTAATGCCCCTGTACTTGCTATGCCTGATTTCTCGAAGAAATTCATCGTCCAAACCGACGCGTCGTCGTCAGCAGTAGCGGCAGTCCTTCTTCAAGAGACTGAACTAGGGAGGCGACCCATCGCCTATGCGTCTAGGACCTTGTCAGCTCAAGAAGCCAAGTATTCCATATATGAGCTCGAAGGTTTGGCAGTCTTATTCGCCTTAGAGAAGTTCCGTCTTTATCTGGAACATGTCAAATTCGACCTGGAGACAGATAATCAAGCCTTAAGCTGGGTCTTAGGTAGGCCGCGTTGTACTGGTCGTATAGCCCGCTGGGCCATTCGTATTTCCGCCTTCCAGTTTGATGTTAGACATATCAGAGGTACCGAAAATGTTGTTGCTGATGGACTCAGCCGTATGTTTTCTAACGACGTCGAGACCCACGAACCGGTCGACAGTTCATCACCTTCCGAGTCCATACTATCTAAGGTTAATGCCATCCTAACAGATGCTCCCATGCTCTTTAGGGATATCGAGAAATACCAACGTGAAGATCTGACGCTGGCTCCGATAATGGAAACCCTTTCTTCTGGGGAACATGTTGTCCCTTATGTTCTGAGGAATGGTGTTCTATGTTGCCCTTCGAGGCATGATAAGATGATGAAAGTTGTTGTTACAGCGGTTCTTGTACCTATGATCTTCAAGTATTATCATGAGACCCCATTAGGAGGGCATCTTGGTATCTTTAAAACTCGTGAAAAGATTCGTGAAATGTTCATCTGGAAAGGTATGGACGGTGAAATCCGTGAACTAGTAAAGGCTTGTAAATCCTGTTTGCTTAGTAAACCGACCATGTCCACCAAGGTAGGCCTCTTGTCTTCTCAGCAAGCGTCGCGCCCCATGGAACGCCTGTATATTGATTATGTAGGACCATTCCCCCAGTCAAAGGGTAATGCCAACAAGTTCATCCTTGTGTGTGTAGATGGTTTTACCAGATTTTCTTGGTTATTTCCGACTAAGCTGGCTACCGCTCAGTCCACCATTACTTGCTTAAATTCTATTTTTACTTCTTTTGGTCCGTGCCAATATATTGTATCTGATAATGCGAAGGCTTTTACATGTAACTTATTTCGTAAATTCTGTTTTGACTTATCCATCTCTCATGTAACTACTTCTGCTTATTACCCTCAACCATCTCTGGCTGAACGGGTTAATCGTAATCTCAGGTCCGCACTTATTGCCTATCATCATGAAGATCATTCCAGGTGGGACACGTCCCTGCATTGGTTAGCTTTTGCTTTGAATTCGGCGGTTCATGAATCTCATAAGTTCACTCCAGCTTCCTTGATGTTCAAGTTTGTTCCTAACACGCCGCTCTCTAACCTTTGGTCTCTGAGTGACATTCTACCCGAGACAATAGATCCGGATAATATTAAAGATCTTTGGAAGAAGGCTAAAGCCAATCTTAAGGTATCTCATGAAAAGGTTAGGGAAAAGTATGATCGTGGACGGAGACCCACCACTTTGAAGGTAGGTGACCAGGTGATGGTCAAGAATTTTGTTCCCGCGGGCAAGCTTGCCCCCAGATTTCATGGGCCATGCATCATTCTCGATTTTCTTACGCCGGTTACATTGTTAGTAAGCAATCCAGCCACCGAGAGGATATTTAGGGTTCACCTGTCCCAGGTGAAACCGGTGTAAATTTTGTGTCAACTTGCTTCATATAATTTGATAGGAATATGAAGGTTATATTTTTTTTTTGAGTTCCACTCTTAAGGCATTCTGCTCCTTCTATTTTATTTTATATGTAAGCATTTCTGTAAAACCTCCCCCGATTTGTTAAACTGCCATCCTGTCCTTGCCACGGCCATTACCACGCTCCCGTCTCCTGCTCCACTACACACAGTGGCTGGCTTAGATGAAATGCCATGGATATCTGCACGCCGCTGGCCCCTCAATCTCTCTACATGCCTGTGCCCTCAAAAGAAACATGATGGTCCAACACAATTCTGCCGCCTAGCTTAAATGTTTCAGTGCCCCCGCAGCCGCGCGGCGCTGTGCCGCGGCTGGGTTCGAGGACGGGCCCCCTCGGCCCCAGCGAGGACGACATGTGCACGGCGAGCCGGAGCTCTCTTCCCGGCCTAGGCTGATGTGCGGCGCACGTCCTGCTACTTGCCCGCAGCCTGTATTCCTTCACCGCGGGCGCGGCGTGTTTCAACACCACTGCTCCCCTCATAGTGCGGGCGAGCGGTATCTCAGGGTACTTGAGGGGTCCGAGCGGCCTCCTTTGGACGCAAGCTGCAACGGCCGGTCTGGCCATCCAACTTCATCAACCTCAACTACATGGACAGTTACGATAAGCTATGACTACACTCGGGAATTCAACAGCAATATTTGGTGGACATTGCAAAATTTTTCATCACTTTTAAGTATTAAAAGTCTATCTTCGGAATTCTACTTCTACAAACTTAAAAACTTTACTTCATCTGCAACAACAAAATTTTGAAACTAAATCAAACCAAATTAAGAAAATCTTATAATTTTTTTTGGCAATTAATCTCCATATCTACATCAAAACTTGGACCTTGTTTTCAAACAATTTCATGTGTCACCCCGGGAGGAACTTTTGGGGGGGGAGGTCTGTACCGGGAGGTACACCTCCACTCCGCTAATTTAAAATGTGCGCCGGTTGAAACTCCTCTGCTGGAGGAAGTCTGAACTTTATCTACGCTATTAATTCTTTACCTTCTCAGAAGATGTCACCACGTGGAAAATTTTGAGTTTTTGAACTGTGTCATTTTTGATGTGTTTTTGTTTCGCTTGAAGTAAGAAGTGTGAACTTTCTCTTCTAGAGGACACTACTGAAGATCAACAATAGTGCACCCTAGTGCGGAGTCAAAGAACTATTTTGTTGGAGAAATTTTTATTTCAAATGTTTGTTTCTTGCTAAATTTCTTTCTGTTATTGTTTAAGTTGGCTGTATACCCCTCTTTTCCCCCTTGTTTTAGATTTATCCAATCCCGAATCTCTTTTAGTAATTTCCGACCAATCCGATGTATCTTCCCCCATCTTGGATATGTTTCCGTACCCTAGCCAATAAAGTAATTGTGGGCGGGTGTTTTCATTCCCCTAACGCCTAGAAACTTCCGCGAGAGGATTTAAACTGCTGATTTTAGGGTCTCCGGGCCACTTCTGTTCCATCTTTCAGTGTATAAAGTACATAGCAGGAGGCGGGAAGCGCCTCTTTCTTCGGCAGCGGTCAACAATAAGGTAATGGCCGATTAATAAATTCTTTCTTTGCTAGCTCAGCAGTTTAACTCTCGGGGCGGGTGCGAAGCGTTCCTCCATGTAACCTTTTCCTAAAATGTAACGATCTTTTCTTCTATTCTTTTAAGCTGCATATTGGGATAGAGAGTGCTAACCCTCTCGAGCTCCCACTCACATTGTCTTGAGGTGAACTTATTTTCTCAACCTATTCTTCGTTAATGTAAAACAAATTGCTCTTTTCTAAAGTCACCTCGGTAGTATGGGATTAGCCCTTGCATTAGTAGCCTAGAGCCAGATTAGGTTTTTAAAAACAAGTGTATTAGGAGTGCAGATTGCCTCCTCTCAAATTGTTATTTTAGAGGTCATGTAATTGCCCCTTTTCATTTAATAGACCTCAGTAGGTTGGGTATTGTACCCCTGTGTCTATGTCCAGTGAGGACAACTTGAAGGTGGAGTTTGGTGTGGCCTGGGAGAGGCTTAAATTTTGAGAGCGAGTGGCTCTTTTGAAAATTAAGTGTTGTATGCCTCGTGGAGGCTTTTCTGTGTAATTTGGAGCAAGGGCTCCTAGGTATGAATGGGGTTTTCTGCCCCTCTGTTAAAACTCGTGTTTGGGGTAAAACTGAGCTGATTGCCCAAGCTGTGTAAAATCAGGGCGCGAAGCCCAATTCCTGTAAATATTGTAACTACCCTTTTTGACTTGCTACTTTGTACCTACCATGCTTGTTATTTCTTGTTTTTGAAAAGAAAATATAACCTTGTTAAATTTTAAATTAATTTTGCTTTCGTAGCTGGAGACCTATTCACACCCGCACCTTCTTTCACCTCTACCTACCACGGAAAAACTCCGTAACAGTAATAAAATCAAAATTGTAACTTAATTTAAATATCTTGGAGAAATAATAAAACATAACCTAAATGAAAAAAAAATCTCAATCCAAACAAGAACAAATAAATTTGCTAAAGCACAAAAATTAACATGACAGACTTCTGAGAATTGAAAGGAGGATTGGAAGAACCTGCATCAACAAAAAATACCAGAAGGATGGGCAGTGGCTGTTAATACCTAACAAAGTCGTGTACAAAGAGCTAGAACCCATTACAGATACTATGTGTAAGAGGAGAC
Organism: Anabrus simplex; assembly: GCF_040414725.1. NCBI lineage: Eukaryota > Metazoa > Arthropoda > Insecta > Orthoptera > Tettigoniidae > Anabrus > Anabrus simplex. Next base: position 383,059,000 of record NC_090267.1, on the reverse strand, counting down.
TGGGATTCTTTGGACATATCATGAGGATGCAAGATTCGAGGCTTCTGAAACAACTAGTACAACACAATCTCGTCTCAAAAAATACCACAACAGGATGTAAATGGATCAGAAAAGTAAGAGAGGATCTGAAGGAAATAGGCCTCACAACAGAAGACACCACAAACAAGATAAAATTGAATACAAAACTCAAGAATACAAACCTCCGCTTTACCCTTACACAAAACAAACCAACAACACGCATATTTTCAACTGAGGAAAGGGCACGAAGATCAGAGCGTCTGAAGAAGTACTGGGAAGACCGCAAAGCCTGAACAATCCCTTCAAAGAGACATGAACGACGGACTGACTAAAGTGATCCTATGTGGTCATAAAAGAAGAAAAGGTATCAACTGATATACTGTCACTTACAGTACGTATTTACGTTGCCAACGATTTGGGTGTTAAAAGTGCTTTATATGAAAATGCATATGCTGCCAGGAAATTTCAAATTTATTCTCCTATTCATTATCTGAAGTGAAACAGATGTGGCAGTTCGGTGGATCATTATCAGAATCATTGTAATGAGAGAATTGAAATTCGCGACAAGGTTATGTTTCTAACAAATTTCTTGAACGAGGTACCGTACTGAAAAGCATATGGTGATAGAATTGTCATTCAAATAAATGTATTTCTAAAACAAATATTGATTTATAGGAAGGAGAATTACAGTCTGGAATAATTTACCAAGGGTGCCCCCTACTATATATTTACACCAATTTGATAAATTTCCAATTTCCTTTGAAATCACTTCAACATTGTTGTCCGGGCGCACGCTACTCCATTCTTTCCTGTGGACCGGCAACAGAAGCACACCTAGTATGAGAAGTAGGATGAAACTATCAGCATGCAATTCTCCAAATATTTCATCATCGTTCAAGCTGTCTTTGCTATGGCACGCCATGCTGACACCTGACAATACATTCGGTCACGCGGTACTGAGTGTTATAAAACTACACTTCCTGTGCCGAAAGCATTGTCAAGGAAAGAATATATCTAAATTCCGATCAACAAAGACTTTAGTTTGTAAACAAAACGAAATATTTCGATTAATAAACGGCGTATAGGATAAAATCGCACAAGAATGAAGCAATGTGAGGAAACGTTAATGTACGTAGCCGGTCGCCCGCGCACCAATACGAAACTACATTAATTAACGTAGCCCGTCATTAATGTGTTAAGAAAAGACTAAGTAGACAGTTGATACGTAAGCTGCCACTTGGACGACAGCCCTAAATTCAGATCATTGGTGATTGATTAGTTGATTGACTGAATTGAAACTGATCAAATATTCCCCCAGGACTGTTATTTTATAAAGCAATCCTATATTACCTATTTCCTTTACCATACTATTTCCATAGAAAATATTTATATTTTGAATTATCCACATATTGCTTATTCTCCTCAGTTTTCGGATGTTCTTATCCCATTTATGCTGAAATGCTTTTTTATATTGCAATAAAGAAAAAAATTACAATATCAATTTATTTTCATTTAATTGGCTTTTTTCACAAGGGTTTGGAATTTAAATTGAATGCAGTTTTAGAAGAAAGCTTAAAATTATACAAAATTGCAACAAAAACGGCCAAGTCAAAATTTATATTAACAAAAAAGATTGGTTCATTATGAGTCAGATTTCTCAAAACCACAGAAATTAAATATTAAACTATTAAGGATATAACTAAGGAAAAAAATCTTTTGTGGCTATCATTGCTTTGTCCCTAGAAGTTTTTCATCCATATTGAATAGTATGACTTCAGTGCCTTGGCCGGTTTTGATACTAGACGCCTCAATATTCTCTGTTGTACCAAGTGAACGGTTTCTTCCTTTTGTTGTGCTCTTGTGTCATTACTTACTGTAACTTAATCTTTCTATTCTGAAGCTTGCATATTTATTTTATTTTCAGAAATTTAGACCTGATGCATTGAAACCGCTCCATAGAGTGCTTTTTGGAAGAGTTGGCAAATCTGCAACCCTTAAGAAGAACATACGAAAATTCAATGGATTTGATTTCCAGAAAGACTCGGATCAATTTGAAAAGAAGAAACACATGATGCAAAAGTAATATACTTACTACGTACCACTTTTAAGATATATCTATTATAATATCCAGCCTTGAAATTGACATTGATTTAAACTTAATTGGCTTGAATATGTAAGAAACTAGTACATTAATTTAAAAATAATTTTCTTGGTGTTTCTTTAGGTTGGAAATGAGATTATTGATAATGCTGTGCTCGGTCCTTGATGTGGAAAAGAAAGGAAACCGAGAAGCTATAGCGGAGAGGCTAATGAATTTCCTCCTAGAACCAAAAGACTCTGGAAAACCACCTCCAGCACCGCGTCCCAAACGATCAGCAGCTAAGGCAAACAACAAGAGCTACTCAGAGTAAGTTTTTTGTTGAAATGATTGTTTTTAAATTGCAACTATCAGAACACTTGTAATACTTTCATATTGACAGTTTCAAGGAGTAACCTTTTGCAGAACTTGGTGTTTTATAGTAAAAGTTTTCAATGTTTTAACAACTGCTACAAATCTGAGTGTATATAACTGACAGTTTTAGTTGGTTTTCATCAATTTAGGAATACATACTGTAATTTTCACACATACATGCCCATAGTTGTGTTTTTTGCATCGAATTACTGCCGCTTCCTTTTTTCCTCCAATTTGCCGCTGGTATTAGTAAATAATGAACTGACCTCATTTGTAGGTTATGCAACAATGCTGCTACAGCTTCATATGAATGATAATATGGATACTTGGGTTTCTTGCTGATTGTTGGGTTATATTTGCACGAGGTCAATCTGTGTGAGAAAATGACTGCGTATAGGACAGAAACAGGTACGATCCTATACTCGTTTTGTAAATATGTACTTTTGTGCACGTGGTTCTGCTGCTGAAAAGTACATTCTTCAGTCAGAGCACAACAATTCATACCTGCCAAGTATTCTGGCTTTTCTGTAAAATGTACGGATTTTGAATGTATTTTACGGTTGTACGGATGAACAACTTACTGTGCGGGTCTTTAATATCTGCACGTTTTCGCTTTTTGCGGTCAAATCGGATTTGTTTGACTTTTGATAGTGGCTGGTATTAATGGATGCAGTGTTTGAAATTTGACCGGTAAACGTATCGATAATCACATTATTCATTATCACCGTGCTTTTGGGCACCTGTTCGATGTTCGGCTCCATAGCTAAAATGTTAGCGTGCTGGCCTTAGGTCACAGGGGTCCCGGGTTCAATTCCTGGCAGGGTCGTGAATTTTAACCATCATTGGTTAATTTCCCTGGCACGGGGGCTGGGTGTATGTGCTGTCCTCATCGTCATTTCATCCTTACCACAACGCGCAGGTCGCCTATGGGTGTCAAAACAAAAGACCTGCACCTGGCGAGCCAAACCCGTTCTGGGATCTCCCGGCAGTAAAAGCCATACGCCATTTCAATTTTTACCTGTCAGATCTCAACTGGTACTTCATTTACTGAGATGTTCCCAGACAAGTAGCAGGCTGTGATTTTGAAGAAAAGAAATCAGTTAAATGTTGCAGGCTGTGAATTTATATATAACAACTTTAGTAACTGCGTCGTGCTTCATAGCAACTGAAATGCATTGTGTATGGGTGTAACATTGGCAGTAGTTCTGAAACTCATGCAATTGTGTGATGAATTTGTTAGCGATTTAGTGTTTTTAATGTTGTTTGTAATGAGTTGACTAAGAAATGATATCATTCTTTTAGTGGGGCATATTCTGCTGAATTTTCTTGTTTTATGCGATAACGGAAATGCGAAACATTCACATTCTGTTTCATGTGCTCTTGTGATATAAACATTTCCGTGGAAGAAGAACAGAATTAGTACATCTGTTAAACACATCTCCCGTACAAAATTTAAGGATGGCAGTCAGGAAATTAATTCATTTTTTACCTCTTCTGGAGCTTCTGGACGTTTATGTAGTAAGAGCGGAATGCTTGTTCACTTCACTTTTAATTGAACATCATATCCCATTACCTGAAGCCGATCATGCTGGTGCTCTGTTTAGGAAAATGTTTCCAGATTCAAAAATTGCAAAAATATAAGGCTGTGGTCGTACGAAAACCACACGCACTTTGAAAGAAATGGCTGCGGATTCAAGAAGTGAACTCGTTGGTTACATGCAACGTAAATCATTTTCTTTAGCTGCTGATGGGAGCAATAATAGTAATGCTAAGCTTTGCCCTATTGTCATCACCTGTTTTGTGGCAAAGCAGGAAAAGATAGCTTAGTGTTGCCAGACCCGGCCTTGGTGGGTGATTCAACATTCATTCATTCATTCATTTATTTAGCTTCCATAGACTGTACAATTATAATTTTGAAATGTGCCAACAGTATAGGAGTTGTCGAGTGATTTCTTAATACTAACAATAATATATGCACAATAATGAACATTTTGAAAAAGAAGAAAAAGGTTAAAACAAACACCAAATACTTCAATGTTAGGACAGCACCTCTTAATTTTTTAAATGATAAATCATATTAATAACCAATATTTAAAAGACAAAATAAAAATCTATGAGTGTGGTGTTAATAACATATACATAATCAATGTGGCATTAACATATTTTTAAGGCTGTATACTAAATATTAAAATGTTTACAAGTTAATGAGTAATAGCATCATTACTAGCACTTCATCATGTATTCTTCTGTACTGTAGCACCAGCTACTCAGCAGGAGATATTTTAAAGCTCTGGTAAATAAACTGACGGGACTAATATCTTTAATCGTATTTGGAGGCTTATTGTACAATCTGATTCCAACAGTCTACATGTCTCAAGGTAATGCTTGTACTCTTGTGCTCGATTAAAATATTATTTCTTGTTCGCGTCTGGTAATTGTGATTGTCAAAATTCTTTCTGAACTGATCCTTTTTTTTTCACACGTGTAGAATGCATTGCATGATGTATATGCTTGGTATTGGGAGTATCCTTAGTCTCTTAAATAATGGTCTGCAAGGTCACCACTTTACAACTATAGAGATAGACTTAAAAATCACTGAAAAAAATGGAAAAGGGAAAATTAATGACAGAATTTGAAAATATTTAAATTCATCTAGACCACCATTGTAATAAGGAAAAAACTTAAATGACGAAATATAATTAAAAAATCCTTTACGTGAACAATTGCCTAAACTTTTACAAACACTTAATCTAGAGAAAAGTAATTTTGCTAAAGATTTCATCCCCAAAACAACCAATACTCACGTAACGTTAATGAACACACCCCCTTCCTGCACCTCCTCTAAACCCTCCTCTCCCAAAGCCTCACCTACTAACATTACTCTGCCCACCTTTACTCCTTCCCCCCAACCCCTACCATCACACTCGTACAACGCAAGGAGCAGACGCGGAACAACAGGCATTTCCTATGCAACTTTAGACAACACCAGACAGAAAAGCAGTAATTAGAGGGGTAAGCGAAGTTTCCTTAAGTGCTCACTCAACTAGCAACACAAAATTAGACACTCACAGAAATCTTTTTTTCTTGTTACAGACATAACAAGTGATACCCTTTTAATAACTTGAAGCTACATTGTTCGTTGAATCACGTCCCTTTTAACTACGCTCCATTTTAATTCATTGCTTCAAAGCTCTGGGCATTGATGTCAACAAATACAAACTCAATCTACATCACCAGTGTCAAGTGACAACAAAAGTGGTGTCTAAACACCGTTTCTGCAATTGGCCCTATGTATTAATCTTGGTCATATGAACTGTTCTCTGAACTACTTTTGCAACAGACATGAGAGGTGTGCCGTTATCTTTCTTACTCTTGGAATATTCCCTCACGTTGCAAAACTAATTTTCAGGCCGAGCTCCTTACTGGAGTGCTTCTTCTGGTGGGCTTTCTTCTCTTGGGAGCTTCATCCCTAGATGTTGGTGTCCAAATGGCAGAGTAAGCAAATAAAATCACTGATACGGCTCTCTCCCATTAAGCATCCTCAAATGACTGCGCAGGGATTTGATTCCTTCGTGGTCATAGTATGCAGGAGCTTTACTGCTGCGCCTCGCAGCCAGTCCAGCGACTATGGATAGCATTTTGTGTTGTCTTTCTAACCCTATTTGACTTCTAAGTTCTGTTACTTTGTTTTAAGTAAACCTCGGACTAAAAGTGTGTTTAAACATCTATTTCATAATCGTTCTATTTATAATAAAATTTTACTTCACTGTACAACATTAATAATAAAATCTAAATTTGTAGTTTGGACACAAAATAACCAACAAACTTTGCTGTTTTTTTAATAAGATGGAATATTTCCCTTACCTCTATTTGTCGTCATTGCCTGCTAGTTGAATCTTAATGGTGTTAGGCATAGGATTTCAAGGATAATTTAATAAAAACCACCTATTCAATACTGTCCACGTTTAATGTGGTTTGAATCTACATAAATTTATGTAGACTTAATAGATCAGGTACATGTTTCACCCATTATTTTGGGCATCTTCAGCCTGTAGACAACCTTTAGGTAATCTTCATGGTGTGTCGAACATAAGCAGACCAGCTCTTCGGACCAGATTGTTCCATCTCCTTCACTTAGAAGTTGGCACACACTAGAACTCAAAAGTAAGGGTAACATCATTTTTCCCAACATACGTCTTTAATTGAGCCTAGATTATTTCTATGGGGTTTAAAATACAGTGATATGGAGGGAGTCGCAACACTTTGTGTCGGCATGGGACTGTTATCTCATGTACAGTGTACCTTTTACTGATATTTGCTGATCTGATTTCTGCAACTTTACTTCCTTGATGGGTGTAGCATACCTGCCAACTTTTATGGTTTATCCGTATCATTTACGGAAATAATAATTTGAAACAATGACATTTGATAATCGCCCCACTTTCTGTACAATCGGTTGTTTGAGTGGGTCGAAGGCAAGTCCACGATATTACATGTTATAATTCTCATATTTTAGTCCGTATTGAATTGTACAATAAAGTCAAAGAAATATTAATTTATTTATTCCACCTATTCAATACATAAAAATAAATAAACATTAATATTTCTTTGACTTTAAAGTCCACGATAGTCGATAACTTATTCTTTGATATGATTGTTACATACTCACGGTTGAAAGTGTCGTCATTGGAATTGAATTTAAAGCCGGGATAACAGTCCTTCCATGTGAATCGTAGGTGTCAACAGGCTCTGCTCCGCAAATTCTTTAGTCTCTCATTCGCTTGTGATTTAACCCATATTCTTTAACCACGTGAGTGTTGTTCTTTGTTCACGAAGTTGGTGTTCTTTGAATGTTTTGGCCTTTAAGGTTATGATGTTTTAATGAAGTGTTCGAGTTTTTATGTTATAACTTTGTGCTTCGCCGTTTCCTGTATTCCGTGGACTAATTAGATTTGTTGCACGTGTGTGTTTTTTTACCATGTGTGTATTCTTTGTTCACGAGTTTACAGTCGTGTTCATTTAATGGTTTAAGACTGTGTGCTGTGATATGTTTTAATGAAATGTTTTTCTGCCTTGAGTGTTTGATATAATTTTATGCGACTTTTAGTGATCCAGGTTCCTTTCTATGTTTCATTGGATATTGAGGCATTTGTTCTCCGACATTTTCATGCGCCATATTTCTGTTGTAGGATTCATGAATAAATCCAACAAGAAACAGTACTTCCAGACATTTAAAGAATCATATTCTGTTGATTTTCCATGCATACTAAAATCAGGAAAGGGAGAAAAAAAATTCCTTTTGCATGTTATATGGGTGTGGTATTAACACAATGAGCCCGGACGTTTCAAGATGGCTTCCCTACCCTGTGTCAATGTAATTTAGACTTGCATGTGATAAATATCATTCTTGATCCGTATTGATGATACTTGAATGGAATAACATCAATAAGTTAATAGGTAAATTCAATAAATTAACTTATTGTAATTTAGACTCTCAGAAAAAAAATCACACTTCTGTCAGTTTTCGCATTATAAATTAACAAATTTATATACATATTACAAAGAGTGGGCTATCCCACGAAATCAAATAGAAAGCTTACCTTCAACATTGAAAAGAAACTTAGGCTTATCCACTTGGATAACATTCAGTACATTACTGTCAAGAAATAAACTAAAGAAATCTAGAGGTGAAGATTCTGCAGAAATACCAAGGTTATTAGCATTCAGTCCTGGTGCGCCAGGAAAAACGGGTCTGTAGTAATATCTTGTTTCCATTGTGTTCCCGTGCTTCTCACCTCGCTTCATCCTTTTGCGGCTGGTTCTCCTGGTGATGAATCTGATGATTCAGCATCCTGAGGGACTTGTATATTTTCATTTTCTTCTTCACGATCACTTTCATACAGATCAGAATCTGGATCGTTCACAAGTTCCGTAATAATCTGTTCACTTATCCGTGGGCTCTATGCACGCGTAGGATTTCCTTTACTTGTACAAGGTCCGGGATCCATATCTCAATTACACAGTATAAATCGACTACTTGAGAGATGATTGCAGGCTGTTGCCTCACTACACTTTCATTCTAAATCTGTGAAGTCATATAATCTATCATTAGACCACATGCACATAAATTTGAGCTTATCTAACCGGAGCGCGCGAGGAGTACGTATGTCAGCAATTACGTAAGATCTGAGCGCACGTGGCTACGAAACATCGTCCCTAGGTTGCACCACCAATCACTATCGATCGACAACACCCCCTAACGATAGTAAAGGAAATCGACAACACGTCAAAGCAAAAACTAATTCAATAACCTGAATAGCTTTAGAGTGGCTGAATTTTAAATATCGTGGTAGTGATATTACTACCGGCGGGTGCATAGTGTTAATATTGCACATGGTGGTAGAAACAATTTAAGTAACCGTGTGAAGTGCGGTAAACACGTAAGTTATGTTAAATCGAAGGAAGATAAGAAGAAAACCAATTTTTTTTGCCAAGTCTGGAAATGTTGACAATGACATTAGGGCCGAGTGTCTTTACTTGCTTTTTGGTGGAACACAATGTGCCCAATATGCATTAAATAAAATGGGAAAATGTATCATTTGAAGGTAAGTGGCTTCAGAACGGACCTTTTTCTCTGTCAATGGATGGAAACAATTATACGAATGCCAAGTTGTATCCTACTGTTGTTACATTCTATGATATTCTGCGGGAAAAAGTAGTGACCACTGTGCTATCCAAACCAGCATTAGACGGGGACTCCGTAGGGTGAAATATAGGTAATCTGATGTTATCACATTTGAATTCTCATAACATGCCAATTGATAACTGTACTGAAGTATTGGCAGCATTCCCGATTTGCTACCGTAGGTACTTACGCTCCTGCCTTAGATACAGAAACTAATTACTGGAATTCAAGAACTTTGTGCATGTAATATTTAGGAAGTTGTCGTGCTAAGAACATCCTGAAGTTTCTCTGATTTGGACTTTTAGAACGATTGTTTGGTCATTGAAGTGATCAGTAATTTTAGTTTTTGCCAGTACTGTATCAGCTTTGATTCTACAGTGAATTCGTATCCAGCTCCATATATATCATTTTACTCTGCGGAAGCAATCGCTACGATCTTGATACATGCCGTAACTATCAGTATTGTTTTGCGCCATTTTCATGTATCAATCCCGCACTACTACACAAAATGATTTGCTCTCAGTGCTAGACTGGAAATAACTGGGGAAACTTGTTACAGGTAGACACAGCCTGTTCATGATGAATTGTGGGAATTATAAAAAAATTGTTTGTTCGTTTTTCTGGGCACAAAAGTAGTAAAGGTGTATAAATTCACGCGTAGCCCCCCCCACCACTATGACTTCCTAACATTTTTCCTTTGTAAAAATCTAGGGAAAACACAAGATCACTTCCGTTTTTCAAAATTTTGATTTTCAAATAGGGAGTGAGGAAATTTTGCCAGTAAACATATACCGTATGTGATAGTCGACTGTTGACTTTCATTGGTCTCTTTCCCTCGGAATGGTGAGGATTTCAGGTTGTTTTTTTTTTTAATTTTATTTCACAACCTGATAAAACAAATCACAATTCTTTCCTATACTTATATGCAACTTGATTTTCTTTTAATCTACTGAGCGAGTAGGGTCATGTAGCTGTCAACTTACATTTTGGTGGTGGTGGGTTTTTCATGGTTTCCCATTTTCACACTAGGCAAATGTTTGGGCTGTACCTTAATCACGACCCTAGCAGATTCCTTTCCACTCCTATTCATTCCCTCTCGTCACCGTCGCCATAAAAAAAAAAATTAAGGTTCTGACTTCAATAATCATTCAACTTGAATGTTCTTTGTAGATACATCATTCATGCTCACATTTCTTATGGTGTACTCATATCCACCTTCATATTTATTCTGCCATTGATAATAATTCAATTGTTCTGTGTAGATCTGATGACGATGATGAGAAACGACCCAGCAGAACGAAGCGAGGGAAGGGTAAACGGTCAACTTTGAAAGACGCTTCATCAGAAGAAGATGAAAAGGATGTTGAGGAGGAGGAAGAAGATGAGAAGGAGAAAGAGAGTGATGGTGATGAAGATGATGAATCTCTCAGTGAAGAAGATGTAAGTTACAGTAGATTATTTTCTGTTTGGTTTAGTGAGAAATTATTTTTATTAATTCTTATATGGAAGTAGGTAAGTTTGTTGTCATTGTGTGTGTTTTCTAACGATTGCTAAAGATACTGTACTTCACCCCATAATTGTTGCCTTTTTTTTACCAATATTTTCACAAAAATAGTAGGGTGCGAACATTACACGAAAAATGTTAATACCAGTATTCGTATTACTCAAAAAATTAATTTCAAACTAAATTCCGTTTGATGCAATTTTAAGGTGCTTGTATACTCGCAGATACACACAAAAATACAGTCCAAATCAAAATTCGTAATTGATTCGCAACAGTTTGGCGAACGTTTCTTAAATTCTCACTCACGCATATCTACAGTAATCGTCGCTCACAAACACATGCATCTGTACAATCCGCAGCAGTCGATATATACATAAAACAGGAAATCTTACATATCCCCATGACGTGGAGAGGCCCATTTGATATGAAGTACAAGGGTTGCATGTAGGGATGTAGCTACTTGTAAATTTCCCAATACGATTTACTTGAAACTTAACAAAGTTTGCAAATATTTCATTTTAAATGTCCTTGTGTATAAAAGTGTATCTTTATTTGTCTTGCCAATCTAGTGATGTAATTTTTTTGTCTGATATATAGTATGATTTATTCTAGGGGGAGAAACGTGCACAAGATTTAATGAATTATTTATGCATTGAATAGGCGGACCACTTAAATATAATATTTGAGTTCTTAAATATTTGCTACTTGATTTTATAGTCAAAGCAGGTTTTTATCAAAAATGAAGCTGTTAAAGCTTGTTACATATAACAAATGAAAAAAAAAACTATGTATGACAGGGTGGCCAATATCAAGTTATTCTAACATGGTGGCCAGCATAGAAATTGAGTTCAGACAATAACGCATTTCAACGTCTTCCTCGTTTGGCAAACACTTAAAACAGTGTCATTCTTTTCTGAAATAAGAGTCAATGGTACGCTGCTTAAGTGCATTTGTGTAAGTTGTCGAAATAAAATCTTCTATTACATCCATAGCATTCGCTGTGGTATCGCTGGTAGAGATGTCACTGTCAAGGATTGATAAAAGACTGTCAAAGCGCTTTTAGCTGGCGGGCGCGTTAGAAGATACTCATTTTCCAGTGTTCGGTCTGCTTACAATTCCACTTCCATATTGAAACCTGGCAAACCAAAAGATATATCACAAAGCTACAGACCAATCACTCTCATCAGTTGTTGCTATAAACTGCTTGAAAGACTACTATACAACTGAATTAGCATTGTAATTAATCAATATCCTCCTATTGACCAAGCTGGTTTTAGGCAGAATCGTAGCTGTTGTGACCAAGTCCTTGCACTCACAACATGCATTGAAGCAGGCTTTCAGCAACAGTTGAAAACCTGTGCTGTTTTTTTTCTTCGTTTTTTTATCTTTCTGCTGCTTATGACACGGTTTGGAGTGAAGGGCTGCTGTTTAAACTTCTTCAGGTATTACCATGCAAAACCACGCTACAATTAATTGGAAACATGCTTAGTAATAGACTCTTTCAGGTTATTCTAGGGAATAGGACTAGCAAGCTGAGAAGATTGAATAATGGTTTCCCTCAAGGATCAGTCTTGGCTCTTCTCCTGTTCAAGCTGTATGTATCAGATTTGCCACCAACGAAATCTAGAAAATTTTGCTTTGCTGATAATATAGCTTTTGCTACAAGTCAAAGTAACCTGAAAGAAACAGAGAACATTATAACTGATGACCTTTCCATTCTTAGTGGCTATTTTCCGAAATGGAGACTCCAACCAAACACCGGCGAAACAGGTGGCCTGCTTTCATCTAAATAACAAAATGGCAAGCTGTACTCTCCAAGTGTCTTTTAACGGTAAGGTCCTCAGACGCAATAACTACCCAAAGTACTTAGGTATAACAGTAGATCGGACACTCTCCTTCAGGCAACACCTAGTAAATACAGCAGCAAAGATTAGGAGTCGTAACAACATTCTGCAGAAGTTGTGTGGTACAACCTGGGGTGCTTCTGCAACTACCTTGAGATATTCTGCTCTTGGTTTAGTTTTCTCTGCAGCAGAATATTGTGCTCCTGTGTGGATCAACAGCTGCCATGTGAAACTTGTGGACACTCAACTCGACAACACAATGAGAATTATTTAAGGCGTAATAAGATCAACTCCTACCCACTGGCTTCCTGTCTTGAGCAACATCATGCCTCCTTCATTCTGTAGAGCACAAGCACTGTTGAGAGAGTACTCGAAGATAAATGAGAACCCTGACTTGCCCATCCACTCCAATATTCCTGGCCTTCAGAGGAACCAGTTAAATCTAGACATTCGCCAGTTAAGTTCGCATAGAAAACCATTTCAACCCCTATGCCCAGTGGAAGGAAGGATGCATCTCAAAAACAGGTGAACATCTCTTGCCTTTCTTCCCACCTAATTTGAGGTCTGATCTCCCAAGAAGATTTAAACCTAGGAATTTCATTTTTGTCCGTATTGAACTGAGAAAGGATGATAGGAAAACTTAAAACGGTGCACCTTTTCAATACAAAAATGTTATAGTTTATTTATAACATGTATTTGTACTTGGAACTAGTTTCAACGCTGATTTGCGTCATCATCAGCCAAAATGTGGGAATAGGCAAGCATTTAGGCATTTATATTACACAAGGCGTTACATTAAACAATAAACATCTTACAAGGAGATAAAAACAGGGACGAGTATAGAAACAAATGAATCGTTGAGAAAACAAAAGTTATACATATTAAAAATAACCTTAACCACACATCTTGCAGTGCGAAAGTGTTCTTCTTGAATGATTCCTGAATATAAGACACACGTGCACACATTTCTGAAGAGCCGGCAGGCAGGACAAAGTAAAGTGAAACCTTAAGAGTTCTCATTTTTCTATGTTCTGACTAACTAATGAAGTCTCCCTTGAGTTCCTGATAAACATACAAAACAGGAAATTCTCCTTCACTCTCAACATTAGCTGTAAAGACCAACGGTAAAATTTCATTATAAATATTGTGCAGAGACGTGAAAGCATGATTTTGAACCTGATATAACTCCTTCATATAACCCAGTTCATCATTTTTTCTATGTTCTGACTAACTAATGAAGTCTCCCTTGAGTTCCTGATAAACATACACAACAGGAAATTCTCCTTCACTCTCTCTTCTCAACTTTACTGAAATAAATCAAGATCTTGAGGTATTAGATATTCTAAACAAAGGTTCTTTCCTAGACGTCACTCTTCTAAAACTGCATTCAATTTAAATTCCATGGATATAATGGATCCTTTATTGAAAGAATAATCAATAAATTCAGACACCGCCCAAAAACCACCCTAATAAAAGACAATACTAGCACTGCCACGTTTTCCACATTTACCTTCAATAAAGAAATTTACAACGTCACTAAAGTTTTTAAAAAACCTTTGTTTAGAATTTTGCTATAGAGCGAATGGTGTTCAATTCTTTATTTAAGCTTTTTCTTGACATCGGAATTTTGAATGCTCGGTCTACTAAGCTATTATATGTAGCCGCTTTGTGTGTTTGGGGGTGTAGTGAGTCATTTCTTATAGTAGTGGCCGTTTGAGTGGGCTTTCTATAGATACTATATGTGAACGAAGAGGGGTGCCTATTGATTGTTAGGTCTAGGAAGTTGATGGAGTTTTTGTCTCTGATTCTAAGGTAGTACAGATGTGTAATTGAACTTCTAGTTTACTTAGTTGATTGTTAGCAAGTAAGTTCTTTTCGATGATGTTATAAATAACGTCTATGGAGCGTTCATCTAGGATTATAAATGTGTCATCTACGTACCTAGCCCAGAATTGGATATTAGCAAATTTGATGTTATTGTCGATGGCGGTGTTCTCTAGGAAATCAAGGTAGATCTCTGCTAAAATTCCTGAGGCTGGTGAACCCATAGCCAAACCATCTTGTCTGTAAATGATTTTATCGAATGTGAAGTAGTTATTGTTAATTAGTAATCTTAATATGGTCATAAAGTCTTGAACTTCTAGTTTACTTAGTTGATTGTTAGCAAGTAAGTTCTTGCAAGTAATGAAAATCATTTTATTTTCCGTATTGAAAGAATCTCAATAATAATAATATAAAAGAATTTATTGGACTCCAACCTATTCAATACATTACTGGATGTTAACATTTTTAGTTAAACATCGTTAAAAATGGAGACATGTTTCGCCCTCCATGTGGGGCATCATCAGTCATATCAAAGCACCTCAAAATTAAACCAGACGTCTGGTTGGAAATTATGAGCAATATTTGTAAGAAAGAATACATTAAAAACACGTACAAAGTCCTATCCAAAACAAAATAACAACAGACTAATTACACATAGTAAAATACGCTAGTGGTTTCTTAATATTAAAATGAGGTTATCATATGCACAGTATAAAAATGGAAGTAATCAAAGTCCGTATGATATTGAGTTCGATGGTAGTTCTGCGTAGTATATACAAATGTTGGCAAAATAAAACACAATTTATAATTACTGTACACTTATTTCTAATTGTTAAAAATGATGAGGTAAAACATTCCAATTTGACTATTTGTAATTTGGCTCCAACCAAAATAATTCGCCCTAGGATTCATGAGGTAGTCAAACTCCGTTGGTCACTCTCTATTTGAATGGAGTGCACAGTGCAAGTGAACAGCTTTTGTTGATTATAAAACGAGGCTGTGCTAAGACAGAGTTAAAACAACACCAGCTTCAAATGAAGATAGTTAAAAACATCATTAGGTTCTTCCTAGTTGACTAAAAATTTGCGTATATTTTGTTGTTAAAGTGTGGGAAGGTCAGTTGTTGGTTGAATGGGCAACGGTCGAAAAATGTTGTGCAGTGCAATCGGTGTTTGAGCTGTCCTACATGTGAGGGAAATCTGAAAATGGAGGATTTGTCTTAATTAGTTAAGTGAAATGACGGAAAAAGAAAAGAAACGGGAAATCATTGAGAAATGAAAAATGTGAAAGTTAAAAATTTACCTTGAAAGCTGTTGAGCTGTTACCTAATTGTTAGGAGGTTTGTGGAGCACTGACTGTCGCTAATGTCCTGCTCCTCGTGTTGTACGTGTGACGTCTTAGAGGAGGGGAGTGGATTTGAGAAGGCGGCGCTGTGGGTATGTGATTGGCGCTTGGGGAGGAGTTGTGTGTATTGGAGGGAGAATAGGGGCGTGATGAGTTGAGCGGCTTAGTGGGGGTGCTTGGAGAGCTTGTTTTGAGGATGTTAACAAGTCTTTTGTCTTTCAGATTTAAACTATTGAGCGAAAATATTAATTGTTCGTAAAGAGGGCTTCGGTTGTCTATTGGATCATTTAAATTCTTATTCTTATTATATTTTTGGTCCAAAAAAATGTATAAATTTTCGAACTCGGTCATGAGCCTGCCTTTATCTAGTCTTTTTAAAATTTGGAGATCCTGTTCGATTGTGGTAAAGCTATGTCCGGTGTCTTTCATATGGATGCTCATGGCTGAGTGTTTATTGTGCTTTTGGGCATTGAAATGTTCTGCATATCTAATTGCAAAGCTCCTCCCAGTTTGACCGATATATGAACTGTTACATTCAGCACATTTCAGTCTATAAATGCCAGAGCCCGAAAATTTATTGTTGTCCGAGTTTATCTTATTGTGGTTGAAAAATAGCTTTTGATTAGAATTATGGGTCTTATAGGCTACCCTAATATCATGTTTTTTAAAAGGGGTAGCGATTTGATGTATAATGGGGTTAATGTAGGTGAATGATGCATATTTAGGCTTATTAATTTTTATTGGGGAGAGGTTTGTGGCCAATTTCAATTTCACTTTATTGATTATTTTCTGTATGATTGAGGGATTGTATCCATTGAAAACAGCTATTTCTTTTATGGTACTTATTTCTTTTTTTAAATTGACGGTTGACATGGGAATTTTTAACGCTCTGTACACTAAACTGTAAAATGAGGCTTGTTTGTGCGATTGTGGGTGAAGAGAATTTTGTTTTATGGTTGTGGGAGTGAATGAAGGTTTTCTGTGAATCTGGAAATCGAAATTGTTTAAGGTCCTGGTGATTGTAATGTCTAAAAAATTGATGATATTATTGTCCTCATCTTCTTTAGTAAACTTGATGCAATTGTCAAGGCTGTTTAAGTAAGTTAGTATGTCTTCACTATTATTGCAGCTTTTGTCTATTATTGCTAGTGTGTCATCGACATAGCGTAGCCAAAGACACAAACCGTTAATGCTGTTTGTTATTTGACTATTTTCGAGGTTGTCCATATAAATTTCGGCGAGTATTCCCGAAATGGGATCACCCATGGCTAGACCTTCTTGTTTGTATATCTTATTATTGAACGTAAAATAATTGTTATGAAGGACGAAAGTTAGTAATTGTAAGCATTCTTCTATTTCTAACTGACTTAAGGTGCTGTGTTTAGAAAGATTAGTTCGTATGATTTCGATAGTTTTTTTAGCGGGAATGTTCGAGAACATATTGGTAATGTCAAATGAGCACATTATGTGGTTAGGCTGCAAATTAAATTTATTTAAAGTTTCGCATAATTCTATTGAGTTTTTAATAGGGTGTTTATTGTGAAATGTGAAGTGTTTCTTAAGGAATTTTTGGAGGAACTGAGAAGTTTTGTACGTTGGGCTATTTCGGCTATTTATGATGGGTCGAATGGGAACATCATTTTTATGTATTTTTGGCAGTGATCTGACGGTGGGTAATTTGGGATTCATATTGATGAGTTTTTGATGTTCGTGTTCATTAAATAAGAAAGGTGAATTTTTTAGGATTGTTTTTAAATTACGCTGAGTTTTTAAGATAGGATCTTTTGAAATTATTGAGTAAGAATTATCGGAAAAGAAATCCTCCGTTTTTTTGACGTAGTCGTGTTTATTCATTAGGACTACGGCATTGCCTTTGTCAGCTTTCGTTACTATAACATTATTGGTGTCTACCTTTTTTCTTAATTCGTGGGTTTGTTTGAGAACGTTGAAATTATTGATGTCGGAAACTTCTTTTATAAGGGTGGGTAATTTCTTTTTTATCTCATATCTCACGTCATTTTGTCTGTCGAAGGGAATTTGTTTATTTATATTGGATTCAACTTCGGCTATTGTGGTAATTATATCCTCGGCTTTATTTGGACTAGGCCAATTATATTTTAGGCCTTGGTCAAAGAAATTGATTTCCTTATCCGAAAATGTGGTGTTAGATAAATTGATGGTGGTTGGAGTGTTTTTCCATGAGGGGGTGAAAGTTTCTCTAGTTTTGTTTTGGTTTATGGATTTAGGTTTCTTTTCTAATATACATGTCAACTTGTGGTCTAAGGTTTTTTGTTTTTTGTCTAATATGTTCTGCAATTTACGTGCAATGTGTCTTTGGTATGAGCTCCATTCGAGAGGTGATAATGATTGAGCAGTGATCAAATGTTCCCGGTAAAGCTGCAGGTTTAATAGAGATTTTTTTCTATACCTTAGTTTAATTTCATTTCTAAGCCAGATAGTGTTGACTTTATTTTGGACGTCTTTAGATTTGAGAGTTGGAATGTTGTTCCTTTGAGTTGATTTTAAGAAATTCGGCACCAGACCTAATCTTAAACATTCTTTTAAGAATAAGATATCTTTTGAAATTTTACCGATTTTGATTTTGAGGTTTTGATATCTATTTTTATTTTTATTAGCCTGGTTGGCTTTATCATTGCAAGTAATGAAAATCATTTTATTTTCCGTATTGAAAGAATCTCAATAATAATAATATAAAAGAATTTATTGGACTCCAACCTATTCAATACATTACTGGATGTTAACATTTTTAGTTAAACATCGTTAAAAATGGAGACATGTTTCGCCCTCCATGTGGGGCATCATCAGTCATATCAAAGCACCTCAAAATTAAACCAGACGTCTGGTTGGAAATTATGAGCAATATTTGTAAGAAAGAATACATTAAAAACACGTACAAAGTCCTATCCAAAACAAAATAACAACAGACTAATTACACATAGTAAAATACGCTAGTGGTTTCTTAATATTAAAATGAGGTTATCATATGCACAGTATAAAAATGGAAGTAATCAAAGTCCGTATGATATTGAGTTCGATGGTAGTTCTGCGTAGTATATACAAATGTTGGCAAAATAAAACACAATTTATAATTACTGTACACTTATTTCTAATTGTTAAAAATGATGAGGTAAAACATTCCAATTTGACTATTTGTAATTTGGCTCCAACCAAAATAATTCGCCCTAGGATTCATGAGGTAGTCAAACTCCGTTGGTCACTCTCTATTTGAATGGAGTGCACAGTGCAAGTGAACAGCTTTTGTTGATTATAAAACGAGGCTGTGCTAAGACAGAGTTAAAACAACACCAGCTTCAAATGAAGATAGTTAAAAACATCATTAGGTTCTTCCTAGTTGACTAAAAATTTGCGTATATTTTGTTGTTAAAGTGTGGGAAGGTCAGTTGTTGGTTGAATGGGCAACGGTCGAAAAATGTTGTGCAGTGCAATCGGTGTTTGAGCTGTCCTACATGTGAGGGAAATCTGAAAATGGAGGATTTGTCTTAATTAGTTAAGTGAAATGACGGAAAAAGAAAAGAAACGGGAAATCATTGAGAAATGAAAAATGTGAAAGTTAAAAATTTACCTTGAAAGCTGTTGAGCTGTTACCTAATTGTTAGGAGGTTTGTGGAGCACTGACTGTCGCTAATGTCCTGCTCCTCGTGTTGTACGTGTGACGTCTTAGAGGAGGGGAGTGGATTTGAGAAGGCGGCGCTGTGGGTATGTGATTGGCGCTTGGGGAGGAGTTGTGTGTATTGGAGGGAGAATAGGGGCGTGATGAGTTGAGCGGCTTAGTGGGGGTGCTTGGAGAGCTTGTTTTGAGGATGTTAACAAGTCTTTTGTCTTTCAGATTTAAACTATTGAGCGAAAATATTAATTGTTCGTAAAGAGGGCTTCGGTTGTCTATTGGATCATTTAAATTCTTATTCTTATTATATTTTTGGTCCAAAAAAATGTATAAATTTTCGAACTCGGTCATGAGCCTGCCTTTATCTAGTCTTTTTAAAATTTGGAGATCCTGTTCGATTGTGGTAAAGCTATGTCCGGTGTCTTTCATATGGATGCTCATGGCTGAGTGTTTATTGTGCTTTTGGGCATTGAAATGTTCTGCATATCTAATTGCAAAGCTCCTCCCAGTTTGACCGATATATGAACTGTTACATTCAGCACATTTCAGTCTATAAATGCCAGAGCCCGAAAATTTATTGTTGTCCGAGTTTATCTTATTGTGGTTGAAAAATAGCTTTTGATTAGAATTATGGGTCTTATAGGCTACCCTAATATCATGTTTTTTAAAAGGGGTAGCGATTTGATGTATAATGGGGTTAATGTAGGTGAATGATGCATATTTAGGCTTATTAATTTTTATTGGGGAGAGGTTTGTGGCCAATTTCAATTTCACTTTATTGATTATTTTCTGTATGATTGAGGGATTGTATCCATTGAAAACAGCTATTTCTTTTATGGTACTTATTTCTTTTTTTAAATTGACGGTTGACATGGGAATTTTTAACGCTCTGTACACTAAACTGTAAAATGAGGCTTGTTTGTGCGATTGTGGGTGAAGAGAATTTTGTTTTATGGTTGTGGGAGTGAATGAAGGTTTTCTGTGAATCTGGAAATCGAAATTGTTTAAGGTCCTGGTGATTGTAATGTCTAAAAAATTGATGATATTATTGTCCTCATCTTCTTTAGTAAACTTGATGCAATTGTCAAGGCTGTTTAAGTAAGTTAGTATGTCTTCACTATTATTGCAGCTTTTGTCTATTATTGCTAGTGTGTCATCGACATAGCGTAGCCAAAGACACAAACCGTTAATGCTGTTTGTTATTTGACTATTTTCGAGGTTGTCCATATAAATTTCGGCGAGTATTCCCGAAATGGGATCACCCATGGCTAGACCTTCTTGTTTGTATATCTTATTATTGAACGTAAAATAATTGTTATGAAGGACGAAAGTTAGTAATTGTAAGCATTCTTCTATTTCTAACTGACTTAAGGTGCTGTGTTTAGAAAGATTAGTTCGTATGATTTCGATAGTTTTTTTAGCGGGAATGTTCGAGAACATATTGGTAATGTCAAATGAGCACATTATGTGGTTAGGCTGCAAATTAAATTTATTTAAAGTTTCGCATAATTCTATTGAGTTTTTAATAGGGTGTTTATTGTGAAATGTGAAGTGTTTCTTAAGGAATTTTTGGAGGAACTGAGAAGTTTTGTACGTTGGGCTATTTCGGCTATTTATGATGGGTCGAATGGGAACATCATTTTTATGTATTTTTGGCAGTGATCTGACGGTGGGTAATTTGGGATTCATATTGATGAGTTTTTGATGTTCGTGTTCATTAAATAAGAAAGGTGAATTTTTTAGGATTGTTTTTAAATTACGCTGAGTTTTTAAGATAGGATCTTTTGAAATTATTGAGTAAGAATTATCGGAAAAGAAATCCTCCGTTTTTTTGACGTAGTCGTGTTTATTCATTAGGACTACGGCATTGCCTTTGTCAGCTTTCGTTACTATAACATTATTGGTGTCTACCTTTTTTCTTAATTCGTGGGTTTGTTTGAGAACGTTGAAATTATTGATGTCGGAAACTTCTTTTATAAGGGTGGGTAATTTCTTTTTTATCTCATATCTCACTTCATTTTGTCTGTCGAAGGGAATTTGTTTATTTATATTGGATTCAACTTCGGCTATTGTGGTAATTATATCACAATTTGGTTGGAGCCAAATTACAAATAGTCAAATTGGAATGTTTTACCTCATCATTTTTAACAATTAGAAATAAGTGTACAGTAATTATAAATTGTGTTTTATTTTGCCAACATTTGTATATACTACGCAGAACTACCATCGAACTCAATATCATACGGACTTTGATTACTTCCATTTTTATACTGTGCATATGATAACCTCATTTTAATATTAAGAAACCACTAGCGTATTTTACTATGTGTAATTAGTCTGTTGTTATTTTGTTTTGGATAGGACTTTGTACGTGTTTTTAATGTATTCTTTCTTACAAATATTGCTCATAATTTCCAACCAGACGTCTGGTTTAATTTTGAGGTGCTTTGATATGACTGATGATGCCCCACATGGAGGGCGAAACATGTCTCCATTTTTAACGATGTTTAACTAAAAATGTTAACATCCAGTAATGTATTGAATAGGTTGGAGTCCAATAAATTCTTTTATATTATTATTATTAAGTAAGTTCTTTTCGATGATCGGGAATAATGAGTTGGTGTTTATACTGGGATACATGTTGACTATATCAAAGGAGTGCATTGAATGATATGGTTGAAGCTTGAAACTGTTTAGTTTGTTCACTAATTCTACAGTGTTCCTGATGGATTTATTTGATGAGAATTTATAATGTTTATTAAGAAATTGTTGGATAAATTGAGATAATTTATATAAGGGGCTTGGTCTGTAGTTTATTATGGGTCGAATAGGGACACCGGTTTTGTGGATTTTGGGTAGTGCTTTAGCTGTTGGTAGGCCTGGGTTCATAGTAATTGACTCTTAAGGTTTCACTTTACTTTGTCCTGCCTGCTGGCTCTTCAGAAATGTGTGCGCGTGTGTCTTATATTCAGGAATCATTCAAGAACAACACTTTCGCACTGCAAGATGTGTGGTTAAGGTTATTTTTAATATGTATAACTTTTGTTTTCTCAACGATTCATTTGTTTCTATACTCGTCCCTGTTTTTATCTCCTTGTAAGATGTGTATTGTTTAATGTAACGCCTTGTGTAATATAAATGGCTAAATGCTTGCCTATTCCCACATTTTGGCTGATGACGTAAATCAGCGTTGAAACTAGTTCCAAGTACAAATACATGTTATAAATAAACTATAACATTTTTGTATTGAAAAGGTGGACCGTTTTAAGTTTTCCTATCATCCCTCCCAAGAAGAACTTGGACCATCCTTAATAGGATACCAATATAAATTGTCTGTTATTGGAAATTATAAATTTTCCAGCTAACTCATTCCTGGTTGCCAGCATTTCGCCCCCCTGTGCTAGGTTGGGCTCATCAGGTGGAACCTAGCACACCTATCAAGACGCATGGCTAGTGCACACCCTGGAGGCCACTGCGTAGGCCAGTTGAAGCCACCGGCAGTGCCAGTGCACTTGAGATTTTGTCTCATTACCAAAAATTGATGCCTGCTTAGCCATCAGATGACTGAAATATTTGTCCCGAATGAGTAAATTTATAATACCAATATAAATGGTCCGTTATTAGACATAAATTTTCCAGCTAACTCATTCCTGGTTGCCTGCATTTTGCCCCCGTGTGCTAGGTTGGGCTCATCAGTTGGTACCTTGCACACCTACCAAGACGCATGGCTAGTGCATACCGTGAAGGCCACTGCGTAGGCGACTTAGAGCCCTATGGGAATCAATATCTATATCATCCTTAATAGGATTCGCTGTGGTCATGGAGTCTGTGCTGCGTCCCTGTATAAATGGGGCAAGATACAATCCCCTGAGTGTGACTGTGGTGCTCGTTTTCAAACCATCAAACACAAGGAGTGTAGCAGAAGAGCCTACCCTGGAGATTGGTTTGATTTTCTAGAGGCCAATACAGAGGCTCTAGAATGGATAACAACTTAGGACATTCAAATATAATGTACTTGCTTTCCTGTTTCTGTGTACAGTGGAACCTTGATTCTCCGTTTTTTGAGGGACTGTGAAAATAAAATGTACAATACGGGAAAACAGAAAATCCAGGAATGAATAAAAACCACTGATCTCTATACTTGGATGGCTGGTAGCTTGGGTAGCAGTAAGCCGAATAGAAGATGACTGGCGTAGTAAGATGGCAGCGAGCGCATGGTGCAATAGACCACGAGGAGCGCGCTTGCTTTGTTTATGCTTAGTTCAGTGACGCCAGGCCTCTTTGATTGTAGTTCCACGAGTGTTCTGTGCTGTGTTATTGCAAAGTAAATGGTAGTGTATTTTACGAATTTAGGTTCATTGCCTTGTAGTATACTTGTGGATTACAAGATTCAATTTAAATATGTATGTGTTTATCTGAAATATGAATGAAGAAACATTCTACGGGGTATTAACATACCACAGTGTTCAGCTTATGGATGTACAAACAGAACCGATCAGCAGAAGGAGAAGTCATTTCTTCGGAGAGTTTTATACTGTACATAAGAATCTTCCTAGGGTAGTGTTTTGAGTTTTAGGTTTATTGTATCTTATTTCGCATATTCCGGGAGCAAAATGGCAATTAATTTTTGTAGGTTTCCTTTCTCGAGACCCGAACATCTAAGATCATCGATTAGGAGTATCAGGCGGGAGAATTGGGAGCCTTCTGAAACAGCTGTTCTCTGCTCGGATCACTTAGAGGAAGACTGTTTTGATAGAAATGGACAAACTGTACACCTTAGAAGTGACGTACAGCCAACTGTTTTCAATTTTACTGAACATTAACTGCAAGCAAAGATTTACTTATGCGTATTTTTTTATTTCTCATAATTAAACTGACGGTTTCGATGAAATAATTGACGTGACCTTATAACAATCTTAGAAAATGAAGTCTGGAGGAATTCTAGACCTTATTTACATCAGTAATAATTATGGGTTTCAGACACTGGAGTGGTGGGAGAAGGGAAAGTGTGATGAGTGTTTGGGGCTATCCCATTATACTATTCGTGGTATTTGGGACTCTTTTAACTGGTGTTACATATTTCTGATGATGACTATCAATATCGCTTTGCTAGCCGAATGTAATTAAATAGGTCTGTAATAGTAAATTAAGCTGCAGGTAGTGTGATATATTGACAAGTTTTGAATATTTGCTGGTGTTATAAATGTGTACATTTGCTTCAATGATATTTTAATTTGATAATATGCGCGTTATTTCATGGAAACAGGAATTCATTATCAAGCACTGATTACGATATGTCGAATCTAGGCTTGTCTAGTGAGCTACGTTTATAGGTACATCATTTTAAGAATGCATAATTTTGTGGCATACATGTATACAATTTACAGCAATGTTTCCAGACACTGGTTTTCACTCGTATTGTGTTACCGATCGCTAATTGCATGTATTCAGCACCTAAGTTAATATTTGTCGGCCATTATTATTCACTCATGTTTATTGCTATCCCGGAGATTTACTGACTTCGGAATGACGTGTCAGTGATCCAGATGTCCTTATGCTTTGAGTGAACATGTCTCTATATTTTTAATTATTCCAGTGCGCCATTAATTGCGACTTAAAATGACTATATTATCATTGCTTCCCCATAAGGAGAGCTCTAGGTTGGGTACGCCAACATGGCGAACCGCGCGCTCAACTTGGCGTACTTTCTCTTGCAGCGGAGACCTGCCATCAGCGATCCATGTATAGAGATCAGTGATAAAAACCATCAACAACTTGGCTAAACATCATAAAAAAGAAATATGTATAATTATAATCTTACAAAAACTCCTAAACCAAACCAAACTACAGCCCCAATGGGCCTTTGCCTGCCAAGCTGCTCAGCCCGAAGGCCTGCAGATTACGAGATGATGCATGGTCAGTGTGACGTATCCTTTTGGCCGATATTCTTGGCTCTCTTGATCGGGGTCGCCATCTCACCATTAGATAGCTCCTCAATTAAAGGTAATCACGTAGGCTGAGTGGACCTGGAACCCTTATATCCAGGTAAAATTGTCTGACATGGTCGGAATCGAACCCGGACCCTCTGGATGAGAGGCAGGCATGTTAGAAAACGAAACCGCATTAATTTCCGGTGCGCGAGTTCAAAATCTCAATACTTTGTAATTTTACAGGGGAATCTTCGTCAGTTTCCCGTGGAAACTTCTTTCAGTTCAGCAGGAACTTTGATTAGCAAAACTCTTCGAAAAATCTAATAACGACAAGCCTAACGACAATCGACCACAAGTAGTTTTTAATTCTTCATCTAATAAAATAAAGCACATTAGATACAAAAGCGCCCAATATGTTGGCGAAATCCCTTCTTTTCTCAATCTTCCATTGTAATTTGGTCTCCGGTATACTGTTTGTAGTCAGTTTCTGGAAATCTTGTACCAAGTAAATTTGGCCTACGCCGACTTTTAAAGGTTATGTTGAACTCGAAAACATGGTTTCGAATGTAAGTGTTGATTCTCAAAAGTTCTCAAATGATATTCAATTCGGCGAAGCTATAGTAAGCCTTAATCAAGGTTTAGGAACATGAGCCACCGCGAGGTGGCGCACGCCACTTCACTGTCGATCAATCGATAAGAAAGTTATATCGAGTGTTTTCACACACACTACCGGAACCAAAAAGAACATAGTATTGCAATGCGTGCTGCAACAGGTGATGGCAGAAAGCTTGCACCTTATGTTCTAAAACTAAAAACAATGCCTAAAGTAAAATTTCCACGACGGATCCACGTTCATATCCAAGAAAAACGGTGATGCACACATCAGTCGTACAAGATTATATATGAACGATTTGGGGAAATGTAGCTGGGGTCCCTCCTTCGTTGCCTGGCCCATCTGGACTTAGACAGGTTTTTTTTTTTTTTTTTTCCTTCCAGGATTTCATTATTATGTACTTACTTGAATTGTTCTTTTATTAGTTTATTTACTTCAGGCCGCATTGTCAGCACGTAATGGAAAAAATATTTTGCAGTGTCGGTACTTCAAACCCATGTGTCCAATTTACCTGATGTACCCTACTTGGCTTTTGAGAAAGAATCTCGCACCGGAATTTTACTCTAAATGACAATTAACCATGAATGAGTTTAACCAATTGCTTGTATATTAAATTTGATGTATCTTTTAAATGTAAATAACTGTAAATAATTTTTTTAATGTCTGAATTCCTCGAATACTTTACGCATTCAAAGTTTTCAGCTGTGTTTTTCGTCAAAAAAGTGTGTTGATTTCGTGATACAATAGGAGTATGTGAGGGGTATATTACTTGTAA
Organism: Anabrus simplex; assembly: GCF_040414725.1. Taxonomy (NCBI): domain Eukaryota; kingdom Metazoa; phylum Arthropoda; class Insecta; order Orthoptera; family Tettigoniidae; genus Anabrus; species Anabrus simplex. Next base: position 383,032,365 of record NC_090267.1, on the reverse strand, counting down.
AATCATTATTACACAGTAAACAGAATTCAGTTTGGTCATATATTTAAAGTTTTTTCTACTTATTTTATAGCATTTTCCCATAAATTTAAGAGCATGTTATTGATTCTTTTCAACAATTTTTTTAGGTAATCAACATCTACCCCCTAGTAATAATAGTTTAACTAGCTCAGGTGCAACCTTCCCGTAATCTATTTTATAACATTCAATGCACTATAGTTCCCGGTTTCTTCTATTCAAATTCCTTTTTTTACCCTGTGCATCGCATTTCAAGCATACTCATATTTTTACACAAGCTTAACAATGTTGACCCCCATTGCAACTGACAGCTGACTTGGAAATAATATAAACTTCATCCATTCATGTGACATCTGAAGTGTACTGCAATACAGTACATAGGTTTTTTAGGAGAAATTTATTCAAAGCATCAGATGTAGAAAGGCACATATTCCAATTTTTGACATTTCAAAGAAAATATATTCTTTGAAAAATACTGTGGTTTTTATTTTTTACAGACATTCTGTGAGAACTTAATGACTAATTAATTATGATTAAGGCTATAGTTGGACTTTTTTCTTTTTCAGTCTCCTAAGAAGAAAAAGGGTCGTTCAAAGGGTTCAAAGTCCAATGCTAAGAAAAGTTCTGCTAAGAAAAGTAGCTCTAAGAAGGCACCTAGTAAAAAGACAGAGAAAAAGCCAGCTCAGAAAAAGAGAAAATCTCCACCTAAAAGTGAAGATGACTCATCATCAGAAGATGAACCTCTTGCAAAAAAGGCAAAAGCTCCACCAACGGTAAGTTTTTATTTCTTTTTGGTATGAGGTTTTCCCTGTATTTATTTTGCTAAAAAAGGTGAACTATACTGCATTTTTTAACCTCATAATCAGCAGGAGTGCTCAAGGACCTCTACATGAACTTCTTATTTTTAATTCAAGAAAAGTGTCATAAGTGTTACAGTTGTGTTGACTTCTTGCCATTTTTGTGTAGGCTGATGACATGGACAGATGTCGAAACCGGTCCCTTATTAAATTAAATATGTGCCGGGCTGAGTGGCTCAGGCGGTTAAGGCGCTGGCCTTCTAACCCCAACTTGCCAGGTTCGATCCTGGCTCAGTCCGGTGGTATTTGAAGGTGCTCAAATATGACAGCCCCGAGTCGATAGATTTACTGGCACGTAAAAGAACTCCTGCGGGACTAAATTCCGGCACCTCGGCGTCTCCGATGACCTTAAAAAGTAGTTAGTGGGACGTAAAGCAAATAACATAATTAAATTAAATATGTTGCTACATTGATTCGTGCAACAGTGTTATTGTATTGAAAAGGTGGAACATTTTTCTCTTTTTAGCATTGTAACTATTAGTTCAATACGGATCAGTGAAGTTTTTAACTTTAAATACAGAGAAATTATGGAAAATTAAAAAGTACATTTCCTTGTTACTGTGGACATGACTGATACATAAATGCCATCTGTTTTAAATTCTGAGCATTGTACAGACAAAACTCTTATTTTATATATATATATATTTCTATTTGTTTTGGTTATGGGACATTAAGAACCTGTGAAAAAGACCATCATAAGTTTGTTAAGGATGATTCAAGGCAGAGGAGGAAATTAGAGCGCAGGCACTTAGGGCTAAGGTGAGATGTCGGATTCAGATTCACATCCGGCCGCAGTAGCAGAACCCCTGTTTCAATGACAATCTGTGTAATATCCTTTGGTTACAGTGAGAACCCTTTTACTGATTCATCCATTATTATGGGCAAATTCTGGCGGGTTAATTTTTATCCGTTATTAATACTCTGTTCCAGCGTTTATATCGAGTGCAATCTATCATCTTCTGTATCGATTCCTCGCTACGCGCAAGTGAGTCGATCTTGAGCAATCCTGAGGTCTCCTCACAACTGCAAGTCTCTGACTCTTGTAAACAAACATCGTGATAATATGTTTTCGCAATAAGTGCAAAGCAAGCAATTGTCAACTCCTCAGAAATAAAGGCTCAAGAAAATGATTGCTTAATACATGTACTGAAATAAAATAAGAATGTGATAATACTCCTCAAGGTACAGCAGTATGCATAACTAATTTCGGAGATTAGGTTATGTACTTTTGCATCTTATTCCATTTCAGAAAGTTCTCTTGTAAATTTATAATGAAAATGTTATTCTACAGGGAGCTTGAAATTCGTTTTCATAATGCGTGCACGGTTAGCCTAGGTTAGGTGACGCCGTCTGAAATAAGAAAATGGAAATGTTTGCAACGTGCCTTTGGAGTGATGGTATTACAATTTTTAAGAACTGAACTGAATAGGTATGTGTTATGAAGAGACTTTTAATTTTTGTAAATGTATTTCATTAATTGGAAGTTGGCACTTTCCAAGCCTATTAAATCAAATCAAAATCTCTTTATTTGCAAATGAGGTGTCTACCTCGGTGGCAAATGGTACACTAAAATACATTATTGTCAAGCACTAAATATTAAATTAACAAGAGAAGAAAATTTTTCCTATAATACATATTATACAATTTACGCTAACAATGTTTTCTATTAAACACACAGCTCATCCTTAATAAATTTATATTGTTTACAAAATTCTACTTATAATATCTCCTGTACTACTTACAAATATAGTCAACTGATATACAGTATGTGGAATTATTTCAAATGATACTATACAACTGGTATAAGATTAATATTTACATTGCATTTATTTAATTACTTTTTTTTTTACCCGTTCTGGATCCTAAGTAGCATAACGACCTGCTGCGTCTTAAACAGAGCCCCTTTTGCCACCACTTTTCAGAGTTCCTGAAGGGCCTTCACAGCTACCGTAGCGGTCCCAGGGCCCTCGAAGTCCCCACTGTACTTCACCCCTACAGGCAGTCCCCTACTTTGGCTGTCCAAACTCCTTAGACCAGCGGATGGAATTAATTTATTCACACACATTTTTTATTTTATTTACAATAACCTGCACTGGTCGAATGCCCTCTAACACTTCAGTTATTTTCTCTGTTGCTGTTTATTCTCTTCTTGAATATCTGTACAGAGTTTGGAAAAGGATCAAACACTACCCCTGGTAAACTGTTCCACTCCTTCACACCCTTCCCAATGAATGAAAATTTACCCCAATCGCTTCTGCTAAGATTCCTTCTAATTTTATATTTGTGGTCAGTCCTGCCGATATAATTATTTTCCAACTGAAGCCTCTCACGGATATCTCCCCGTGCTTCTTCTCCTGTATAGGCTCTATATAATCCTATAAGTCTAGTTTTCTCCCTTCTCTTACTTAAAGTTTCCCACCCAAGTTCCTTTAACATTTCTGATACACTACTCTTTCTCCTGAAATCCCCTGTTACAAATCTTGCTGCTTTCCTCTGCACACTATCTATTTCTTTTATTAGGTATTCTTGGTGAGGATCCCAAACACTGTTTGCATATTCCAATAATGGACGAACCATACTCAAGTAACTTTTTTCTTTTAATTCTTTGTTGCATCCTTTAAGTAGCCTCATTATGACATGTAATGATGTGTATGCTTTCCCAACATTGTCATCAACATGACCCAGTGCAAATTACTTTCAAATCTCACACCTAAGTATTTGCACTTGCCATCTTTTGGGATAACTACCTCATCCAAAGTATATTCAAATTCAGTTTTTAAGCTCCTGTTTGTAAAAGTTGTAACAGTTGATTTGCCTCCATTAACCTTCATATTATTTTCTTCAACCCATTGTTGGATACTTTCAAGGTCCCTTTGTAATTCTGAACAATCCTCAATGTTGTTTATATCCCTATAAACAATTATGTCATCTGCATACAATCTTATTTTTGATGTTATATTGTTCCCTAAATCATTTGCGTATATTAAGAAAAGTAACAGACCGATTATACTACCCTGTGCAATTCCCTTCCAAACTTTCTCTTCCTGAGATACATTATTTCCTACTTTGACTTTCTGAACCCTTGAATTTAGAAATGCTTTTATCCAACGTGTAACCCTTACGTCCAATCCTATTCCCTCCAATTTCTTTAATAATATTCCATGTTCCACTCTATCAAAGGCTTTGGAAAGATCTATGGCTATGCAATCTAACTGACCTCCTGAATCCAACTGATCTGATATGTCCTGCTGAAATCCCACCAGTTGTGCCTCACAAGAAAATTTCTTTCTAAATCCATACTGGCTCCTCATGAACCAATTTTTATCATCACATATCCCTCTCATGTACTTCGATATTAAACTCTCCCGAATTTTACAAACTATACTGCTCAGGCTGATTGGTCTGTAGTTCTCTGGTTTCCTTTTATCACCCTTTCCTTTATAAATTGGTATTATTATAGATTCCTTCCATTCCTTTGGTATTACACTATTATTTATGACATAGTCAAAGAGAAATTTTAAATAAGGCACTATGTACCACCCCATTGTCTTTAATACCTCCCCAGTAATTTGATCACTTCCTGCTGCTTTTCCTCGCTGAGCTTCTTGTTTCCCTCTGTGTCTCTCCCTCTCTATCTTCTGTTTCGGTTTCCAACTCTTGACAATCATCTACTGAATCTCTAAATTCCGTACTAAATAGGTTTGCTTTTTCAGTATCTGTTAAATAGTGTTCACCCCCTTCTCCCACCATTGTAGGAATTTGGATTCCTTTTCCTTTTTGATTCCTGATATATGAATACAGCTTTTTCCATTTCCCTTTGTGGTCATTACCCTCTTGAAGTATGCCATTCATATAATTCTCTTTCGCTTCCTTTTTCACTCTATTCAGTTCCCTCGTTAGCTGTTTTCTAGTTTCTCTACTCTCCCTACCCTCTTTGATTTTCCTGTTTACTATTCTACATTTTCTTTTTAATTTTCTTATTTCCCTTGTATAATAAACAGGGTCTGAGGTCATTTTACCCTTCTTAACAGGTACAAATCTCTTCTCTCCTTCCCAAATAATTCCTTTAAATTTAGCCCAAAGTGTATCTACATTACTCCTTTCACTTATCCAACAACTGAATTGTGATTTAAGGTAAGTCCCAAATTCATCAACTTAGTTTTTCTGTACAATTTCTTGTCTTGTGTAACCCTCTTATTAAGCCTTTTTGGTACGAGTCCTACATCCATTATTACAGCCTTATGGTCTCCTATTCCTTCAGTTACCTCAGTTTTATCAACAATTTCCCATGGTTTAACCAAGAATACATCTAGTAAGTTATTGAGACGAGTCGGTTCTTGTACTACTTGTGTAAATCCTCCCTCCCAAATTAACTTATTTGCCAGTTTCTGTTCATGGGCTTCACTTGCAGCTCCTTTCCATTCAACTTCAGGCAAATTTAGATCTCCCCCAATTATTACCATATCATTATTATTGTTTTTACGAGTATAATCTATTATTTTTCCAAAGATTTCCATGTCTCTTTCCTCTCTTCCAGGCCTGTATGTTCCTATAATTCCCACCTCCTTCATATTATCACAAACTAATTTTATCCCTAATATTTCATCCCTTTCATCAGTAAACCATTCATGTGAACAGTAAGTTTCCTTCACCAGAATAAACACCCCCCTCCCTTTTTATCTCCTCGGTCTCTACGATAGACTGTGTACCCTTCTGGAAATACTTCTCTATTACCCACCCCTTCTTTCAACCACGATTCCACTCCTATCACCAATTACTGATTGGTCAGATGATTTTGTATTGTTGAAAATGGTTACGCATGCAACAGTTATATATGCGTCATCAAGTTGTAAGACATATCAAATTCAATAAAGTATTGAAGGCACCAAGTTCCTTTACCTCAAAAATCAAAAACAAACATTGGCGCCCAACAGCACGGCCCTCAATAACCTGAGATGATCAATACAAGCAAGATCATGAAATGTGAAGTGCAGAAGTGAAAGCAATGCGTCGCAATTGAGGTTAAGCACCGGAGTAAAAATACAACACATATCGAATTCGTGGAATCGATCACGGATATTGCATTCTCATTCATAACGAAAATCAGACCGCTGAGGCCAACAACTTCAACAGAGTGCAGCATAAATCAGTAATCAGGAAAGTACGATTTGATGTTATGTACATACAAAGAAGTAAAGACATGATTTCAAAATTTACATTCTTCTCGCCGCTCAGTGCAAGAATCTCCATGAGACCGTGAGTCTCTTTGATATATACACCCCCCTTGCTATATATATACGGTACTCTTACATTCTACTAGCTTCTTTCTCTTAGCGCACGTTTTCATAACATAAACGTGCAGTGATCAACATAATAATAATAATGAGAAAATAATAATTGAAGTCTGTTGATCCTCTGTTGTCATAAATATAAAAGATCCTATTTGTCATATAATCTCAATTCAGCAACACAATTCCCTTGAACTTATAAATTAACCTTCACGCAATCCCTTCGAACTTTCACAGCATAGGCTAACCCTAAGTTCAATATTTCGCAACTAAACAAATTGAAACAATTGTGTGGTCGAGTAAAAGGCACGTTAACAAGAATAATAAAGTCGATTACAGCTGACATGTCAAAATCAGAGGAGAAAGTTAGAATTAAAGAACGTGAAGAGCTATGGAATTCTTTTGAAGAAGTAGAAATTGAAATAGAGGAAACAGAGATCTCTGATGAAATAGCTGCACTACAGTTTCAAGTGGAATGTGAGGGAGAGCGAGAGCTATTTGAATCTATCTATTTCAGCGCAGTTACACAACTGCAAACGATAATGGATGAAGCAGAGGACGTTCAGAAAAATTTGCTAGCTCAAATGAACCCAGCAGTAAACAACGCCATTCATCAACAGGAAGTTCCACAGAATCATAACGGAAGAATACATAAATTACCAAAAGTTAAATTGCCGGAATTCAACGGCGAATTCACAAAATGGTTGCTTTTTAAGAACAGTTTTGAGTCAACCATTCATAATGATACTCAACTAACAAATATCCAAAATATCCTCTGCAGGGCGAGGCACGCAAAGTCATTCAAGGTTTTACCATTTCAGAAAAAAACTACACAAGTGCGTGGAACTTGCTTGTAGATACATATGATAATCAAATGATGATAATCGAGACACATCTAGATGAACTTTTCAAGTTTCCTTTTCTTTTTAAAGAGAACAAATCTGAATCACTCAGACAATTACAATTTCATATTCAAACTCACATGGCTTCATTAAAAGCAATGAAGCAACCAGTACAATATTGGGATGCAACAAAGAAGCAGCTGGATTTCATTGAGCAAAGAGACTGGCAGGAAAGGGTGAAAGGCAACACTTCAGAAAAGATGTCAACATTGAATGATTTCTTGAAATTTTAAACTGAGCGTTCCCAATCATATATGCTTTTAAATCATAACAAAACCAAGGCATTGAACACGAAGGCAAATCCGAAGGACAAACAACCTAGCAAGAAAGTTATGACGACGTCTCAGGCAAGCTGTAATCTGTGTGGTGGAAGTCACCCCATATTTATATGTGAAGAATTAAGCGATCAGTTGAAGACAGAAGAAAACTGCTCCGAGAAAACGAACAATGTCATAACTGTTTGAAACCAGGACATATTGCAAGAAATTGCAGAAGATCAAAATGCAAGAAATGTGGACTTCTTCGCAACACACTTTTACATGCTGAGGAAGATGACAAACAGAAACAAAATGTAAAGAAAATCAAGTGCCCATAAACCTGTGTGTCGAATCTCAGCATTCACCTGCTTCACTCAATGTGAGCTTGGCGAAAGGAATAACATCACAAATACTTTTGTCAACAGCTTTAATTAATGTGAAAGATGTTCACGGAAGAAGAATGACATGCCGAGTCTTATTGGATCCGGGATCTCAGTCGAATCTAATAAAGGAAGGTCTGTATAAGAAACTTGGTTTACTGAATGTCAAGACAACTACACAGATCATTGGAGTAGATTGTTCCAGAGTGGAAACAAAATGGATTACAAGAGTACACCTCGCTTCAAGGAATGACGGATTTGAGGTGGAAGCAGAAGTTCTAGTTTTGGCAACTATAACAGGACGATTGCCACAGTTGGAGATCAAAAAGAATAAGATTATTATTCCAAAGGACATTCACTTAGCAGATCCCACATTCAACAAGCCTGGAGACATAGACATGTTAATTGGTGTAGGACTTTCTTGGAAAATAGTCATAGGTCCACTCAAGAATGAAGCTGAAGGACAACCAGCTCTGCAAAACACCCGATTAGGCAATTCCAGAGATTCAACATTACACATCAGAAGAAAGAATATGTGAAAGACAGTTCACGGACACCGTTTTGAGAGATACAACAGGTAGATTCATCGTAAGGCTCCCTATTAAGCCAGATGTCATCCTCAGAGAATCAAGAACACACGCACTAAACAGACTAGAATCATTAGTCAAGAGATTAAGCAGACATCCCGAACTCAAGACAGCTTATGCAGATTTCATGCATGAATATGAAAAATTAGGGCATATGAGCTTGATAGAAACAAACCAAAATCAAGATGTACCGAATTCATACTTCATACCCCATCAACCAGTGGTACGTCCAGATAGTGACACCACGAAGGACAGAGTGGTATTTGATGCCTCGGCAAAAACATCACTCGGGACATCACTCAATGACAAACTCATGACAGGACCTAATTTACAGCGAGATCTTTATCACATTGTACTTGGATTTCGCAGCCATAAGTACGTCTTGACGGCAGATGTGGAAAAGATGTTTCGGCAGATCCTCGTCCATCCTGAAGATTGAGCATTCCAGCAGGTTTTGTGGAAAGAGGAATCCAGCCCCTGTGAGGATTTATCAGTTGAATACAGTAACATACGGAACAGCATCGGCACCTTACCATGCCATGAGATGCCTAAATGAATTGGCTACTCTTCATGAAAATGAATTTCCAGCAGCAAAGGCTATTCGCGATTATTTTTATATGGATGACTGCTTAAGTGGAGGAGACATTCTAGAAGACTACGGCGGCAAATACAAAATATTCTCAAGAGTGGTGGAATGCATTTGAGGAAATGGAGGTCCAACAGCAGAGAAATCTTGCAGGATTTGGAGAGCAAAAGCGACGAAGGGACTTTACTGGTTTTAGACAAAGGTGAAGCTAGTAAGACTCTTGGACTCCTCTGGGACTCAGCACAAGATTGCCTTTAGTTTCGAGTTGAGCTGACAAAGCAGTCACAAAGATCCAAAAGGGAAGTTGCCTCCAAAATTGCACAGATTTTTGATCCACTAGGACTCTTGGGTCTAGTACTGATCAAAGGGAAGTTGTTGATGCAACACTTATGGGTAGATGGATTTGAATGGGATCAGCCATTGTCCCAAGAGCACCTTCAGATTTGGAATGAGTACTATACGTCATTGGAAAGACTGAACAAGATCAGAATTATGAGGAACATAAATCCTGGGAATTGCTCTGGCTCTTTTGATTTCTTTGGATTTAGTGATGCTTCGGAGAAGGCTTTTGGAGCATGCATTTATGCAGTTTGTCAAATGCAAAGTGGTCTCTACATTTTCAATTTACTTTGTGCGAAGAGAAGTAGCTCCTTTAAAAACCATTTCATTGCCAAGACTCGAATTGGAGGCAGCCCTTCTTCTTGCACAACTTGTCAAAACAACAGTGAGTGCTTTGAAAGAAAAAAAATTGGTCAGATCAGATTATGGAGTGACAGTACAATTGTTTTGGGATGGATCAACACTGAGTCAAGGCTGCTGAAGACATTTGTGGCAAACAGGATTGCAAAGATTCAAGAAGCCACTGATGCAACCACCTGGAAGCATGTTCGTTCGACTGAAAATCCAGCTGATCTTCTCTCAAGAGGAATTACTTCAGTAGAACTCGAAAATAAAAAGCTGTGGTGGAGTGGACCCTCTTGGCTTCGCACACAACGTCAACAACCAGAGCATTCAGAAGAATTTGAAACAGAACTACCAGAGCTGAAGGTCACAGCAGTTACGTTGACAGCAACATCAACCAGCATTCTACTGAATAAATTCTCGTCATTTCCGAAATTATGCCGTATCGTAGCATATTGTCAAAGATTCATTTATAATTGCAAACTCAAACCACCTGAAAGGAAAAAAGTTCACTAGAAATACAAGAAGTAAAGCAGAGAAACAGGTAGTCAAATGGACACAATTAGAAGCATTCCCTCAAGTACTACATTACTTAATAATCAAGACCCCGAAGAAGAGTTCTCTAAAGTCACTCAGTCCGTTCCTGGATAGTGACGGATTGATTAAGGTTGGAGGAAGGCTTCGTTTTTCGGAGCTAACATCAGAACAGAGACATCCTGTGCTTCTACCAGCAAATCATCACATCACCAGAATGATCATGGAAAATGAACGTCGTTGTCTGAAGCATTGTTCCCCAGAGCAACTGCTACATGCAACTCGACAACGATATTGGCCTATCAGCGCCAGAAGAGAAGCGAAAAAGATTGTCAAGAGGTGTCTGAAGTGCTTATGTTACCATCCTACAGTTCCGGAGGTACGCATGGCAGATTTACCGAAAGAAAGGGTTAGGTTAGTTGTTCGACCCTTTGTTACCACAGGAGTGGACTATGCAGGTCCAATATCTGTAAGAGAAAGCCACAGAAGAGGCCACATTTATACTTACACGAGTTACGTAGCTATTTACATGCTTCAGTACCAAGGCAGTGCGTTTGGAGTTGGTGTCAGAGTTAACGACCGAAGCTTTCTTAGCTGCACTGCAACGCTTTACGGCAAGAAGAGGTTTGTGCAAGCAGCTTTTCTCTGATAATGGAAAGAATTTCATTGGAGCAGCCAACGCACTACAAGATATCCAGTCCTTTTTGGAAAAGGGGTCAACAACCATTACCTCCTCACTCGCTCAGCAGCAGATACAGTGGAGTTTCATTCCTCCCCAGTCACCCCACTTTGGGGGATTGTGAGAAGCAGCTGTAAAGATGATGAAAAGACATTTGCTGACTGAAACACAGGGACGCGTGCTAACTTTAGAAGAAACCTACGCTATTCTTTGCGATATAGAGGTTGTATTAAATTCACATCCCCTTACTCCCTTGCCGAATGATCCAAATGATTTATAAGTCTTATCACCAGCACATTTTCTTCTAAGTGACTCGATTGTGCAACCCGTGCAAAGGGTTTTGTTGAGAGAACCGCTTGTCACATTGACAGCACTTGCAGAAAATTCGGCAGTGGTTGTGGCAGAGATGGCAGCGAGAATACTTGCAGGAATTGCAAAAACGCGTCAAGTGGCATGATACCAATCGACGTATTGTTGTTGATTCTTTGGTGCTATTAATTGAGGGCAACATCCCTCCTCTAGAGTGGCCCAGAGGTAGGATAGTTCAAGTTCACCCTAGACGAGATGGTGAGGTGAGGGTTGTCACCGTTCGGATGGCTGGTGGAACTTTCACCCAAAGCATCAAGAAAATATGCCCTCTTCCCATTGAAGGGGATGACAAGGAGAACTGAATTCAAGATTTTGTGTGATATCTCTAACTTTGTGTTATTTTTCATCAAAGATATAATTTAAATATTATTTTCTTTTAATCATCAAAATATGTATGTATAGAGTTTTGTATTAATGCATATTTTAAGAATAAGTATTTTTACAATAGGTATAAGATTACAATAGTTAGTTGAAAGAACTCCTTTCAAGGGGGGGCAAGATGTTATGAAGAGACATTTAATTTTTGTAAATGTATTTCATTAATTGAAGTTGGCACTTTCCAAGCCTATTACCAATTGGTCAGATGATTTTGTATTGTTGAAAATGGTTACGCATGCAACAGTCATGTCCGCCATTAAGTTGTGATATTGCATCATTAAGACATACCAAATTCAATAAAGTATTGAAGGCACCAAGTTCCTTTACTTCAAAAATCAAACGGTATGCGTGTTCAGACAATTGGAATTAGATAATACGTGCTCATCAATAAGCCGCTGCTTGAAAAACAGTCACGAAAATGTTTAAAGAAACCTTTTGCTGTTTTATACCAATTTGAATATGTTTTTGTGTGAGTTTGGTACCTTTCCTGACTTTAATGGAAAATCATGTAAAACATTATAAGAACTACCTTAAACCGAAGCGGTTTTGCATTCAAATAAAAAATCTGTCAAAATGAAGCACAAACCGTAACTACAGTACAGTGTGTATTGTACATATCTCCTTGTTTAATTGCCGTCACTGTGTAAATAATATATGATGGTACAATTTATGTTAATCCAGTCAAAGATCTCTGGAAAAGGTGTGATTTCTACTGAAACCTCGTTTAAGGTAAACCCCCATTTAAGGTTAAAAAAGTCAGGTCCCTGTAAAAACGTTGAATAGGGGTTCTATTGTACCTATTAAATTAACAACAATAAATTAAATAATTAATAATACGATTAATGATTCTCTACCACATACGGTGGCATTGATTACAAATGTAAACTTAGCATTCTCATAATTAGTATTACACAATGAACAAAATTGGATCATGTGGCAGGAATAATTTGAACCATACCATTGCATCCAGGTAACGTTTCCATCTTTTTATTTTCTACAACAATTTCTGAGATTCATTACATATTTAATTAATTTTAACATTTCTTTGTAGGTGTAGATTTCAGTCCTAATTTTTTCTTGACCTGAACTTTCACTTTATAGCCTAATAAGAGTCTAATTGCCCTCTATTTTTTATCATTATCATTGTACAGTTCCAGTTCCTCGGGCACTGTTAATGAGCCTCTTCCACTTCTTCCTGTCCATATACAACTTGTCATGGAACTCCCATCATCCACTGTCCATCCTCCTGTAACTAGATCAACCTTGATCATGTCCATCCATCAGGTTTTCGGTCTTCCTTCAGGTCTTTTCCCCTCCACCCTTCTTGTAGGCTCCATCCTCATCACATGCCCGTACCACCGAAGTCTGGATATGCCGATTTGGTCTATTGGGGATGTCTTTATTCTGGCTTCTTTCCTCACCTCCTCATTTCTTAACTTGTCCATCCTGGTCTTCTGGATGGCGGGTCTAAGAACATCTCTGATGCTTGCAGTCTTGATGAATCTCTCAGGTCTTCACTCATTACCGTGAGTTGGGACCCTTTACCTGATGTTCCGCACCAGGTCATTGTGCTCTGGGACTTGCATAGGCCGGGGCACCACTCCCTGGGCCGGGCTGCTTCTAAAAAGGTCCCTACCTGTTACCCGCTAGTAATACAATTTCAAAAGGAATAGCGTTTAAACAACCGAAAGCACCAGGGAACCGGTATACCACCGCACAAAAATTCTCAACATTTTCAGTAACCTTATTTCCAACTCAAAAATGTTAATACAACTTCCGCATAACAGTACCGTAGTTAAAATCTGTTGGTAGCGCGCAAGAAAATATTTATCTTCTAGTTTGCAAAACTGCAGCCTACGTATCTGGCTGTTTATCTGACATGGAAAATTCTAAATTCCCGTGGAGGGAATTAGATATTTTTTCACCAATAGAGCATGTCAAAATTTTCCAGGATTATCCTCCATGGGAATTTAGAATTTTCCATTTGGAATTATTAGGCAGGCAATAATTCCATTGTGGAGATTTATCTCCCGTATGCAGTTATCAGACTCTGCCTCATAAATAGGCTTCTGATAAGCTCACCTGCATAACCCAGCGTCACCCACTCTTTTAAATCTAAAAATTTCATTTTTGTCCGTATTGAACTGGGAATGGAAGATAGGAAACTTAAAAGGGTCCACCTTTTCAATACAAAAATGTTATAGTTTTATTTACAACATATATTTACAACTTGGAACTAGTTTCGACGCTGTTTGGTGTCATCTTCAGCCAAAATGTGGGAAATAGGCTAGCATGTAGACATTTATATTACACAAGGCGTTACATTAAACAATACACATCTTACGAGGAGATAAAAACAGGGACGAATGTAGAAACAAATGAATCGTTGAGAAAGCAAAAGTTATAAATATTAAAAATAACCTTAACCACACATCTTGCAGTGCGAAAATATTCGCCTTGAATGATTCCTGAATACAAAACGCACGCGCACACATTTCTGAAGAGCCAGCAGGCAGGAAAAAGTAAAGTGAAACCTTAAGAGTTCTATTCGATCCTTTTCGACTTTCTCATTGAATTTTTCAGAAACATGAATATCCCGAAAAACAGATCTGTCTTTCACATTATGCATAATACTTTGTCACGCCACACACTTTCACCACATCACCCTCCATATTTCCCCTCCTTCCACTCCTCCCCTACCGCTCCTTCCCTCTCCCCTCCTAATCCAACAATGGCCGCTCCCCAGACCTAAACTATCCAACACGCTCTGTTCCTCTTCATCTCGCGCCATAGCTTTACCGCCCCATGTCCCGCAATAATCATCATAGAAACCTGCCCCCACCCTACACGTAACGCTGCAACAATACACCACAAATACTGGCACTGTCAACCTCCAAATCTCTCAGAAAACGTATTCCTTAATACCAATTTTATATTCTTGTCGAGCTGAATACCGGACATGTGAAGATTACAAGATTATTTTGTGCATCTACAGAATGGTGGTGATAATGAAGCTATGTAATATAGAGAGAGACTTTCAAAAAGTGGTTAAATGAAGAAGTTATGTCATGTTCAAGATCATGCTTTCACATCTCTGCACAGTATTTAAAATACAATTTACCGTTGGTCTTTATAGCTATTGTTGAGAGTGAAGGAGAATTTCCTGTTGTGTATGTTTATCAGGAACTCAAGGGAGACTTCATTAGTTAGTCGGAACATAAAAAAAAAAAATGAACTCTTCTCAGAAGAACTCTTAAGGTTTCGCTTTACTTTTTCCTGCCTGCTGGCTCTTCAGAAATGTGTGCGTTTTGTATTCAGGAATCATTCAGGGCGAATATTTTCACACTGCAAGATGTGTGGTTAAGGTTATTTTTAATATTTATAACTTTTGCTTTCTCAACGATTCATTTGTTTGTACATTCGTCCCTGTTTTTATCTCCTCGTAAGATGTGTATTGTTTAATGTAACGCCTTGTGTAATATAAATGTCTACATGCTAGCCTATTTCCCACATTTTGGCTGAAGATGACGCCAAACAGCGTCGAAACTAGTTCCAAGTTGTAAATATATGTTGTAAATAAAACTATAACATTTTTGTATTGAAAAGGTGGACCCTTTTAAGTTTCCTATCTTACATCCCACTCTGACGAGTCTAGTGTCAGACCTAAGGCAAAACGCTGGTTAATAGAGCAAACGCCTGAAAAGCCTTACATCTGATATGTTTATCTGACAGTCGTAGTACAGACCCTAAGAAAGTTTTGCATCACCCTTGTATTGATAAAGATATTGATTCCCATAGGGAACCTGAAATATTTGTTCCGAATGAGTAAACGGTATGCACTAGCCATGCATCTTTGGTAGGTGTGTTATTTATCAACTGATGAGCCCAACTCAGCACACTGGGGCGAATCACTGGCAAACAGGAATGAGTTAGCTGTAAAATTGATAATGTCCAATAACGGACCAACTATATTGGTATCACTCTTGTGTGTCATTTAACTGTGTTGCTATCTTCGCCTGTCCTATGCAGACCAGGATGTTTGTAAACATTCAACTGCGTGTACCCCAACCCACAGTTACACCATGCTCTAATGAAAGACAGAAGTTGTAGCACTAGTGTGGAACTATTAGAGGTGTGTTCTAGTGAGCCTGGGATGGCATGACATGCAATGTGTTCATGTGAACATGTACACACAATCACATGTCGAAATTGATGGTGAGTCTAAGGTGGCATGACATGCAGTGTCGACATGTGAACATATAATTTGCATACTTTTTTTTTTCACCTCTTTAATACAATTGATTTTGTGTTGTTAAAAATTCATTTTACTACAACACTACATTAAAAGGGACATGTTTCGCTCGGTTTCCGAGCATCCTCAGCCTTTGTCACTTATTTCAAGGTTAAGACCTGTCATTGTTAATTTGCTTATAACTAATTTGTACTTAATTATGATTATAAAAACTAAGTGGTAAAATACGTGAACATAGGCATTTGTGAACACAATGGACAGTTTAACAATTTAAAATAAGTGCTATTATTGGGATAGACATTGATTCTAATAACACTGATGTCCAAAATACAGTAATGTCCTCACAGTAATAAGATTTGGCTAAAATTCCCAAGTTCTTTGTTTTTTTTAAACGATTAGTAGTTGACTTATTATATTGTACACATTAAAATTTGAGTCATAAATCCTGAGTATTGAGTTTTAACAGGATTGTAATTTGTAATTTAATCCAGGCTTTTGGCATGTAATTTACTGATTAGAAATTGTATACCACCCACCTCCCCTGGAGTGAGGGCATATGACGCTATTGGTGGTTCGTCTATCGGATGGAGACGTTAAGATTTGAACAGACCCGTTGGTGATATTCGACAGGAGTAGGCTATGTTCTGCCAGCTGGTTTTTCAAATACTAGTAATGATAATAATATTGGATATTATTTTAAGATTGTTCTGAAACTACAGCCAGTCATTATCTAATTAAGGATTTACAATTACTAATCTTGTATCCTGCAGTAATTAACAGAATTGTTGCTCATTTTCTAGAATGTTCTTTATTACATACGTCTTTTCCTTTTGCGCACGCAATCCAGTTATAAAATATGCCGCCCAGTGAGTGCATATAATTGTAAAGCATTCATCATCTTAATACACAAGCTGGTATTTCATATTTGGTACAAAAAGACAATGGAGGAAGTTCATTTAAGAATCCATACGTTCAGTCGCTAAAGTTAAATTCCCATTGTGACTTAAGGTGTGGTTTTGTTAGACTACACAGGCTGCTTCTGAGGTTATTTTGATGATTTTTCCATATGGTGAAGTCACTATTACTCATTTCATCACTTAGTTCAAGGATCAGACTAACAGATGTCGTTAAAATCTAAAAATTAATATTTCTCGCCCTTTGTACCTCTTTCCTTCGTACCATATATTTTTGTCATGTGACTTAAGGTATGGTTTCCTGGATGGCATGATGAAATTAAGATCATAATTTACAGAAATCTTTAAGGTTCTGTAATTTTAAGTAGTGTGTGGGTTGTTGTTCTTGTTTTTTGTTTTTTTAGAGGGGTGATCTCCTTTGCTAACATTGCTCTATTGATTAAAATGCTTTGTTTCAGGATGATGAAATTAAGACTTATGTTAAAGAAATTTTGGAAGGAGCTAACCTGGAAGAAATTACCATGAAGACAGTGTGTAAACAGGTGTATGCACATTATCCAGATTTTGATTTGGCACATAAAAAAGACTTCATTAAAACAACTGTCAAATCGGTATGTAGAATGTCTAAATTTCTTTTTCTTTTTTTCTTTTCTTTTATTAGTTCCTTAAAGTTCAGTAATGTACTGCCTACAGGAATATAATGTTTTCTTATTTTGAAGTAGTATTGTTATGTTTCAGTATTTCCTCAGATGATTATTATTATTATTATTATTATTATTATTATTATTATTATTATTATTATTAGCGTATTCTCCCAATAATGAAAGACGTTAAGCAAACAACTCGATCAAGCTTTCTTTGGGTTCTTCTTGTTCTTCCAATAGGCTTTCATTCACTCTGAGAAGGCTTGTTTACGTTCTTCCGACTATTTCGGTCTGCACTGTTTTTGCTTTGGTTGCTCTGATATAACTTCCCACTTGTTGACTTTGTGTCTGAAGGTGTCTCTTTCTAAAATGTCTGTTGCACATATGTTTGCGTTTTTGAGGTCCTTTCGAAGTTCGTCCAGCCAGGGTGTTGAATTCTTAAGTGAGCTAACATAATTTAATATTCTTTTTGACAGTCGATTTTCTGGTAATCTTGTGAGGTGTCCAAAGAATTTCATTCGTCTTTTCTTAATGTCAATTTCAATGTTTGAAACTTTTTCTGTTGTTTTGATTGATTGTAGCCTGTAACCATCTTGGGTATATCTTGCTCCTAGGATTTTCCTGATGATCTTCCTCTCTTGCTTTTTTATTTCTTCTAATTAATTCTTGTTTACTGTTAAGTGACAATGTTTCACTTGCGTAAAGGACTGTTGGTTTTATGACTGTGTTGTAATGCCGAATTTTTGTCGGTCTTGACATGCATTTTTTGTTGTAGATGTCTTGAACTAACCCTAATGCCTTCTTGACTTTTTGGAGACGGTTTTGCTGTGAGATCTTCTCAAGGCCTGTCGGTTCGATGAATTCTCCGAGGTATTTAAAGTACGAGACCCGGTCGATTTTACCGTATTTTGTTCTCAGGCTCGTGATATCTGTCTTTGAACAGAAGAATTTAGTTTTCTCAAATGAAATCTGTAGTCCCACTTTTTCTGCAGATTCCTTAAGTATCTCAAGCTGCTTGATGGCAGTCTCCTCATCCTCTGTTAAAATCGCCAGATCGTCTGCAAATGCAAGGTATGGTACGTAGAGGTGGTTTTTGGGAAAGCCCAATCGGATCGGTTTCCAAGATTCACGTTTCTTGAGTTCCTTCTCCCGTTCTTCCATAACCTTGTCTAGGACAACGTTGAACAGAATAGGAGAGAGTCCATCACCTTGTCTCACACCTGTTTGAATGTCGAAGGGTTCTGAAATTTCTCCCATAAATTTCACTTTAGATTTTGTGCCTGTTAGTGTTTGTCTTATGAGTTCTAGGGTTTTGGGATCTAGTCCTCTCTCTTCTAGAATTTGGAATAGTGAGGGTCTGTCTATCGAATCATATGCCTTTTTGAAATCTACAAATGTGCATACTGTAGGCTTTTGTCTGAGGGCTCGTAGTTTAAGTATGGTTTTAAGGTTGAAAATTTGTTCTGGGCATGACCTGTTTGGTCTGAATCCTGCTTGAAATTCTGATAATTTGGGTTCTAATTGTTGTTGTATTCTATGCAAGAGACAGGCTGATAGTATTTTGTATGTGACTGATACAAGAGAGATTCCTCTGTAATTGTTTACGTCTAACTTGCTGCCTTTTTTATGTAGTGGATGGATTAGAGCAATCTTCCAGTCGTCCGGGAGCTTTTCGGTTAGCCAAATGTTGTGGATTATTTGTGTAATTTCTCTGAGTGAATTTGGGCCTAAATTTTTCAGAAGTTCAGCTACAATTCCGTCTTCCCCTGATGCTTTGTTGTCTTTAAGTTTCTTGATATGTGAATAAATTTCTTCTTGAGTTGGTGGTGCCGAATTTTCCGGTATGATTTCTGGCTGTACTTTCGGGAATCTCTTTTTGGGTTCTGGACAATTTAAAAGCTGTGAAAAATATGTAGCTAATTCTTGGCAGTTTTCCTTATTTGTCAAGGCTAGTTTACCATCGTGCTTCCGAAAGCAAAGGTCCTGTGGGGAATATCCTTTAATTTGGTTCGCAAAGGTCTTGTAGAAATCGTGTGTGTTGTAATTTTTGAAGTTGTCTTCAATTGACTTCATTGGATACATGCTTGCGAACTTCGAGCAATTTCTTGTGTGTTTCTTCTGATTTGTTACAATTGTAGTTTTGAAATGCCTTTTTCCTTTCTTCTAGTGCGGTCTCACATTCTTGATTCCACCAAGGATGTTTTGGTTTCTTGCGAAGAGGGATTAGGTCCTTCGCCGTTTCGATGATTTTAGTCTGGAAATTCTCCCAGCTCTCTGCAGGTCGTTTTTCCCATTCTTCTGAAATTTTGGAGTCCTTAATTTTGTGCAGATCAAATTTTGGAATCACCGATGTTTTCCTGTTGAATTTCCCTTTGGGTGTAAATTTAATTTTGATTCTGCTTAAATAATGATCCGAATCGATGTTAGCACCTCTGCGCACTTGCACATCATGAATTTCCTTTTGGTAATCATATGATATTGCCACATGATCAATCTGAAATTCTCCTAAATGATGGATGGGTAATCGCCAAGTTTTTTGCTTTTTGGGATTCTTCCGGAGTGATGTTGACATAATTTTGAGGTTATTTTGTTGGCATAACTCAATGAGGCATATGCCATTTTTATTGGTGAATCTGTGGGCTGGATAGTCTCCCACTGTCCTCCTGTTGTTTTTTCAGGCTCCTTTTTATTGTCTCCATTTGTTGGTGCATGCACATTAATAAAGGTGTGTTTTTTGTTTGTATGCCTGATTCTTAAGGTCATAAGCCTATTGTTGATGGGTTTCACCTCTATTACTGAATCCAAAACTTTTTTTGTCTACACAGAAGGCCATTCCTAACAATGCTGCTCCTTTACCAATTTTCTTGTTTGTTCCACTTTTGAAGATCCTATAATTATTGTAATCCATCGTTTCTGAATCAGTGAAGCGTGTTTCTTGTAGGGCCAGAATTTGGATTTTCTGCTTTGTAAGTTCTGTTGTGAGATTGTGCAGTTTTCCTGTTTGAATCAGTGTCTGAATGTTGAATGTGCCAATGAAAGTGTGAGTCTTTCGTGGAAGTTTATCAGAGCACTCCGACTTGCTCTCTCGTATTCGCCCAAGCTCCCCAGAATCCGAATGCTTGGTTGCCACTTTAGAGTGGGTGGATTGTCCACTTGGGGTAATTTTGTCTTTACTTGTACGAGTCATGTCTGCTTGTAAGCAATCTTCTAGCTTTCGCTAGTGGTGTAGAACCTGGGATTGTTAGTTCCTGGAGCATATTTACAGCCGCACCTCTGGTGATCAGACGCTGACCACTTGCCGCTTGCTACAAGTCAGACGCGAAGTGGATTTGATTCGGTTCTTCCGCCCTCTCTGCCATTGGGATATGTCCTCTTCTGCCGTCGAGGCCGTTGACCATTTCTCTTTTTACCTCAGTTGATCCGCGGGTGCTTATTTGGCTAAGCCTTATTATTATTATTATTATTATTATTATTATTATTATTATTATTATTATTATTATTATTGCTGTTGCTGCTCTACTTTATTTTAGGTCTAAGAAAATATTGGTCGTCAGTACTTCACAGTAAGTTTATGGTGAAGAAAGCATAGGTGGGATATGTGTAAATATTAGGTTGAGATTCAGTGCGTTAGAAATGAGTCTTAGCCTATCCGAGTGCCCGGTTTGGATGGCAGCAATATCTGCTCACAGTTGTATTGCGAGCGGACAGTTCAAGAGATTGCACAACACAGTGAATTGTGAGATTAAAAGCACAACAGTTCTGTAATAACTTATTACACATAGATTGTTAACAAAGCCAATAAAAAGCAACTTAAATAAGTGAATTGTAAGCCTAATAATGGTTGTACAGTTCAAAGGGATCACAGCAAATTGATATGGGTAAAGATTTAGCTTCTTTCTTGCTCCTTCATACGCTACGAAGACAGATTTGAGAGTCTGCTGTGCCAAATTCCGCATTGATTTAGACAGATATTTAACGAGCCTGTCGGAAATATCCAAAAGTTACTCTTCCATTAAAATTGGTGGTCTACTGTTCTTCGGAGCAACAAATACTGCACCACAACTATGAAATTTACTTAGTAAATCTCGCACAGTATCACGATGCAGTAGAGCTGAGTCTGTAAACAGTTCTTAAATTCTTTTCACTGCATCTGTGTATGTGTAAGAATACCAAAACGGTGTTTTGTACTTCAAACGGTGTTGGAAAACATCATTATGTGATTTATTTCACTGTACAAGGAATGTTGCATGTTGATGGCAAAATATATGCATTTGTGGAAATGATGTTACAAATGCCCAACACTTACTTGACACAATGAAAGTTCTTCCAGTGAGGTTCAACTAACAGGATATCAGCAAGATAGAGCAGATCTTTTAGATTCAGGAGGTCAAATGTACTCTTATCACTATTGACCTGTCCAAGGCTTTTGACAGGGTAGGTCATGGGAGACAGCTGATCAAAATGAGGACTATTGGACTATGAACGTATGGCTAAATTTCTAGAAAATAGAACGCAAGAGAATTAGAGTAGGTGAAGCATTATTTGGTCCTCTAGTGACTAAGAGGGGGGGGGGGGGGGGCAGGGTCTCGCAGGGCAGTTTTGTTTTCTTATGTATATAAATGATATGGGTAAAGAACTAGAATCACAGATAAGGCTTTTTGCAGATGATATACTATATAGAGTAAAAAATGAGTTACAGGGTTGTGAGCAACTGAAAGAAAAATAAAAATCTATGGACAGTGATGTGAGATGGACAGCAGACAATGGTATGATGGTAAACTTGTTGACAAGTCAGGTTGCATGTTTCACCTAGAGGAGAAGTCCTCTCAGTTTTAATTATTGTGTTGATGGGGTGAATGTACCTCATGGGGATCACTGTAAAGTCTTCTTGGCCGAGCTCGATAGCTGCAGTCGCTTAAGTGCGGCCAGTATCCAGTATTCGGGAAATAGTGGTTTCGAACCCCACTGTCGGCCGCCCTGAAGATGGTTTTCCGTAGTTTCCCATTTTCACACCAGGCAAATGCTGGGGCTGTATCTTAATTAAGGCCACGGACGCTCCCTTCCCACTCCTAGCCCTTTCCTATTCCATCGTCACCATGAGACCTATCTTTGTCGATACGCTTGCAAAAAAAAATAGTCTTCTTAGACTGCTGATCCGTTGCCAGATGTTTGCGTTCCACATACAGTCTTATTTTTGTTGGCTGCAGTTTGAAGTAGTTCTTCAAAGTACTGAACGAAATCTCCTCATTTGTTTGCTAGGTCATCCAAGGTCTTGCATGCCCATGGCTGCCAGCTACTTTCCCTTCAGCTATTAACTGAAGGAGTCCAAACCTGTCGGGGCGCGTCACTGCGGGTCTTTCTTTTCTTCACAGTATTTTATAATTTCTACATCCTTCCCGAGTCTTTGCAGAACTTGATGATTTGTCATGTGCCCAACGGCAAAACAGGCGTACGTGGATCCATTTCCAATGTTATGGTTTCCCCACAGCTGTGGAGGCGGAAGAGGATAAAGCCAGGCGGACTGGCTATAAAGGCGCTACTCAACTTATTTGGAGTCTGCGGCAGTCCGTTGCGGTTTTGGAGCTTGCTACTGTCTGTCTCGTACTATATGTGCCGCGGTGAATGGTTCTAAAATCATAGTGTGTGGGCCTCCTCCCTGCAAGTTGAGGTCCACCTTAAACAAAGTCATGCTTATGGCATTTTCTCCTGCTACTCCCACAAAGTTCAACGGCGATGGGATAAGGATGGTGGAAGCAGATTTAGGGTGAATTCGGAAGCTTCTAGTCTGGACCTGCACGTTGGCGGCAGATGTGTGATGGTCGCCTTTCCTGAGACTTAGTGGCTACTCAGGAATCTGGTCCTGCATCTGTGTTTGGGCAGGCCTATTTAGGATCACCGTTGCCCCCCTCCACCCCCTAAATGGGGAAGGCCCTAGAAAATGTGGGCTAAACTTTGGTAGCCACACTCAGATCCCGGCTGGCAAACAGCACCCAGAGGGACACCCTAATTTTGCAGTAGTAAACATGAGAGAACTTTGATTCTAGGACCGTGGAATATCAGAACTTTACTAGACAGTAATACCACGCCTGAAAGGCAAACGGCTCTGGTCACTCATGAGCTAGCAAAACTTAAGATCGACGTTGCCGCTTTAAGTGAAACAAAATTACTGAATGAGAGAAAACTTACTGACTGTAGTTCAGGCTATACCGTTTTCTGGAAAGGGAAAAATGAAGGTGAACATCGAATTCATGGTGTTGGATTTGCAGTGAAAACTAAACTGGTAAACGTACTTAGGTTAAGACCTGCTGCAGTTAATGAAAGACTCGTGACCCTCCGCATACCGCTCTATGGAGATAAATTCATCACTCGCATCTCTGCTTATGCCCCTACGTTGGACAGCTCTGAAAATTCTAAGAATCAGTTCTATGGTTGTCCGTGGTTTCCCATTTTCACACCAGGCAAATGCTGGGGCTGTACCTTAATTAAGGCCACGGCCGCTTTCCTACTCCTAGCCCTTCCCTGCCCCATCATCGCCATAAGACCTATCTGTGTCGGTGCGATGTAGAACAACTAGAAGAAAAAAAAGAATCAGTTCTACCATCAACTGAATACAATACTTTCCAAAGTGCCCACCATGGATAAATTATTATTATTATTATTATTATTATTATTATTATTATTATTATTACTATTACTACTACTACTTGGTGACTTCAATGCTAGAGTGGGTAGAGATAATTGGCAGTGGGGTAATGTCATGGGTAGAGGCATGATTTCTTTTTGCATTAACGATAAACGTGACAAAAAAATTTTTGAAGCGATTTTACGATATCTTTACGAATCATATGTTCCTGGTTAAGAAAATGTGGATATTATGTTCGCGAATTAAAGCGTTATTTTGAAGCAAAATTCAATTATTTCGTGATAAGCGCGATATTACAGCGAAATCTGTAGTGAACAACGAACTTGACATTTTTTGTTCCAAGATTATATATGAAAAGGAAGACCGGACAAAGATTCATCAACAGGAAAGAAATATGTTATCATTAATGTTCTGGAAAATCTCTTTAAGACATGGCATCAAAGAAAAGGGGTTAGCTCCAGGCTTCTTGCCAAACAAAATATTTGGTATGTTTTTCTTGTGGTGGCTGGTAATCCCCCAACCTGTCTCCTCAGGGCATTGTGCAATCCTGGGATCCCTAATGACGTCTACTAGCAGCACAACTGACTGGTGTATTTCGGCTTTGTGGTCAGGTAAAATTAAGAAAGTGATCGCAGACAGTAGCGAAGATGGGTCGCTCAGCAAGTGTTACGGTGCACAGCAGAGCTAAACAGTTTGCGAGTGAAGGTTTATACGTTTCGGAAAGCAATATTTTAATGTGTAAATTTTGTAATGTTCATAGCGAAAAAAGATACTGTCTCAAAACATTGTTTTAAAAATCAGGAACATTCAGAACGTAAATTTAGCACTCCAACAGAGTAAACGGCAGGCCACAATAGAACTGTCATTAGATATGCAGAAGAAAGCTAAGAGTGAAAAAATAGAATTTATTCACGAAACAGCTGCGATGCTACTCAAAGCCAACATCCCGCTGGAGAAGGTAGATGACCCTCCGGTCCGGAAATGGCTTCAAAAGTATGTACCAGGTATGTAGCAAATAAACCTCCACAATCAACGATCAGTGATAGTAATGAAAACTTTAATGCTTAATTTTAGAATTTCATTAAAGCAAAATTAAAGTGATACAGCAAT
Organism: Anabrus simplex; assembly: GCF_040414725.1. Taxonomy (NCBI): domain Eukaryota; kingdom Metazoa; phylum Arthropoda; class Insecta; order Orthoptera; family Tettigoniidae; genus Anabrus; species Anabrus simplex. Next base: position 383,007,289 of record NC_090267.1, on the reverse strand, counting down.
ATCTATTTCGAACGCGAAAATTAGTATCCTCGTGAAATCGTTCAAAAATTAATGCAAAAAAATCATGCCTTTAGTCGTGGGCAATCAAGGCGTAGGAAACTGTAATGCAAATGGATTACTTCTTGGTCTTTGTGCTGAGCATGAACTCATCGCCAACACAGACTTCCGTTTACCAACCACATACAAGACTACATGGATGCACCCACGTTCAAAACACTGATTACGTCATTACCCGACAACATGACAAGAAAGATGTCCTCGTCACAAAAACAGCTAGAAACATTGATGACTGTTGGACGGATCATAGACTTCTTATCAGCCGACTCAGAATTTTGGTGCGCCAGAAACCACACACTCGTTTCACAAACCCTCAAGGAAGAAATGTAATACCTCCAAACTTTAAAATAAAACCGTTACTAAAGAATTCCAAAATGCCAAAACAGAGCAGCTGACTTCCAATCCAATCAATACCAATTATGTGGAGCTGGAATGGGCCACACTTCAAACTATCATCAAAGATTTGGCAGAAAAAACAATGAGCTATAAGGAAAGGAAGAGAAATAACTGGGTTGATGATAATGAAAACATTCTGAAACTAATTAGTAAAAAAAGGGAAGCCTACCTATCCCTTACACAAGACCCTTCCTCTGTAGCGAAGAAAGCACGTTTCCAAGAGCTTGAAATGACGTGTCAGGCTGATATAAGACAGATGAAAAATGGTGGCAACAGAGAGCCAAGGAACTCCAGGCTTTGTTCAATACCAGAAATCTTCGGAATTTCTGCGGAATACTAAAGGAAATTTTTGGGCCCTCTCGCTCTTCATCAGGTGCGCTGAAAGTCATTGACAATAACACCATCCTTACAGACAGTCAAGACATATTAAGACGCTGGAAGGAACACTTCTGAGTCGAAGCTCAAGTGCTGCCAAAGACTTCCTCCAACATGTGCCACAACATCCTCTGCAATTGTGGATGGCAGTCCACCCACCCTTCCATGAATTCACCAAAGCCGTCAAAAGTATGAAACCAAGAAAATCTCACGGACCAGATAACATCCCTCTAGAACTTATTCAAAGTGGAGAACTATCTTTGAAGACCAGGATTTTCTCCCTGATTCTAGTAATTTGGAAAACACAGATGGTGCCTACCGACATGAAAAATACCACCATAGTAACCCCCATCAAGAAAGGTGATCGAGATGTTTGTGGCAATTATCATGGCGTTTCCCTCCTGTCCATAGCAGGAAAAGTTCTGGCAAGGCTTTTGTTGAACCGTCTTCAGACTTTCTCCGAAATGGTACTCCCTGAGTCTTAATGTGGGTTTTGAGCCTCAAGAGGTACCATTGACATGATCTTTTGTGCTAGACAAATCCAAGAGAAATGCAGAGTAAAACAAGTCCTGCTTCTTTTGGTGTTTTACGATCTATTTGGCTGTCCTGACCGTTTTGTAGGCTTAATCCAGGCTCTTCATGATGGAATGGTTGGAAGAGTTCTTCACCAGAATGAGCTATCAGAAGAATTTCCTATCACAAATGGGCTTAAGCTAGGCTGTGTGCTTGCCCTGTACTTGGCAGCCATGCTTCACGAGACTTCTATCGACCATATGGGAGTGGAAATTAAGTTTCGGTATGATGGTGGACTGTTCAACCAAACCAGGCTTCTTTCTCAAAGATTGACTCATAATACTCGGATAATGGAGCTTCAGTATGCTGATGAAATGAAATGTCGTATGGCTTTTAGTGCCGGGATATCCCAGTACGGGTTCGGCTCGCCAGGTGCAGGTCTTCCTATTTGACGCCCGTAGGCGACCTGCGCGTCGTGATGAGGATGACATGATGAAGACAACACATACACCCAGCCCCCGTGCCGTAGGAATTAACCAATTATTGTTAAAATCCCCGACCCGGCCAGGAATCTAACCCGGGACCCTCTGAACCGAAGGCCAGTACGCTGACCGTTCAGCCAACGAGTCAGACAATATGCTGATGACAATGCAACACCTGCCCATACATCTGAGGAGCTTCAAACATCCATCAACTGTTTTTAGGAAGCTTATGGACGATTTGGTCTGACTATCAACGCCTGTAAGACGAAAGTACGTGCGCAGCCGGCACCAGGTGGTACTGTCCCTGAACTAAATGTCACCATAGCAGGAACACCTCTTGAACAAGGAGACCAATTCACCTACCTTGGTAGTATTCTAACTACACACTGCAACTCAGAAAAGGATGTGGAAAATGGAATAAATGGAAGCCCATGCAGCTTACAGCCACCTTTCCCACCGAGTTTTCTTGAATAAGGAGCTAAAAATATATAGCAAACTAATGGTGTACCAAGCTGTAGTCATAACATTACACATGAGCGTCGTGACATAAAGAAACTGGAATGCTTCCATCAGCAGAAACTTAAATCCATCATGAACATCAAATGGGATGACTACATAAACAATGCAGCAGTTCTTGACAAGGTGCATATGAACAGCATAGAAGCCTTCATCATCACTCTTCAGGTTAGATAGGTTGGTCACATCCCGTGTATGAATGATAGCAGACTGCCTAAACAACTTCTCTACGGTGAGATTGGTCATGGCAAAAGGCCTCAAGGTGCTCCTTTGAAACATTATAAAGACCAGCTTAAGAAGACTATGAATAGCACCAACATAAATGCCAACAGCTGGGCATCAACTGCACAAAACCGTGTTCTCTGGCGCAAAACATCTGCAGAAGGCATCTCACTTTTTGAGCAGGCACGTCGCAGACAAGAAATTGAAACGCATGAAAAGCGTAAACTACGTCGGATCCAACCACGTCCTCCACCCACCTTTAGATGTGACTTGTGTGGCCGCATGTTTCATGCAAAGATTGGCTAGTTATGTTACTCTTTCTCTTTCAGTAGTTTATTTCATTATATTTCCACTACCTGGGTAATAGTTCTGATCTCTCGAAATGGTACACAGAGTTTAACGATTAGCGGTTCTAATGTTGAATTATCAAAAGAAGGTACCAAGAATTGGGATGTATCTATTCTAAAGTGAATGCTAAGAACTAAACTAAGCCATTGCATTTATTTCTTGACAGAACACAGGCAGCTTAAATTTTGAAATAACACATTATGAACTTTAAGAAGGAATGCGTCACATTTTATTTAATCAAAGCTTTGTTGGGTTGTTTGGAAAGTAAATTAGATGCACTTTGATATTGTGGGATCAATTAGAGAGCTTTCGTTTCAGTGGGTTCAGGGCTTGTTTCTGCATGTCACATTTTTATCATCATGGCTGAACATGTAAAATCAGTGCAACAAATATAGTCTACATATTGTGAAATACCGATAATCCAGTATTACTTTGTTATATTTGAATAATTTTCTGATGTTTCTAATATTTTTGTTACAGTTGATATCTACATGAAGAAACTGGTGAAAACGTGTGTGAGTGAGAGAAAGAGAACTGTGTACCTGCATTTTGAATGCAAATTACAGTATGAGAGAAATTTTATCAAACAAGACTTCTTAATGGAAGAGTACGGCACACAAGTAAGAATGAGGTGTTTTATTTTAGTGAACATGGAGCTGTTCCTTGGTGACCATAAACTTGTGTGCGTTTCCGAATCGTAAATAACGGAAATAGTGCTTGTGAACATGTCCAGATATCTGCTGATAGGGGTTTTGCAAGTACAAAAGAGTAACATCCCACATATGTATAGTTATGATCCTGTTATGGTGATGATAGTTCCAGTGTAATTAATGCTAATTCAGTACTCAGTTTTATCTTCCAGAAATTCTCTCTCTCGTGCTATATTTTATATTCTGCTTTTAGCTTAGTTTATACAGTTTTGGAATTTTGAGTTGCAAAGATGTGGCAGAAAATATATTGCTGTACATTGTATGTTACTTAAAATAAGTGAATTCTGAGTGGTTTCAGTTCTCTGAAAATAAGGTTATACCATTTTTAAGATCTTTGTATTAATGAAAAGGTGGAAAGAAGAAAGTGAAAAATCTGATCTTTTTTAGTAACAGTCTTCTTGTATTCTAATAATATACACATGGAGTGCAATTATAACCATGTTAAATTTAAACTTGTATTTGGTTTTTATTTAGCTAGTACAGAAGTGAATTGTGTATGTACATATGTTATTTCACATTTATAAATGCTAAGAAGCGTCATCATGCTAAATTATTTATTTTATGGGAAAGTTGCAACAAAGTATTTATTATGTGATCAATTGAAAGTAATAGCTTGTGAAAAGCCTGATTTTGTTCTACATGCTGATTAGTTACTAATTATTAAATGAACGTACTTATTTGTGACAAAACTTTATTATCTGTTTTTGTGATATATAAGTATAATTACAGGTTTCTGGGAGTAGGTGTCTCGCTTTATGAACATTTTTCATAGTTTTGTTGCTGCTCTCCACCTTGAGATGGCATGCCCTCCTCTAAAAGAACAATATTATGTGTACTCTTTTGACAAGCTTTTGCTTACCTTTATTGCAGTGTAAAATATCTGACATTTTATTACTTTTAGATGCTACATTTTACTAATTCATAGTAGATGCATCAAATTCTGCACTACAGGAAGGTGTCGGAATTTATGTCCACATAAGTTGTGTATAAGCATTTTGCATCACAAAATTTTTATCCTGTAAGTTTTAGTTTTCAAAGTGAGAATTTGTGTGAATGTAATTTTTCACATGTAGTGACGTGTTGACAGTAAACGACTTATGATTTTTCTATATTTGTATGTGTGGTTTTTTGTTGTAATCCCATTTAATTTCTATGTCTGAGAATTAGCGCTACAGACTTTGCTGTGATTAATCATGTACTTTCATTGATCTGTAAAGGACCCATCTTTAGTGATTTATGTATACTTCTTGGACTTCATCACTATAGCAGATGTGTTTGAGAATGCCTTTATTGGGACTGATGGACACTTGAGTGCACAAAAACGGGCCAGCAGTGAATTATTTCATTCTATACATTCTCAAAACACGAGTGGGTAGCCACTGGCTGAGGAGATTCCTGCTGCCTGCAGAACATTGTCACTGCCAGTACAAAACCTCGTATATGAAATATTTTAGCTTAGAACTTTGGCCAGTAAGTTTCTGTCATCTAAGTGCAATATTGTATGAATGTTGTCAAGGCATTCTTGCTCTTCGTAATGTATGTGCTGCGGGTCAGTATATCTCCAAAAATATTATCACGTAGGAGGTTTTGTCCTGGCAACGACAATATGTTCGTCCCATAGAGAAGGGTAGAAGAAGATATGAGTATTTTGAAAGAACACTATTGTGATAGCCATTCTTTTGTGCACTTAAGTGTACTGTTAGTTAAGAGTAGTTTCTGTTATCAACAACTATACTTCATACACACAGATGCAATATTCACTGCATTTCATGTGTAGTCAAGAAGAGTGTAATTCCTTAATAAGTGACCTGTGGCGTTAGTAGCTTGTAGTATGTTTATTGCAGTGATAAATTGACAGAACATTCGTTGCAGCTTAGTCCTTTCTCTTTGCAAGTTCCTCAGCCTATGGAGTGAGTTGTTTAGAAAATCTCCACAAGAATAGATGTGTGGTGTTTTTTCTTTTTTAGTCTACATATTTCTGTGTTATAAACTGTTAGTCTATTTTAGAGTTCCTTAACTTTCAAGTGGAGGTGTGTGTGATAGTTCATTGACTTCATCACTAGCTTCTTACCAAGGCAATGCTGGTTTGAATCTTGGTCTTTATGAGTGAGATTTTGTTCAGATTTCCCACATAATACTGCAGGTTCCATAACTTAGAATTAATATTCAGTACAGCTAGGCTAGCTGACTTGCTTGCTGTGTGTGTTCGTGGGGGGGGTCCCCTATTGTAAATCAGAAACACGCTCTTGTTGGTCTGACTCCAGTGCAGTAACACCCCTGGGTGTTCAGTGATCATTTTTCTGAAAGAATCATTTGACTCATTGAAGAGGGTACAAAGAGAAGAGAATGTTTGAGCATAATTTAAGAAATACACTGGAGTATGACAAATTAAAATTCTCTATACAAGAAATAATACACTCAAGTACAGCTACAAAAAACAGGGATCACTAAGAGACATAAAAAGTGCACCACAAGTTGCTTTCACACTCCTTAGAAATGCACATATAACAAGTATAACCTAGCGAAGTGATAATTTTTTAAAATCAACATATAGTCCTTAAGGTATTTTGAAGGTTATATTAGAGGAGCAACCAGTCAAAACCTACAATGTCCACCTCTGGACAAAATTGAGTTTGATACAGTTTCAGGGAGTATTTTTCAAGCTTTACATGTTTCCACATTCAGATTTTTTCTATCTGTATATTGTAATATTGAAATAATATCTTGAAAGTGAGCAGTTAAAACAAATTGTATATTGTCCATGCGGGTGACTGAATCAGAATGCATAATGTCCACCAATGACATATTTTAATTTGATTTTCCTTCCACAAAATGCATAAAATGTAATAAATGCAGCCTATTCTAGACAATAACATTCTGGCTATAAATAATTGTAGTTAACCAGTTTTTTCAAAGTAATTTTAGTCTTTGTTGAATTCCTTCCAGTAGATATTTATTTTATACTGTTGTAAGTAGATACTGTAAATTTGAAGTGATTGAAAGTCTAATTTTGTAAGTTCTAATATTCAGGTATTAACATGAATGTGAACTAGTGATAATAAAAGTACAGTAAACTCATCAAAACATATGTCGTATAAAATAGATCAAAGCGTATGTTGCCCAAAAAGTAAATTAACTTTACAACATCCCCAATAAATTCTTGATCTCTTGCAACATGGCATCTAATTCAGTATCCCAGTAAGAAACTAACTGTGAAAACTGCATTATATTTTGTTGAATACTTTGAGAGCTATTGGTTGCCCCTCATTTAGTATTAAAGTGTAAAGATAATTTTTTAAAATCTACGTATAGTCCTCATAAAAAACGGGGAGGTTGCCTGTCACCGCTGCTGTGGCTTGGAATATATAATGAGAGACTGGTTACAAGGATAAGGCAAAGAACGTCAAAATTGCAAGATCCAAAGACAACATAACTGTAAACTGCCTGGGATTTTCTAAGGACCTTGCTCTCGTGTGCAACAACATTCAGGAAGAAATTACATCACTACAGGAAATAGTGCAGAATATCCTACAAAAAGAAAAAAAAATCAAATTAACTGACTCGCCCCCCGTAAAAAACATCGCAATACTGTAGAACGGTGCATCATAATCGTTGACAAATTTAAATACAGTAGAAGCCTGCTATAGTGAGTACGGCATATAGCGAGAACTCTGTTATAAAGACAGTTATTTTCTGTCCCTTGAAGATTCTATATTAAACTCTGTATTATCCTACGGTTACAGGGAGAACCCTATCACTGATGCATCCGTTATTACGAGCGTTTAAGGATGCGTAATTTTTTCCATTAACAATATTTATGCACTCCAGCGATAATATTGAATGTGATCGATTATCCTAGCTATGTGCACTAGCGAACGCTGTCGTCGACATTCAGACTTGAAGGCAATATCTACGTCGATTAGTAATACTCGACTGGTGTTTTCTAAGCACAATTCGAAATGAAACGGAACATGTTTCCGTAATAAGTGAGGAAATTATGTGGCCGATAGCAGTAGTTAACTCGTTAGAAATAAAGGCTGAACTATACGATCGCTTAATTTTAAAACTATGTGCTGAAATTAAGAAAGAATATGGCGCAGAGTAGATGACTGATTTCGGAAGGTAGTTTATTCAGTAAAACCTCGTTGGGCATTTCTGCAGGGAACAAGGAAAGATAATGTTTAAGGGAGAAAACGTACTATTGAATACATGAATAAAAATTATCCAACATTAATATGCAAACACTTGATTTTTTTCGACATGCATGCCTTTTTTAACGTAAGGAACATTTTTATTTTCCCGTATTGAACTGATATAACAATTGATTTAAAATCTTATAGGTTCCACCTTTTTCAGTGCAAATACAATGTTGTCTGATGTTTTTTACAACATGTATTTAATTACAGAACTAGTTTCGGCATTCATGACACCATCATCAGCTGCATAACAAGTGAAGAGAAACTTGGTGATACAACAATATGAAACAACATATCAATACAGTTAACTCCTTGGTGTCCTATACTAATTTTATGTTAAGTTTAAAAATCTCTAGTTTACAACAAGATAACACTTTTGAGTCAAAATTTTTAAATAGTACAAAAATCTTATCTCAAGGTGATGAGTTAACTTCAAATATTTGGTAATAACTAGGTATCTTTTTGTACACTCGTAAGCATGGAAACTCCAAGTTCAATTGCAACGTTAGTGTTGGACAAATAGATCTCTGTCCAGTAGTATGCTATTAAAAGGTTCATTTCAGAGATGCATTGCTAGACAGTTTCATGGATAAAAACTCATTATGTTCTGTTAAAATATTGTAATAAAATGTGCCGTCTTCTGGAGCTTGTTGAATTGGAGAGCCTTAAATCTTTTGTTGATATACAACCTTGAAATTAATCTTTTTTAGCATACTACTGGACAGAGATCTATTTGTCCAACACTAACGTTGCGATTGAAATTGGCATTTCCATGCTTACGCGTGTACCAAAGATACCTAGTTATAAACAAATATTTGAAGTTAACTCATCACCTTGAGATGAGATTTTTGTACAATTTAATAATTTTGACTCATACGTATTATCTTGTTGTAAACTGGAGATTTTTAAACTTAACATGGTTTCCCATTTTCACACCAGGCAAATGCTGGGGCTGTACCTTAATTAAGGCCACGGCCGCTTCCTTCCAACTCCTAGGCCTTTCCTATCCCATCGTCGCCATAAGACCTATCTGTGTCGGTGCGACGTAAAGCCCCTAGCAAAAAAAAAAAAATAAACTTAACATAAAATTAGTATAGGATACCAAGGAGTTAATTGTATTGATATATTGTTGTATCACCAAATTTCTTATCACTTATTATGCAGCTGATGATGGCATCATGAAGGCCGAAACTAGTTCTGTAATTAAATAAATGTTGTAAAAAAACATCAGACATTGTATTTGTATTGAAAAAGGTGGAACCTATAAGATTTTAAATCAATGCATGCATTTTACATGTATGCATCATGTATAGGCAAGCTACCATTTCAGTATTAAAAGGCGTGAAAAAACGAGGGAAGAAATGAAAACCTTTTACACTGGGGCTTATTAAATAAAAATAGTGTATTAACACCCGACAACAAATACAAAAACGTTTGCAGTGGGGCCCCATAAAAGTATCAGCCCATTATTGCAGAACACACACGTTCCGAAACAAATGTCAGCTGAAGCCTTATATTTCGGACCAGTGGGTTAAACATTGTTTTCTGATCACACTCTTCGACCATGATTATTAATGAAAACGAGAAAGCAAAACTGATCTTTCCTGATACTAATGGCTTGCTACCCAAAGCTATAATTTACTCTCTAAAATTTCAGGAATTCAAGGCCATTTCCCGTTTTCACGTAACTTTACCTGACCTGCCTCTCATGGCGAGGGCTTTAATCTGTGTTTGAAATCACGCTCCTTTCACAAGGGATGACAAAGAACCATTTCAGTGCTGTGGAAAATGTGATCGTACTGAGCGGTAATAATGGAAATTTGCGACGTGCTAAGTGAGATGTTTAAATAAATTTAATGCGACTTGAACCGGGACTTCGAATTTACGTGCTAAGCGAGAAATTGCCTTAATGAAGAACGCACGAAGAGGTTTCACTGTATTTTCTCATGTCTGGTTAAATTTTGGAAAGGCTATTCCTGAGTAATTTATAGTGAAACGGTTATCATTTCTCTACTGGTACTTGAAATTAGAGATGGAAATTTCATATCGTAACATGATACTGTATCCTAATCCATCAGTGTAAGCTGTTAGGGAAATAATACAAAAGTAACTGTCTGAGCGGAACCAAGGAGAGGGTAGGAGTTTCTGATTGGTTAACTGATATTAGGAAGCATGGGAGCTCTCTTTAACCCTTAGCCCTCCTTTCCTCTCCAGCTCCATTTAAGAATATGCTCTCTGAGGGATAAGAGACAGCACCAACATATGGACAATATATTTATGAAAATCAAATAAATCAAACACAAAATAAATATAATAGAATATTCAGGTGCAATGTTCAGCATTTTTTAAGCCTGAAATTATCTCAGCTAGTCACTTTTGATCTGTAATTGTGCATTGTGTGGAACTTCTCAAAGCACTCGCCAGGAAGTAATCCACGTGTTTATTCTACAAGTATTGCAAAAAACATTGTCTCACGTCCTCTCCCCCCTTCACATTACGGTCGCTGCAAAGTGCAACAGTCTTTAAGATTACACCTAAAATGCTTTGAATTCAGGAAGAGGAACATCTATCCATGACCTCCAAATAGACTCATGTCTGTGGAGCGTAACCTTGTGGATGTTTTCACTGGCATATGTCATTCTCGCACACGATCTTCGACAATAATTAGTCAGTAATGAATGATTGAAACAAGTCAAGTTCACTCTTAGGTTTAGTCCCTTGCGGTGGCTGATAACTTGGCGTACCTGTGAATGGGGTTCTTTTGAAGTCCAAGTCCGTGTCATGGTATTCCCTCCAGCCGTCAGTAGAGGAACTGGCACTGCCATTTAGCATACATTTCTCATTATCGTGATCTTCATCACTCAACTCACGAACACAATCTAGTTCCGCAATATCTTCCTCGCCACTTAATTGAAAAAACATTCTCACTATCGCTGAAATCAACGTCACTTTCATCTAAAAGTCTGGCTATTTCCTTCTCGTGCTGCTCAAACGACACCATGTTGCTAAGCAACAACGTCTGTTTACAAACTTGCATGGTCTTCAAAGAATGCACACAAAGCTTGATTTCAAAGAGATTATAGCTATACATGGCTTCAAATTGTCGTCGAAAGATGGCAGTAGCTTACTGTTTCTGTAATTCATGCCTGCGTAACCCGACAAAAGAGTTATGGGGAGACAATCGTGTCGGGCATGGCCCGCCGTGCGAGTGCCAAGGTTTAAGGGTGCGCTCCTGCGTAGGCGCAAGCGATAATTTTGTAACATTTTAGCGGCAGTACCAATATTCCTACCCTGTTGCTGGCCGGTTACAGATATTCTTTAGTTATTCAAAGTGCTTTGTATTAGGCTTGCAGGTGGTGATACATACAGAAGCATAGTTCCTCGAAACTGTTACACATGATCTTCCCACTTTGCATCTCGTATTTCACGCCGTGTTGTGGACAATTAGCAAAAGACCGTATACGATTTGTGTAAGCAAAAACTTTGTTACAGGGAAACTGTTTCCTATACGCATTGTAAGAAGGAAAAGAAAATAATTATAATTTTAAAATTTCAACTGGTTAATGTCCTATCCTCGCTGCTAGATTTGGGGGGGGGGGTGCTTCAGTCCATTTCTAACCCGGTCAAATGACTGGAAACAGGCTGTGGATTTTCATTTTCAACTGGTTAATGTACTTCTCATTAATGTGCATGGTCTCTGACCAAAAACATCATTCTATTGGTACTGACAACGCGAAATAGAATTTAAATCCTTTTTCTCCAGAGAGTCTTTGGTTCAGTGATCCTCAAAGAACCATGTGCAAATTTGCAACTGATGTTATTGCGAGTAAAAAATGAAATGGCATATGGCTTTTAGTGCCGGGAGTGTCCAAGGACAAGTTTGGCTAGCCAGGTGCAGGTCTTCTGATTTGAGGCCCGTAGGCGACCTGCGCGTCGTGATGTGGATGAAATAATGTTGAAGACGACACATACGCCCAGCCCCCGTTCCAGAGAAATTAACCAATGATGGTTAAAATTTCCAACCTTGCCGGGAATCGAACCCGGGACCCCTGTGACCAAACGCCAGCACGCTAACCATTTAGCCATGGAGTGAACTACAGTGAACACAACTGGCAAGTTTGTGGAGATTTTAAAGTTCTTACTGTGCTGCTGGGTCAACAATCTGGTTTTACCAAATTTCCATGCTTTCTTTGCCTGTGGGATAGCAAGGCACAAGTTGATCACTGGATTAAGAAAGACTGGCCACCTAAAGAAAGTTTTGTAAGTCAGTTCTAAGAATGTTGTGCGCCAAAGCCTTGCGAGTCCTAAAGTTTTGGTGCCACCTCTCCACATTAAGCTTGGCTTAATGAAACAATTCATAAAGGCTTAGAGTAAGGAAGGATACTGTTTCAAGTACACATGTGAGAAATTTCCAATACTACCTGAAGCAAAATTACAAGAAGGTATATTTAATGGTCCTGATATAAGAAAATTGATGTCAGGTGCAGCATTTAAAAGCACTGTGGATGAAGAGGAGAAAACAGCATGGATATCTTTCTCTGAAGTTGTTCAAAAATTTCAAGGTAACAGCAAGAATCCCAATTACCGAAACATTGTGGTTATCATGCTTGAAGCATACAAGAAACTTTGTTCTAACACGAGTATGAAAATTAATTTCCTGTTTTCTCACCTAGATTATTTCCCTGAAAATCTAGGATCTTTGAGTGAAGAACAAGGCGAACGATTTCACAAGGCTGTGCTGAAGCTCGAAAGGAGATACCAGGGACGCTGGAGCATCAGTATGCTTGCAGTCTGTTGTTGGATGTTAAAGCATGAAATACCTGAAGACAAACATAAAAGAAAAAGGAATAGGAGGACTTTCTCAAGTAAGAAGCGAAGAGTGTAAAATGTGTGTGAAACTTTCCAGTAGTGAAGTAAACAAGACAAAATAAAGCAAAAACACTGTAGTGACATATATTAACAACCATACACATTAATTTCAGGAAGTTTTGTATATTATTGTTTTTTTCTTTAAAATAAAAAGTATTATGAAATCATTTGTGATGAAATTCACGTAATTTATACAATACATGTAAAGTGATTTCGAAAAAACCCTACGTGATGGAAGTAAACGGATTGAAAATTTGGATTCAGCACATCGACATTATATAAAATCACATTTTTTACTTTAGGCAACAAACAAAAAGTTTAAATTTCCAGGCTAGTGTAATTATTTAGAGAAGCTTGGAAATTATTTTTTAGATTTCTGTTGGCTCATGTTCATACCAAGGAAAACTTGTGGTATATAAAGCTGTCTAGCCAGGTGAACTTGCAGTTATTTGAATACCACGTGGTGAGTGTGACAACATCTGTAAGCATATTGCTTGACTTTGTTGACCAATTCTGCTGTCTTTCATATCAGACATTTTCGCAGTTTGCTTCAATGGGGAGTAAATCCCGTTCCAGCCCTCCGTGCAAGATTAATCCATTGATGAGCCAGGAACTGAATGTGGAACATGGTGGCAATAGATAAACATGCTACTCCTACACCTCAGGACAGATTCCAATATAGTGCCTTAGCGGCTGAAATGGTAGAGTGCTAACCTTCTGAGCCACAGTTGGCAGTTTCTATCTTAATCCAGGCTGGTAGAACAACTCCTCTGGGGAAAATTTTCTGGCTTTTTGCACTCTCCAAAAAAACGTAGAAAGTTGTTTATGAGAGTAAAATCAGTCGCATTAACATTGATATGTTTATGACTCCAGTATTGATAAGATAACTCAGAAACTAATGAAGAATGAGCGAGCTCGCCATGCAGTTTGGGTCACCTAACTGGGAGCGTGCGTTCGTGAGCGGTAGGTTCAGAATTCAACAATCGTCTGCCTTGAAGATATGGATGCTACCATCCCAATCCTGTCACTTTCCATCCTTGTGTTGCCAAAATTCTTCAGTGTGTTAGTGCAGCACCAAACCATTGGCAACACAAAAAGAACGTAATGAATTGCTGAAGTAGTATATTGTTGCCATTGATGCTTTCACGGCCCGTATGTATAGACACGATACCCCATAGGCTTTTGGGTTTATGCCTTGTCAAGAAAATAAGGTGAAATTCTTTACGTTTCACAGAGAACTGTGCTCTGTGTCATTAGAAGAAAATCAGTAGTGATTTCTTTTCTCTCACTTTCAGTTGAATCTGTGGCCTTAATTAAGGAATCAGCCTCATCATCTTACCTAGAGTGAAAATGGTTAACCATGGAAAACCTTCAGGGCTGCCGACTGGTGTTTGAACCCACCATCATCCAAATGTCTTTGCCGTAAGACTTATGTGTCGGTGCGACGTAAAGCAAATAGCGAGAAAAAAAATATATATATATATAAATATATAAAAGGAATGTCTCTTTGAATTAATGGCACTTTATACCTAAAAACATTTATAGTTAAAATTAAAATAAATCGTGAATTTAAAAATTTCAATTAATGAAAATCCACGTTTTAAGGCAACTATGTAGTTCTAAAAATCAGTCTGACACACTAACTGATGGTATTTCTTATATTACAGCCTCTTGACTGTCATTTTGGAAAAATATTACATTATTTGGTGTGATAACACGTCATAAAAGTCAAAATATAAGCTATAGGTTCAGCATCATGAGGAGGGGCATGTTTCGGTCGAGGTAACTCTAGGGAAGGGTGAGATGGTTGATATGGTAAATAACTACCACGGGTAACTTCACTGAATAATGTCAGTGTCTGATATTGTTAATACAGTACCAATATTACCGTGGAAATCTTTGTTACTTTCCGAAATACAGTATCTCTAACCTCAGCAATTGGCAGTGTTCCTCTTACAAATTCGTTTTCAGAATCACTCTCACTGACTAGAAATGTTTTATTATGAGGTCCAATTTACTTTCTGACTCGACATAATCATCTTCATTCCATAAATTATGGATGTAATCAGATCATCGTTTTCATGTACGTCATTCTGTAAGTTCACCATCACTGCTGATGTGCACAAGATGTGTGGACACGACCTTTACATACTTAAATATTCCTCACACAAAAAGAAATAATTTTATGTGGCTCCTCGTAAATATGGAGACTACACACCTTCCTTGATAAGAATATACTGATAAGTGCTACCATCTAACAAAAAAGGAAGACCTACGACGGTATCTAAAAGAGTCTGCATGAGGGATGAAATATCATTCCTGGCACTTTCAGCGAGTTTACGGAGGAATGAAATATCATCCCTTGGCACCCAAAGAGTTAACGGCCATGGGCGAATGGAACTAAAAATTTGAAATTTGGACTTCAACTTGAAGAAAGATTGGTGGAATGTATTTTGTGTGGAGTTGGTATTCTGTTAGTGTTTTGGGGTTCCAAAGTTATTCTGTTTCCATGAGTTGTGGATGAACATGAAGTTCAAGGCATTGGTGCACTCAAATCCACAAGAGCTCCTTATAATAAGGTGATATATGAGCATCATATCGCAGGATAAAGATATATCTTGCGCAGCTGTTCAGGCTCTGGTCCAGTTTCTTGTTACTGTCGTAGGTTACTTAATTCAACACGGTCACAATAGTCTAATAAGGGTAGTATCAGAGAGTGAATTAGTTGTATTTTTAATCGAGTAAAGAAATGAAATGTCGTATGGCTTTTAGTGCCGGCATATCCCAGGACGGATTCGGCTCGCCAGGTGCAGGTCTTTCTATTTGACGCCCTAGGCAACCTGCGCGTCGTGACGAGGATGAAATGATGATGAATACAACACATACACCCAACCCCCGTGCCATAGGAATTAACCAATTAAGGTTAAAATCCCCGACCCGGCCGGGAATCGAACCCGGGACCCTCTGAACCGAAGGCCAGTACGCTAACCGTTCAGACATCGAGTAAAGAATATACAGTATTACAGAACCGTTTCAGTGAACTTTATTACAACCATGTGCTATTTTTATTGGTACCAATAATAATAACAACAACTTTATTTGATTCGGGTTTATTAACACTAGAACAGCGGAAGGGGTCAATATGACACCCACCTTCAATTTTTCTTTAATAACGTGCGCACTCTTGTATCATTTCCCTTCAAATATATCGACTTTTCATCATTTTTCGTCCCGTTCACGGTGCTGTATCGCACCCAGCAAAATATTTATATTTTCATTGATTTCTGATATGCCATACCCTGGACAGCGGGAGGGGTCATTTGACACTTGTACAGTATTCCTTATTACAGCAGTTTGCATTGTCAGGCAACAGTGTGTACCCGGCCATTATTAGGGACAGCAATTCATGAAGGACACAATGTCAAGAGATAGATTTCGGGAGCTTCTCAGATTCCTCCGCTTCGACGAGAAATCAACCCGAGCTGAGCGCCTGCCAACTAACAGGTTCGCTCTTGTCTCTGAAATCTGGGAAAAATTCGTAGAAAATCGCCTTCGCTGTTACCGCCCTAGTGAAAATATTACAGTCGAACAATTACTTCCCAGCAAAACCAGGTGCAGATTTACCCAGTTTATGACAAGCCCGACAAGTATGGACTCAAATTCTGGATTGCTGCAGATGTGAACTCAAAATACATCTGCAATGCTTTTCCATACCTCGGTAAAGTTGACGCGCGTCGTGATAAGTAGCCTCTGGGAGAGTATGTAGTACTTCGCCTCATGGAGCCGTTTCTTAACCAAGGGCGAAACGTGACGACAGACAGCTTCTTCACATCACTCCAACTTGCTAAGAAACTCCAAGAGAAAAAGACTTCGTTGGTGGGAACAATCAACCCCATCCGTCGGGAAATCCCTACTGAGGTGAAGAAGTCCAAGTGTGAATTGTACTCTACAACCATCTTGCGACAGACTGGGAACCCACAATGCACCTTGACAGTTTACCAAGGAAAGAAGAACAAGAACGTCCTTCTTCTCAGCACACGACACGCTCAAGTAACAATCAGCACAGAGCGAAAGAAGAAGCCAGAAACTGTAACATTCTACAACGGCACAAAACACGGGGTAGATGTGGTAGACCAAATGTCCCGTAAATATACCACCAAGGCTCCATGCAGAAGGTGGCCAATGCATGTCTTTTACAATATCCTTGACCTAACAGCTATCAATGCTTGAGTCATTTACAAGCAAGTAACGTGTAGGAAGAAGTTCATCCTCCAGCTGGCAAGTGAACTAACAAGGCGGGGCGAGCAAGGGCAATAACAACAAAATGAGGAGGAAGTTGCAGGACCATGTCCATCTAAAAAGTGGAAGAAGTGCCAAGTTGGTCTGTGTAAAGGCAACAAGTCTAGCGATGCCTGCAGCAAGTGCCTCAAAGCAGTGTGCGGGAAATGTGCACGAAAAGTAGAAGTTGTGTGTGCAAAATGTGTTTTGCGTGTTTTCAGTTTTCCTACAGAATTAGTGAAAATTATAATCGTTGTAATATCGACGACTAACTAAGAAAAGGTGTTCAGTTGGTTAATTTTGTGAAAACTTTTTAGAGAAACAGAAACATGGTGAGTTGTGTGTGAATATTCATGTGTCCATCAGTAATATAAAAGGTCCATACACTAATGTCAGGTATTTATGTGTAAAATAAAGTTGTAGAAACACAGTAGAAGAAAATACATCTCTTTTTTGTGTTCTAATTTGAACGTTTCTGAGCATTTCTTATGAAGTGTCAAAATGACCCCTTACCGCTGTTCTAGGTATGTGAGATTTTCAGCTGTTCTAGTGTTAATAAGCTGTTTTTATTTGCATTGTCACTAAGATGATGTAGGTCAGAATTTATTCTAATAATTGCAGTATCTGTATCTCAGTTTTGAATGATAGTAAATCTCTACATCATCTGCATACACTTGCAATTTGCAGAATTTAAGAGCTTTTTGATATGTCATTTATTTTGACTTACTTCGCTGTCCTCGACGCTCATTTCACACTTTTGCCAATGATTTTCAAGATACACTAGTGTCTCTTTAACCAGCGATAGTTCTTGCGAATTCACTAGATAGCGCTACTCGCTGCATTCTATAGTACTTGCAAATACAAACTGAAAGTAGGCTTAACCCAAAATGATGCCTTCATAAGAGGAAAACTCAAAGTGACAAAATGTAATTTTTGAAGATTCTGTAGTAGTACCTGAGGGTTGACGGTGTCGAAGGCTCTACTGAGATCTAATAATGTCATTACAGTCACGTTTGATATCATCTGTCACTCGTAAAGCTGTCGCAACACTATGTCCTTTTCTGAATCTGGGTTGGAGGGTTTGAGGAGGGAATGCTTCGTAAAATATTCGGTAACTTGTGTATGAGCTAGTTGTTCAAACACCTTGGATAAAGGTGGTAGGATGGATATTGCACGATAATAAACTTTTTGCTCTTCGGGATGGGTCTGATTAGTGTACCTTCTTTTTTTTATTTAGTGTACCTTTCTAAACATCAGGGAACTCTCCATTTGCCAGGCAGTAGTTGTATACACTGCTGTGCAAAAGTTAACGACAAAAGTAACTTTCGCATGTTGTGTCTGCCAAGTAACAAGGCTCGTTGGAACTTGAACCATACATAGGAAGAACTGCTACAGTACGGTACGGTAGGCAACTGAAAAGAATATGCGATGAGACGAACAGAAATGACACTTATACAGAGACAATAAATTACAGGTAAGTCACTGCGACTCGTGATGGTCCCCTGAACATCACAAAAGAAGGGACATGGTTCTTAAAAGGATGTGTGATCACCACAGACAGCGATGCATGCTCTGCGATGTGTTCCCATGCTGGCCACAAGATTGGTAAGAAGTTCCTGTGGTAGGGCGTTCCATTCATCCACCAGCGCGGTTGACAACTGCTGGATGGTCGTTGGTGCATGTAAATGTGCTGCAATACATCTGCCCGTGTCCCACACGTGCTCAATGGGATTTAAGTCGGGGGAATGGGCAGACTAGTCCATTCGTCGAATATCCTCTCGTTCCAAGAGCTCCTCCACCTGCACTGTTTGATGCAGTCGTGCATCGCCATCCATAAAAATTAAGTTAGGGCCGAATGCATCCCTGAAAAGACACGTGGAGAAGGGTTACACTGTCACAATAACGTTGATTGGTGAATGTACCCCATTCAAATGTTTGGAGGTTGGTACGCCCATGCAACATTTTGCCTCCCTGCACCATAACACATGGGCCACCAAAACGATAATGTTCAACAATATTCCTGAGTGCATTACGTGTTCCCACTCCTCACCAGATGAGGGTACATCTAGAATCCCTACTCAGGCTGAATCTGCTTTCATCTGAGAAGAGCATGCGGCCCCACTCCTCGTCGGTCCAGACCTGATGCTCTTGGCACCATCGCAAACGGTGTCGCCAATGTGCGGGTACCAATGGAACACAGCATTATGGTCGTCGGGCAAACAGACCGCCCCCGTGCAGTCGCAGTGCCACTGTGGAGCACGAGATTGGGTGCCTTGCAGTCCTGTTAAATGTGGTTGCAATTGTACCCGCTGTTTAACATTAGTCTTCTTGCTTGTTGCACAATGTAGCAGTCATCTGCTGATGTAGTTGACCGTGGTTGACCCTCTCGTCTCCTTCAGGCAGCAGTGCCTGTGGTTCGGAATGCTCTCCATGTGCATGAAACAGTGCTGTGAGGAATACCAAACTCCTGGACTACACTCATCACACTTCGTCCTTCTTCCAGTTTTCTTATGATTCTTCTCCATGTGAAGTCATCCAAATGTTGTCTCCGGGCCATGTTGTAATGAATAACACCGCCACAGTGCACCGTAACAGCTCGCTGATTGACTCGCACTGTCTTATCCTGTTCCTTCAACTGCCTTGTTTTGTGGGGGCCAGACCCATTTTGCGTTACAGTCGCGCTGACCTCATGCCAAGTTTCTATGCACATGTGGGGGACCTCTGGCAACATGTTACCGCACTTTCATTCTTTTCCACAGAGTAGTTGATATATTATGTTACTATATCTATCTCGTCCTTAATTTTTGCTCAGCAGTCATATGAGTTAGTATTAGCAGAACAGCTCCGAAGATATCCTTAATCAGCGACTTAGGAATGTCATCATTACCTGTGGCATTAGAAGTAATAGTGTATATCACGCATTTAACTTCATTAGAGCTGAGATTTCCAAAAGAGAATTGCTCAGGCACAGAATGCTGTTGAAACGAGGGTAGTGAATTTTTAGGAAAGTTGGCAGAGGCCATTCTTGGCTATGCAAAATGATCATTTAAATCTTCTAGTGATATGCTTGGCACATGTTGCCCCATGGCTTTACCTGTACCTTATATACTTAATTTACTCCATTTCTGCTCAGACTGTTGCTTTTCATCAGTTCCTGAAAGTATTTATATTTTTTCTTCAAGTGACATCGAGTCCCCCAGACATTTTATTTTTATTATTTATAAATTCCATTTTCCGTATTGATAGATTCAATGTATAGACAAGAAATGTGTTTTTCCACCAATCAAGACACAATTTATTGTAAATAGATTACACTAGTACCGGTTTCGGCTCTTAACGGCCATCATCAGCTAGTACATGATTAGTTTCTAGCCATTAGACAAATCACAAGTTGTTATTATGTTGGACATCTGGATGTCTAATGGAGGATGGAAATGCAGTATACAGTAGCATGAAGTTAAAATATCTGTGGTCAAGGTAAAAAGTTACAATAAGTTAGGTAGAACATGAGTATATAGAACACATTAAAAAAATAATGTGTTAAAACTTTTTAAGTGTTTTATATTGTGGCCCATATGTTTTAATGTGTTCTATATACTCATGCTCTAACTTATTGTAACTTTTTACCTTGACCACAGATATTTTAACTTCATGCTACTGTATACTGCATTTCCATCCCCCATTAGACATCTGGATGTCCAACACAATAACAACTTGTGATTTGTCTAATGGCTAGAAACTAATCATGTACTAGCTGATGATGGCCGTTAAGAGCCGAAACCGGTACTAGTGTAATCTATTTACAATAAATTGTGTATTGATTGGTGGAAAAACACATTTCTTGTCTATACACCCCCAGACATTGGCGATCACTCTGGAGAAAGCACCACATTCTATTGCTAACTTGAAGAGTTTTTTGGTATTGTTGATGCAAGTCCAGTCTTTGATGTTTTGGAGCCATGACATGAATTTCTAATTAACTGCTTGGTTCTGTTTCTCAGAATGCTGTACTGCTCAAAATCATTTTTTTCCAAATCTTATCTCGGCTGTTAGCCACACGGAAGAATGGCGGGTGATTCTTACCTGTTTCTTTGGAGCGTACTTGTCAAATATTTCCAGTACCCATGAATTGAATTTGTTTACTTGAGAGTTTACGTTATGAAAATTTAAACTTAAAAGGTTTGTACCTTAGTCTTGGGGACTGGGTGTTTCTGCAGTTCCCAACATCCCGTAACTCATACAGCACTATCCGCCATCATAACACGCAATTTCTTTTACACGACAGGTGCCACCCATCATTGTAGGAGGATTTGCTTTACAAGGGCTGCACCAGGCTAGCGATAGCCACACACAATTACCATGTTATTAACATTCTTCACTTTTATTTGTGTCTTCATAATGACACTTGAGCATGCACGCACAAGCACATTTATTATTATGTTCTATCATAGTTTCGTAATTATAACCACACTCATCGGTCCATCCTGGCTATGCAATTGGTTAGACGATAGCAGTTTTAACCTTCTGAGTTCAGATGTTGGCAATCACCCTGGAGAAAGCACACCTTTCTTCAGCTAACAAGTTTTTTCAATGTTGTTGATGCAAGTCCAGTCTTGGGTGTTTTGGAGCCATGACATGAATTTCTAATTAACTGCTTGGTTCTCTTTCCCAGAATTCTGTACTTCTCAAAATCATTTTTTTCCAGCTCTTATTTCAGCCATTAGCCATGCTGAAGAATGGCGGGTGATTTTTACCTGTTTCTTTGGAGCGTGTTTGTCAAATATTTCCAGTACCTGTGAATTGAATTTGTTTAGAGTTTATGTTGTGAAAATGTAATCTTAAAAGGTTCATACCTTTGTCTTGGGGACGGGTGTTTCTGCTGTTCCCAACATCCCTGCATCTTGCACACCACATACACCACTATTCTCCATCACAATAACACACTGTTTCCTATACATGGCGGGTGCCAACCATCCTTGAAGGAAGATCTGCTTTACAAGAGTTGCACCAGGTTAGCAATAGCCACACAAAATTATCGCCAGGCTGAGTGGCTCAGGCGGTTGAGGCGCTGGCCTTCTGACCCCAACTTGGCAGGTTCAATCCTGGCTCAGTCCGGTGATATTTGAAGGCGCTCAAATATATCAGCTTCGTGTCAGTAGATTTACTGGCACGTAAAGTAACTCCTGTGGGACTAAATTCCAGCACCTCAACATCTCTGAAAACCGTAAAAGTAGTTATTATTAACATCCTTCACTTTTATCAGTGTCCATATAAAGACACTCTTGCATGCAAAAGTACATTTATTATGTTCTATCTTTGTTCTGTAACTATAACCACCCCCACGAGTCGATAATGTCTACGCTGCTGCTTTGACAATAGCAGTTTAACCTTTTGAGCCCAAATTGGCAGTTTCGACCTTTGGCTCAATCTAGTGGTATTTAAGGGTGCTGACATACTCCAGCCTCGTGTTAAGTGATTTATTAACAAATAACAGAACTCATGTGGAAAAAAAATCTAGCACCTTTGCTTCTTCAAATTTCATAAAAAGTAGTTTGAGGGACGTAAAACTAACATTTAATTATTGAATATGTGTATATTGATGCGAGGCCTATATAATAACTTTTCAAGAGATGGCATAATGACCTGTTCTTAGTTTGACTTTTTATCTGTGAAAATGTTGGGTCATATTTCATATCTTGTAAACCACATTGCTTTTACAGCCTCATTGGACCGCTTCAGACAATCATTTTCTGGTCATCTTTGATGTTATCTTTCCGAATTGCCCAGTAGCTTTTTATTCGTTCTAATCTATTCTGCTGTTTGTTTGTAAATATCCATTTTCATTGTATGTCATTTGTCTACTTTTATTTTAAATCTTATTTTTATGTTTTTTAGTTTCTTTAAATTTTCTGTTTTGTTTTACAAATCTTTCAGAGTTATTTCTAGTTCTTCCATATCTTCTCTAATTTCCTTAATTCATCCTACTTGGTTCAGATTCCAGAGTTTCTCCATAATTTTTCTTTGTAATCTTGTTTCTAGTGTCCTCATAATGTGACCCAAAAAAGAGGTCCTCTTCTTTCGTATAGTATCTGTGATGGGCTCCATTTCTTTTTACACCACTTCATTTGGCACTGTTCACAATTGTCTGCCTTTTTTATATTATTATTATTATTATTATTATTATTATTATTATTATTATTATTATTATTATATTTGCCAGTGTGCAGTATATTTGGACTGAGGCACCGTTCTGCTGAAAATATACATAAATCCTTTTCTTCCCGTGTCAGTTCATTAAAAATGGACACAAAATTCTCATATACACATCTGAATTCACATGGTCATCGAAAAATATAGGCCCAATTATCTACCTTGCGCTTACAGCACACCATACCCTTATTTTAAGAGGATGCAATGGTACTTCTTATGTAAAACACAGGTTCTCAGTACTCCACAATTGCACATTTTGAGCATTTACATGTTGAGAAGGATGGACTATGCCTCATCAGACATACACAGTTACAGAAAAGGATAAAGGTTTCCACCTGTTCAATACAAATTTTGATTCAATACGGACCAAAAATAAAATTTTTGACATTAAAAAAATCATCAGGCATAAACATTAGCGTTCGATCTAAATTTCCACTGTAAATACTTTCACAAAACCAATTACAGAACCTTATTTTTGCAGCAAAGCAGACCCAGCCTGTGGTTGGAAACTGCTCCAGATGATTATAATGATGATGATGTCTTGTCGCGGTGTGGACCGACCCCGTGGATATGTTCATCTCCTGAGCTAGACTATTAAGTGATTTTCTGGGACTTGCTTCTCACCATGTCCAAATATTCCAGAGTTTATCTTCAGTTAAAACTTGTCCCTCTTGCTTCCTCTCTATATCGCAAACTGAACCTGCTGTACACTAATTTTTCATCAACTTCGAAACCCAGGAATGCTAGTCAGGGTATTTACGAACAAATCTCCGAACACATCTTGTCTAGTTATCTTTTTTTGTGTTAACATTCCACCAACAGAGGTGCCAGCTATTATGGATTGTCCATGATTACTGCAGATTTCACCTCACGTTTATGGTCAAAGGGGAAGTTTTACGGAAAAACTGACATTATCAGGGGGGAAAAAAAATAGTTTTCTACAGAAAAAATTAAAAGGAAAAATGTTCAATCGTTTCGAGCATTTCTACTAAACCCTCCTCATTTCAATGCTTGTGAGTTGGCAACAATACTTATTCAAACATCGCTTCCTTTTGCTATCTAAAAGCGTTGTGAAAAATCATTGTGAATGAAGGAGCTCTACTGTGCTCTTCACTAAAATCCTTAAGTAACGTATTTGCAATATTAAGTGTACCTGACTTTTGGTAGAAAGAATGAGACCTACATTAAGCATATCTAAATTGGAATAGCTTAACTTATGGCTCAGAATATCTATTAGCATGACCATGACAGCCACCAATGGTCCATATTGACTTAATTGAAAGTCCACAGCCTGTTTCCAGTCATTCGACCAGGTCAGGAATGGAATGAATGAAGCCCCCATCTAGCAGTGAGGATAGGAATTGTGCTGAGTGCCGAAGTCGGTCGCACTCCTCTGGGGCAGTGATTAATGAATGACAGATGAAATGAAATGATATCTGAGAGTGTTGCTGGAATGAAAGATGACGGGGAAAACCAGAGTACTAGGAGAAAAACCTGTCTCGCCTCTGCTTTGTCCAACACAAATCTCACATGGAGTGACCGGGATTTGAACACGGAACCCAGCAGTGAGAGGCCAGCGCGCTGCCACCTGAGCCACGGAGACTACATTGACTTAATTACTACAGTTAATTATGTCCTAGGTCCGCCTTGTCAGTACAGTTCAAAATGTATTAGGCCTATATATGTAAAATTACATGCATTTGAAGACCTTATATAAAATATTTTATATACTAACGGAATCCAGAAAAATAACAGTACAACAACATTAAATATTCAAACATGAAAATCTTTCATGTGATGTCCAAATTCCATTAAACATCTGTATGTAGTATATTAAAATAGAGCTAGTTGACTGTTGATCAAATATATTTTGGTGTGGCATTATTTATGGTCTTTCATAGTCCCACCACCCTTCTTGGGTCTCAAGTTGTTATGCTTAGTGTTGAAACCGTCTGCTTATCCATTCCAATACCTTAACAGAAAGTAATTCTATTATTTGTAGATCAAGCCTGCCAGGTCAAATTTGACTTTTTCATTTGTTTTAGATGCATAGGCCGTGTGGATATGTGGGCACTATGAGCTCAATTTCACTATTATTAGGTTTTTCTATGTACTCCCAACCTATGACAGCAGTCAATGCTGTCGATAGTAAGCTCAATGTTCAGCTTCTCCTTCACCATTTTGAGCACCTTAGCCACTACAACTTCCGCTGGGCACTCACTGATACCATGGATGAAGAGGCAGTTTAGCCTGGAGTATTGTTCCATTTTGGCCCTTTTTTTTTTTTTCTCTCTGTACTTCCTGTTGTTGACTGCAATGAGGCTAACTCATCCTCTAACAGTGGCTTAGAACTCTTTGAAGTTTGAACAGAGATCCCGGAATAAGCCGTAGGAGTTTGTTGTATTGCTAGCAACCAAAGTCAGTTGGTCAAGACGTGTGTGAAATTCTTTCATCTGATCTTCAAACAGTGAAACCTTACTCTGCATGGCCTAGAGAATCACCTTTAATTTTCATCATCCTCCTCCTCCTTTCCCCTGATCTAAGTGGTGTTGGGTCGGCACATTTATGGCACTTCTCCACCTTCCTCTCTCCTTCCACCATTCCTCTTTATTGAATTGATCCACCTTGTCCGAGGTCTCCCTCTCACTCTCTTTCCTTCATACTTCATTTCCACCATCTGTTTTGTTATTCTTTTCTTCTCCATCCTATTTACATGTCCAAACTCTCTTAATTTACTCCTATCAATTCTGTCACTTATGTTTTCCTTTCTCACATCTTCATTTCTCAGTCTGTCTTTCCTATCATACTTCTTAGGTATTTCATTTCACTCGCTTGAAATCCACTCTCCTCCCTACTTGTCATCGTTGAGGTCTCAGACGCGTAAGTCAATATGGGTGTATAATACATGTTGTGCACTATCTCTTTATACTTCGTTATTCCAGACAAAGTTTCTTACACTCTGGTAGAATGTCTTGCCCTGTTGCACCCTCTTGCTTATGTCCATGTCAAGCTTTGTATTCTGCATTAACTCCCTCCCTATCGGGCGAGTTGGCCATGCGGTTAGGGGCCCGCGGCTGTAAGCTTGCATCTGGGAGATAGTGGGTTCGAATCCCACTGTTGGCAACCCTGAATATGGTTTTCCATGGTTTCCCATTTCACACTAGGCAAATGCTGGGGCTGTACCTTAATTAAGGCCACGGCCACTTCCTTCCAACTCCTAGGCCTTTCCTATCCCATCGTCACCATAAGACCTATCTGTCGGTGCGACATAAAGCCACTGGCAAAAAAAATTCACTCCCTAGATATTTGAAACTCTCAACAATATTTCAAAGCTTTGACCACCAATTTTCACAATGCCTTTCCCAAATTTTTCTCCTCTTGATATCACTATGGTCTCCTCTGCACAATTTATCACTTTCAGCAGTTTATCAGAATACTTCCATCTTCCCTTTATTTCTTCAGGATGTGCTATCAGCTCTCCACGTTCCTCTTTCGTTAGCTTTGTATAAACCCCTTCCTACTACTTTGTTTAATACCATACAGCATTCTTTTACTGCCAGCTTCATCCATTCCATCCTTTGTGTGAATTCTTCCCAACTTCTCGTCTTCTCTTACCAATTTTGTGGATTTCCATTTATTATCAAGATACTTCCTATGGCTTCCTTTTTTTTTAAATCTTTCTTCCATTCTTGCCATGCTTTCTTCTTTTCTTTCACTGCTTCTGTCACTTTCTCATTCTACCACAGTGTTGATTTTCTACCACAGGCACACACTGTCCCACTTACAAATGCTCTTTTGAATTTGAACCATTCATCTTCCACATTTCCTTCTTCAGTAACTGGAATTTGTTATTTCATTCTCCAGAAATTCTTCCTGTACATTCTTATCCTCAATGTCCACACTTGTTTTACCATCTTTTATCTCTTAATTTTTCAATTTTCCCCACTTTCATTTTTGCTATCACGACTACATGATCGCCATCAAATGCTTAAGTCTCCCATTATAATCAATTCCATATCAGTTATCTCTTGTTATTGTTTCTCCAGGAATTCCTCAATTTCCTCCTCTTTGTTCCTTGTCTGTGGTGCATTCACATGTATGAAGTCCTTCACTTCATTCCTCTTTCTCAGTCTTAATTTCATTACCTTGTCACTGTTGTACCCTTATCATATCTACATACTCCTCCAGCCATCTTGAATTGTATACACTCTTAACAGTACACTAATTAAACTGTCGTGATCACTCGCAACAGCTGGATGAATCTATAAATGAGGATTTGGCTGGATTAACACAGAGCAACTTCAGAGACGAACTTCACTTTTAGATCTGTGATATACTGCTTAACAATTGATTAACTGCTTGCTTGCTGGGCTCAGTATTGCTTTACCAAATCTCAGCAAATTAATTTTGCATTTAACAGTACCTAGATGTTAGGCCCCCTTAAAAAACATGCATCAAGCATTTAACAGTACTTAAATATGAGAGACCTGTGTTGGAAGATTCACTAACACATTAAAGAACGGAAAAGAAAAACATTGACTTTTATTTGTGCTTATTGTCAATGTTTTTCTTTTCAGTTCTTTATTTATACAGCTGAAGAGGACCACTAAGTGGTCGAAACATGTCCTGTAAGTTTTAATTTTATTACATTAAAGAACCCTGTTTCAGGACCAAATTCCAGCAGTTCTGATTTCATACGATGTTGAAGGAGTGTTAAATAGTTGGCTTTATTGTTAATCATGTAGGTATTCTTTCAAATACTTTGCCCATTGCTGTAAGTGTTCATTTCTGACTTCACTACTTCATTCATAAGTAGGACTGGTGATTTTCAGAGGAATGACCTTTCATCCTCCTGTTAGGGAGAAGAGGATAGATAGAATAATACGATGCATTGTCAAATTGCCTTTCTTGCTAGATTCATTTTCTAACCATGCGTTTATTTCAGTTAATTTTAAACTTCTATGTAAATGCATCAGAATGCATGCACTCTGATGGTGGCATTAATGTTTAGGATTTTTCTTCCTCTTTCAAAAGCCTTCTCTATTATGAGGTTCCCATTTTATTTTATTATACTGTATGTATTTACATAGCACATCATCATCATCATCATCATTGTACCATGCGGTTTTGAGGGCTTATAATCGTTAAATTTCTACAGGTCTTTCTTGAAATGTGTAATGAATACTCATAGCTACTTCTCCACCTTAATCTCTCTTACATTGTCTAGAATTTGTCACAAGCATAATCTTGTTTAGTCCCTAAAAATAATTAGCCATCTGATTTGGCAATTTTAAAGATAAGTAGTGAGCCTCATGTGCACATACAGTCCACTCATGTTCTTTGTATAAGTATTCTTTTCCTTGAAAAATGGCCCAAAATATTCTCATAATCTCCACCACCATGTGTAATCGTTTTATCTCGTCCAATAAACTCTTGCAGAAATGAAACAATTGTGCCCTGTTAAGTGTTACAGCAGGTATTTATTTATTTATTTTGTGTTTGGAAGAAAAATTTTATCCATTCATAGCCCACATCTATGAAAGCTACCCGATACAAAAAAATACACATACAAACACCCCCCCCCCCCTCTCTCTCTCTCTCTCTCTGTGGGAGTGCGGTTTAAATAATACCTATTATTTACCCGCTAATTCACAGTTTGTTGCACTCTCTACTCACGCTAATGTAGTCACACCGGATGTTCACTCTATCACTTACAAATTAACACAATGGCACTAGTTCTAGTTATGCACTACACAGTTTCCTATTACGCATGTCGTGCACTATCTTCTCATACAATTCATTAGTCAAACACTCCAACTGGTTTCATCAGCTCCACACTGACTCAGCAATGTCTCAAGACGCTCATGACTTCACTGACAACAGACTCGGCTCCACAACAGAACTGAACACAGCAGAAACGCATTTCACAACTGGAGCAGTAGTGGTGGTGATTATTGTTTTAAGAGGAAGTACAACTAGGCAACCATCCTCTATATAACACTAATCAGAGGGGGAAAAAGGGAAGGGATCCGACTCTTCGAAAAATGAAGATGTCGACCAAAGGAAGACAGGGGCCACAACTGGAACAGTCCACCAACCCAATTCAACTCCGTACTTCACTCACGTTATTAAATGGAGGAAGTTTTGGAAATTACATCACTGAAGATTGCAATTTAAGTGCGAGTGATGGAGCACAATACCACCTAACATGGTTAGAAGTGGAATCTGAGCTAAAGAACAAGAGAAATAATAAGTCCCAAGGGTTTGATGACCTCACTGCTGACATGATAAAGGTAGCTGCTGGAGCACAAGGCATACAATAGTTGTATAGAGTGCTCCCTGTCATCTGGAAAGAGAATGGAATTCCATAGATGGGGTGAAAGGTATCATTACCCCCTTGTATAAAAAGGGAAATGAAGAAATGTGGAAATTACAGGGGCATCACTCCACTTTTTCACTCCCTTTAACTTCGGGAGAAGTTAATTGAAAGAATTAAATATAGAGAACTGTTATTGGTGGAAAAGCAACATGGCTTCAGAAAGAGTCAAAGCATTACAGACCTTGTATTTGCTGCCAGAATGCTAAGCACTGGAAATATAGAAAGAACTTGGTGATGGTTGTTATGGACATCGTAAAGGCCTACGAAGGTGTGCCTAAAGAGATAATCTGGGAATGCCTAGAAGGTATAGGTGCGCCCAACTTCTTGATTGATAAAGTTAATATGTTCTGTGAAAAATGCTTTAGCTGTGTCAAAGTAGGGGATGGAAGATCAGATTGGTTTGAAGCCAAAACAGGAATCCAGCAGGGAAGTGCCACGTCATTACTGCTATTCATCATTGTCATAGATTGGATCATAAAATCTCCCCCCTGTGGGGGGGGGGGTGCAGGAAAAGAATACACCCACGGTATCCCCTGCCTGTCTAAAGGGGCGGCCAAGGGATGATCAAATTAGAACTATGAGACTACTTGTAATAAGTTCCACCACGTGGAGAATACCGTGGGTCACCTGTACTAGCACGTAGTACCACTATGTTAGGTACACAATAGGTTTGTGATTAGTAGCGACAGTGTGTGAATCTGGGTGAGTTTTACAGTACCTGTAATTAGTTACAAGCAACACCATGGGTCTGCCTTGCCTATGATTAGTACCCACTATGTGAGGAACACCACGGGATAGTACGAGTCCCTGTGATTAGTACACCTATGTGAGGAACGCCATAGGTTTGCATTGCCTGTAAATGGCGCCGCAATGTGTGGAATCCCGCAAGTCTACGCTACTTTTGATTAGTACTGCAACATGACAAATGCCATGGTTCTAATTTCCTAGCGATAAGTACCATTATGAGGGGCTGATGACCTGGATTTTGTACCCCTTTAGACTACGAACATCATCAATTCAGTATTGTGTTAGAAGCAGTCCCTTGGTCAGTACTACTATTGTTTAATGCTAGTTTCTAGGAAGATGGGGCATTGCGGGTCAGATCCGCTGATTGTTTTAAATTTATATCCATCCATTCATTCTTCGTCATGTTTTGAATTCTGCTCAGTGGACGATTTTGAACTTTAAAATTGTCATTACATTTCGTTCCATTAGGGGCCAATGACCTAATGTTAGGCCGCTTTAAACAACAATCATCATCGATCATAAAATCCATCAAAGAGCCTAACACTCCAACATTTGCAGATGTTCTGATCTGGGGAGAAAATGAAGCAGTTCAGGAGAAACTAAATCTTTGCAATGGAAAGTTTAAAGAATGTGGACTAAACATGAGTAATACAAAAAGTGTTGAAATAACTATCAGCAGGAGAGGCACAGATTCAAACATTTTTCTGGAGGGAACTCTGTTACAATCCGTTTCTAACTTCAATTACCTCGGAAGTATAATTTCAAAAGATAACACAATAAACCAAGAAATACTTAATAGGACTTGGAAAGCTTCTCAAGTTTATTTTTAAGTGAGAAATCTACTGTGGAATGATGAAATACCCCAAAAAACAAAGTTGACCATGTTTCATACCTACTTCATTCCAGTTTTTTCCTGTGGACTCGAAACATTTACCCTACAAAACTAGGCTAATAGTAAAATCCAGTTAACAGAAATGAAATTCATCAGAACAATGAAGCAAACAGGAAGGAGGCCGGCATCAAAATACCTGTTACCGAACTTTCAGGAAGACTCGGGCTACAATGGTTTGGACATGTTATGAGGATGGACAGAACAAGAATAACAAGGAACTACTTTGACAGAGAAGTGAAAGGGAAGAGGCCAAGGAATTGATGAATAGAGACAGAGAAATTGGAGGTCAGCAAGAGGAATGTCTAAGTGGGAGGACATACAGGAACAGAAACTATAATTTTACATGAAGAAGTAGCGAGTGCTTGTATATCACATCCATGAAACTGGAGCTGGAAAATGATGATGATGAATGATTTCACTCACTCAACTGAACCCCATAACAGTATGTCACCCACACATACAGTCTTAGACTGTACTCTGCTTACCGGACGAGTTGGCCGTGTGGTTAGGAGCGCGCAGCTGTGAGCTCGCATCCAGGAGATAGTGGGTTCGAACCCCACTATTGGCAGCCCTGAAGATGGTTTTCCATGGTTTCCTATTTTCACACCAGGAAAATCCTGGGGCTGTACCTTAATTAAGGTCACGGCCGCTTCGTTCCCATTCCTAGGCCTTTCCTGTCCCATCGTCACCATAAGACCTATCAGTGTCGGTGCGACGTAAAGCAACTAGCAAAATGTACTCTGCTCAGTACTTCATGGCAGTCAACACAACACTCCTCCACTAGACTGTACTAACGACAGTCAACTTCACAACAGCACGCATGACTGACTGCCTGTCCACCTTATATAGTCAGGCTTAGCAGTTCGAACAGTCCTGAAAATGGATACATCTGGAATACTCTGGGCTTCCAGCACTCAAAACGTTTGTGGTAGTGGCCAGAGACTCACAGGGAGATGTCGGAGGAGACTGGCACGTCCCACTACAAGCCCCGCCTTCCTCAGGTGAATTTACAGGCAGTGGGCAATAACCCATTGCTCACTTGTGGGTGATGCCAGACCTGCTCATTCCTCCTGCCTAGGAATCAGCATGGCAGCCGACCCACCGCAATATATATACAGTAGAGTCTCGCTTATCCGACACCAGTAGACTCGCCTTGAACATTTGGTGGAGTCTGAATTCTGGGTCATCCTGTGTGGAGGGTGCGACCGTGGGACGAGCACTGGCCTGACTGCTGGCGGTTGGACTGACTTTTTTCCCCTCAAGGATAGGTGCAGCGAGTCTTCAGTCGTTCAGTGTTGGGTGCAGATGTTATAGTTTTCATATCCTCTGTGAGTATAGCGATTAAACTAAAGAAAGTGATTGTTTCTATGGAAGAAAAGTTGAATGCTTTAAAGAGACTGGACAAAGGGGAAACTCTTCAAAAAGTGGCTTCAGATTATGGTGTTGGATGTGTTACAGTGGGAGACCGGAAAAAAGAAGATGGAAGAAATTGAAAAGTGGTGTTCTATTAGAGCAACAAGTGATGTACTGAAAATTAGAAAAATAATGAAAAAATGTGAGTACAAAAAAGGAAGTGAAGCACTATTTTTTTGGTTCACTCAAAACACACAATAGGATGAACATTCCTTTCTTATCTCTATCTATATATATATATATATATATATATATGACCTGGTTTGACATTGTTTATTCCTTTTCTATACTTTCAAATGATTTTTTAATTTACAATTTGCTTTCCGTCGCACCAATGATGCGATAGGAATGGGAAGGAAGTGGTCGTGGCTTTCATTAAGGTACAGCCATTTGGCTGCTATGAAAATGGGAGCCCATAGAAAACCATCTTCAGGGCTGCCAACAGTGGGATTGAAATGAAATGGCGTATGGCTTTTAGTGCCGGGACTGTCCGAGGACATATTCGGCTCGCCAGGTGCAGGTCTTTGATTTGACATCCGTAGGCAACCTGCACGTCGTGATGAGGATGGAATGATAATGAAGACGACACGTACCCAGCCCCTGTGCCAGCGAAATTAACCAATGATGGTTAAAATTTCCGACCCTGCTGGGAATCGAACCCGGGACCCCTGTAACCAAAGGCCAGCACGCTAACCATTTAGCCATGGAGCCAGATAACAGTGGGATTCAAACCCACTCACAAATGTTCAGACACCGTTCTGTCAGAAACATTATCATGGACCAATAACAATTTTATAAAATATTGTATTTATAATAGGCCTATTTATTTCCTGAACTTTTTACCTAAGCTTAAGGAAATTGTGAGAATATATTCAAGGTTCTTCAGTTGATTGGTGTCATAGTACACAGATTACATATGCCATGACTGATCAGCATAATTGTTTTTTATGATTTTTTAAATATGTGAATTGAAGTAGAAGGAATTATGGATGGTACTACGTGATTGTAGTTCACAATAAATCTGTTATAAAATGTCAGACTTCAGTTTTTTTAAACAGTCGCTATAATTGCATGTGTGTTATTCTGTCATCTTAAAAGATTCAAAAGAGAACGTAATTATAGAATGAACCATTGGCCTTTGCTCTAACCTATCGTTCGCGAAGGGTCTGCGAATCTTTACCAAAATATAGGTTATCGCCGTAATATCCACGTACTGTATATCATTAATTTGCAATAAGAGAACTAACCTTGAAGGTTTTCTCATTACTACGAGATGTAAGGAAAAGTGAAACGAAACGACATAAAAGTCATGCTTTTTATTTTCATCGTGTATATCATGATTGCAATATTTGAATACCGTTATGTATAGTATGAGCATGTCCGGCTCCACCGCTAAATGGTTAGCAAGTTTTGGCCATTCGTTCGAGGGGTCACAATCGGGTCGGTGATTTTAACTTTTGTTGGTTAATTCCGACATTTCGGGGACTGTTGTGTGCGCGCCAACCTGCGCATTAGGATTCATCTTAGGTACAGCCACATTTACATAAACGCGTAGATTGCCTATCACGTGACAACTCGAAAGATCTGCACCTGGCTTCGGAGGCCACACGCCAGCATTATTGTTGTTGTTGTTGTTGTTATTATATTTGCATGGCGAAAAATGCCCAAATACAGTACCCATATTGTATTATTTTGCTTTCCCCCTATTTATATGTCCCCGCATTTATCGTTTTCCCGCATCTGTCATCATTTTCATATTATTCAGTATTTTGGAGGAAGGTTAATTTTGTTTCCGGAGTGAGTACGTCTTCTTCTTCTTTGACCACATAGGATCGCTTTAGTGAGTCCATCGTTCAGGTCTCTTTGAAGGGATTGTTCGGGCTTTGCAGTCCTCCCAGTACCGGGCGAGTTGGCCGTGCGCGTAGAGGCGCGCGGCTGTGAGCTTGCATCCGGGAGATAGTAGGTTCGAATCCCACTATCGGCAGCCCTGAAGATGGTTTTCCGTGGTTTCCCATTTTCACACCAGGCAAATGCTGGGGCTGTACCTTAATTAAGGCCACGGCCGCTTCCTTCCAATTCCTAGGCCTTTCCTATCCCATCGTCGCCATAAGACCTATCTGTGTCGGTGCGACGTAAAGCCCCTAGCAAAAAAAAAAAAAAAAAGTCCTCCCAGTACTTCTTCAGACGCACCGATCTTCGTTCCCTTTCCTCAGTTGAAAATATGCGTGTTGTTGGTTTGTTTTGTGTAAGAGTAAAGCGGAGGTTTGTATTCTTGAGTTTTGTATTCAATTTTATCTTGTTTGTGGTGTCTTCTGTTGTGAGGCCTATTTCCTTCAGATCCTCTCTTACTTCTCTGATCCATTTACATCCTGTTGTGGTATTTTTTGAGACGAGATTGTGTTGTACTAGTTGTTTCAGAAGTCTCGAATCCTGCATCCTCATGATATGTCCAAAGAATCCCAGTCTCCTCTTACGCATAGTATCTGTAATGGGTTCTAGCTCTTTGTACATGACTTGGTTAGGTATTAACTGCCACTGTCCATCTTTCTAGTATTTTTTGTTGATGCAGGTTCTTCCAATCCTCCTTTCAATTTTCAGAAGTCTGTCAGTCTTTGATTGTTTATTCAGGTGAAAAAGTGTTTCTGCTGTATATGTAGCTTCAGGTTTTATAACTGTGTTGTAGTGTTTTATTTTTGCATTTATTGATAGACATTTCTTTTTGTAGATATCCCATGTTAATTTTTGTGCTCTAGCTAATCTATTTGTTCTTGTTTGGATTGAGATTTTTTCATTTAGGTTATGTGTTGTTACTTCTCCAAGATATTTAAATTGAGTTACTATTTTGATTTTATTACCATTTATGGTAACTTCTTTTAGTTGTGTTGGTTTTTGGGGCATAATTTCTGTTTTTTCAAAAGATATTTTGAGGCCAATTTTATTTGCAATGTTTTGAAGTTCTGATATCTGGGTTTTTGCATTTTTTTTTTTTTTTTTTTTTTTTTATGTCCACTGTTAGTAATGCTAAATCATCAGCAAAACCCAAGCAATTTGTTTTGATTTTTCGGCCAATCTTTATTTTGGGGGGACATTTCCTAAACCATTCCCTCATTCCCATTTCTAGAGCACAATTAAATAATATGGTGAGAGCCCATCTCCCTGCTGTAGTCCAGTTATAATTTCAAATGTCTCTGATGTTTCGCCCCTAAACTTCACTTTTGATTTGGTGTTAGTGAGAGTCAATTTTATCATGTTTATTAATTTGAGGTGTAGTCCAAGGTGTCTTAAAATTTTAAACAGAGATTCTCTATGGATGCAATCATAAGCTTTCTTGAAATCTACAAACGTTATCAGCATATCTCTATTTCTTCTCCTGTTATAGTCCATTATCAACTTAAGATTCATGATCTGATCAGGACAACTCCTCCAGGGTCTGAAACCTCCTTGATATTCTCCTAGTTCTTTCTCAAGTTGTAAACTTATCCTATTAAGGATGATTATTGAAAATATTTTGTATGTTATGTCTGGGAGCGAGATTCCCCTGTAGTTATTAGGGTCAGTTTTGTCTCCTTTTTTGTGCAGTGGGTGAATGAGGGCTGTTGTCCAGTGTTCTGGTAGTTCTTCTTTAATCCAGATAGAGACAAGTTGTTGATGGAGGGCAACTTTTGCTGATGTTGCTGCATATGTCCAGATTTCCGCAAAGGTCTGATCTTCTCCTGGCGCTTTGTAGTTTTTTAATTTATTCAGAGCTTGGTAGACTTCCTTTATTGTTGGGGGGGATTGATGTTCTCTGGTGCTGTTTTTATCGGGGTGTTGGTGTCCAAATGAAGGAGTTCTCTAGGTTCCTCACAATATAAAAGCTTGTTGAAATATTTAGCCAGAATTTCTGCATTGTCTTTATTGTTATGAGCCAGCTTACCATTTTCATCCTTCATCAGTAGGGTCGGGGGTTCATGTTTTTGGAGCTGCTCTTTGAAGGTTTTGTAGTAGTCCCTTGATTGAGTTTTACTGAATTGTTCTTCAATTAACTGAAGTGTATCCTTATGATGTTGTCTTTTTATTCTTTGAAGATGTGGGTAGTTTGCCTGATGTCTTTTCTCCACTGTTTCATCGCATTCACTGTTCCACCACTGGTGTTTTTTACGTGGTTTAATTGGAGCCGGGTCTTCTGCAATTTGTTTAAGGTTGTGTACTAAGTCTTCAAGTTTATCTGTGATTTTTATTTTTTCAGTTGCTTTCTGGCAATTTTTGTTGTTGATTAGCTGGGTAGGATCTATTTTTCTTTTAGTTTTAAGGGCTTACTTTTGCTGTCTCCTCTGGGGAATGAGTTTTAACTACATAGTGATCTGAACCTGTGTCTATTCCTCAGAGGACTTTGACGTTATAGATATCTTTATGGTGGTATTTGTCCATGCAGATGTGATCCAGTTGCCATTCTCCTTTAGTTTAGTCGGGGTGTTTTCATGTTTTGAGTTTTTGAGGTTTCCTCTTGAAACATGTAGATTTTGAGACTAAATTATGGTTTCTACACAGGTCAACTAGTCTCTCTCCATTTTTATTTGTTTTCTTGTGTGCTGGCCATTTTCTGATGATGTCACGGTATTTTCTTTCTCTGCCTAGTTGAGTTTTGAAGTCGCCTATTAATAATTTTACATGGTGTTTGGAGATGTTATCTATGGTCTGGTCTAATAGGTCCCAAAAATTTCTGTTTCCTCATGGTCTTTTGAGGAGTTGTTTTTATCATTAGTGGGAGCATGGGCATTTATTATAGTATAGATTTTATTAGATGCCTTTAATGTGATCATTGAGAGTCATGGAGACTGTGATTTGAATTCTTGAACTGAGTTTATTATTTTAAGGCTGACCAAAAATCCTGTTCCAAATTGTGGGACATTCTTCATCACTCTCTTCCTGGGTATACCTTTATAAAGTCTGTACCCTTGAGATTCTAAGGCATCCTGGTCAGTGTTTCTAATTTCCTGTAATCCCATGATAAGAATTTTGTGTTGGTCCATTATGTCGGTGATCACTTTTAGTTTACCGGTTTGCATGAGTGAGTTTATATTGTGTGTAGAGAAGTATGTTATCTGCTTTGGTTTGATTCTTGATTTTGTCTCGTTCGTGTATGAAGTACTGGGGTATTTCCATGCCTCCGACTTCACGGTATCTTTTAGGTGGCAGCCCACCATATCCGAATGCTGCCTTCTCTGAACTCTTGGTTCAGCTGGTGGAGAATTCCTTAAAAGACCTTCCATGGTTGACTGTCAAGGTGTCACCTGTGTGGGACTAGGTCCCGAATTACAACTCTAGATGTGATCCAGTGAGGTGGTAATGAAGCCACTCCTCTGGAGTACAGACGCCTTGTGCAGCTGCCCCTAACCTGGAGAACAGATGCTGCATAATGGATTCCTGTGGCATTTCCTCCAGGGGCTCATTCGCCCGAAGCCGTTGGCCCCCTTAGGGAGTCAGGTTATTTCCTGCCGCCCAACACTCGGGGTTGGCAGTTTTACAGCTGGGTGCCAGACCAGCAAACCCTCCTCCTTTCTCATTCCGGACTTTGGACTGGACAGTGGCATAGTGGGTACTATTAGAAGCCTTTTGGCACAGCGCATCTCAGTGAGGTTAATAATACACTGTCTAGTCATATTATTATGACCACTAACAAACATCCAGAATATCCGCTGTGTGCAGCACAGATAACAGCTGGACGCACTGAATAAGGTACTTGATGGGATCCACAGAGCAAACACAATGATAGAGTTGGTTTCACAGATGCTAAATGAAATCCAAGGAATTGGGGAGCCAGAGAAGTGCTTAGAAATCTTGGTTGTGTTGTTCTTCCAACATTGTTGGGCATCATTTCAAGCCACATGACATTGGTGACCATCTGTTTACTTCGGAGCCCCGTATGCTGCAGTGTTTACTGAACTGTCATTTTAGACCAGAGGTGCTCATGCTGGGCATTCCATCCCGCAGGCTGGCAGGCAATGAGCGCAGCATATGCTATACAACCACAGTGACGTTGTGGTGGGCTATATTATAGGCCGTGAAGTCTCTCTCAGTCACTGCGGCGATACCAGAGTTTGAAATGGAAGTAGAAAATAACGAAGGAAAGAGGGCAGAAATCCACGTCATTTTCAATTTACTTTGTAAGAAATAAGTTATTTAGATTCATTGCAGTTTATATATTTTGACCGGATACAATAAAGAATTTGGCCTAAAACCTCAAATATGTTTATAATGAACGTAATGAATTATAAATTTTACTATTATATTTTAAGAGGTGTTTTTTTTGCTAGGGGCTTTACATCGCACCGACACAGATAGGTCTTATGTCGACGATGGGATAGGAAAGGCCTAGGAGTTGGAAGGAAGCGGCTGTGGCCTTAATTAAAGTACAGCCCCAGCATTTGCCTGGTGTGAAAATGGGAAACCACGGAAAACCATTTTCAGGGCTGCCGATAGTGGGATTCGAACTTACTATCTCCCGGATGCAAGCTCACAGCCGCGCACCTCTACACTCACGGCCAACTCGCCCGGTAAGAGGTGCTTTAGAAACATTTCTAATATAATACGGAGTTAAGATGGATAAGCTGTTTGCTTGTGGTTTTTTGGATTTAAATTATCTGATAAACTCACCAGCAATCCAAATCATGCTTACTGCGAATAACATCAGTTAGGTTATTTATTTGAAGACATACTGTATATCTATCTGGTAGATATATTTACATTGTTGTACTTTAATCTTGGATAGTAAATATTTATGTCCTCAGTTGTGATGAAACTCTCTCTCACCATTTAGAGGCTAGCTATTATCATTGGATGCCTGTTAAATTTGAAATACTGTTTTCAGAAATTCAGGGAACATGGAAAAGCCACACATTACTGCAAAATCAAGCAGTAAAGTTGTTGAATCATGTAATTATATTACTTTTTTGCTAAATGAATAACAAGAATTTTACTTTCTTTTTAAAATGGAAATACTGTTATGTCCATCTTGTAAATTATAGCTTGTACACTTAAACCCTGTACCTTTGTAGATTGTGACCAAAAAAAAAAAAAATGATAACGTATCAGTTTTCTTTGACTGAATAAATATAAGAAAATAAGACTGTTTTTATCGAGCGCAGTATAAATCAGTCCGGAATATCTTGAAAAGGTCAGGGTTTTTTTTGCAATTAGAGCGCTTTGTTTTAAATACTGCACCCCAATCAGCATTTTGCTGAGTAGTGGAAGAGAGCTTCATATTCACATGTGAACGTCAATGCTCCCTCCCTTCCCTGCAAAGTGTGTTCATGCTCTCGCTTTACTGTGACGTATGCTTGTTAGGGTAAGCTGCCCGCATTTACGTCACACAAGCCCGGCCGTACTGGGCTAGTCTCAACGGGCGCCCAGCTGAGCACCTCTGTTTTAGACACAGCTAGTAGACCCCTGGTTCATTTTGATGGTGAGCTGTTCCACCGTAGTTTATTGGTCAACTCTCGAGCACCTTCATAGCCGATGTTCACCTCTCACATCAATGACTTGTACTCTGCCGTTTATACATCTAGTTCGCAGTGGTGCCATTTGTCTGCTCATAATGCACTTTCACCTCGGTAGTATGTGAACAGTTTACAAACTGTTGCCATCCTTGACCACATGCTGATAATGGTCCCTTTACCCATGACACTCATCTCCCCAGCTCACAATATGCGACTACACTTACTTCATAGGCTACATGCTGCCAACGTCAAATATAGCAGGTGATCGTAATATGACTAGACTGTACAGTTGTTGAAATAACGTGTGCTTTTCTTATATACAGGTTTCTCATTGATAGTTGATGATCAAAATATTATATGAGAATTATAGTAGTTTAAGTTGGAGAAAGACTTGGTGCAATTGGGTGGTTATAGGGTCCAAATCTAAGAAACACTGGAAGAGTTGTGAGCCCCACTAACAGAGAAGAACTGTAGGAAGATGGTAGTGTCATTAGAATTCTTACCCAGTGATAAATTGATCATTTTGTATAATGTGTTTTTTATTTATTTTTGATTGGAATATAAATGCAGATATCTGGCCAAGTTCATTGGAACTTTTCAGTGAAGCTTGGACAATATTTTTCTTTATATCATAATACGTCCTTCTTTTGAATATCATGTAAGGATTGTTATCAGAATAAGCTGTATATTTAGTCATATTTTGTAGAATTACTTTGAAAATTCCTAATATGTTTTTTAGGTATGAAAGCAAAGGAAAATGTTTGATTGTACCACACAAGTTTCTTTTTTGTAATTTTTAATAAAGCTATTTCTTTGTAAATATTGGTGTTTTTTTAATTTATATTAAAAGATTTGGAAAGCCATCTCGAGGTTGTTAAATCCATTTGAAATTTAAAGTTCTTAATTTTCACCAAAAAATTGTTAGCATATTATGATGAAAAACATTAACTTGCTTACATTAGTGCCAGTGAATGGGTGTGTCGTTTCAGGTTCATTTGGTGTCATACTGGGAACCTGCTATGATTTTGGAGTATATCATATAACGTTAAGTTCTCTAAGTAGGTTGATAGAGGGGCCAGAAGCTTTAGGCTGAAAAGTATTCTAGATGGAGCGATGGTCCTCCCAGTGGAAGAAGTTACAATGAAATCCTTCACACTGCATATTATATTAGGAGTGACCTAATCAAAAGTTGGTATGAAATACCTTTGAGAGTTGACTCCATCTTAATAACGGTCTGTAATGAAAATGACCTTCCCTGTGAACCATGTGACCTTGCTGAAGTGGGGAGGCTTGCGTGTCCCAATGAAGCAGGTAGCCGAGCCGTATGTGCAACCATATCGGATGGGTATCTGCCGAGAGACCAGAGTAATGAATGGTTCATCGAAAGCGGGGTAGCAGCCTTTCAGAAGTTGCAAGGGCGGCAGTCTAAATGATTGACTCATATGGTCTTGTAATATTACTTAACATGGCTTAGCTATGTTGATACTGCTACACGGCTGAAAGCAACGGGAAACTACAGCCGTAACTAACTACCAAGGATATGAAGCTCTCTCTGTATGAATGATTTACTCCTCTTCCGCAATCTTGTCCCAGTCTAAATTTCTTCTTCTTATGCCGCTCCTCACTGATTCAATCCATCTTGTTCTAGGTCTTCCTCTTGTTGTCTTGCCCTCGCACTTTGCCTCCAGCATCTGTCTTGGAATTATATTCTCCTCCATCCTCTTTACATGTCCAAACCACCTTATTTGATTCTTTTCAACTCTCTCATTTAGCTTTCCTATCCCAACTTCCTTCCTAACATCTTCATTTCTCACTCTGTCTTTCCTGTCATACTTCATAGGAATTTCATCTCACTGGTTTGAAATCTCCTCTCTTGCTTGCTAGTCAAAGGTCCATACTAATGATAATGAGGGTTGCCTCTCGGTTTCTTTCCTCCAGATGAAAGAGGCGCGTACTATTTAAAGGGAAAGTGAGATCTGTCAACAGCAAGGATGTCATATTTTGTGCCGACTATTTAAACACTTTAGCATTAAATTTATTCTTATGACAAAATATACAGTAGATACTAAAGACTGGTCATGAACTACAGCACAAACCAATGAAAAAATGAAAATCCACAGCCTGTTTCCAGTCATTCAACCGGGTCAGGAATGGAATGAATGAAGCCCCCAACTAGTGGCGAGGATAGGAATTGTGCCGGCTGCCGAAGCCTGTCGCACCCCTCTGGGGCAATGATTAATGAATCACAGATGAAATTAAATGATATTGGAGAGTATTGCTGGAATGAAATATGGCAGGGTAAACCGGAGTACCCGGAGAAAACCTGTCCCGCCTCCGCTTTGTCCAACAATGCACAAACCAATATCACAGAATGTTTTGTTATGTACATAAACCGTATGGTGGTCGCAGATATTAGAAAACAGAAAAGAAGGAATTGGCTAATAAACTCAACAAAGAACTTTCAAATAACCATAAATGATTACCATGGGCTACGGTATTTATATTAGGTCTCTCAAAATACTCAACTTAAATTCATAACAAAGTATGTTGATAAAAATATTACTTTTGTGCTGCTAATACCAGTGCC
The DNA here is from genome assembly GCF_040414725.1 of Anabrus simplex. NCBI lineage: Eukaryota > Metazoa > Arthropoda > Insecta > Orthoptera > Tettigoniidae > Anabrus > Anabrus simplex. The sequence goes on along the minus strand of NC_090267.1, from coordinate 382,964,621 downwards.
TCACTTTCAGTAAAGAAAGTAAAAGAAAAATTACGAACTAGGGACTGATATAGTAATTATGCTATGGGTTTTACATCCCTTTTAACTGCTGCAGCTTTGGAGACCCATTGGTGCCGGAATTTTGCTCTGAAAGGGATTTTGTAATGTACCACGTAACTAAATCCATTGACGCGGCTTGTTTGCATTTAAGCACCCTCAAATGTCAACTGACTGTGCTAGGATTCAATCCCACAACTGTGGGCATAGTATCCAAGAACATTACCGCACCTCGCAGCGACTCTTGGGACTAGGGATCGCATTTTGTATTCTCAATCAATCAATACTGATCTGCATTTAGGGCAGTCGCCCAGGTGGCAGATTCCCTATCTGTTGCTTTCCTAGCCTTTTCCGAAATGATTTCAAAGAAATTGGAAATGTATTGAACATCTCCTTGGTAAGTTATTCCAATCCCTAACTCCCCTTCCTATAAATGAATATTTGCCGCAGTTTGTCCTCTTGAATTCCAACTTTATCTTCATATTGTGATCTTTCCTACTTTTATAAACGCCTTTCAAACTTATTCGTCTACTAATGTCATTCCACGCCATCTCTCCGCTGACAGCTCGGAACATACCACTTAGTCAAGCAGCTCTTCTTCTTTCTCTCAGTTCTTCCCAACCCAAACATTGCAACATTTTTGTAACGCTACTCTTTTGTCGGAAATCACTCAGAACAAATCGAGCTGCTTTTCTTTGGATTTTTTCCAGTTCTTGAATCAGGTAATCCTGGTGAGGGTCCCATACACTGGAACCATAGTCTAGTTGGGGTCTTACCAGAGACTTATATGCCCTCTGCTTTACATCCTTACTACAACCCCTAAACACCCTCATAACCATGTGCAGAGATCTGTACCCTTTATTTACAATCCCATTTATGTGATTACCCCAATGAAGATCTTTCCTTATATTAACACCTAGATACTTACAGTGATCCCCAAAAGGAACTTTCACCCCATCAACGCAGTAATTAAAACTGAGAGGACTTTTCCTATTTGTGAAACTCACAACCTGACTTTTAACCCCGTTCGGCTTTTAAGTTTCATTACTTTACATTTTAAGTTAACTTCAGACTAAAAGGGTGTGTAAAAATCCATTGCATAATTGTTCAGTTATAATAAAAATCCACTTCATTGTACAACAGTAATAATAATATATATTTAATGATGAGTGGCCTCTGGCAAGGCCTGGTGCAGGAGTTCATACCTTATAGGTAACCTGCTTGTCTATGAGGATGTGGCCCTATATAAGATGATTTCTAATGCTTAAGGGGACCTTGTAGGTAACTACAGTAATGTCCAATTTAATTCAGTGCTAAAAGTGAACATATTTAGGTACACCCTGTAGACAAAATAAACATTACATTATCTTTAAAATATTCATGGATGTAGGGTATCTCATGTTAAACAATGGCATGCATATTAAGTACATTGGCACTAATGAGTAGAGACGGGAATTTGCCTATTTTATTCCTGTGTTCAGAAACTTAGGCTTTTGAGATATAAATCCGTTTTAGGGTCTTTTTAGCTATATATCGTCGGTTTTATTGTACCTATAAATGCCTATTTCAAGGGTTTGTGCCTATTTGGAGTATAATGGCCTATTTGATGCCTTTTGACCGTATTTTTCAAAAGCCGATTTTCTTCCAGTGCATTATATTGTAGCTAGTGTGCTTGACAGAATTATCTTCTCTTTTCTCAATATCTGTTTACCCCTTGAACAAAAACGGGAATTCTCAGAAGTCACCAAAAATAATTCTAGGGAAATTTCCATCAGTAGAAACAAGGAACAATTTGACCTCAAAGACTTCAACCCCTCGAACCTCCTAAGTCATTGCGAGAACCAGTCAACGTCGAACTATGTTGCACAACCCATATGCCCTGTACCTCCCTTTCGATTCGAACTGTTGTACATGTACGCTTTATGTTCAGAACGTTTTGTGATTTATTGTGAAGTGGAAGAATAAGAAGAAGTGTGTTTGCGCCTATGCCCAAAGAAAAATCGTTGAAGTCCTATTGGCTGAAGCAGTGGATCACAGGGGATCCCAATTTCACTACGGATGGAGGGGTAGTCTGTCAAGCTTGCTGTAAGGAGGTAAGTTAGTTCATTCCTTTTATCTTTCTTGTGATTGAGAACTATGATCGCATTTCATTGTAGCATATATAGGCCTATTAATTTATGTATTGTGGCAAGTTATTTTGTTCCAATGTCGTATTAGTCGTGAACTTTCAATAATTTATATTGCTAAATGTAAATAATGATTAAATTACTGAACGAGGAGTTAGAACGCCGGTGGTCTCTTGTCACAGAATGGATGAAAATGAAATCGGTATTTTGAACTATGATTCACCTCCTGTGAAAATAGAGATTTACAACTGAAATTCAATTTTAAAACTCCCTTTAAAAAATCGTGAATTCTAATACACTTCCGCTAAGCCTTCGCGAAACACGGGTTGCAGATCCAATGTAGCCCAGCTAGGATGATGCCACAACATGTTTTACAAGGTTGCCAAGACTATCTTTACAAGACCAGACCAGCGAAGATATCGTTCCGGTTAGTAACCGTTGTGCTTGGGGGTGGGGGAGCAAAGAGAGTCTGAGGGGCGTAAGCTTCCAAGTTAACAAGCCTCTAGCATCCCCTCTAGAGTCTAGGTAAATTGTGACAAAAATAAGGTTATAGGCGCAAGTCACGACAATTTCAAATTACACTGTTTTTAATTTTCAATGAGGATGGCGGCCTTGTGGGCACACATGATGCACAATCTGTTGTAGGCAACAGAAAATAGTCTTCATGACATCTGACCCGGCTGACCAAAGCCGGCGAATAGAAACAAATAAAATGTTCACAAATCTGAGATTTATAGAGCCCCCGTTTTCATTCTTCTATATAAGTAAGAATATTTCTAGGGCCAGCTTGATGGGTCCTTGGCAATGATAAAGGACGGATCTCTCCTCTACGCTACTCCGGTATCGTTTCACTTATTTTTTATATTTTTCACCTGGTGAACTTGACACAATACTGGCAAATTGTAACTGAAAATACTTGAGGACATATTTCCATGTAAATTACTAATTCCCTTGTTCCTACTTCAAAGTTTTGTACTTCTAGAAACATCATCTCTAATAGTCTTCTTTTTATGAAACAAATGCATGATATATACTAAGCATTATTGCCAATTAGCCCAACTGTAGAAATTTAAGATATAGGGACAATGTAATTTGTGTCAATTTTATTATTTTTCAGATCAAATATGAGAAAAATACCGCATAGATCAACTTAGAAATACTGCAATGCATCTGATACGAGTACAGAAATATGTATCAACGCAGCCTTTCTACCAGTCCACTTTGGACAGAGACCAACAACCAATTCCTTCAGACCTTTGCATTGCAATGTTGGGAGCTAATATGCCCCTGCATGAACATGAGCATCTTCAAATTTCAACAAGCTGCCGGAAGCAATCACCAAGTTGGAGAAGAATGGCATGCCCCTGGTGGAGTCATTTAGGATTGCGGAAGAAGTCAGGGAAGTTTTGACCGAACCTCTGGTAGGCAGCCGCTGTCAGCGAAATAAAACCAGATGGAGTGACTTCGGTGAAGTTTTGTCCAGTCACTTCATGTGATGTTGAGAGATCTTTCTCTCAGTACAAAAACATTATGCATAAGAGGAGAACAATATTGTTAGCAGAAAACATTGAAAAGTTGCTTGTAAATTCCTTTTATAGAAACTGAGTGTGTTATTAAATTATAAGTAATTTTTTCATGCCTATTTTGTTGCCTATATCATACGTTAGTGCCTATTTATGTGCCTATTTTGGCTAATTTAAGAGCCTATATGCCTGCCTAGTTTAACTGTTTTTAATACCGTACCTATAATTCTCGTCTCTACTAATGAGGTCTGAGAAATAAAAATAAATAAATAGGCGATGCATTTCTTTTCAAAAAAATCAATATTTTCAATGCTCTTCACACAAGTATTTAAATTTCTACAACCTCCTGTGGGTGGGGGACGCAGACGAAGAATACACCCACGGTATCCCCGGCCTGTCGTAAGAGGTGACTAAAAGGGGCGACCGAGGGATGATTGTATTAGAACCATGAAACTACTTGTGATTAGTACCACCACGCAGGGAACAGCATGGGTCGCTTTTACTTGCACGTAGTACCACTATGTTAGGTGCAACATAGGCTTGTGATTAATAGCAACAGAGTGCGTTGTCGGCTTTTACAGTACCTGTGATTAGTACCACTTTAGGAACAACACCCTGGTTCTGGCTTGCCTATGATTAGTACCCATTATATGAGGAACACCACGGGATAGTGCGTATCCTTGTGATTAGTACACATAATTATGTGATGAACACCATAGGTTTGCGTTGCCTGTAAATGGCACTGCAATGTGCAAAACACAATAGGTCTGTATTACATGTGTGAACTTCATTACCTGTGAGTAGTACCATAATGTGTGGAATACTGCGAGTCTACGCTACTTTTGATTAGTACCAAAAGACAAAGTCACCTCCGTACAGGCCATGAAGGCCCTTGGAGGAGTTGAAGGTAACGGCTTCCACCATTGTTAACCACGGCACGTGATGGGGTAGAGTGGTTAGCTCTACACCCGGCCGCCTTTGCCCCCAGGAATTAACCTGGTACTCATTTTTGGTGTAGGCTGAGTGAACCTCAGGGCCATATGCACCTCCGGAAGTGGAAATCTCGTTTCTTAAATTTTACGACTTCCTGACGGGGATTGGAACTCGCGTCCTTCCGGGCGAACTGAGCACGCCTTTACCGCCTCGGCCAGGCAGCCCCTTTTGATTAGTACCGCAACATGATAAATACCATCGTTCTACTTTTCTAGCAATAAGTACCATTATGAGAGGCTGATGACTTGGATTTTGGACTCCTTTAGACTACAAGCATCATCAATTCAGTATTATGCCATAGAAGCAGTCCCTTGGTCAGTAATACTACTATTTTACGTCAGTTTCTGTGAATGTGAGGCATTGCGGGTCGGATCCACTGATTGTTTTAAATTCATATCCATCCATTCATTCTTCATCCTCACGTTTTGAATTCTGGTCAGTGGAGGATTTTGGACTTTTAACTTATTATATTTTGTCTCATTTCGTACCATTAGGGGTTGATGACCTCGATGTTAGGCCCCTTTTAACAACAAGCAACATCATCATCATCTAAACTTCTACAAAACATATTGACCTAAATTTGCATCATTTTCATTATTTGGGTATGAAATGAGTTTCATAGTTATAGCTCTCTTACTTTTCAAGAAATATGTACATAAAACTGAACAAATTACTTTTCTGGTAATTTCAATGTAAAAGTTTTACGCATGAAAATACTGTATTGCCTTCATAATTAGAACAATCCTGCCCCATTATCTGGATCATCTGCATCATTGGCTTCTTCACTCTTCCTTTTGGTGTTCCTCTGATGCTTTCTGGCATCTTGCCAAGTAACATTGGTTTGTTTTGCAGCCTCAATCACTCACTGGTGGTTTATATAGTATCATTGAGGGCTGATTGTGTGTTGACACCCGGTTCAGTACGTTTCTTCTCGCCAGATACTCCTTCATTGAAGCACAAAATTGCACACAGATTTTGATAACCTTGTCCATATTACAGAATTGAAACATTCGTTTGGATTCTGTGTGGCACCATGCAAGCATTCTTTTAGGAGATCCAGCTTACTTAGTTCCCTGTAAATAGGATTTTTGGCCTCCATTACTGGACCAGGTGAGGAACGTATGTGGTCATAGGTGCTTCCATCCTTTTCATTTTTTTAGAACCTGCACCATATTTCAGACATAAATAGTACTGTTGTTGTTCATTGTGGACAACTTATGGAAAAAAGTTGCCCACACTGCTTTCCTCATTTCGTTGACACTAATCAGATTATTGCAAATAGCAGAGCCATAATAATTCTGTAAAAGGTCTATTTCAGCACCAGATAGTCTATTTTTACCATGTAATTTCTTATGATCACGCAGAGGTCTGTCTTTAATGTCCCTTACTAAGCGTCCAAGTCTAGTACCATTTCTCTTTTGGATATGACCCACACATTCCAACTTCTCAGTAGTAATGTCTGGGCCATGTGGTTGGTCACTTACCACGTTGTTGTA